>NC_058376.1:157925287-158542073 GCF_018350175.1 Felis catus | reverse complement strand
ACTAAACCTAATTTCATTCCTGCAGGAATGTAACCTTTAACCAGTCAGCAAAGAATTTCCTAGTCAGTGCTGGAAATTTAGCTGATAGACCCTTGCCATTCCCCTCAGAGAGGCAATCTTGCCTAAATAAGGTATGCCATGCCACTAAATTTGTTTTAAGTTTATTTATTTTGAGAGAGACAGAAAGAGAGCACATGCAAGGGAGGGGCAGAAATGGAGAGAGAGAATCCCACAATCACGAGGTCATGATCTGAGCCAGGATCAAGAGTCAGACACTTAACCAAGCCATCCAGGCACCCCGAGAATATGCAGTTTCAAAATTTAGCAGGCTTGGCTGGGATACAGTCCTGAGGGCACTGGCCTACTCCTTGAGAGAAGGCAGCAAACCACTTGCAGGCAGATGGCATAGAAACAGTGATCTGTACATCGCCTGGTGCACACAGTGGGGAGATTATACACTCATCATGGAGAGCATCCCTGAGAGGCAGTGTTCACAACGAGGGGACAAAGGAGCTAGGACAGAGGAGCTGGGTGGCGCCATTTTCCTCCTCTTCCCCACAGCATAAACACAGAGCCACCTGCTGGAAACAAGGCAATTCCTACACTGGCTGTGTAACTGCTTAGACCAAACACCACCTCCCTGTGCTCTGGCGAGACTGGCCTTCTAGGTCAAGCTTGCCTCAGTCCCAGTGGGGGTGTCCCCTTCCTCAGAAGACCAGCAGAAGCCCATGACCACACCACCTCTCTTGACCAGACAGTTCTGCAGGGCTTCACTTCGAGTGGCAGTCATTTCAAGTCTCATTTAACAAGCAGATCAGAGCAGACCTAGATAAAACTCAGCACACTCTGGCCAAGGACCATACATTGCCCATAAAACTGGCCTGAAGGATAGTGCAGCCAGAACATAAAACAGTGCATGCAACACACACCACAGACACTCCCTGATGTGTCAGGCCCTGGACACTAGATGACCTCTTCTTCATAAAGCCATTCAACTCACAGGCAGGTAACATAATGAGCTTTTGTAACACAGAGAAGGCAAATACTCAGCCAAAATTCCAAGACAAGAGGAATGCATCCCAAATGAAAGAACAAGATAAGGTCATGGCCAGAGAAATGGAAGAAACACTTCCAAAATCATTCTATGAGGCCAGCATGGCCTTGAGTCCAAACTGGACAAAGACCCCACTAAAAAGGAAAACTACAGACCAATTTCCCTGATGAACTTGGATGCAAAAAATATCAACAAAAATTAGCAAACCGGATCCAACAATACATAAAAATAATTATTCACCACAATGAATTGGACTTATTCCTGGGATGCACAACCGATTCAATATCTGCAAATCAACTGATGTGATACATCACATTGATAAAAGAAAGGATAACAACCACATGATCCTCTCAATAAATGCAGAAAAAGCATTTGACAAAATGCAGCATCCTTTCTTGATGGAAAAAAAAAACCCTCATGAAAGGAGGGATAGAAGAATCTTGCCTCAATATCAGTATGTCCAGATATGAAAGTTCCACAGCTAATATCATCTTCAATGAAGAAAAACTGAGAGCCTTCCCCCTAAGGTCAGGAACACGACTGGGATGTCCACTCTCACCACTGTTATTCAACATACTGTTGGAAGTCCTAGCCTCAGCAATCAGACAACAAAAATGTATACAACGTGTCCAAATTGGGAAGGAGGGGTCAAACTGTCCCTCTTCACAGACATGATACTTTCCATGGAAAATCCAAAAGACTCCACCAAAAAACTGCTAGGACTGGTACAGGAATTCAGGAAAGTCTCAGGATATAAAATCAATATACAGAAGCTGATTACATTTCTATACACCAATAATGAATCAGCAGAGAGAAATCAAGGATTGATGTACTTTACAACTGCACTGAAAACCATAAAATACCCAGGGATAAACCTAACCAAAGAGGTAAAAGATCAGTACACTTAAAACAATAGAGGGGCACCTGGGTGGCTCAGTATGTTAAGCGCTGAATTCGGCTCAGGTCATGATCCCGCATTTGTGGGTTCAAGTCCTGCAATGGGCTCTGTGCTGACAACTCGGAGCCTGGAGCCTGCTTCGGAGTCTGTGTCTGTCTGTCTGTCTGTCTGTCTCTCTCTCTCTCTCTCTCTCTCTCTCTCAAAAATAAACAAACATTAAAAAAAATAAAGGAACAAACCATACAACGTCTATGAAAGAAATTGAAGAAACACAAAGAAATGGAAAAACATCCCATGCTCATGGATTAGAAGAACAAATATTGTTAAAATGTCAATGCTACCCAAAGCAATCGACACATTCAATGCAATCACTATCAAAATAACACCAGCATTCTTCACAGAGCTAGAACAAACAACCCTAAAATTTGTAAGGAGCCAGAAAAGACCCCAAATAGCCAAAGTCATGTTGAAAAAGAAAACAAAGCTGGAGACATTACAATTCTAGACTTTATGGTGTATTAGAAAGCCGCAATCATCAAGACAGTATGGTACAGGCACCAAAACGGACACAGACATCAATGGAATCGAATAAGGAACCCAGAAATGGACCCTCAAACATATGGCTGAGTAATCTTTGACAATGCAGGTAAGAATATCCAATGGAAAAAAAAGAGTCTCTTCAGCAAATGGTACTGGGAAAACTGGACAGTGAGAAGAATGAACCTGGACTATGTTCTTACACCACACACACACACACACACACACCTCAAAATGGATGAAAGATCTAAATGTAAGACAGGAACCATCAAAATCCTAGAGGAGAAAACAGGCAATCTACCTTCTTGATCCTGGCCGCAGCAACTTCTTGCTTGTCATGTCTCCAGAAGCAAGGGCAATAAAAACCAAAATGAACTATTGGGACCTCAAGATAAAAAGCTTCTGCACAGCAGAGGACACAATCAGCTAAAGCACAATCACACAATCAGCTAAAAGACAACTGAATGAAATGGGAGAAGATATTTGCAGATGACATATCAGATATAGGGATAGTATCCAAATCTATAAAGAACTTATCATACTCAACACCCAAAAACCAAATAATCCAGTGAAGAAATGGGCAAAAGACATGAAGAAACACTTTAAGAAAGATGACATCCAGATTGGTCACACATGAAAAGATGCTCAATCTCACTCGTCATCACTGAAATACAAATCAAAACCACAATGAGATATCCCCTTACACCTATCAGAATGGCTAAAATTAACATCTCAGGAAACGACAGATGTTGGCAAGGATGCAGGAAAAGGGAACCCTTTTGCAATGCTGGTGGGAATGCAAAGTGGTGTAGCCACTCTGGAAAATAGTATGGATTCGGCACAAAAACTAAAAATAGAACTACACTAGGACCCAGCAAATTGCACTACTAGGTATTTATCCAAAGGATACACTAACGCTGACTCGAAGTGGCACATGCACTCCAATGTTCATAGCAGCATTATCAAAAATAGCTAAATTATGCAAAGAGCCCAAATGACCATTGACAGATGAATGGATAAAGAAGATGTGGTATATTCATACAATGGAATATTACTCGGCGATCAAAAAGAATGAAATCTTGCTATTTGCAACAACGTGGATGGAACCGGACTTTATTACGCTAAGCAAAATATGTCAGAGAAAGACACACATCCTATGATTTCTCTCATCTGTGGAATTTAATAAAACTGATGAACATAGTGAAAGGAAAGGAAAAATCAGATACAAACAGAGAGGGAGTCAAACAATAAGAGACTCTTAAATACAGAGAAGAAACTCAGGGTTCCAGGAGGGTTACTGAATAGGGGTATGGGCTAAATGGGTGATGGGCATTAGGGGCGGCACTTGGGATGAGTATTGGGTATATTTTGTACTTGATGGATCACTAAATTCTACTGCTGAAACTGTATTCCACTATAAGGTAACTAACTTGGGCTTAAATTTAAAAATGAAGAAATATTAAAAAGAAGAAATATACTACCAGTCAAAAGAAAAGAATATTTAAATCGGGCTCTTTGAGTGGAAATGAAAGATTAAAAGTGTTACAGACAAGAAAGGATCAGAGAAAACATCAAGAAACAATGGCAAAACAACTAGTAGAATGGGACTAAATATATACCTACCAATAATCACTCTGAATGTAAATGGGCTAAATGCTCCAATCAAAAGACATTGGATAGGGCGTCAGAATGGACAAAGCAAACAAATAAACAAGCAAACAGAAACAAGACCTATCTAGATGCTGCCTACAAAGCCTTATTTGGACTTAAGTCACCTGCAGCTTTAAATTGAGGGAATGAAGAAACATTTATCATGCCAATAATGTCAAAAGAAAGCCAGTAGCAATACTTATATCAGGCAAAATAAACTTTAAAACCGAGACTCTATTTTGGTACCCTTTGGGTAAATACCTAATAGTGACATTGCATGCACCCAATATTTATAGCAGCATTATCAACAGTAGCCAAATTATGGAGAAAGCCCAAGTATCCATCAACTGATGAAGGTATAAAGAAATTGTGGTGTGTGTGTGTGTGTGTCTGTGTGTGTGTGTGTGTGTGTCTATGCATATGTACATATGTGAATGTTCATATATACATACATATGTATATACAATGAAATGTAACTCAGCTTCAAGAAGAATGAAATCTTGGCATTTGCAATGATGTGGATGGAGCTAGAATGTATTATGCTAAGTGAAATATGTCAATCAGAGAAAGACAAATATATAATTTCACTCATGTGGAATTTAAAAAACAAAACAGATGAAAACATGGGAAGGGGGCAGGAAAAGAGAAGAGTGGTAACAAATCACATGAGTCTCTTAATGTTAGAGAAAAAAACTGAAGGTTGATGGAGGGAGATGGGTCAGCGCTGGGCTAGATGGGGGACGAGTATTAAGGAGAGCACTTGTTGTGATGAGCACTGGGCGTTGTATGTAAGGGATGAATCACCGAATTCTACTTCTGAATCCGAGAATGCACTGTATGTCAACTAAGACTTAAATTCAAAAAAAAATAAAGCTATAACAAGAGATGAAGACGGACACTATCTCATACTAAAGGAGACAGCCAAACAAGAATATCCAATGATTGTAAATTTTTATGCACCCAACATGCGGTCACCAAGTATATAAAACATTTAACAACAACCATAAAGGAACTCATCTATAATAATATAATGATAGTAGAGGACTTTAACACATCACTCACATCAATGGACACAACCTGTAAACAGAAAACCAACAAGGAAACAATGGCTTTGAATGACACACTGGACCAGATGGGTTTAACAGATATATTCACAACACTCCATACTAAAATGGCAGAGTACACATTCTTTTCAAGCGTATATGGGGCATTCTCCAGAACTGATCACATTCTAGGTCACAACTCAGGCCTCAAGAGGTACCCAAAGACAGAGATCAGACCAAGCATCTTTTTTGCCCACAAAGCTAGGAACTTGAAGTCAACCACAAAAAGGGGGGTAGGGGGGGAAGGCCACAAACAAAGAGAGGTTAAATAACATGCTACTAAATGAATGGGTCAAACAGTAAATCAATGAGAAAATACACTGAAACAAATGAAAATGAATATACACTGGTAAAAACCTTTGGAATGCGGCAAAAGCAGTCTATGGTGGAAGTATATAGCAATATAAGCCTACCTTAAAGAGCAAGAAAAATCTCAAACAATCCTAACTTACAACTAAAGGAATGAGAAAAAGAACAGCAGAAGGGAGGAAATAATAGAGATTAAGACAGAAATAAGGAATATAGAAACCAAAAAGACACTAGACCAAATCAATGAAACCAGGGGCTTGTTCTTTGAAAGCAGTAATCAACTTGAAAACCTCCTAGGCAGACTTTTCACAAAGAAGAGAGAAAGGACTCAAATAAATAAAATCACAAATAAGAAAAGAGAAATAACAGTCAACACCACAAAAATACAGTTAGAAGATAATATTATAAAAAACTATATGCAACAAATTGGACACTCTGAGAAAAATGGACAGATTCCTAGAAACACACAAACCACCAAAACTGAGACAGGAAGATACATAAAATATGAAAACAGAAAGAAATCAAATCAGTAATTTAAAAAATCTCCCCCCAACACAAGAGTTCAGGGCCAGATGGCTTCACTGATGAATTCTACCATACATTTAAGGAAGAATTCTAACATACATTTAAGGAAGAGGTAATATGCATTCTCCTCGAATTATTACAAAAAACAAAAAAGAAGGAAAACTTACAAATTCATCTTATGAGGCCATCATTACCCTGATACCAAAACCAGATAAAGCCTCCACTAAAACCTAAAACTGCAGCAGCGCCTGTGTGGCTCGGTCGGTTTACTGTCCAACTCTTAATTTCGGATTAGGACATTATCTTGCAGTGCATGGGTTTGAGTCCCACTTTGGACCCTGCCATGACAGTGTGGGGCATGGCCAGGACTCTCTCTCTCCCTGTCTCTCTGACCCTCCCTCACGTTTATGTACTCTATCTAAGGAAAGAAATAAACATTTTTAAAAATGTTTAAAAAAATTTTAAATAAAACTGCAGATCAGTAGCCTGATGAGTATGTATGCCAAAATTCTCATTAAAATACCTTCAAATTAAAATCAACAATACATTGATAGAATCATTTACCATAATCAAGTGGGATATATCTCTGGGCTGCAAGGGTGGTTCCACATTCACAGATCGATCAACATTATGCACCACAGTAATAGAAGAAAGGATAAGAACAATATGATGCTTTCAACAAATGCAGGAAAACCATTTTACAAAATGTCACATCCATTCATGATAAAAACTCTCAGCAAAGTACATTGAGACTCAACCTATCTGCACATAATAAAGGTCATCTATTAAAAACCCACAGCTGGGGCGCCTGGGTGGCTCAGTCGGTTAAGCATCTGACTTCGGCTCAGGTCATGATCTCACGGTCCGTGAGTTTGAGCCCCGCGTCGGGCTCTGTGCTGACCGCTCAGAGCCTGCAGCCTGTTTCAGATTCTGTGTCTCTCTCTCTCTGCCCCTCCCCTGTTCATGCTCTGTCTCTCTCTGTCTCAAAAATAAATAATAAAAAATGTTAAAAAAAAATTTTTAAAAACCCACAGCTAATCTCATCCTTAATGGGGAAAAATTGAAAGTTTCTCCTCCAAGATCAGGGACAAGACAGGGATGACCCCTCTCACCACTGTTATTCCACATAGTATGGGAAATCCTACCCACAGCAATCAGACAACAAAAAGAAATAAGAGGCATCCAAATCGGCAAGGAAGAAGTAGCACTTTCGCTATTTGGAACTGACATGATGTGCTCTATAAAAAACATGAAAGAGTCCCTTAAAAATGGCTAGAATTGATATATGAATTCGACAAGTCACAATATACAGAAATCAATGTACATGCACTGTACTGCATTTCTATACATGAATCATGAATTAACAGAGAGAGAAAGTAGGGATCAATCCCATTGACAGGTTCACAAATACCACAAGATACCAAGAATAAACCTAACCAAAGAGGTGAAAGACCTGTACTCTAAAGGCTATGAAACACTGATGAAAGAAATGGAAGAGGACACAAAGAAATGGAAATACATTTCATGTTCATGGATGGGAAGAACAAAATACTGTTAAAATGTCTACACTCCTCAAAACAATCTACATATGTAATGAAATCCCTATCACACTAACAAAAACATTTGTCACAGAACTAGAACAAATAATCTCAAAATTTGTATGGAATGACAAAAGTCCCCAAACAGCCAAAACAAAGCTGGAGAAGAAAAGCAAAGCTGGTGGGGCGCCTGGGTGGCGCAGTCGGTTAAGCGTCCGACTTCAGCCAGGTCACGATCTCACGGTCCGTGAGTTCGAGCCCCGCGTCAGGCTCTGGGCTGATGGCTCAGAGCCTGGAGCCTGTTTCCGATTCTGTGTCTCCCTCTCTCTCTGCCCCTCCCCCGTTCATGCTCTGTCTCTCTCCGTTCCAAAAATAAATAAACGTTGAAAAAAATTTAAAAAAAAGAAAAGCAAAGCTGGAGATATCACAATTCCAGACTTTAGGTTATATTACAAAGCTGTACTGATCAGAACGGTATGGTACTGGCAAAACAACAACAACAACAACACACAGAGGCAGAGATCAATAGAATGGAAACTCAGAAATGAACTCACACCTATATGGTCAATTAATTCTCAACAAAGCAGGAAAGAATATCCAATGGAAAAAAGAGTCTTGGGACACATGGGTGGCTCAGTCAACAAAGCATGTGATTGTGAATTCAGCTCAGGTCATGATCTCAGGGCAGTGCAGAGCATGCGTGAGATTCTCTCTCTCCATGCTCTCTGCCCCTCTTCTGCATGCTCGCTCGCTCTCTCTCTCTCTCTCTTTCTCTCTCAAAAATAAATACATAAACTTAAAGAAAGTCTCAACATACGGTTTTGGAAAAACTGGACAGCAACCTGCAAAACAAAACAACAACAACGGACCACTTTCTTACAACATACACAAAAATAAATCCAACATGGATAAAGACCTATGTGTGAAACCTGAAACCATAAAAATCCCAGAGGATAATTAACACAGGCAGTATCTTATTTGACATTGGCTGTACAAACGTCTTTGTAGATATATCTCCTGAGGTAAGGAAAACACAAACAAAAATAATGGGACTTCATAAAAATTAAAACCTTCCATAACCAAGGAAATAATCAACAAAACTAAAACACCTACAGAGTGATATTTGCAAATGACATCTGAAAAAGGTTAGTGTCCAAAATAAATAAAGTTATACAGCACCCAAAAAAGGAGAAATCCGATTAAAAATGGGCAGAAGGCATGAATGGACATTTTCCCAAGGAAGACATACACATGGCCAAGAGACAATGAAACGATGCTCCACAATACTGATCTTCAGGGAAATACAATTCAAAAGTACAATGAGATAACACATCACAGCTGTCAGAATGACTAGAATCAATGAATGATGAAACAGCAGGTGTTGCCAAGGATGTGGGGAAAGAGGAACCCTCTTGCACTGTTGGTAGGAATGCAAACTGGTGCAGCCACTCTGGAAAACATCATGGAGATTTGTCAAAAAAAAAACTGGAAATAGAACTACCTTACAATCCAGCGATTTCACTATGAGGTATTTACACAAAGAATACAAAAATAATTCTTCAAAGAGATACATGCACCCTGATGTTTACAGCAGCATTTTGTACAACAGCCAAATTATGGAAACTGCCCAAGTATCCATCAACTGATGAATAAATTGAGATGTAGTATATGGAATGTAATATTATTTAGCCGTAAAAACATGAAATCTTGTCATTTGCCACGAGGTGGATGGAGCGAGAGAATGTTATGCTGGGTGAAATAAGCCTGTCAGAGAAAGACAAATACCAGGTGATTTCATTAACCCATGGAAATAAAACAAAAAAGGGGTGGGGGGAGAAAGGAGACAGTGACAAACAAACAGACTCTTAACTAGGAAACAAACTGAGGGCTTCCACAGCGAGGTGGGGGAATGGGTGAAACAGCTGCTGGGGATTAAGAAGTGCACCTGGGGTGAGCACCGAGTGATGTGTGGAAGTGTTGCTCTATATTGTACACCTGAAACCAATATTACACTGTAGGTTTACTCACTGGAATTTAAATTAAAAGATAACATAAGGTTAATGACAAGTACCTACCAGGTTTTCTGTAGTTTTCAATCACTTCACTAGGTTGGAAAAATAACCATGAATTTTTTTTATTTTATTATTATTTTTTTAAACTTTACAGACTTTTTTAATTTTTTTTTTCAACGTTTATTTATTTTTGGGACAGAGAGAGACAGAGCATGAACGGGGGAGGGGCAGAGAGAGAGGGAGACACAGAATTGGAAACAGGCTCCAGGCTCTGAGCCATCAGCCCAGAGCCTGACGCGGGGCTCGAACTCACGGACCGTGAGATCGTGACCTGGCTGAAGTCGGACGCTTAACCAACTGCGCCATCCAGGCGCCCCCCATGAATTTTTTTTAAAAAGCATGTATGATGTGGGGGAGAGTTTGTGCCCTTACCTCAGTCTCTGGTTCCAGCAGGACTCGGAACGTGCGTCCCAGCTCATTCTTCTAGAAGGTCCTGAGACAGCATTTCATGTATTCACGTCCTAACTGAATGCAGCTCCCATTCTTCTGAATTTCTGTCAGGGTTTCTTCCCAGAAACAAGCCTGAATCTGGAACAAACCATCGACTGCATCTATGAGGTGATGTCGTGGGACCCCGCAGTCCACGAGTCCTTTAGTTAAATACATCTTGTTCAAATACTGTCCGGGAAGGGGAGGAATGAAACACGGGAACAGCCCAGAAAATGCAAAGGCCTGTGCAGCTCAGCAACCAGCTTGCTCAGGGAAGCCACCCAGCGCCCCATCCTCAGCACTCAGTACAACAAGGCAGCTTCTCTCTGGCGACTCAGGAGATGCCAAGTTGCTGCTAAGCTCCCAAGGTCTCCCCTGGGGCGGGCGCCAGAACCTCCTGGAAACGCAGCTCTGCTCTCTGTACTGAGGCAGCCTCAGAGGCCCTGAGTCCTCTGGGAGCAATAGAAGCCCTTCCTGCTGTCAGGTGCCCTGGGTCAGAAAAGCCGGTGGTGCGCCCTCTGCTGGTCATCACTGCCCGGCAGAGGAACCCGCCCCTCTGGGTCTGTGGTGCTCGAGCTCTCTCTGCTGGCCACCATGGGAATTCCTGCAATGTTGAAGACCCTGGTCGCTCAGCTGAGGGACCGAAGGTGCTCTGGGCAACTAAGCCTGTTATCTACACTGGGAAGGGTCTTAGTGACAGGGCCTGGGACACAAAGAAATCTTTTCCTTCTCCTTTCTTGTGAGTGAAGAATGAAACTGAATCTATTAATGTAATGACATCATTTGTAATGTTTTAAGCAATGTTCACAGAAAAATAGACCAACAATTTACACATGCTGAACAAGAGGTAATTGTGTTTACCACCAAAATACTTAGGTTAGATAAAGAATGGACACCTTTGAGAGAGATACCGGCATCCAGCTATGGAATGAATGAGTCCTAGGGATACAAGGGACAGTCAATGGAATGGAGTCAATCCTGTAATAATACTATTGCATGTTTTCACATGATAGCTACACTTGTGCTTAAGTACAATATAATTTATACACATATGGAATGACTACAATGTATGCCTAAAACTCATGCAACAAATGTGTGAATAATATTTAAATTAAAAATAGACATCCTTTACACTATCTTTAATTTCTCCTTCTTTGCCAATAAACTATCATTCCTGGGGCTTTGGGTGGCTTAGTAGGTTAAGCGTCCGACTTTGACTCAAGTCATGATCTTGCAGTCCATGAGTTTGAGCCCCGTGTCAGGCTCTGTCCTGAGAGCTCAGAGTCTGGAGCCTGCCTCAGATTCATTGTCTCCCACTCTCTCCCTCTCCCCATCTCGGGCGCTCTCAAAAAAAGAAAAAAAAAGAAACATTAAAAATGAAAAATCATTCCTAATTCAGAATCTGTGAAATTCCATTTATACTAGATTCTCTAACATGACCATCTTGATTTGGAGAGCTTATCTGAAAAGTCACTAATAATATCTTTGATGACACATATGTGACAAGGTCAGAATGCAACTTACAGGGAGCTACACATATGTTGTGAATTTACAGTATGTATCCTTGCTTAATATTTCCAATAAAATGTGCTTTAGGGATATGGATGGATGAAATAATGTCCATCAGTCATATAGGTAAATTTCCTGTAGGACCATTATGCCTTCAATTACTAATTGCCATCTCTTCAGAATTAAAAGAAAGCTGGGACAAGAAAATGTCTTTGAATTTGATGGAAGAGAAGACTATGGTGTTTTAAAGGGTTCACCTACCTTCTGGAATCCTCAGATTGATTGCAGACAGGAGGATAGCAAAGCACAATTTTGATGCACACCACTATTTCCAGAGGGAGGATATGGACCTTATTGTTAATTTTTTTTTTTTTTTATCAATATCAACAGTCCACCTCTGCCAGGTCCAGACTGCAGGACCTGGGGGCAACACGATGCCTGATGCCTGGTTCAGAACTTGAGGAAGGCCAGCTGGTGGGGGTAGGGGGCAAATCCAACAGGGCCTGGGGCCTGAGGGAGATGGCCCCGGGACACCCCCCCACAGGGCAGGCTCTGGAGTTTACCTGCCAAAGAGCAGCACACTCTCCCTCAAGACATCCCTCTCCATGACAGAACATGAGGCTGAGCCTCACAATTCCAGAAGAAATGAGGGTTACCCATCTTTTCAATTGCAATGGCCTCTGCAGAACTTGGACCCAGGGATGTTGGAGTCTTGGGATCATGGAACTCTGATGCCCATGATACAAGCTCTTTCTGCCCCAGCACTCAGAGCCACTTCATACATCCCCTCTCCCCTGGCCCATCTAACCCCGTCCACATACCTTGACCAGGTTTCTACTTTCCTCCTTGTACTTCCTCTTTGTCTCTGTTTCTCTCTAACCACATCTCTCTATGTTTCTTCCTTTCACTCCCTAGGGAGTGGTGTAACACACGGTACTAAGCTTTAATCTTATACATGGGAATATCCAATTTTCCCAGCGCCAGTTATTCAAGAGACTACTCTTCCCCACTGTGTATTTTTGACTCCCTTGTCAAATACTAGTTGACTGTGCATGCATGGGTTTAGTTTGGGGTCTCAACTTCTGTTCCATTGTCTTGTGTGTGTGTGCTTATGCCGGTGACATAACTGATTTCTTTGTGTTAGAATGAAGCTTGAAATCAAGAAGTGTGATGCCTCCTGTTTTGTTATTTCTTGCATTGGCTACTTGGGGTCTTTTTGTGGTTCCAAATACATTATAGGATATGATTTTATAATTGCATAAAAATTGCATCAGAGTCTTGATAGAGATTGCACTGAATCTCTAGATGGCTTTGTGTAGTATGGACATTATATCTATATTAATTCCTCCAAAAGATGGACATGGGGTGGCTTTTCAGTGACTTGTGTGTTCTCTTGTTTCTTTCATCCAAATTGAATTTCTTCCATTTCTGCACACGGGTTTTATAGTTTTCTGTAGAGAGATCTTTCACTTCCTTGGCTAAATTCATTCCTATAAAGTTTATTGTTTTTGATGCTACTGTAAGTGGGATTGTTTTTTTTTTTTTTTACTTCTTCTTAGATAATTTGGTTAGTGTATAGGAATGCTACAGAATTTGATATGGTGACTTTCTATTTTGGAACTTTACTGCACTTCTTGATTAGATATTAACAGGTTCTTTTACATTAAACTTTTTATTTCATTCCTTTACCTTATTTTAAAAAACATGTTATTTAGGAATAGCTGACACGCTATGTTACATTAGTTTCAGATGAACAGCATACTGATTGGACAAGTGTATACATTCTGCTAGGCTAACACAGGTGTAGCTATCATCTCTCACCATGCATCACTATTCCAGTACCACTCTCTATGTTCCCTATGCTATATTTTCTATCTGTGATTTATTCATTGCATAACCAGAAGCCTGCACCACCCAATCCCCTTCACATATCTAGGGCATCCTTGTCTTGTGCCTGATTTTAGTGGAAAATCTTTCAAAATTTCACTATTGAGTATGATATTAGCTGTGGGCTTCACATACATAGCCTTTCTTATGTTGAGATATGTTCCTTCTACACTGAATTTTTAAAGAGATTTTTGGCACAAATGGATACCAAATGTTCTCAGAACTTCTTTTCTGTGTCTATTGACATTTTCTGTCACATGAGTTTTCTTTTTATTTTTTAAAATGTATTTATTTATTTTAGTTTAAATTTATTTATGTATTTCTTTAGTATTTATTTTTTCAAGTTTTTATTTAAATTCCAGTTGGTTAACATAGAGTGTAATGTTAGTTTCAGGTAGAGAATGTAGTCATCCATCACTTACATACAACTCCCAGTGATCCTCACTACTAGTGTCCTCCTTAGCCTATCACCCATTTAACCCATCCCCCTGCCCACCTCCCTTCTAGTAACCCTCCGTTTGCTATTTATAGTTAAGAGTCTTGTTTCTGGTTGATTTTTCTTTCATTCAATTATGTGAGGGGTCACATTTATTGATTTGCATTTCTGAAACATCCTGCCTTTACAGGGAAAAAACCCTTCATCACAGTCAATGATCCTTTTTAATGTGCTGCTGAATTTGGTTTGCCTGTACATTATTGGGAATTATTCATCTATATACATCACAGGGATACTGGCCTAGAGATTTCTGTTCAGGTAGTATCCTTTTCTGGCTTCCTACCAGGGTAATTCCAGTCTCATGAAATGAGTTTGGTGGTGTTCATTCCTTTTGAATCAGTGAGACGACTGCTGTTAGTCCTTCTACAAATGTTTGGTCAAATTCACTAGTGAATCCACCTGGTCCTGGGCTTTTCTTTCCTGGGAGAACTTCTATTACTGATTCAATTACCTGCATTTGTTATCTTCTTGTATTGATACAGTCTTCCTTTAATTGGTCTGAGCAAACCTTCTATTCCTGATACAGTCTTGGTAGGTCGTGTGTCTCTAAGAACCTACCCATTTCTTTTAGGTAGGTGGTTTGCCAGCATCTAATTTGGCCGTAGTCGCCCCTTTGTCTGCTTTATGTTTCTTTGGTATAAGGCGTAATGTCTTCTCTTTTGTTTATTTTTTTATTTTTAAAAATTTTTTTATGTTTATTTATTTTTGAGACAGAGAGAGACACAGAGCATGAACAGGGGAGGGTCAGAGAGAGGGAGACACAGAATCTGAAACAGGCCCCAGGCTCTGAGCGGTCAGCACAGAGCCCAACGCGGGGCTCAAACTCACGGACCGCGAGATCATGACCTGAGCCGAAGTCAGACACTCAACCGACAGAGCCACCCAGGCTCCCCACTTCTCTTTTATTTATAATTCTTTTGAATTGGGTCATGGGAATGGGTAACCACATGAACTCCTGGCACTAATTGTGCAACTAGCCTCATTTGGAGGAACAGACAGTCTTTGCATGTGCTGCACCCTCCATGATCTGATCAGCGCACCAAAGTCTTTTGAGTAAATAGGGGACCAAGGCCTCATCCCCACTTCTTGATTGTCACATAGAAGCACATTCTTCATATCTCAAAGACCACTACTGCCCTTTCTCGATGGAGACGATGGGTAGAAGCACACCAGAAGCCAATGTTCTCCTCTATTTCTTAAGGGAGAATGTGGGCCTCTTACTCATAGGGCTGCATCAGGCATCCTTTGGAGCACTCCTGTTGGCAAAGCTCCAAAAAAGGTTTTTGTGATTCCTGAGCAAGCAGGCTTGTGAATACATTGTGCTAGTCAGGTTCTTCTAAACATGATCCAATTTTCATCCTTCATGAAGAACTCTGGCCTTGATGTATCCAGTTTCATGACTTTGCTGTATTATCCATCAAGGTTTGTATTGGGTTCCTTACAAATTCAGTCATTCTGAGTACTACCATCGACTTGCAGATGTCCAATGGGGACCAGCCCTTGTGACGTGGGACAGGTGGAGCCAAAGTTGCCCTGGCCGATGAGCACCGGGTGTTGTATGGAAAACAATTTGACAATAAATTCCATATTAAAAAAAAAAAAAAGTTGCCCTGGCCATTTGGTTTCAGGTCTCACATGGACATCCAGAGCCCTAGGGCCTCAGAAGGGGTCAGCCAAGAACTGTGTGTGGAGGCTGGGCCAGAAGTACTAGCGGGGAGCTGGCCTCTTTCCTGGGCCTAGACGAAATGAAGATAAATATCTCCATGGACCACATTCCCATTGGATAGAAAGATTGAACATACTTTGGTCCTGGCTGCAGCAATTTCCTTTCCCTTACTGTGTTTCTGACTGCCTCTTCATTCACTTTGGGAATCATGGAGTTGGCACTTACTCAGCAGGCACCGAGGGATGGGTGTCATGTTCCCACCCAGTCCTGTGTTCAGTAACAGCTGTGAACATGGGATATCCCAAAGGAAAATAGCCCTCCTATCCCTGAGCTTGGGGCTTGGCTGTTTGTAGCAAGGGGCTAGGGGAGGGGAGTCAACTCATTTCCTTGCTATGCCTGATTGAGGTGCATTCCTTATGAAAACCAGACAGTTCACACTGGAGCAGTAGGCTTCAGAGGCTGGAAAGCACAGAAGGCGTCCTTTACAGGAAGAGGTCACGAATGGCCCTCTCTACATTTTGGAGTCACAGCTGAGGGAATCTCCCAGCTATAGTACTGTGACTGCCCATTCAATGATGGAAAAAGAAAAAAAAATGAAGACCAAGTCCCAGGGCTTTTTAGTTCCTTCTGAAGGGAGAAGACAGGACTTTCGCTGACAGGGCTCCCAGATGGAGACTCTAGAGGGCGCTTTTGCCTAAGCTTTCTGGTGTTTATTCTTCCCATAGCCAGCCAGC
Source organism: Felis catus (assembly GCF_018350175.1). NCBI lineage: Eukaryota > Metazoa > Chordata > Mammalia > Carnivora > Felidae > Felis > Felis catus. The sequence continues at coordinate 158,525,666 of NC_058376.1, read as the reverse complement.
ATGTTAGGAGCTGGTGCTGGGCACTCCTTTCTTCATAGATTTCCACTTCCAAGACCTGAAGAGCTGTGGCCCTTCTTATCCACCTTGACACATGTTTGCTCTCTTGTAGAACAAGGTTCTTCCCGCAATCCATTCAGAGTCAGTGTCTCAAGAGTCCTATATTGTGTCTTCCACTGGGGAGTCTGGTCCAGTCCTTGTGACTGGGAGATACATTTTGCCACAGGGCTCCTTCTTCATTAATTCACTGGGTTTCAGAAGCATGTGGCCATTCAGAGTCCCAGGGCATTTGAAGGGGACTAGCAGAGGATGTTTAGTGTGTTAGGATGGAGAGGATGTTCAGTGTGTTAGGATGGAGAAGGAGGGAACTGGCCTCTTCTGGGCGGAGGGCAAAAGAAGCAAGACATCTTTCCAACTGGATCCCCATTCCCACTGGAAATGTCAAGCTTTTGCCCTCCCAGTGCTTATTTTATTCCCCTAGCTGTGTTTCAAACAATTTATTGTTTTCTCCCTCAGGAGCATGGAGCCATTACATACTCAGCTGGCACCCCTGTGGAGGCTGTAAACTCCACCTCTGCTCCTGTGCTCAGTGAGAGCTATCAGGCTCTGCTCTACCAAAGAAAAGGAGGAGTTTAGTCCTGATTGCTTGGTGCTTTGCCTGCTGTGCTATGGAATGTGAAGGAGAGCCAGCTTGCCTCACTGACCTGGATGTTTGCATTCCTTCATTCTGAGAAGCTGACAGTTTGCACATGGGCAGTATGAACTGGGAGGAGGCAGCATTGGAAGAGCCCTTGCCAGCAATCAGGGAACCAAGTCCTTGTTGCAGATTCCTCACCAAAATCCACCAGAACCCATTAGCTCCAGCTCCAACACTGCTGCCTTCCTCAACTGATGGGAAAAAAGGCAAGGATACACCAAGCCAGAAATCACTGGCTCCTAAAGAAACAATGCTGGCTTCTTGCTGACAGGGCTTCCAGGTGTTGCCCTCAGGGAGGCACCCTCAGGGAGGGTGTTGCCCTTGGTCTAAGCCCACAGGCCTTTCTTATTCCGGATACAACCTGGTAGGAGACTGTGATGGGTACTTCATTCTCAACACTCTCCAAATCTCATGTGTGATGAAGAACTCTGGCAGTGTGTGTCTCCATTGCCACCACTTAGCCCTTTTGATGAAAGAGGGTTTGCATGGAACCTATTCTTAGTGTCTCAGAGTAATATCCTCTTGTTTCAGCGTGGTAGTTTGGTGGTGCCCTTGTGATGGTGACAGAGGTGTTGCATTAGGCCCTTCTCAATTTGGTTTCAGAATGATGTGGCCCTCCCCAAACCAGGTGTGTGAGGGTGCCCAGGGAGAATGCTTGTGGGTAAGCTAAGCCAGAGTTTGTGGGTGGATTCCCACCTCCAAGTGTGACAAGGGTAAGGTAAGGTTTGAGTCACCTTCCCTGGTTTCCCCTGGGCCCATTTGAATGCACACTTTTCACTCACCTTGTAGTCATTTCTCTCCCTGTTAGGATAGGCTGCTATCCTAACATGGTCTCAGTTCACACACAGAGACCCTGTGTCTGTCCCCTACACCAACCAAGGTCCCCGGTGTGGAAGTGAGTTTCCAAGCCTTTTCTGAACCAATGCAGGGCTCTCAGAGTCTGATATCCCAGAGGAGAGCTAGGCTCCCTGTCCCTGAGCACTTGATGCTGGGCATAGTACAGTATCATGGGAATGATAGCCACATGGACCCCAGACACTAATGGATGGAGCTACCCTCATTTACCTGAACAAATTGTGCATGTGCATCATGCTCCAAGACCTGATTGGCGCAAAAAAAAGGCTTTTGAATATATAGTGCTCCAACCCCCCCCCCCCACCTCTTGATTGTCACATGGAAGCACATTCTTCATATCTCATAGACACTGCTGGCCCTCTCGATGGATATGATGGATAGAAGCACACCAGAATACAAAGTTCCTCTCTGTGTATTAAGGGAGAATGTGGGCCTCTTGCTCATAGGCCTCTAACGAGCATCCTTTGGAGTGCTCTTACAGCCAAGGCGCCAAAATGTTCTTGTGATTCCTGAGAAAGTCAGCTTGCAAATACATTGTGCTAGTCTGGTTCTTCTAAACACGATCCAATTCTCATCCTTCATGAAGACCTCTGGCCCTCAGTGTATCCAGTTTCATGATATTGCTTTATTATCCATCAAGGTTCGTATCAGGATCCATACAAATTCAGTCTTTCAAGTATTATCTCCAGCTTGCAGATGTCCAATGGGGACCAGCCCTTGTGACTGTGGGACAGGTAGAGCCAAAGCGGCCCTGGCCATTTGGTTTCAGGTCTCACATGGACATCCAGAGTCCTAGGGCATCGGAAGCTGTCCACCCAAGATCTGTGTGTGGAGACTGGGCCAGAGGTATTAGTGGGGAACTGGCCTAGGGGAAATGAAGATAAACATCTCCATTCCACATCGATTGCATTCCTACTTGGATGGAAATATTGAATGCGCTTTGGTACTGGCTGCAGCCATTCTCTCTCCCTTACTGTGTCTCTGATGCCTCTTCATTCACCCTTAGGAATCATGGAGGCAGCATTCACTCAGTGGGCAACCAGGGATGGGCACTGCGTTCCCACTAGTTCCTGTGCTCAGTAACAGCCATAAGCATTGGATATCCCAAAGGAGAATAGCCCTCCTACCCCTGAGCTTGGGGTTAGTTGTTTGTAGCAAGGAGTCAGGGAAGGAGAGTCAGTTCATCTCCTTGCTCTTCCTGATTGAGGTGCCTTCCTTCTGAAAAGCAGGCAGTTCACACAGGAGCAGTAGGCTCCAGAAACTGGTCAGCACAGAAAGAGCCCCTTACAGGAAGAGGACACCAATGCCCTCTCCACACTTTGGGGCCACAGCTGGGGGCACCTCCCAGCTACAGCACAGTCACTGCTCACTCCATTCAATGACGGGAAAAGCAAGAAAAGCAAAGTCTCAGGGCTCTCTAGGTCCTTCTGAAGGAAGTAGTCAGGCCTGTTGCAGACAGGGCTCTCAGATGGAGACTCTAGAGGGCACTTTTGCCTAAGCCCTGTGGTGTTTCTTCTTCTTCCCACAGCCAGACAGGTTGTCAGGAGATGGTGCTGGGCACTCTCTTCTCCATAGAACTCCTATTCCAAGCTCTGAAGAGCTCTGGCCCTTTTTATTCACCTTGACCCATCTTTGCTCTCTGGTACAAACAAGGTTCCCACAATCTGTTCACAGTCAATGTCTCAAGACTCCTGTCCTATGTCTTCCACCTGGGAGTCTGGTCAAGTCCTTGTCCCTGGGGGAGAGATTTATCCACAGGGCTCCTCTTTCATAAATTCACTGGTTTCAGACATATGTGGCCATTTAAAGGCCCAGGACATTTGAGGGGGCCCAGCAGAGGATGTTTGGCTGGGCCATAGATTTTGGCCAGGACCTGGATTACTTCTGGGTACCAGGCAAATGAAGCAAGACATCTTCTATCCAAGAGGATCCCCATTCACACTGGAAATGTCAAGCTTTGGCCCTTCTTTCCCCTTGCTGTGTTTCTGACAGTTTATTTTTTCTCCATTAGGGGCCATGGAGCTATCAGTCACTCCGTTGGCACTCCTGGGGAGATAGCAAACCCCCCTTCTGCTCCTGTGCTCAGTGAGAGCTATCAGGCTCTGCTCTAGCAAGGGAAATAAGTATTTTAGTCCATGGGTGCTTGGTGCTTGGCCTTCTGTGTTATGGAAGGTGAAGGAGAGCCAGCTTGCCTCACTGAACTGGATGACTGAGTTACTTTCATTCTAAAAGTCTGACACTTTGCACATGGCAGTATGAACCAGGAGAGGGTCATCATGGGAAGAACCCTTGACAGCAATTAGGGAACCAAGTCCTTGTTGCAGATTCCTGAGCAAGAGCCATCAGAACCCAATATCTCCAGCTCCAACACTGCTGCCTCCCTCAACTGATGGGAAATGTGGCAAGGATTGACCAAGCCAGAAATTACTGGCTCCTAAGGAAAGAATACAGGTTTCTTGCTGACAGGGTTCTCAGGTGTCGTCCTTCAGAGGGCTCCCTTGGCCTAAGCCCACAGGCCTTTCTTATTTCGGATACAACTTGGTTGATAGGAGACTGTGATGGGTACTTCATTCTCAACACTCTCCAAATCTCATATGTGATGAAGAACTCTGGCAGTGTGTGTCTCCATTGCCACCCTTTAGCCCTTTTGATGAGGTAGGGTTTGCATGGAGACTTCCGAGACAGTGTCTCAAGAGTAATATCCTTTTGCTTCAGCTTTGGGCTTTGGAGGTGCCCTTGTGGTGATAGAGGTGTTGCACTGGACCCTTCTTAATTTGGTTTTAGAAATTTGTGGTCCTCCCAAGTCCCAGAGTGTGTGAAGGTGCCCAGGGAGAAGGCTTGTGTAAGCTAAGTTAGAGGTTGGGGGTGGATCCCGCCTCTGTGTGGGACAAGGGGAAAAGAAGGTTTGGTTATCCTTCCTCTGTTTGCCCCGTGCCCATTTGAATGTACAGCTTTGACTCACGTTGTAGTCATTATTCACCCATTGCTGCTTTCCTAACTTGATCTCTTCACACACAGACACACTGTGTCTGCCCCCTACCCAACCAAGTTCCCAGGTGTGGAGTCGAGTTTCCTGAACCAATGAAGGGCTCTCAGAGTTTGATATCACAGAGGACACCAAGCCCCCCTGTCCCTGAGCCCTTGGTGCTCAGCAGGCTACAGTATTGTGGGAATGGGTAGACAGATTGACTCCTGCTCCTAATGGTTGGAGGTACCCTCATTCGGAAGGACAGTCTATCCATGTGCAGTATGCTCCATGACCTGATCAGCATACAAAAAGCCTTTTGATTAAATAGTGCACCAAGGCCTCATTCCCAGCTCTTGGTCATCACATGGAACCACATTCTTCATATCTCGGAGTCACTAGCTGCTCCTCTTGACGGATATAATGGGCAGAAGTACACCAGAGTGGCCAATGTTTCGCTCTATTTCTTAAGGGAGAGTGTGAGCCTTTTGCTCACAGAGCTCCAACGGACATCCTTCGGAGCACTCCTGTTGGCAAAGCTCCAAAAAGGTTTTTGTGATTCCTGAGCAAGCAGGCTTGTGAATACATTGTGCTAGCCAGGTTCTTCTAAACATGATCCAATTTTCATCCTTCATGAAGAACTCTGGCCCTCGATGTATCCAGTTTCATGACATTGTTTTATTATCCATCAAGGTTCATCTTACAATTGTAAGGTTCACCTTACAATTTCAGTCTTTCCAAGTACCATTACTGGCTTGCAGATGTCCAACGATGACAAGCCCTTGTGACTGTGGGACAGGCAGAGCCAAAGGGACCCTGGCCTTTTGGCTTCAGGACTACATGGACATCCAAAGCCCTAGGGCATCAGAAGCTGTCCAGCCAAGAGCTGTGTTTGAAGGCTGGGGCAGACATATTAGCAGAGAGCTGGCTTCCTTGCTGGGCCTAGGGGAAATGAAGATAAACGTCTCCATTCCACATGGATTTCATTCCCATTGGATGGAAATACTGAACGCACTTTGGTCCTGGATGCAGTCATTCCCTCTCCCTTACTGTGTCTCTGACTCGCTTTTCATTCACCCTTAGGAGTCATGGAGCTGGCACTCACTCAGCAGAGACCTAGGGATGGGCGTCGGGTTCCCACTTGGTCCTGTGCTCAGTACAGTATGAGCAAGAGATATCTGAAAGGAGAATAGCCCTCCTAACCCGAGCTTGGGGTTTGGCTGTTTTGTAGCAAGGGATCAGGGAAGGGGAGTCAGCTTGCTTCCTTGCTCTGCCTCATTGAGATGTCTTCCTTCTGAAAAACAGACAGTTCATACAGAAGCAGTAGGCTATAGAATCTGGTCAGCACAGAAGGCGTCCTTTACAGGAAGAGGGCACCAATGCCTCTCTCCACACTTTGGAGCCACAGCTGGGAGCATCTCCCAGCTAGAGCACAGTCACTGTTCAGTCCACTCAATGATGGAAAAAGCAAGAAAAACAGACAAAGCCTCAGGGCTCTCTAGGTCCTTCTGAGGGAAGAAGGCAAGCCTTTTGCTGGCAGCACTCTCAGATGGAGACTCTAGAGGGTGCTTTTGCCTAAGCCCTCTGGTGTTTCTTTTTCCAACAGCCAGAGAGGTTGTCAGGAGCTGGTGCTGGGCACTCTCTTCTCCACTGTATTCCCCTTCCAAGCTTTGAAAAGCTCTGGCCCTCCCTATCCACCTTGACACATCTTTGTTCTGTTGTAAAAACAAGTTTCTTCCCTCTGCATCCCAAAGCAACAGAATATACTTTCTTCTCGAGTGCACATGGAACATTCTCCAAGATAGATCACATACTGGGTCACAAAACAGCCCTTCATAAGTATACAAGAATTGAAATCATACCATGCATACTTTCAGACCACAATGCTATGAAGCTTGCAATCAACCACAGGAAAAAGTCTGGAAAACCTCCAAAAGCATGGAGGTTAAAGAACACCCTACTAACGAATGAGTGGGTCAACCAGGCAATTAGAGAAGAAATTGAAAAATATATGGAAACAAACAAAAATGAAAATACAACAATCCAAATGCTTTGGGATGCAGCGAAGGCAGTCCTGAGAGGAAAATACATTGCAATCCAGGCCTATCTCAAGAAACAAGAAAAATCCCAAATACAAAATCTAACAGCACACCTAAAGGAAATAGAAGCAGAACAGCAAAGGCAGCCTAAACCCAGCAGAAGAAGAGAAATAATAAAGATCAGAGCAGAAATAAACAATATAGAATCTAAAAAAAAAAAAACTGTAGAGCAGATCAACGAAACCAAGAGTTGGTTTTTTGAAAAAATAAACAAAATTGATAAACCTCTAGCCAGGCTTCTCAAAAAGAAAAGGGAGATGACCCAAATAGATAAAATCATGAATTAAAATGGAATTATTACAACCAATCCCTCAGAGATACAAGCAATTATCAGGGAATACTATGAAAAATTATATGCCAACAAACTGGACAACCTGGAAGAAATGGAAAAATTCCTAAACACCCACACGCTTCCAAAACTCAATCAGGAGGAAATAGAAAGCTTGAACAGACCCATAACCAGCGAAGAAACTGAATCAGTCCTCAAAAATCTCCCAACAAATAAGAGTCCAGGACCAGATGGCTTCCCAGGGGAGTTCTACCAGACGTTTAAAGCAGAAATAATACCTATCCTTCTCAAGCTATTCCAAAAAATAGAAAGGGAAGGAAAACTTCCAGACTCATTCTGTGAAGCCAGTATTACTTTGATTCCTAAACCAGACAGAGACCCAGTAAAAAAAAAAAAAAAAAGAGAACTACAGGCCAATATCCCTGATGAATATGGATGCAAAAATTCTCAATAAGATACCAGCAAATCGAATTCAACAGCATATAAAAAGAATTATTCACCATGATCAAGTGGGATTCATTCCTGGGATGCAGGGCTGGTTCAACATTCGCAAATCAATCAACGTGATACATCACACTAATAAAAGAAAAGATAAGAACCATATGATCCTGTCAATCGAAAGATGCAGAAAAAGCCTTTGACAAAATTCAGCCTCCTTTCTTAATAAAAACCCTCGAAAAAGTTGGGATAGAAGGAACACACTTAAAGATCATAAAAGCCATTTATGAAAAGCCCACAGCTAACATCATCCTCAATGAGGAAAAACTGAGAGCTTTTTCCCTGAGATCAGGAACACGACAAGGATGCCCACTCTCACCGCTGTTGTTTAACATAGTGTTGGAAGTTCTAGCATCATCAATCAGACAACGAAAGGAAATCAAAGGCATCAAAATTGGCAAAGATGAAGTCAAGCTTTCACTTTTTGCAGATGACATGGTACTCTACATGGAAAACCCGATAGATTCCACCAAAAGTCTGCTAGAACTGATACATGAATTCAGCAAAGTTGCAGGATACAAAATCAATGTACAGAAATCAGTTGCATTCTTATACAGTAATAATGAAGCAACAGAAAGACAAATAAAGACACTGATCCCATTCACAAGTGCACCAAGAAGCATAAAATACCTAGGAATAAATCTAACCAAAGATGTAAAAGATCTGTATGCTGAAAACTATAGAAAGCTTATGAAGGAAATTGGAGAAGATATAAAGAAATGGGAAAACATTCCGTGCTCATGGATTGGAAGAATAAATATTGTCAAAATGTCAATACTACCCAAATCTATCTACACATTCAAAGCAATCCCAATCAAAATTGCACCAGCATTCTTCTCGAAGCTAGAACAAGCAATCCTAAAATTCATATGGAACCACAAAAGGCCCCGAATAGCCAAAGTAATTTTGAAGAAGAAGACCAAAGCAGGAGGCATCACAATCCCAGACTTCAGCCTCTACTACAAAGCTGTCATCATCAAGACAGCATGGTATTGGCACAAAAACAGACACATAGACCAATGGAATAGAATAGAAACCCCAGAACTAGACCCACAAACGTATGGCCAACTCATCTTTGACAAAGCAGGAACGAACATCCAATGGAAAAAACACAGTCTCTTTAACAAATGGTGCTGGGAGAACTGGACAGCAACATGCAGAAGATTGAAACTAGACCACTTTCTCACACCATTCACAAAAATAAACTCAAAATGGATAAAGGACCTGGATGTGAGACATGAAACCATCAAAACCCTAGAGGAGAAAGCAGGAAAAGACCTCTCTGACCTCAGTCGTAGCAATTTCTTACTTGACACATCCCCAAAGGCAAGGGAATTAAAAGCAAAAATGAACTACTTTATGAAGATAAAAAGCTTCTGCACAGGAAACAACCAACAAAACTAAAAGGCAACTAATGGAATGGGGAAAGATATTTTCAAATGACATATCGGACAAAGGGCTAGTATCCAAAATCTATAAAGAGCTCACCAAACTCCACACCTGAAAAACAAATAACCCAGTGAAGAAATGGGCAGAAAACATGAATAGACACTTCTCTAAAGAAGACATCCGGGTGGCCAACAGGCACATGAAAAGATGCTCAACGTCACTCCTCATCAGGGAAATACAAATGAAAACCACACTCAGATATCACCTCACGCCAGTCAGAGTGGCCAAAATGACAAATCAGGAGACTATAGATGCTGGAGAGGATGTGGAGAAACGGGAACCCTCTTGCACTGTTGGTGGGAATGCAAATTGGTACAGCCACTCTGGAAAACAGTGTGGAGGTTCCTCAAAAAACTAAAAATAGATCTACCCTATGACCCAGCAATAGCACTGCTAGGAATTTACCCAAAGGATTCAGGAGTACTGATGCATAGGGGCACTTGCACCCCAATGTTTATAGCAGCACTCTCAACAATAGCCAAATTATGGAAAGAGCCTAAATGTCCATCAACTGATGAATGGATAAAGAAATTGTGGTTTATATACACAATGGAGTACTATGTGGCAATGAGAAAGAATGAAATACGGCCTATTGTAACAACGTGGATGGAATTGGAGAGTGTGATGCTAAGTGAAATAAGCCATACAGAGAAAGACAACTACCATATGTTTTCACTCTTATGTGGATCCTGAGAAACTTAACAGAAACCCAAGGGGGAGGGGAAGGAGAAAAAAAAAAGAGGTTAGAGTGGGAGAGAGCCAAGGCATAAGAGACTCTTAAAAACTGAGAACTGAGGGTTGATGGGGGGTGGGAGGGAGGAGAGGGTGGGTGATGGGTATTGAGGAGGGCGCCTTTTGGGATGAGCACTGGGTGTTGTATGGAAACCAATTTGACAATAAATTTCATATATTGAAAAAAAAAAAACAAGGTTCTTCCTGCAATCTGTTCAGAGTCAGTGTCTCAAGAATCCTATCGTGTGCCTTCCACCTGGAAATCTGGTTCAGTCCTTGTGACTAGGAGAGAGATGTTGCTACACAGCTCCTTCTTCTTTAATTCACCAGATTTCAGAAGTGTGCAACCAATCAGAGGCCCAGGCCATTTGAATGGGACAGCTGAGGATGTTTGTGTGTGGCCTGGGCCATAGATTTGGGCAGGGAACTGGCCTCCTTCTGGCCCAAGTAACAAAGAAGAAAGACAACTTCTTTCCAACTGGGTCCCCATTCCCACAGGAAATGTCAAGCTTTGGTCCTCCCAGCATCTATGCCCTTAACCTTGCTGTGTTTCTGACAAATTATTGTTTTCCTTCTTAGGAGCCATGGAGCCATCACACGCTGGCACCCATGGGTAGGTCACAAACTCTGCTTCTGCTTCTGCTCCTGTGCTCAGTGAGAGCTATCAGGCTCTGCTCTACCAAAAAAAAAGAGGGTCTTTAGTCCCTGGTTCCTTGATGCTTGGCCTGCTGTACTATGGAAGGTGAAGGGGAACCAGCTTGTCTCACTGAACTGGATGATTGAATTGTCTTAATTCTGAGAAGCTGACAGTTTGCACATGGGCAGTATGAACCAGGAGAAGGTCAGCATTGGAAGAGCCCTTGACAGCAATTAGGGAACCAAGTCCTTGTTGCAGATTCCTGAGCAAGAGCCATCAGAACCCAATATCTCCAACTCCAACACCACTGCCTCCCTCAACTGACGGAAAATGTGGCGGGGATAGACCAAGCCTAAGTAAAAATGCAGGCCCCTAAGTAAAAAATGCAGGCTTCTCGCTGACAGGGCTCCCAGGTGTAGCCCTTCAGATATTCCAGATATTATTCCAGATACAACCTGGTTGATAGGCGACTGCGCTGGGTACTTCATTCTCAACTTTCTCCAAATCTCATGTATGATGAACTTTGGCAAGGTGTGTCTCCATTGCCACCACTTAGCCCTTTGATGAGAAATGGTTTGCTTGGAAATTATTCCAAGGCAGTGTCTCAAAGTTATATCTTCTTGTTTCAGCTGGGGGTTGGTGATGCTCTGTGATGGTGATAGAGGTATTGTATTGGTCCCTTCTCAATTTGGTTTCAGAATGGTTGGCCCTCCCCAAACCTAGGGTGTGGGAATGTGCCCAGGGTGAATGCTCATGGGTAGGTTAAGCCAGAGGTTAGGGGTATATCCTGCCTCCTGTGTAGGACAAAAGGAAGGGAAGGCCGAGGTCTCCTTCCTCGATTTCCCCTGTGCCCATTTAAATGCATAGCTTTCACACACCTTGTGGTCATTCTTCTCCCATTGCTGCTTTCTTAACTTGGTCTCAGTTCACACACTAAGACCACGTGACTGTCACATACACAACTGAGTTACAAAGACTGAAGGTCAGTTTCCAGTTAGTTCCTGAGCCAGCGGAGGGCTCTGAGTGTGTGATGTCACAGAGGACAATTGACCCTCATGTCCCTGAGCTCTTGTTGCTTAGTAGGCTATTATAGCAATAGTAAATAATTTCTTTTCTTTGGAAACTGGGATCTCCCTGGAATCATTTCAGAGCTCTTGTCTAAAAGTCATAATCTTTACTATTAATCTGAGTCTGGTACAATCCTTGTGAGTGTGCATTAGGTTTGACCACCTGCACCCTGTGGTTTGGGTTTCAGAATTTGTTGATATCACCAGGCCTAGAGCATGTGCAGTGGCCCAGTGGAGAATGTTTGTGTACAGGCTAAGCCAGAGGTTTTAGGAACACAGCTGGCCTGCTGTATGAATCGAGAGTTGATTAAGGAAGGGATATTTTTGCTGATGGATGCCATTCCTTTCAGAGATGCAGAACTTTGGCACTGCTTGCACATGCACATCCTATTGCTCCTTTTCTAGCTAGGTCTCTGTTCATGTTCCAGGAGCCATCGCTGTATGAATGGTGCCAAGTTCCCAGTCAGTTACTGAGGAAATTGAAGGTATATGGGTATAATATCCCACAGGAAACCTGTTCCTTCTCTCCCTGAGCACATGGTATTACTTAGTTGACTAGGGTATGCACAAGCATGGATATCCAGTTTTCCTCCCTCTCTTCACTAATGGAGATACCCTTATTTTGAAGAACAGCAGGTTTTCATGTGGCCAATGTGCCCTAGGATGTGGCCAGCACAGAAAGTACCTTTGCATGGAATCTTGCACCAAATCCCACTTCCAAACACTTGCCCATCAGCTGGGAGCACATCCCTGCTGCAGCTGTACCACTGCTGCCCCTAAGTCATGATGGCAAGGGCAGGACATATACCTAGAGCCAGGGCTTTCCCTCTGATTCTGAAGGAAGAATCTGGGCAGGCCTCTTGCTGACAGGGATTTCAATTAGAACTTATGGATGGCACTGTTTGTCAAAGCCCACAGGTGTTTCTCCTTCCTGAGTCAGTCAGTGAGAGGAGAAGATGCTACTAGTCATGTCACTCTCTGCATTATCTCATTCTTATCCCTGATGCAGATCTCTGGCCCTCCCTCTATCCATTTTCACCCCTTTGCTCCATTTTAACTCTGAGCCCTCCTGGGTATCCATTCCATGTGATCGTCTTACAGTCATATACTGGTCCCTCAACTGGGGATTCAGGTGTATTCGTTGTGACTGTGGCACATGTTGGCCAAATGGTCCCTGGCTCTTCAGCGGGATAGTTTTCCCTAAATGATTGTTCATTTCTGCATGAATCTCGCAGAACTCAGATTTCTGGCCAAGTAGGCTTGTGTTTTTATCTTTATTTTGCCATGGACAGATCCTCAGATCCTCTCGGGTTTTCAAGCATCTTGAAAAGACAAGAATAAGTGTAAAATGGGAAGGTGTTACAGTATCTGAACAATGCTCAGGGCTAGATCTATTTATTTTAAACAAGTGCAACCTTAATGATATATGAATAGGCAAGACAACCTGCTCTAGTACCTCCCTCTGCACTTCTTTCAGGCATATTGTACACTGGCCAGCATTTTGACTCAATACATCCTCATTATAGATTATCCCTGGCTTTCTTCAACACATCACGTCATGCTTATGCATTTCAAGTGACGGTGCACATGTGAGAGCATGTGCAATGGGAGAAGTGAACTGGTAAGGAGGCAAAACCAGGTACTGCTCTAATGGGTTCCACCCTATGTTCCAGTCCCTGCCTTCTACCACTGTCCTAAGGGCTGTTGTGGACCTAGTCCTGCCAGCCAGAACTGTCACAATTGTTACTATTGAGTAAGCTGAAGGAGGACAGCACTGCACAGGCCAATGCCATGTTTGCCACACCTTGACCACAGAGTGGCATTGCTGGGCTACTGAGGCTGCTATGGCCCTGCCTGATGCACAGGACCATTCATGCCTTGGCACCTGACCCAGAAAACTCCTTGTGGTGGTGGCCTGCACCCACACCCAATGGCGGAGTCCTGCTGGTCCCTCTGTGCTCCAGATGGAAGGTAAATCCAAGTCTGACTAACTACAAGTGCTGCCATTAACAGTGGCTAGGCTGCCTTGCTTGGGGCCCACCTCCAACATGCATAGGCTGGTGTGAAAATCTTTCCTGGGCATGGGTTGAGTAGTGACAGGTCCATGGCTCCTAAGTTAAATGGGGACATAGTTAGATATATAATCATGGGAAGGGAGTGTCCATAAAGAGAGCCAAAGTTCAATATTTCCAATGGGAATGGGACCAATATGGAAAGGGGCCCTATAACTTCATGTCCCCCTCAGCCAAGAAAGAAGGCCAGCTCCCTCCTCAGTCCTCTGGCCCAGCCTAAGTGCAAATGTTCTACCCTAGGCCCTTCCAATGCCCTAGGCCTCTGAATGCCTGCATGGTTTTGACACCAACTTGCCAGGGACCTTGTGGCCAGACCTATCTCACAGTGACAAGGATTGGAGTAGGATCCCCCCTGAACACTAAGGATATTCCGTTGAAAGACTACATGGAATGGACCTCAGGGATGATCTATGTGAAAATTAGAGCAAAGGGGTGAAAATAGATCCATGGAGGGCCAGAGTTCTTCACTAGTAATAAGAATGGGATGATGTGGAAAATGAAGTCACTAGTGCCATCTCCTAGCAAGCTGGCTGTCTCAGGAATAAGCAACACTTGCGGGCTTTGGTGAAGGGAGCCCCCTACAGACTACACCTGGGAGCCCTGTCACCAAGAGGTCTGCATTCTTCCTTCAGAAAAAGAAGAAATGCCCTGGCTCTGAGTGTGTTTCTTGCCCTTCCCATTTTAGATAGGGGTGGCATGATTCAGCTGATCAAGTATTGAGAACCCAGCTTGGGTGCAGTATTCCCTTCAAAGTCCCTTTGTGCACTGACCAGGACCTGGAGCAGAGTGCACATGCATGAACCATCTACTCTGCAGGATAAAGGCACTCTGTCAGCCAGGGGAGGGAGGCCAGCTAGCTACCCATCCCTGCAATGACTCTAGCTGACTAAGCACCAAGCCCCAAGGGACACAGGGGAATGCCTTCCTCTGGGATACCAGACACTGAGAGCTGTCAATTGGCTCAGGAACTGACTGGGAACTCCACACCCATGTGTGGACCTGGGATGTGTACATGACACAGACCCATGGATCCTGGAATGTTCTAGTTTAAATAGAGTACCTTCTTCTGAGGATCTTGCTCTGATGGCCCCCAGGAAGAAACTAGCTTGAAAAAAGAGCAATAAAATGCAAATGGGCACCCAGAGGTCCAAAGTTCTTCATTACAGAAGAGAAAGGGCTAAAGTTGGAATTCAGTGCCTACTTCTATCTCCTGGAAGGCTGGCTATCTGGGGGAGTAAGAAATACCTGAGGGTGAGTGTAAAAGGAAACTTCCATTGGCTCCCCCCTGAGAGTGAAATTCTGCAGGAATTCTGTGTTCTTCCTTCAGAAACAGAGGGAAAACTGGATTTGGTGATGTTTCCTGTCCTTCCCATCAGGAAATAGATGATTCAGCACTGATTCAGAGGCAAGGAGTTCCTGCTCCCAGCTGGTGATCAAGTGTTTAGATCCTGGACCTGATGCAGTAGTTCTTGAAAGGGCCCTTTCTGTTGTGACCCTGTCCTGAAGCATAGTGTGCTTATGGGAATCATGTTTGACACAGAATGAAGGCATGTCTACCTTCACTGCAGTTACCAGAGCTGGCCAAACACCAAGCACTCAGGGACAAGAAGTGTCCTTCCTTTGAGATAAAGCTACTGTTTGCTCTCACATAGCAAAGGAACAGAGTGGGAGTTTAGCCCCAATCTTTGGGCTCTGCTTGTGTGAAGTGAGTGAAAGCACAATCATCCCTGAATGTGATCCAGGACTTAGAAAATAGAAAATTGTGGAAATGGCTACAAAGGAGGCCAAGGCTCTACATTATATATGGGAATGGGGTAACGCTGGACATGTATATCTACCTTCATTTCTCCTTGCTGCATGTGTATGACCAGTCCCTCCTCAAACCTCTGGGACTGCCTAAACACACCCATCCATACCCAACTTGGCACCTTCATATGCCCTAGGCCTCTCATTGTGAACAGAGTTCTAATGGGAAGTTGCAAGAGCTCCTGTTGCCAATCTCACCAGAACTCAGCCAAAGCACCCAGTTTATAGTGGAGGATATTGCTCTGAGACACTGGCTCTGAGTGGACTCCAGAAAGATCCTAGTTTGAAAAAAAAAGAGCAAAAGAATGGAGGTAAATAGAGTGTCAAAGTGTTTCATTACAAAGGAGTACAGGATGAAGCTGAGAAGGACGTGCCCAGTATAATCTCCTGAGAAGCTAATTGTTTCCTATACTAAGAAACACCTGTGGGCAGGGGCAAAGGGAAACGTTGGTTGCCTACACCTGGATACTCATTTGGCACTAGTCCTGCCCTTTTCTTTCAGAAAGGGAAGAAATACATGTGACCTTGGCTCCTTTCAGGGCATAGAAAGGGCTGTGATTCAATGGTAGCAAGTTAGTGCTCCCGTTGGTGCTCTAAGTTTTTTAACCAAGTCATGGTGCAATATTCCCTATAAGGGCTTTTTGGGGCTGAACTGTCCTGCAGTCTACTGTGCATTCTTGATCCATCTGCCTTAGAAGATGAAGACATTTCAATCAGCCATGGAGGGAGGCAATCTGGCTACCCACCAGGGAGATTATCATGGCCAGTCAAGCAACAAGTGCTCATGGTCAGGAGGGTCATTCTTCTTTGGGATAAAGTAACTGATTGCTCTCACACAGCACAGGAACAGAGTGGTAGTTCATCACAAATCCTGGATGTTGGCTGTGTAGCTGACAGACCAATTCCTCCTGGTTGTGACACATGACCTAGCTATGAAAACAAAATGGATGGTAAGGGCTAGAAGGAAAGCCAAGGTTCTACATTACATGGGAGATTAGGATAAAGCTGGGAATGAAATGTCTAATACAGTTTCTCCTTTAACCAGAAGTAAGGCCAACTCCCTCCCAAACCCTGGCATTGTCTACATATGGACACTGCTGGGCACCTTCAAGGGCCCTATGCCTCCCATTGTCAACATAGTTCTGAAAGGTAAATAATGAGGTGTCCTGTGTCCCAACCTATGCCAGATACCTAAGGAACTTGGCCAGATTCCCTAAGTTAAAGAAAAGACACTCACTCTGAATGACACCCAGGGAGAAACTAGTTTGCAAATGTTAGCATTAGGGACTGGGAGATGGTAAGGACCTCTTTTCCAATAATGCAGAGCACTCCACGGGGCTGTGTTGAGGGTGAGTGTTAAGTGAGGGTGAGGCTTATGGATTGTGTTTTCTAGCCCCCTAGAGTGATGGCTAGGGATAGGGTTGGATATTTGCCCACAATCCTTTGCTCCATCTCTATCCCGGTTGTTGCAACAGCACAGCTACCTTTTCTATTCCTGGCTGAGTAATCTTTCATCAGTCTTGTGTCCCAAATGCCTTGTTTAGTCAGACCTGCGATCTGGGCCTGGGAGGGATAGAGTCATAACTAGGGTTAGAGTTAGGGCCCGGCAATTTGTAGAAGTCAATTCGCCAGCAGTGCAGAACGCTCCCTGGAGGGATGGGTTGAGGGCAAAAGTCAGGATTTGCGACAGGCTTTAGTTTCGGTTCAAGGGCTAGGCTGATTGTGTGGTCTAGAGTCAGGATTTTGCTCAGAATCCTGCTCAGAAGGCTGCATCCCAGGGGCGCCTGGGTGGCGCAGTCGGTTAAGCATCCGACTTCAGCCAGGTCACAATCTCGCGGTCCGTGAGTTCCAGCCCCGCGTCAGGCTCTGGGCTGATGGCTCAGAGCCTGGAGCCTGTTTCCGATTCTGTGTCTCCCTCTCTCTCTGCCCCTCCCCCATTCATGCTCTGTCTCTCTCTGTCCCAAAAATAAATAAAAAAATAAAAAAATTAAAAAAACGTTGAAAAAAAGAAGGCTGTATCCCAGTCCTTGCATTCCATTCCTTGCAAATTGCACAGTATCCTTCTTTGTTCCTATCCGAGTCATCTTTGCAACACTCATGTGTCACAAATTGGTTGTGTCCTCAGAACTAGCAGTCAGGCCCAAGTAGGGCCAGAGCGATGGCTAGGATTAGGGTTGGGCTGTGGAAAATGGCAAAGGCCTATCTGCTGACAGTGCAAAGACCTACACAGAGTGCTCAGTTGAGCCCAAGTGTCCTGGTGTCCGTCAGGGTTTAGTTTGTGGTAAAGAGCTAAGCTGATTGTGTGGTCTAGGGTAAGGTTTTCACCCAGAATCATACTCTCTGGCTCCATCGTGGTCTTTGCAAATGTCACCATTTCCTCTTACAGACATGTCTGAGCAACCTTGAGTCAGTCATGTGTTCCACATCCATTGTTTCCTCAGACCTAGCATTCAGGCCCATGTAGGGCCAGGGCAGTGCCTAGGGTTATTGTTAGGATGAGGAAAATGGTAAAGGCTTATCTTCTGGCAGTGTGAAGATGTACACAGAGAGCTCAGTTGATGTTGAGTGTCAGTGTGAGGGTCAGCCTTAGGGATTGCTTCAGGTCTGATCTTTGCAACCAGCACCATTTATTCTTATGGGGCTGGTTGAGCCATCTTGAGTCAGTTGTCCCAAATCCATTGTTTCCTTCATCCTGTGATTTGGGCTTGGAGAGGGATGGAGCTATGGCTAGCGTTAGGGTTGGGACCCAGAAGATAGTAGGGGCCTATCCACCAGCAATGCCCAGCCCTTCACAGAAAGCTCAGTTGAGAGTAACACTAAGGGTAAGGGTGAGGCTTAGTTTCTGGCCTCAGGAGCTAGGCAGATTGGGTGGCTTAGGGTCAGGTTTTCACACAAAATCATACTTTCTAGCTCCATCCTCATGGCCAATGGTACAGTTTGTCACTGTGTCCCTGGCTGTATCAACTTCAGTCTGTCTTGTGTCCCAAATCCATTGTTTCCTGAGACTTGAAATGTGGGCTTGGGAGGACCATATCCATGGGAAACGTTAGTGTTAAGGCCCAGGAGACAACAGGGCCTTATCTGCCAGCAGGACACAATGCACTTACTGTAGAGGTCATTTGAGGACAAGGGTTGGGGTGAGGATCAGCCATAGTGTTAGGGTGCAGAGGCTGGGCTGATGGTGTGTGGTCCAGTAATATTTTCAGTCTGAATCATATTATTTTGCTCCATCCCAGTCACGGCCAGAGGCATGGATCCCTTCTGTGTTCCTGGGTGAATTATCTTGCAGTGGTCATATATCCAAAATTGGTTTTCTCCTCAGACATAGGATTTTGGCCAGATTAGAACCACTGCCAATGCTAGAAGTAGGGTTAGGGCCCAGGAAATAGTAGGGGCACATCTGCCAGCAGGGAGAAGTCCTACCCAGAGAGCTTCTGAGTTGAGGGCGAAGGTCAGGGTGAAGGTCAGTCTTCAGGTTTACATTCAGGGACGAAGCTGTTGGTTTAGGGTCAGGGTTTCACTCTGAATCCTACTCTCTCACTTGATCCAGTCATTGGAGACAGCATTGATTCCTACTACGTACATGACAGAGTTCTGTGTTCCAAAATCGTTGTTTCCTCAGATCTGGAATCTGGAACCAGGTAGGGCCAGAGCCATAGCTAGGGTTAGGGTTAGGGTTAGGGCCTGTTAGATGATAGGGGACTATCCACTAGCAGTGGAGAGCCCTCTCTGGAGGGCTGACGTGAGGGTGAGTTTTAGGGGGAGGGTCATGCTTAGGATTCTGTTCAGTGGCTATGCTGATGGTGCGAGTTAGGGTAAGATTCTCCCTCAGAATCAAACTGTCTAGTTCCATCCAGGTTGTTGCAAATGGCATAATGATTTTTTTCTCATCCTCATGTTTGGGGCTGAGTAATCAATCTTGCATCAGTCATGTGTTCCATTTCTGTTGTTACCTCTGACCTGAGATTCAGGTTTGGGTAGAGCCAGAGCCATGGCTAAGGTTAGCTTTAGGCACCGAGAGATGGTAGCGACCTGTCCGGCAATGATGTGTAGCACTTCCCAAAGGTCTGAGGAGGGCGAATGTTAGGGTGAGGGTCGGGCTTATGGATCATGTTCAGTGCTAGGGTGATGGTGTGGGTTAGTGTTAGGTGTTTGCCCACAATCCTACGCTTGAGCTCCATCCTGGTCATTGCAAACAGCAGAACTTCCTTTTCCATTCCTGGCTGAGTAGTGCTGAGTTATTCATGTTTCCCAAATTCCTTGTTTGGTCAGACCTGGTATTCGGGCCTGGGTAGAAACCGAGTCATGATTAGGGTTAGGCTTAGGGCCTGGCAGATGGTAGTGGTCTATCCACCCACAGTGCAGAACCCCCCACAGAGGGTTGAGTTGAGGGCAAAAGTTAGGATTTGCGACAGGCTTTGGTTTAAGGTACAAGGGCTAGACTGATTTTGTGGTCCAGGGTTAGGATTTTTCTCACAATCCTACTCTTTGGCTATATCTTGGTCATTGCAAATGGCACCATTACCTGTTTTGTTCCTGGCTGAGTCATCTTGCAACAGTCATGTATCCCAAATCCATTGTTTCCTCAGAACTACCATTTAAGCCCTATTAGGATCAGAGCCATGGATTGGGTTAGGAGTAGTTCATGGAAAATTGTAAAGGCCTGTTTGGAGGGCTCAGTTGAGAGAGTTTGTTAGTGTGAGGGTCAGCCTTAGGGTGAGGCTCTGCAGTCAGGAATACTCTATCCAGCTTGAGTATCATTCAGAATACGAGGAGAGTTTCTCAGACTACCAAAAATGAAACAGTTCATGATGACTACACCAGATCTTCAAGAAATATGAAAAGGAACTCTTTCAGTAGAATGGACACACAAAAAGTGTCAGTATAGAGGTAGAAAACACAATGCAGTTAAATAAAATTTTCTGTACATAAACAAGTCAAAGAACTCACAGAAAAGGATATAAAACATAAAAACATATATCTCAAACGTGCAGAGGAAAGGAAAAATAAGGGTTTCCGTTAAATGACAATTAACTTAATGTGGACAGCTATCTGTAGTAGAGGTTATATACAAACCTAAAGGTTACCAAATATCAAAAACCACTAATATATACACAAAGAATTAAGATAAAGGAATCCAAATATATCACTAAAGAAAATCAGCAAAACATGAAAGAGAGAACGTCAAGAAAAGGATCAGAGAAAATCTTCAAAAAAATCACAAAACAAGTAATAAAATGGTATCTATAAATAATTACTTTGATTGTAAATGGGCTAAATGATCCCATCAAACACATAGGGAGGCAGAATGGATTAAAAGGTAAGACCCATCCATGTGCTGCCTACAAGAGACCCATTTTAGACCTAAAGACACTTGCAGATTGAAAGTGAGAGGATGGAGTAGCATTTGTCATGCAAATCGTTGTCAAAAGAAGCCTGGAGAAGCGATTATTATCTCAGACAAAATAGACTTTAAAACCAAGACTGAAACAACAGACAAAAAGGACACTATCTCATAATAAAGGGGACAATCCAACAAGAAACAACAATTGTAAATATATATTCACCCTCCTTAGGATCACCCAAATACATTAAACACTTAATAGAGAATGAAGAAACTAATTGATAAGAATACAATACTAGTAGGGGACTTTAAGACCCCATTTACAACAATGACAGACCATCTAAACAGAAAATAAACAAGGAAACATGGCTTTGAATGATACACTGCCCAGATGGACTTAACAGATATATTGAGATCATTCCATCTGAAAACAGTAGAATACACATTCTTTATAAGTGCACATGAACACATCACATCACACTCAACACAAAATAGATCTCCACAAATACAAAAAGACTGAAGTCATTGCATGCACCTTTTTTCTTTTCTTTAATATAGTTTATTGTCAAATTGGTTTCCATACAACACTCAGTGCTCATCCCAACAAGTGCCCTCTTCCCTGTCCATCACCCACTTTCCCCTCTCCCCCACCCCCCATCTACCTTCAGTTTGCTCTCAGTCCTTAAGAGTCTCTTATGGTTTGCCTCCCTCCCTCTCTGTAATTTTTTTTCTTCCCCATTCCCTCCCCCATGGTCTTCTGCTACGTTTCTCAAGATCTACATATGATTGAAAACATATGGTATCTTTCTCTGCCTGGCTTATTTCACTTAGTGTAATACACTCCAGGTCCATCCACGTTGCTGCAAATGGCCAGATTTCATTCTTTCTCATTGCCAAGTAGTATTCCATTGTATATATAAACCACATCTTCTTCATCTATTCGTCAGTTGGTGGACATTTAGGTTCTTTCCATAATTTGGCTATTGTTGAAAGTGCTGCTATAAACATTGGGGTACATGTGCCCCTATGCATCAGCACTCCTGTATCTTTGGATAGATTCCTAGCAGTGCTCTTGCTGGGTCATAGGGTAGATCTATTTTTCATTTTTTGAGGAACCTCCGCACTGTTCTCCAGAGAGGCTGCACCAGTTTGCATTCCAGCAGTGCAAGAGGGTTCTCGCTTCTCCATATCCTCGCCAGCACCTATAGTCTCCTGATTTGTTCATTTTAAACACTCTGACCAGTGTGAGGTGGTATCTCCTTGTAGTTTTGATTTGTATTTCCATGATGATGAGTGATGTTGAGCATTTTTTTCATGCATCTGTTTGCCATCTGGATGTCTTCTTTGGAAAAGTGTCTATTCATGTCTTTTGCCCATTTATTCACTGGGTTGTTTTTTAGGTGTTGAGTTTATTAAGTTCTTTATAGATCTTTGATACAACCCTTTATCTGATATGTCATTTGCAAATATCTTCTCCCTTTCCATCGGTTGCCTTTTAGTTCTGCTGATTGATTCCTTCACTGTGCAGAAGCTTTTTATCTTGATGAGGTCCAAATAGTTCATTTTTGCTTTTTGTTTCCCTTGCCTTTGGAGATGTATTGAATAAGAAGTTGTTGCAGCCAATTAGTGTCAAAAATCTATAAACAACTTATCAAACTCAACACCCAAAAAACAAATAATCCAGTGAAGAAATGGGCAAAAGACATGAATAGACACTTCTCCAAAGAAGACACCCAGATGGCCAACTGATACATGAAAAAATGTTCAACATCACTCATCATCAGGGAAATGCAAAGCAAAACCACAATGAGATACCACCTGTCAGAATGGCTAACATTAACAACCCAGGCAACAACAGATGTTGGTAAGGATGGGGAGAAAGAGAATCTCTTTCACACTCCTAGTGGGAATGCAAAATGGTGCAGCCGCTCTGGAAAACAGTATGAAGTTTCCTCAAAAAAATTAAAAATAGAACTATCCTACCACCCAGCAATTGTACTACTAGGTATTTATCCAAGGGATACAGATGTGCTGTTTCAAAGGGGCACATGCACCCCAATGTTTATGGCAGCGCTATCAACAATAGTCAAAGTATGGAAAGAGCCCAAATGTCCATTGATGGATGGATGGATAAAGAAGATGTGGTATACATATACAATTGAGTACTACTCGGCAGTCAAAAAGAATGAAATCTTGCCATTTGCAACTAGGTGGATGGAACTGGAGGGTATTATGCTAAGCGAAATTAGTCAGAGAAAGACAAATATCACATGACTTCACTCATATGAGGACTTTAAGACACAAAACAGATGAACACAAGGGAAGGAAAGCAAAAATAATATAAAAACAGGGAGGGGGGCAAAACATAAGATATGTTTTCTCTTAAAATATGAGAACAAATAGAATGTTACTGGAGGGGTTGTGGGAGGGGGATGGGCTAAATTTGTAAAGGCATTAAGGAATCTACTCCTGAAATCATTGCTGCACTATATGCTAACTTGGATGTAAATTTAAAAAAAAAAGTTGTTGCAGCTGAGGCCAAAGAGTTTTTTGCCTGCTTTCTCCTTGAGGATTTTTTTTTTTTCAACGTTTATTTTTGGGACAGAGAGAGACAGAGCATGAATGGGGGAGGGGCAGAGAGAGAGGGAGACACAGAATCGGAAACAGGCTCCAGGCTCTGAGCCATCAGCCCAGAGCCCGACGCGGGGCTCGAACTCACAGACCGCGAGATCGTGACCTGGCTGAAGTCGGACGCTCAACCAACTGCGCCACCCAGGCGCCCCTCTCCTTGAGGATTTTGATGGCTTCCTGTCTTACGTTTAGGTCTTTCATCCATTTTATTTTTGTGTCTGCTGTAAGAAAGTGGTCCATGTTCATTTTTCTGTATGTCACTGTCCAGTTTTCCCAGCACCATTTGCTCAAGAGACTGCCCTTATTCCATTGGATATTCTTTCCTGCTTTGTCACAGATTAGTTGGCCATACGTTTGTGGGTCCATTTCTGGGTTCTATATTCTGTACCATTGATCTGAGTGTCTGTTTTTGTGCCAGTACCATACTATCTTGATGATTACAGCTTTGTAATACAGCTTGAAGTCTAGGATTCTCATGTCTCCAGCTTTGGTTTTCTTTTTCAGGATAGCTTTGGCTATTCAGGGTCTTTTCTGGTTCCATACAAATTTTAGGATTGTTTGTTCTAGCTCTGTGAAGAATGCTGATGTTATTTTGATAGGGATTGCACTGAATGTGTAGATTGCTTTGGTAATATCAACATTTTAACAATATTTGTTCTTTCAATCCAAGAGCATAGAATATTTTTTCCATTTCTTTGTGTCTTCTTCAATTTCCTTCATAAGCTTTCTATAGTTTCCAGTGTATAGATTTTTCACCTCTTTGGTTAGGCTTATTCCTAGGTATTTTATGGGTTTTGGTGCAACTGTAAATGGAATTGATTCCTTGATTTCTCTTTCTGTTGCTTCATTGTTGGTGTGTAGGAATGCAACCGATTTCTGTGCATTGGTTTTTTATCCTGATATTTTGCTGAATTCATCAATCAGCTCTAACAGTTTTTTGGTGGAATCTTTTGGGTTTTCCACATAGAGTGTCATGTCATCTGTGAAGAGTGAAAGTTTGACCTCCTCCTGGCTGATTTGGATGTTTTTTATTTCTTTGTGTTGTCTGATTGCTGAGGCTAGAACTTCCAATACTATATTGAATAACAGAGGCGAGCATGGACATCCCTGTTGTGCCCCTGACCTTAGGGGGAAAGCTCTCAGTTTTTCCCCCATTGAAGATGATATTTGCGGTGGGTCTTTCATATACAGCGTTTAAGATCTTGAGGTATGATCCTTCTATCCCTACTTTCTTGAGGGTTTTTATCAAGAAGGAATGCTGTATTTTGTCAAATGCTTTCTCTGCATCTATTGAGAGTGTCATGCGGTTCTTGCCCTTTCTTTTATTGATATGATGTATCACATTGATTGTTTTGTAGATATTGAACCAGTCATGCATCCTGGGTATAAATCCCCTTGGTCGTGGTGAATAATTCTTTTAATATGTTGGATCCGATTGGCTAGTATCTCGTTGAGGATTTTTGGATTCATGTTCATCAGGAAAATTGGTCTTTCGTTCTCTTTTTTAGTGGGGTCTTTGGTTTTGGAATTAAGGTAATGTTGGCTTCATAGAATGAGTTTGTAACTTTTCCTTCCATTTCTATTGTTTGGAACAGCTTCAAAAGAATAGCTGTTAACTCTTCCTTAAATGTTTGGTAGAATTTCCCTGAAGCCATCTGGCCCTAGACTCTTATTTTTTAGAGATTTTGATCACTAATTCTATTTCTTTACTGGTTATAGGTCTGTTCAAATTTTCTATTTCTTTCTGTTTCAGTTTTAGTAGTTTATATGTTTCTAGGAATTTGTCTATTTCTTCCCAGATTACCCATTTTATTGACATCAATTGCTCATAATATTCTCTTGTTGTTTGTATTTCTGCTGTTTTGGTTGTGATCTCTCCTCTTTCATTCTTGATTTTATTTATCTGGGTCCTTTACTTTTTCTTTTTGGTCAAACTGGCTAGGGGGTTATGAATTTTCTTAATTCTATTAAAGAACCAGCTCCTGGTTTCATTGATCTGTTCTAGTGGAGTTTTTTTTGTTTGTTTTGGTTTCTATAGCATTGATTTCTTCCCTAATCTTTATTATTGCACATCTTCTGCTGGTTTGGGGTTTTATTTGCTGTTCTTTATCCAGGTCTTTAAAGTGTAAGGTTAGGTTGTGTATCTGAGACCTTTCTTCCTTCCTTAGGAAGGCCTAAATATACTTCCCCCTTATGATGCCTTTGCTGTTTCCCAGTGGTTTTCAGCTGTGCTTTTATCATTTTTATTGACTTCCATATACTTTTTAATTTCCTCTTTAACTTCTTGGTTAGCCCATTCATTCTTTAGAAGGATGTTCTTTAGTCTCCAAGTACTTGTTATCTTTCCAAATATTTCTTGTGGTTGATTTCAAGTTTCATAGCATTGTGGTCTGAAAATATGCACGGTATGATCTCGATCTTTTTGTTCTTGTTGAGGGCTGTTTTGTGACCCAGTATGTGATCTATTCTGGAGAATGTTCCATGTGCACTCAAGAGGGTGTATTTGCATCCTTTAGGATGAAATGTTCTGAATATATCTGTTAAGTCCATCCAGTCCAGTGTGTCATTCAGAGCCATTGTTTCCTTGTTGATTTTCTGTTTGGATGATGTGTCCATTGTTGTAAGTGGGGTGTTGAAGTCCCCTATTATGGTATTATTATCAATGAGTTTATGTTTGTGACTGATTTATATATTTGGGTTTTATATATATTTATGTATTTTTATGTTATACATATATATTTTTATATATTTACAATATTTATATTTTAAAAATATATTTATATATTTTGCTCCCATTTTGGAGGATAAATGTTTACAATTGTTAGATCTTCTTGGTGGATAGACCACTTACGATATAATGCTCTTCTTCGTCTCTTGTTACAGTCTTTATTTTAAAATCTAGATTGTCTGATATAAGTATCGTTATTCCAGCTTTTTTTTTTTTTTGGAATACCATTAATGTGATAGATAGTTCTCTATACCCTTACTTTCAACCTGAAGGTGTCTTTAGGTCTAAAATGGGTCTCTTGGGGCGCCTGGGTGGCGCAGTCAGTTAAGCATCCGACTTCAGCCAGGTCACAATCTCACGGTCCGTGAGTTCCAGCCCCACGTCAGGCTCTGGGCTGATGGCTCAGAGCCTGGAGCCTGCTTCCGATTCTGTGTCTTCCTCTCTCTCTGCCCCAAAAATAAACGTTGAAAAAAAATTAAAAAAATAAATAAATAAAAATAAAATGGGTCTCTTGTAGACAGCATATAGATGGATCTTGTTTTCTTATCCATTCTCTTACCCTATGTCTTTTAATTGGAGCATTTAGTCCATAGATGTTTAGAGTGAGTACTGAAAGATATGAATTTATTGCCATTATGTTGCTTGTAGTGTTGGAGTTTCTGGTGGTGTTCTCTGATCCTCTCTAGTCTTTGCTTTTGGTCTTTTTTTTTTTTTTAATCTTTTCTCCCCTCAGACAGTCCCCCTTAAAATTCCTTGTAGGGCTGGTTTAGTGGTCATGAACTCCTTCAGTTTTTGTTTGTCTGGGAAACTTTTTCTCTCTCCTTGTATTTTGAATGACAGCCTTGCTTGATAAAGAATTCTTGGCTGCATATTTTTCTGATTCAGCACATTAAATATATCTTGCCACTCCTTTCTGGCCTGCCAAGTTTCTGTGGATAGGTCTGCTGTGAACCCAATCTGTCTTCCCTTGTAGGTTAAGGATGTTTTTTTCCCCCTTGCTGTTTTCATGATTCTTTCCTTGCCTAGTATTTGTGAATTTGACTATGATCTGCCTTGATGGTCAGTTTCTGTTGAATCTGATGGAAGTTCTCTGTGCTTCCTGGATTTTGATGTCTTTGTCTTCCCTCAGGTAGGAAAGTTTTCCTCTATGATTTGCTCACATAAACTTTCTACCCCTTTTTCTTTATCTTCATCTTCTGAGACCCCTATGATTTGGATGTTATTCCTTTTTAATGAGTCACTGAGTTCTCTAATTCTTACATCGTGCCCTTTTGCCTTAGTCTCCCACTTTTTCTGCTTCATTATTCTCCATTTGTCCTTTATACTGCTGATTCACTGCTCTGCTTCACCACCCTTGCCATTGTGGTATCCATTTGAGATTACAGCTCAGTTATAATATTTTTAATTTCATCCTGACTAGATTTTACTTCTTTTGTCTCTGCAGAAAGGGATTCTATACTATCTTCAACCCCAGCTAGTATTCTCGTGATTCTAAATTCTGGTTCAGACATTTTGCTTGTATCTGTGTTAAGTCCCTGGCTGTTATTTCTTCCTGTTCTTTCTTTTGTGGTGAATTCATTTTGTCATTTTGAAAGAAGGAATTAATAAAGTAAAAAAAAATTTTTTTTAATTTAAAACAACACAAAAAAACAAATAAAAGATGCTAGATCCTAGGTGCGTTTTGGTCTGGTAGTTGAAAGCTTGATGGATTACAGAACAAATGGAAAGAAAAGAAAAACAAGGGAGGAAAAGGAAAACATTTGAAAGTTTGAAGAAATGAATACAATAAAATGAAATGATGAAAGTAAAATAGAACTTAAAAAATTTACAAAGGGTTAAAAATATAGTAGAAAATTTAAAGAAAAATCTTTTTTATTAAAATATAAAATAATTTTTTTCTCTCTGTATTCAAGGGGAAAAAATGGATGGACCAGCGAACAGAATGAAATAAAATTGAAATTACATAATTTCCCCTAGAAGTCAAACAATGAAGCACTTTATAGTCCATAAAGTAAGAAGGTGGAGACTTGTGGTGTTCCGCAAGAGCACAGTTGGCCCAGTTGGGCAGGGCTTCGTGTAATGGCTCCATTCTCCACTAGATGGTACTGCTTAGCTTACTGAGGCGGATTGTTGTGGCACATGTAGGTAGGTATGCCCTTGCCCAGGACAGGTGAAAATGGTGTCACCCAGCTACCCAGTCTCTAGTATCAGAACTCTGTGCTCACCCTGACCAGCAATCAAGCATTCCTCCTTTGTCTCCAGCTTCTGTCCATTCCCCGCTTCTACAGTGTGCATGTGGAGACCATGACCAAGCCATCAGCCTGCCAGGTGGCACCTCCCTCCTGAGTTTTATCTAAGATGAGGCTGTTTCCAAACCCCTCACTTCTGAGAGACTGTGGCTTTGACCCGCTCAGACCTTCTGGGGGAGGGTCTAGCTAAGCAATGGCCAGGTGGTGGCCCACCCCCAGGAACATTCACACAATCATGCTGCTGCCGATGCTCAGAGACTGTGGCTGGGTGCCAGCATCTCCCAGAAAATGTTCACATGATCATGTAGCAGCAATGTTTCAGGGATTTTGGTAAATCACAACACACATCTGGCACCAGGTTTCACCCTTACTGTTCTCGTTCAAACACCAGCAAATGTAGTTGTTCTCCTGGGTCCACTGGGACCTTTGCCTGTGGGGAGGCTGCAGATTCTAACAATTGTCCTCCCAGCAGAGGAACAGCCTCTCCCCGTGTGGCCTGATGACCCATCAGACCTCACCCTCTGCTCCTGGGAATTTGCCCTTCCCAACAGAGCACCACCAGTTATCGAGCTGTGGATTTTCAGACTCTGTGCTCCCCACTTATACAGTCTTAATGGAATTTAAATCCTCTTCTTTCTCCCTTTTTTGTTCAGTCCTTCTGGCTGTTTCCACTCTTCCTCTTTCTCTCCAGCTGCTTTTGGGTGGGGTAGTGCTTTTCCCATTAGTGTCTTCACTAATTATCCTTTATATTTTAATTTTGGGGAGGAATCTCCCATACATATTTGCACAGTGGCTGCACCAATTTACATAACCACCAACACTGCAGGAGGGTTCACTTTTCTCAATACATTCTTGCCAAAACTTGTTATTTCTTGTCTTTTTGGTACTAGCCATTCTGACTGGTGTGAGGCAATATCTCATTGTGGCTTTAATTCACATTTGTGACACATAAGTTTTTGATATATGGGGCTCCTGACTCTTGATTTCAGCTCAGATCATGATCTCACAGCTCGTGAGATCAAGCCCCATGTTGGGGTCCATGCTGTCAGCACAGGGCCTGCTTGGGATATTCTCTCTCTCTCTCTCTCTCTCTCTCTCTCTCTCTCTCTCTCTCTCTACCTCTCCCCCACTCACACACACTCTCAAAATAAATAAACTTAAAAAACAGTTTTTGATATTCTCTAGATTTAGAGGACCACCTTCTTTCAGTTTTGAGACAGAGAATTCATTCACAGAACTCTTTGAGCTTTGGAATCATTCAAAAATGGATTACATTAATTATTGTTAGACATCCCATCCCCATGTTTTATGATCAGTAATAGAGGTTAATTCTGCCTCAAGGTTAAGCTTTTCAGCATACCACGCTAGAATCTTGTCACCTGCTCGCTACTGCCTCAGGTCTTAGACCCAGCTTCAGCCTCCTAGAGAGGAAAATGATGATAATCTGCAGTAGGAAAAAGAGTAGAGTGAAGATCTGTTATCTCAGGTGAAGCTGTTATAACCATTAAATTCACTATCCCTTTAAGGTACTGTTATCAATAACATTTGCCTTTATTCCAACATAAAGGGAAGAACACAATATAATTCTGAGGTCAAAAATTAAAAAAAAAAAAGAAAGAAAACCTACTTTCAAAAAGTCAAAAATATTGAAGCACAAAATTTCTTTCTAATTTGCAAATTTTTCAAACTCTACATCTTCTTAATCTATTAGAAAACTACTTAGGATCTTCCTGCAATTAAAATTCATTTGCTATTTACTTGGAAATAGTTACCTAACACAGAAAGGATGTAGTAGATCACAGTAACATATGAGAACTGCAGATGAAAGGTACTCAACACCAGTAAAGTAACATGTGAGATGCAAAAAAAGTCATGAACTCCATGATTCAGTGAGAACATATCAAGAACATTCATCACGAACATATCCAAATTTAATTAAGTGTATTCACTTGGAAGTTGCCAATAAAAAGGTATATAATATACATGTGTGTATATATTGTGCAAAAAAGTGAACATTCTGATTCTTCAAAATGTGTTGAAATAGTTTTAATCTCGATATTATGACAGAAGTGCAATTCGAAAAACGGTAACTTTTTAAAACTATTACAAAAATAATAGAAGCTGAAGGTCTGCATGATCTAAGTGGGGTTGGAGGAAGCAACCAGCACAATTAAGAGATTAGAACACAATTCTAGAAATGACACCTGTCCCTAACTGGGTATGTATGCCAATGTCACCTTGCACAGCACCTCTAGAAAGCTCATCTACATATTTTGAGGTCCAAGGTGGCAAGCTGTACAAATCTCGAGGGCCAAGGGTGTCAAAATTTGTAGAAGGAGAACAGAATAAAAGTAATACTGTTCTCAGGAGTCTCAGAGTGAAAAGATGCCCTGATGGAAAAAGTGCTGTCTACCTCAAGGCTGTAAGCTTCCCCAGATGTTTCCTTGAGTCCCAATTTAGCCCCAGACTTTGAGCAAATCGAGTTAGAGTCAATTCAGATTCCATGGACCTAAGTTGCCATGAAATCCATCCAGGATACAGACAACAAATTCTCTTGATGTTTCCAATGTTTCTTATGTGAATTTCCTTCACAGCAAACTTTACAAGACTCAGCCTGTTTCACTACTATCCTGCCACCCATGGGTCTGTGCTGGGGCTTGGGGATGCTGGCCTGCACCTAGGTTGTAACTCAAGGACTCTGAGGTCTATTACTGTTTTCATTGGCAGGACAGTAGTGGTGATTGTGGTCGGAATCACACCTCTGGCCCTTTCACACACATGGCTGCCTGCAGCATGGGAATTTGTGTTTACCTGGGGTGTGCCCTAGAACACCCCACACTACCTGCTCCTTCCACAGCACCATCAGTACTTGTTTCTTTATCATTACTCCCTGCTCAGCCTCCAGATCACCTCTCCTACTGGCTGACCAACTGAGAATATTGTGTACGTTGACAGGAGTATAGGTTACATAGGTGTATGCGTTTGTCAAAATGCACTGAACTATATATTTGAGATCATTGTCCATGTTCAATCAACAGTTAATGTATACATAATTCTATGCATTTTCCAGAACTTATAAAACTGTATACAACAAAGATGGAATATTACAGTGTTAGAAAATAGAAAAAAAATTCCATTTAGTGTGGTGAATGCAAAATGGAATACATACAAAATAAACCTAGCTGTATGACAAATGAACATAACTATATAGGAGGTAAAGAGAAACCCAAATTTACTTTGGAAAACTATATTTTGAACAAGTAAGGCTGAATTTTTAAAAAAATTCTTTTCTACACTATTTCAAAGATGTGTTCTTCATAAGGGTATTGATTACCAGTTCTGAAACTATGTTATGTGTATACTAAGGTTGATAAACTATATAAAATGTAATGAAAGCCAGTTTCTAAAATCAAATAAATATAGTACACCAAGGAAAGAGAGAAGAGTAGCATGAACATTGTTGTATTGGATTGGAATCCAAGGTATCAGTATAAATTTGTGCTTTCTGATGGATGGACAGATATAAAGACAGTGATAACATGATTGATAAATGATAAACACATACATACATACATACATAGATGTGTGTGTGTGTGTGTGCATAGGATTGCATGTTTTGAAGGCCAGTCAGTGCACAAAACCTAGAAATAATGACACTTCAGTAGCAATATGTATTGCCTTATAGATAATGGCAGTTCAGTAGCAATAAGAATATGTATTGCCTTACCAGATCTTGGTTTTTAAACAAATTTATTTTTTTTCTTAATTTTTTTTAATGTTTATGTTTTTTGAAACAGAGAGAGAAAGAGAAACTGACTGTGAACAGAAAAGGGGGAGACACAGAATCTGAAGCAGGTTCCAGACTCCAGGCTGTCAGTACAGAGCCTGATGTGGGGCTTGAACTCATGGACCATGAGATCATGACCTGAGCTTAAGTTGGACACTCAAACAACTGAACCACCCACCCCTTAAAATTTTTTTTTTTTTTTTTTTTAATGAACCAGTATTCTTTGGAGAAACAGTTGATGCTAGGGTTAGAGTAGGGAAAATACAACCTGATCCTGAAATATCTCAGGAGAAATTTCTAATGTAAGATAAAAATTCACAATGAAGAATCATTTAGAATATGCTTAAAAGTTCTCCTCAGGTCCTTACAGAACACCTAAGGTGTGTGTGGGGAACGACTAAGAAGCTTAGAAGAGGGGGGAGGAGTTAAGATGGTGGAGGAGCAAGGAGAGCTCCTAAGCTTGTCTCATCCCTTGAATACAGCTAGTTATCAAACCATTCTGAACACCACTCTGGCAAAGACAGGGGCCTCGAGAGGGGTGATTAATTGCTCTTTTGTGAGGTTTCCTTTAAGAGTGGGTGGGTCGGGGGCGAACATTTAGCTCCTTGGCTGTGGAGTGGGGAGCAGCCATATTCATTCTACCCTTCAGAGCTGAAAGCCTTCTGGGAGCAAAACAGCACCACCTAGTATAGACTGGAGCCACTTACACCAAGCCCCACCCTCTTCACTCCAGAGGTGCATTTCCACCAAAAGTCAGCCTGAGAATCAGCACAGCAAGCTCCTCCCCCAAAAGACCAGCATAAACAACTCCTTTGCACCAAGTCTGTGGATCGAAGTGTCACAAAGCTTCAACTCTAGGGGAAATAGGACCTAAATTCCGTTTTAGTTTTATTCTTTATTTCTTATTTTTTATTTTATTTTGTTCAAAACCTTTCCTTTTTACTGCTGTATGTTTTATTTTTACATATACACTTTTAAAAGAATAAGCAATAGAACTCGTAGTCAGGGATTTAATCAGACATAAGATGTCAGAACTAGAATTTAAAACCACGATTATAAGAACACTAGCTGGGCTTGGGGAGGAGGGGGGAGCATACAAGACCCCAGAAAATCCCTTTCTGCAGAGATAAAAGAACTACAGTGTAAGTGAAACAAAATTGAAAATGTTATAAACAAGATGCAACCTTGAATGGATGCCATAACTGCAAGGATGGATGAAGCAGAGGAGCGAATCAGTGATACGGAAGATAAAATTATGGAAAATAATGAAGCTGGAAAGAAAAGAGATACAAAGGCCAAAGATCATGATACAAGACTTAGAGAACTCAGTGACTTACTAAAGAAGAATAACATTTGTATCACAGGAGTCCCAGAAGATGAAGAGAAAAAAGGGAGCAGAAGGTTTATGTGAGCAAATTATAGCTGAAAAATCCCCATCTAGGGAGGGCACAGACATTAAAATCCAAGAAGCACAGAGAACTTGCCATTAAATTCAACAGCAGCTGTCCATCACCAAGGCTTTTCATGGTCAAGCTCACAAAATACTCAGACGAAAGAATCCTGAAAGTGACAAGGAAAAAAAAAAAAAAAAAAGGTCCTTAACCTACAAGGAAGAGAAATCAGGTTTGCAGCAGATCTGTCCACAGAAACTGGACAGGCCAGAAGGGAGTGGCAGGAAATAGTCAATGTGCTGAATGGGAAAAATGTGTAACCAAGAATTCTTTATCTAGCAAGGCTGTCATTCAGAATAGGAGAGAGAAAGCATTTCCCAAACAAAAAATAGAGCAGTTAATGACCACTAAACCAGACTGCAAGACATTAAAAAAAATTTTTTTAATGTTTATTTTTGAGACAGAGAGAGACAGAGCATGAACGGGGGAGGGTCAGAGACAGAGGGGGACAAAGAATCCAAAGCAGGCTCCAGGCTCTGAGCTGTCAGCACAGAGCCCAACGCGGGGCTCAAACTCATGGACCATGAGATCATGACCTGAGCTGAAGTCGGACGCTTAACCAAATGAGGCACCCAGGTGCCCTGTTTTTTAACTGGGACTCTATGAGTGGAGAAAAAACAAAACAAAAGACCAAAAGCAACAAGACTAGAAAGGACCAGAGAACATCCCCAGAAACACCAACTCTACAGGCAACACAATGGCACTTAATTCATATCTTTCAATAATCATCAGAATGTAAATGGACTAAATACTCCAATCAAAAGACACAGGGTATCAGAATGCAAAAAAAAAGCAAGATCCATCTATATATTGCCTACAGAAGATTCATCTTAGATATAAAGACATCAGCAGATTGAGAGTGAGGGGATGGAGAACCACCTATCATGGTTTTGCCAAAAGAAAGCTGAAGTAGCCATACATATATCAGACAAACTTGATTTTAACCCAAAGATTGCAATAAGAGATGAAGAAGGGCATTATATCATAATTAAGGGGCTTATCCACCAAGATCTAACAATTGTAAATATTCATGTGCCAAATTTGGGAGTACCCAAATATATAAATCAATTAATAACAAACATAAAGAAACTCGTTGATAATAGTACACTAATTGTAGGGGACTTTAACACCCCACTTACAACAATGGAAACAGAACATCAACAAGGAAAATCAACAAGGAAACAATGGTTTTAAATGACATGCTGGACCAGATGGACTTAACAAATACCTTCAGAACATTTCATCCTAAAGCAGCAGAATACACATTCTCTTTTCAAGTGAACACGGAACATTCTCCAGAATAGATCAAATACTGGATCACAAATCAGCCCTCAACAAGTACAAAAAGACTGAGATCATACCATGCATACTTTCAGACCAACATGCTTTGAAACTTGAAGTCCACAAGAAAAATTTTAGAAAGACCACAATTACGTTGAGGTTAAAGAGTGTCCTACTGAAAAACGAACGGGTTAACCAGAAAATTAAAGATGAAATTTAAAAGTACATGAAATAAAATGAAAATACAACAGTCCAAACCCTTTGGGATGCAGCAAAGGCAGTCCTAAGATGAAACTCTATTACAATTCAGGCCTATCTCAAGAAGCAAGAATGGTCCCAAATACACAACTTAATTTTACTCCTAGAGGAGTTAGAAAAGGAACAGCAAATAAAGCCTAAAGTCAGAAGAAGGGAAATAATGAAGATTAGAGCAAAAATAAATGATATAGAAACAACAACAAACCTGAGAACAGATCAATGAAAGTAAGAGATGGGTTTTTTGAAAGAATAAGCAAAATTGACAACCTCCTAGCCAGACTTATCAAAAAGAAAAGAGAAAGGACCCAAATGAATGAAAGGGAAGTGATCACACCAAAACCACAGACATAAAAAACATTTATAACAGAATATTATGAAAAGCTATATGCCAAAAAACTGGGCAATCTGGAAGCAATAGATAAAAAATTCCTAAAACATACAACTACCAAAACTGATACAAGGAGAAATGGAAAATTTGAACAGATCTATAACCAGAAAATATACTGAAACAGTAATCAAAAATCTCCCAACAAACAAAACTCAAGGCCAGATGGCTTCCCAAGGGAATTCCACCAGACATTTAAAGAGTTAATACCTCTTCCCAAACTGTTCCAAAAATAGAAATGAAAAAGAAAACTTCTAAATTCCTTCTATGAGGCATTACCTTGATTCCAAAACCAAAGACCCCACTAAAAAGGAGAATTACTGGTCAATAGCCCTGATGGACATAGATGCAATAATTTCAACAAGATACCAGCCAATGGAACTCAACAGTACATTAAAAGAATTATTCACCATGATCCAGTGACATTTATTCCTGAGCTGCAAGTCTGATTAAATATTCACAAATCAATCAACGTGATACCACATCAATAAAGGGTAAGAACCATGATTCTCTCGTTAGATTCAGAAAAAGCATTTGACAAAAAACAGCATCCATTCCTCATAAAAACCCTCAGAAAAGTAGGGATAGAAGAAACACACATCAACATCATAAAGGCCATATACAAAAGACCCACAGCTAATATCTTCCTCAATGGGGAAATCGGAGAGCATTTCCCCTATGTCAGGAACAGGACAAAGATGCCCACTCTCACCATCACTATTTAACATAGTACTGGATATCTTAGCCTCAGCACTCAGACAACAAAAAGAAATAAAAGGCATTCAAATCAGCAAGGAAGTCAAACTTTCACTAGTTGCAGATGACATGACACCATATGTAGAAAACCTGAAAGACTGTGGGGAATAAGCTTAGGAATTCCCTGAGACTGCACTGATGGGTTAACAAGGCAAAAAGAATTACAAAGCCATAGGATGATCACATCCAAGTTTGGGTAAACAAGACTAGGTAAATAAATATAGAGAGGGCAGGGCAAAGGCCCCAGTATAGAGAGGGCGGGGCAAAGGCCCCAATACAAAGGTATATGAGGTAAATAAGATTAGGTATTCAGGGTAGATATGCTCCCCAATGTAGTACTATAGCAGAAAGCTGCTTTCACAGGAAGGAAGGACCAAATTAGGTAAACAGGTAAACAGGGCTATAGACCACTGTGGGGTGAAGATGCCCAGAGTGGAGCTAATTAGCAAAAGAAAGTGCCTTGTTGACCCTGAGGTCACATGCTCTGTCTTATCCCCTAGACTAGCTAAGATAAACAGACCTGGTGCCTCACTGCCTCATGTCTGCTGTTAACATCCATCTGTCCGGCACCAGGATTTTGGTTTATACTGACCCAAACCCCTAACACCATGTATCTTCAAAACCACCTTTCCCTCATGCCCATGAGTTAAAGTTCACAGACTGTCTCTTTGTACATGCCCATCACGTTTGTAAACCTTCTGATTTTAATACATACGGAGGAAGAACCTTTATTCGTGGCTCTTGTCTTCTCCCAGACATTAGCCAGCCATCTCTCACATTTTAATCCTGCGTCCCTCTTTCTTGCTATATGAGAAAAAAACTCTAGACCCAAAGTCTATAACAAAAGACCACCAAAAAATTGCTAGAATACATGAATTCAGCATTGTCACAGGATATAAAATCAACCTAAAGAAATCTGTTGCATTTCTATACACCAATAATGAAGCAGCAGAAAGAAAAATGATGGAATCGATCCCATGTACAAGTGCACCAAAAAACAAGATACCTAGAACAGTTCATGCAATCCCTATCAAAATACCACCAACATTTTTCACAAAGCTAGAACAAACAATCCTAAAATTTGCATGGAACCACAAATGACCCTGAATAACAAAGGCAATCCTAAAAAAGAAAAGCTGGAGGCATCACAATTCCTGACTTCAAGCTATATTACAAAGATGTGTTCATCAAGACAGTATGGTCTGGCACAAAAATAGACACATAGAACAATGGAACAAAATAGAGAACGCAGAAATGGATCCAGACTTCTATGGTCAACTAATCTTCAATAAAGCAGGAAAAGAAAATCCAGTGGGAAAAAAGTCTCTGCAACAAATGGTGTTAAGAAAATCGGACAGCAATATGCAGAAGAATGAAACTGGATCACTTTCTTACACGATACACAAAAATAAACTCAAAATGGATAAACGTCCTAAATGTGAGACAGGAAACCATCAAAATCCTAGAGGAGAATATAGGCAGCCGCAGCAAGTTCTTACTAGATAAGTCTCCTGAAGAAAGGGAAACAAAAGCAAACATGAACTACTGGGACTTCATCAAGATAAAAAGCCTCTGCACAGCAAAGGAAACAATCAACAAAACTAAAAGGCAACCTATGGAATGAGAGAAGATACCTGCAAATGACATATCAGATAAAGGGCTAGTATCCAAAATCTATAAAGAATTTAACAAACTCAATACTTGAAAATAATAAAATAATAATAACCCAGTTATGAAATGGGCAGAAGACATGAACAGACATTTTTCCAAAGAGGACATACAGATGGATAACAGAAACATGAAAAGATGCTCAACATCACTTATAATCAGGGAAATACAAATCAAAATTATGATGAGATACCACCTCAAACCTATCAGAATGGCTAAAATTAAAACACAGGAAACAACAGATGTTGGAGAGGAAGCAAAGAGAAACTCTTTTACATTGTTGGTAGGAATGCAAACTGGCACAGCCACTCTGGAAAACAGTATTGATATTCCTCAAAAAGTTAAAAATAGATGACACAAATGGAAAGCTGTTTCATGCTCATGAATTGGAAGACTTAATATTCTTAAAGTGTCCATACTATCCCAAATAATCTACAGATTCAACGCAATTTCTATCAAAATACCAACAGTGTTTTTCACAAAACTAGTACAGATAATCCTAAAATTTGTATGGAACCTTAAAAAAAACAACAACAAACAAAAAACAAATCGACAAAACAATCTTGAGAAAAAAGAACAAAGCTGGAGGTATCACAATCCCATATTTTAAAATACACAAAACAATAATAATCAAAACAGTATGAGTATACTGGCACAAAATAGACACATATATTGATAGTACAGAACACAGATCCCAGAAATAAACCCACTTACATGGTCAATGAATCTATGACAAAGGAGGAAAGATATACAATCTTTGAAGACAGCCTCTCCAACAAATAATGCTGGGAAAACTAGACAGTTACATGAAAAAGAATGAAACTGTATCACTTTTTTTACACTATACACAAAAATAAACTCACAATAGATTAAAGACCTAAATGTGAATCTGGAACCAAAAAACTCCAAGAAGAAAATATAGGCAGTAATTTCTTTGACATCAGCCATAGAAAGACTTTTCTAGATATGTCTCCTCAGGCAAGGGAAACAAAAGCAAAAACAAACTACCAGGATTTCACCAAAGTAAAAAGCTTTTGCACAGCGAAGGAAACCATCAACAAAACAAAAAGGCAACCTCCTGAATGGGAAAAGATATTGGAAATGTTATGTCTGATAAGGAGTCAATATACAAAATATATAAAGAACTTATACAACTCAACACCAAAAATTCAAATAATACAATCAAAAAATAGGCAGAGGACCCAAGCAGCCCCCCCTCCCAAGTCCTTATGGCCAACAGACACACAAAGAGATGTTTCACATCGAATCATCAGGGAAATGCAAATGGAAACCACAAGATATCACCTCACACCTGTGCGAATGGCTAAAATCAACATAAGAACCAGCAGGTGTTGGTGAGGATGTGGAGGAAAAGGAACCCTCTTGCACTGATGGTAGAAATGCAAACTGGTGCAGCTACTGCGGAAAACAGTATGGAGGTTCCTCAAAAAGTTACAAATAGGACTACCCCATGATACAGAGATTTCACTAGTAGGTATTTACAAAAAAAAAAAAAAAAAAAAGAAAGAAAAGAAAAGAAAAAGAAAAAAAATACAAAAACACTAATTCAAAAGGATACATGCACCCTCATGTTTTTTGCAGCATTATAAATAACAGCCAAATTATTGAAGCAGCCCAAGTGTTCATCAACTGATGGACAAAGAAGGTATGTGTTATCTATATACATAATGGAATATTACTCAGCTTAAAAAAGAATGAAATCTTGCTATTTGCAACAGCATGGATGGAGCTAGAGAGTATAATACTAAGCAAAATAAGTCAGGGAAAGACAAATACCATATGATTTCACTCATATATGGAATTTAAGAAATAAACAAACAAAGGAGCAGGGGAAGAGAGGGAGAGAGAAACCAAGAAACAGACTCTTAACTATACAGAACAAACTGATGGTTACCAGAAGGGAGGCGGGAGGATGGGTGAAATAGGCAATGGGGATTAAGGAGTGCCCATGTCATGATGAGCACTGGATGATGTATGGGATGGTTGAATCACTATATTGGACACCTGAAACCAATATAACACTATATGTTAACTATACTGGCATAAATAAAATTAAAATTAAAAAGAGCATACAGGGCCAGACAGAAACACACATACATACATACATACACACACACACACAAAACCATCTTATCAGAAATTATTTTCTTCGTGCTCTTATAATAGCACACCTGGGCCCAACACTTATCTTCTTTCTCTTTTATTTTCTCCATAGTACCTATCACCATTTTACATATTACCTTTTCATTTGTTAGTCTGCCCAGTGCATTAGAAGTTAAGTTCAGGAGGGCAGAGACAGTTTTGCTTGTTGCTGTATCCCCAACACCTAGAATAATGCCTGGTATACAACAGGGGCTGAGATAGTTCTTGGATGATGGAAGTAGGAGTGTACTGAGAGAACTCAGAATCCATAAGAACCAGAACTCTCAGCACCCAAGACAAGACACACTCCCCAGTTCCAGTCCAACTCAACCTGGGATGCGTCCTTCCACCACTTGTGACATAGACTGTCACACTATGGGATCCAAGATTTAGCTTCCTCAACAACTGCCGAGAGACCAAGAAATAAAACCCTGCAGTGTGAGGGACTTGATGTCCCTTTGGTGAACTTCACTGAGAGACAAGAGCTAGCAGATAAACTCCATTCCTGTCTTCCCACCCCTACCGGACAGACTGTCCCAGACCTGGTAGTTCTGCAAGGTTCTTCTAAAAGTCTGTACAACCAGCTGGGTTTTCTTGGAGCCAGCTTACTAAAACATTACCTTGAATTTACTTTTTCTTCATCTCCACATGACTTACCTTTTTTCCTTTTCTCTTACTTCCCTGGGGTTGCATCTTCCAATGTAAGCTTTGCCTCAGACTCTTTTATAGGGAGCCTATGATAAGGCAAACCTGTAGAAACCAACCAAACTTTTTTCCCCAGCAATTCTTTATTCCCAGGAACAGAATTCTGATTGATCATATCTATGCACCACGCTACCCTATGAATCAAGTACAGTTGCCAAGAGAATGAGGTATTGCCACTGGCCAGAACAGGAGCATGTACCTCCCCCATGAGGAGGGTACAGAGTCTGTTACCAGAAGGGAATGAGAAAGTGCATTAGGCAAGAAAAACAATAGCTATATAGTCTACCGCAGATGGACAGGGGTCAGTGTCCACTCAGCCATGCCTTGGGTTTTGCTGGTTTGGATAAGGCTTACTTCCAGCAGTCCACAAAGGAATTTAGGAGAGGTTGGTTAAATATAATTAAAAACAAAACCAAAAAAAAAGGTAAAATCATTAAAGATTTTGTTCCACCTGCTAATAATGAGGGAACCAATATTACAACCAGTTCAAAGAAGTCAAAGAAGGACATAAGTACACTGCCTGAGTTCACACCCTGCCTTTAACTGATATGAATTGCCATCAAGGGCCGTAGATTAGGGCATGGTTTAGAGGCATGGGTTTCTTCAGTCACTCCTGGCATTAGTTCCTAGTTGTTGATATGACCTCTGAGGCTCTTAACAGCTCTCCCCGAACAATTCCTACCCTTCCCCTTGTTTAAAGAATGTGCACCATAGTAGGGGAGCAATGTGCAGAGGTGGTAGGCATGATAGTCAAGCACAGACCTGAACAGTGGAGGCAGCCATGGGAGAGACCCGCTGGAGGCACAGACCTGAACAGTGGAGGCAGCCATGGGAGAGACCCGCTGGAGGTGACCTGTGTGTCTATCAGAATATGACGACTAGTTGAGTGTGCAGAGCAAGGAGAGATAAGTGATTCCAGAAATCTTATCCCAAGTGCTTAGAGCACCACCACCATTAACCCAGAGGGGAAAGGAATATCTTGGGGAGGAAAACAGATCGGGATGTGGCAGAGGCAGGTGTTTGGGGGCTTTAGCCACATGAAATGCTAGCAATTCTTTCTCATGGAGCTTAACAGGCCATGGGAGATGTCAGACTGAAAGGACTAGAGATGGGGAACTAAATAGAGCCTCTTGAAAGACGGGAGTGTGAGGAATCAGTGAGAGTCCCAAAGAGACTGTGTGCTCTGGAAAGCACCAAGGACCTTTTTAAAAACTGTCCACATAGAGGGCACAGTTGCACAGGAAAATGTGCTTTCCACTCAAGGACCACCCCCCCCCCCCCCAATCCCCAGACATCCCCACCTCTGTTCACCAGGAGGACCTCAGGCACCCTCTCCAAACCAGGGATATTGGGATGTTTTGATTGTTGTTCTGCCTGACATTTCCCTCCTCACTGACTCACTCCAAAATGAGGCAAGTCCCCTCCTGGTGTCCAGAGCCCAGACTCTGGGCCTGGGTTTAGATCCCTTTTCATGCCATTGGAAGGCTTCTTCTATAATTCTTTCTACTCAGTGCTGCTTATTCTTATCTGTACCCCACATCCATCCTCTGCGTCTCTGCCCTGGGGCACAGGTCCCAGTAGATGGCATTAACCTGATTCCCTTTATCTTACCTCCAGCTTCCTGGTCCTGGTAGGAGGCACCACTAGGTCTGAGGGAGGGAGGAGAAAGGGATGGGGTACTCATGTCTGCTCCCTTCCTGCTCTGACACCATGACTCTGGTAGTGGCCATCCCCCTATAACCATAACTCCTGGGGAAGGGTTCTTTCCCCTGGCTCACACACATTTCTTCTCTAGTGCCTTCAAGCTAGGAGTGACACAGGCTCCAGCTGTTGCTGGCATCTGGTGTGTCACCATCCCCTGCCATGCCTCTGTAAATCAGCCTTTATTAAACTCCCTGCTGCCTGAAGGGCTCCATGATATTGCTGGCAACCAAAACATCAGGCATACTGGATTGTTTACTAGATTATGCACCATCAGCATTTCATGCTAAACACTGCTTAGTGACAGTGGAAGCACAGACACTTTCTTTGTCCATAAAACCTCCACACTACAAAAGGAGCTAATGCTGGAAAGGATTTCAGACTCCTAGACTCCAACTCACAAATAACAAGCATTTCCAAGCATCCAGAGCACAACTGACATGCCATCTTTGTGTCTCAAGCCAAGACCATACACAGCATCCCCACATACTCCTTGCTTTCCAACAAA
The DNA here is from genome assembly GCF_018350175.1 of Felis catus. NCBI lineage: Eukaryota > Metazoa > Chordata > Mammalia > Carnivora > Felidae > Felis > Felis catus. Next base: position 158,482,888 of record NC_058376.1, on the reverse strand, counting down.
TCCTTCTAATAGGAACTCCTCCACCATCAAGTTTTGAAATCCTACCCACCCTTCAAGCCTGCTTTCTTCACACTCCACTCACCCCTCAACTTCCCACAATGATCCTTGGCTGTCCTGCCACCAGCATGTTCTGACTTGTGTTGTTCTTCCTTCCCCTGCGGGACTTCATTCTTAAGGACCAGGTCTCTCTCATGTGGATTCCTTAGCACACTCAGCTTAGGGCTGAAGGGACACTAACTAAAGAGAGAACTGGGAGCTCCTTCAGCCCAAACTAAACAGATTTCCCTTGCTGCCTTCCATGTGGTCCCCTTTTCCTCTTTTCTTAACCAGTCTACCCTGAGTCACCACCAGCTTTATCCTCCCCACACCTCCCTCTCCACTAGTCCCCATTCTGACAAACATTTCATACCTCTGGAAACCACAGATGTCAAAGTGAGAAGCTAGCTCAAAGCCCCTAGCATCCAACTCCTACATTGGGCCGTGGTAAATGATGCTCAGCCTCCTCAGTGGCTTGCACAAGGTCACACTGGTGTAGGAAGCCAAATCCTATGGGGAGGGGCTTGACCTTGCTTTGTACCATCCACACATCAGGGTTTTTGACCCGAGTCTTCCTACCTCCCCATATGCAACCAAGCTTGTCCCAGTAACCCCATATCCACCCACCCTGGGCTCCTCCCCATCAACCCAGTGCCAAACCCATTCTCCCATAAGGCTGCATCAGCACTCCCTCCATGTGGACCTTGATTTCTCGGCACACATCTCAGCATTTAATGATGTCTTGTTTCTAATGTCCTCCAGTGATTTCTGTTTATGTGTGTGTACATCCGTCTCCAAAAACAATGAAGGTCTTCATGGGATCCTGCCTCAGCCTTATTTGCAGCACCTGGCAAAAAGCAAGCCTGATGACAAGGGCTCCTCTTAGTTAGATCCAGTGTTGGACCTGAAACCTTGACTCCATCACACTGGGTAGGCTCTGACCAGGGAGGCTGGCTGGTGTTTCTTCTGGGCATGAGTAGTTTGTTGAAAGATGAGGTGGGAGCTCTGGCCAAAGGCCTTCCTTTACTGTGTGCATCATTAGGGCCTCTCACTTGTGTGGTGCACCAGGAGGTAGGAGCTGCAGGTGAAAGCCTTGCTGCACTCTGGGTACTCATAGGGCTTCCCCACCATGTGCATGCCCTGGTGCATGATGAGGCTTCAGCCCTGGCTTAAGGCCTTACTGCATGTTGCAGACAAGGGCTTCTCCCCCACGTGCACCTTCTGGTGGCTGGATATGGTGGGAGCTGCAAGCATAGGCCTTCCCATACTCCCTACACCTGTACTGCTTCTCCAGGTATAGATTCTCTGGTCTATAATTAGGGTGAAGCTCTAGCCAAATGCCTTGTCAAATTCAGCACATGAACAGAGATTTTTACTGGGGGCTGCCGGACTGGCACTGCAATCACATCCCCTGAGTCCCATATAGTTGCGGCCTCTCTCTCTCCTGGGAAGCATTTTCTCTTCTTTTGCTGGGGCCTGGCTGGTGCTTGGCTCATCTTGACTGACTTGCTTGTCTTCAGGCTGTTCAGAATGCTCTGCCCTCCTGCTGCTGCCTCCTCTGACTTCCCCAAATGCACAGACCTCTGGAAATTTCACCCTGGAATCTTCCAGAGAATTCTCCCTTTAGATTCACTGTGTTTCAGAACCACATTCTCCTTCTTAACTTTGGTCTCAATATCTGGACAAAACATAGAGGACAAAAATAAATAATCTATAACATAAACAAATAAAAATACAGCTTTATACTCAGGATAGGAAAGGAGACTATATTGGGACTTGAAGAAACCCAATAAATAACATCCCCCTTTAAGGGGCAATATAGTACTGAGTCCAACAGTGTGGTCTCTGAGGCCAGACTCCATGAAGATAATTCCTGCCTCAGCCATGACCATTTAGTTACTTGACCTCTCTGTGCCTATCTTTAGAATGGGTTAACGCTAATACCTCTTTCATGCCAACATTGTAAGAACTAAATTAATTAATGTGCTATATATTAGCTATTAATGTAATTTTCCACTAGAGAAATAAGATATGGGGAGACCAATATATAATCTTTACTACTGGAAAGCTGATATTGGCAAATGTGGCTGACAGCTGCCAGCAAGTGGGGTTACTAACACTAAATCCCAGGACTGGAGAGCATTAAGCACCCTGGACTACCATGGATTTGCTCCTATAACACCTGCAGCAAAGAGGATGAGGGCAAATGCACAGTCTCTGTGCACAGACTGGACAACGAGACAGAGAAAGGAAGAGGACTGGCCTTCTCAAAGTCAGTTTCTTTTCCAAACTCAGCAATCAAATCCAATCCGTGTTTGTCCTGGGACAAGAATGAATGTCAAGCCAGAGAAAGGCCACAAGTATTACACCAGTGAGCCTCCTGAAACACCGAAAGTGGGGGAGCAGAGTACTTAAATTCGTAATTTTCTTATACATGCACCATGGTTTTGGAGTATGGGTAAAGAAAAATGAGAAAAAAAGGGCAGTAAAGGAAAGCATGCATTCTGGGGAAGAGGCAGGAATAGTACTGCCACTAGACATTTGCTGAGGGAAGGCAATGCCTACAACTATAGACTGCTAAGCCAGGAGAAGAGACACAGAGTGTCTTGGGAACTGGCCAAAGCAGCAAGTGGGTGGTCAGAGAAGGGCTTGGATATGGAAAATAGGTTTCTGGAGGTCAAGGAGCTTGGCCAGGTCCCCTTGCTAGCCAAAGAGACAGGAAAAGAACTCCTGAGAGAAAACTCAGGGACCCATGAGATCAAGGAGACAAGGGAGAACAAGGGTGCTACATGGAGGGAAGGGTACTATGTGAAGGAAGGGTGCTGAGGCCTAGCAATGGAAGAGGCAGAGAGGTGTAGATCCCCAGCCTCACAACCCATAGGCTTAGTCTAGGGAGGAAGAGACAGAAGAGAATCTGATCCTCCAAAGTGTTGGGCAGGTACACACAAAGCTCCTTTTCTACCCCAAAACTACAGGAAATGAGAAGTCCAGAAGGCACACAAGCTTATGCTTCCAAAATGGCTAGAGAAGCAAGGGGATGTGAAAATGCTAAGGAAGCTCCTTAGGAGAGCAGCCAATGCTCCTCTCTTTGGGCATAGGAGAGCATGAAGGGAAAGACTCAAGCACAACACCCAGAAAGGTGCGACCTGTTTTGAGCATAGTCTCAAAGAGCAGATAACTGTTCCAAGGACAGAGATGGCTAGGGTCTGCCTCATTCCAGTCCTAGCCCTCAGTTTGATCTTATATCCCATTCTCTATTCCCTTTATCAACTTCCCTGAGTTTTCTGGTCATACCCATGCTCTCCAAGAAAGATTTCCTGTATTTGTGTCTTTTCTTTCATATTCCTCATGGCCTGGAGCACCCAATCCTTGTCTACTTACCATAACTATTCATCCATCCATTCACCCACCCATCTATCCATCCATTAATCCACTCTCCACCCATCCACGATCCATTCACACACCCACCTAGCCATCTACCCACCCATCATCTGGCCCTGGCTCAGGTCACACCTCTTTCAGGGAGTCTTCATTGACCCCCATTCCCACAGTTCTCAGTGACTGCCCCCTCCTCTACTTTTGACCATCTCTGCCATACATCCCCATTCCTTTCACAGTGGCCTCAATATATTTTGGTGAACTAGGTTTCTCTTTCCCATGTGTCCATCCCAGGTTCCCAACTAGGCTGAGTTTCTGCAGGGCAGCAGCCTAATGCTATTACGCCTATACCTTTCTTTACCTGGTGTACTTGTGGCAAGTGTTTGTGAGAACACAATGCTGGGGGCACAGTCTCTGCCCTCAGAAGTGACAGGAGGTAAAGAGTGCTTCTGTCCTGCCTCCTTTGGGCCCCAGAAAACTCAATACTAGTGCACATCTGGTGAAATGCTCAGGAAGGCTCTGAATGACCAGCCTTGGAGTGAAAGTCATCCTGGGGGCCACTATGCCTGCCAGGCTGTCACAACTAAGCAAGGGGTGAAAAACTGTTGTAACAGATTCTTTGTTTACTGGGGTTATTATAAAGCATTTGGGTTTGTGGCCCAGGTGTGAAATCATGATGCCATAATGGGCTGATAGCATCTGGTAAACACAAGTCCTGTGGCCTCCAGCCTGGACTGGCTTCTAGAGCCAGGTCTGCTCACAGAGCTGTGGGCCACATTCTCTGGTACTTTCTTCCACTGACAGCTCAGCACATTCATGTAATTCTCAAAAAGATATTTGCTAACTGGCCAGGGGGGAAACAGCCTTTCTGGTGACACATGCACCCTGTTTGGCAGCTTTTTGGAAAGGCCAGGCCGTGAAGCCTGAGTCCCAAGAGGCCCACACAGTTAAGAGTATCAGAGTACCACACTCATTTCAGAGAGGTGGTGGCCAACGCCAGTGGAAAGCAGCCTTACCCAGCCTAACATTCCCCACTTCAGTCCCAGCAGCACTACCCCAGCAGTGGCCCTCAGCGCAGGAACCAGATGGGTCCCAGGCAGGGCAGCAGGTGGCCTCAGAAGGCTCAAGGCAGAGGCGGCCTTGCTCTTGGGTGGCTTTCTCCGAGATCTTATGCTACTGTTGCCAGGCTGGGTCTGAGACCTGGAAAGAAATGCCAGAGAAAAGCCTACATTTGGCATAAAAGTTAAGGCTAAATATGAAATGTTCTCCCCTTCCCTGGCTGGGCAATGGGACATGGTAAACTTTCTGGGAAGGTTTGGGACTCGAAGGCAAAAAAGACATATACCAAAGAGTCATCTCCAGGAGGGGATACAAGCACCATACAGCTCACTGATGCATCCCTCCCAAAGAGCATACCTCCTATTCTTGGACAAGGAGTTCAGCCTACTTAATACTCACAGCAATACTATATATGACTGAACAGTTTAGAGCCCTATCCTGGTGCAGTCTCCTTTGATGCACACCACCCTGTGAAGCTAGCAGGGTAGGAAATGCTGCTTCATCAAGACAGGTGAGAAAACTGACTCAAAAGTTTTGTGACTTCCCTGAGGTGACTCAACTGGTCAGAGGCAGAGCAGGTCCTGAAAGGACCCTCATAGATGCTTGGTGCACGGCTTTTGATACTAACTAGCCACTTGGACAATAAGTTAATAAAAAACTGAGCCCCATGCATCTGGGCTTACATATCAAGGGTCCAGGCCCCACCAGGAAACAAAGAATGGCTTATGAGAAGACCAGATGAGTCTCACCCATACCCCAGCAGCCCCTGATCCTTTAACCGCCCTCTTTTAGGGCAAGCCCATCTTTCTACTTCTCACTTTCAGTTGTGGACAACTTAACTCCATTGAAAAATGTCCACCCTCAGCTGTGGTGGTGGTGTTCTTAAGTCCAGAGCCATGGGCCCAGCACTCCTCCACGTTCAGGTTGTCCTCATTTGTGTGTATTACATTCTTTCAACCCCAAGTGACAGCAGAGAAGCCCTGATTTGTTCCTGATGGTAGTTTCTTTGGGCTCAGAGAGTGTCACCTAAAAGGACAATAAACATTCTTCACCAGAGATGTGGCCCATCCCAGGAGGGTCATCTGCCTGAACACAGCCTATGACAGTGGGCACCTATTATTCCAAAGGCCCGGTGGTGCCCAGGAAGATGTTAGGAAAGAAAGGTGCTCTAGCCTACCCCAACCTCTGGAAGCCACTTCAGCCCCATAGTTGTCAGGGACCAGGGACCATCATTCTGCTCTTGCTTAAGGTCCAGACCCTGCCAGACTTACTTCCTGAGCTATCTATCTTCTTATAGCTCCTTCTGGCCTCAAAACCATCTGGCTTCTTCCTCAGCAGAGAGTGGCACCTTGGACTCCACTGTACTTCTTTTCTGGTACCTGAGTTAGGACTTCACATCTTTCCTCATTTTCTGTCCTCTCATCAACCAAGGTCTCTGCTTATTACTCTCTAAGCTTTGCTAAATTTGGAACAACTCTTCCAGCAGCAGTGATGGGGAATCCGGCTCAGCTCCAAGGGCCAGATTATGCTTGGCTGAGCACTTTGCTGGCTCTAGTCTCTGCCTAGCTCAGGGCCCACCACTACCAGGAAGCAACAACAACAAAAAAAGACTGCTCAAGGACTCCTCGCATTGACACCTATGCAAAAGGCTGTCAGTGTGAACTGCATCCTATGCTTAACTATTAAAGTAAAATTGTTTGGCCACTCAGGTAAGGCTTGTTTTTTCCATGCCATGCTGTCCTCCAACAGGAACATGCCAGGCTTGTGCAGCCAAGCAACCTTCTACTGGTTACAATGCCTTTTCAAATCCCTCATTTACCCCAGCCTCACACTCATCTTGGAAGAAGTGGAGGGAAGACTTATGTTGGGAGAGGTTAGGAATTTGTCCTGGGTTCCAGGTAAGTGAGAGGCATTCTAGAGAATGCATTTGAGAGAATCATCTTGTCCCCAGTGGTATGGCCTGATTCCTGCCCCACCCACCCAAGGCCAGAGAAATCAACTTCGCTTGCCCTGGACTGAGCCTCTCTTTTTTCCAACCACCCACCCCCGAACCCCCACGCCACCTCTTTCCCTGCCCACCACCTCCTCCATGTCTTTGCTCTTTCCATCCATTGCTGATTCTCCCCAGCTGGCCCTCGCCTCCATTCTCCCCACCCCAGTTGCAGACTATTCTATCACCTTGATGACCTTAGGCTGCAGCCCACCCTTCACTTTCTCTTCAACATGCCCCTCCCAGCGCAGGACTACTGCAAGGTCCTTCCTCTCCCTTGCACATGAATATGGCCTCTCCTCCCCTACCTTCAGCACCTCCTCCCCATGCCACCCCCTCCCGTGACCTCTGCCCTCCATTAACCAGAGTGCAAGGAGGCAGCACCTTTGGACCCAGTGTGGACCTCAGGGCCGGGTCTCTGAAGTGTACCCTGGTGGGTAGAAGTATGGGGCTGTAGGCTTTCACCTAGCAGCTCTAAGAAAACAGGAGGGGTCTTCATCTTTATGGTTCTCCCAGCTGGTTCCTCCTGTTTGATCCAGAGGAAAAGGGACAGGGGGTGAGGCCAGAACCCAATTCAGTCCTGTTACTCCAAAATGAATTTCAAATGACCTAACTCAAAGGACTAGGCAAAATCATGGGAGAATGTAAAATTTAAAGAGGAGAAATCTATGATTTGACTTTACATCTTAAATATCCAAACCATAAAAATTAAAGGACTAACTATAAACTGGGTAATATCTGCAACACATATGGCAGTTAAGTAATTTCTTTACTACAGCAGAGTCTATATAAACCAATTCTTAAAAGGATCAACAACCCAACACAAAACTGTTAAAGAATATGAACAAGCAAATCACAGAAAAAAGAAAAACTTTTTAAACACCTAAAACGATATCCAGTTTCACTCATAACTGTGTGAAAAATAAAACATGAGAGCATCTTTCACTTACCAGACCAGAAAACAATACTTTTATATAAGACTCACAGAAATGGGCATTTTCATACACATCCTGGGAACCACATTTGTAATTTCTATCAAAATACCAAACGTACCTATACTCTTTACCAATTTACCTTGCAAACAAAGTCACACACAGAAGATGGTGTGCTGGGATAATCAGCATGGCATTGTTTGTAAAGCAAAAGATAGAAAAGAACCTACACGACTACCAACAGGACACTGCTACATGAGTCATGGTACAACCATACTATTCAGTATCATATGGCAAAGAAAAAAAGAATGAGGTAGATCTTATAGGCTAATATATAATCATCTCCACGACACACTAAATGAAAAAAGTGTGTATCCTAAGCTCCTGTTTGTGTGTTTCAGAGGGGGACACATATGATTGTTAATGCATGGACTCTGTATGAAGGGTCACGAAATTTTAAAGTTATCTCCAGGGTACTAATAACCTGGGGTACTCTGGGCTTGGAGGACTTACTCTTCATTGTTTGCTTTTGTACTTTTGATGAGAAGGGTCTCTGGAGGGACACTGAGAAAGCAGCTTGGGAGAAAGCGACACAGGGTTTGTTTGGCCTCAGAGCTATTCTAACCCTGACAGTGACTACTGGCTTTGAAAACGGGGATTATAAGAGAACTTCTCTCCTCAGGTAAGGACTAAATGAATTAAAGAACATCTGGCAGGAACCCCCACAGGAACCCCTCAACTAAGGAGGTGGTTACTACCTTACTACTAGCCTGCTAGGACTTAGGTTGCCTCCCCCAAATCCCCACCCAACACCACAGAAGTATTAACCACTGTGAACACACGGTGGCCCCAGAGGCACAAGGAAACCAGGGCTTCTCAAGTCTGGGTCAGGCCCCATTTGTCACAAGTCATGTTTCACCAGGGTGTGGAGGCTGATTTCTGGATTGGGGATTTGCTGCTTGATCTTTCATACCCCTAAGGCCTGCTTATTCCATCTGTCCCTTCTCCTCTGGCCCCCTGCCACTGCCTGGGTCAGAATCTCCCTTGGAGTCTGACAAAAGCTATCTGTATGGTCTCCAGGATTCCTTTCTCCCCTCACCGCCCTCCAGCCACAAGTGGCCGTCACAAACACTGAGGTTACATATATTCCCTGACTGAACTCCTTCACCTGGCATGAAGTCATCGGTAACTGGGCACTTTGTTCCCCAGTCCCTTATTCTGCTGCTCCCCACGATCACAGTCCCTCAAAATGCCTCACTACTCTGTACAAGCCATGATCTTTTTTATTTGCCTTTTCCCTCCTGGTGATAAGAGTAAGGGCTTATTATAGAAAATAGAGACAACATAGTAAGATTTAACCACTGTTAATCACCAGTGTACTTATTTTCTTTCAGTCTTTTCTATGCATGTATATTTAAGAAAACTGGGCTCTCTGTTTCCACCATTTAATTTGGTACTTAGCATTTTCCATTTAATATCATAAACATTTTATATCACTAAACCGTCTTTTGAATATTTTAGTGGGTGCATATTATTTCATCGTATCATAATTTAATCACTCCCCTATTGTTAGTCACTTGGGTTGTTTCCATTTTTTGTAAAATAATAACACTGACAAGTATATAAGTGTCAAAATATTCATTTTTCAGATAGCTAAGTGGTAGTATACTATAGCAAAGAATTTCAACATTCTTTTTAAATGGTTTAACTTCCCCTAAAATGATAATGGATTTAAATGGTTTAAAATGTATAAATAATGATGGGATAAGGCAAATAAATTTCTATAAGATGTAAAATGGATGAACTGGTAACTGAGAAAGTTGCATGGACAGATTAACAGCTTGAGATACTTGCTGAGGGCAATACAATGGAAGGAGGTAGCAGATCTACCCTGCCAAGCCCCAAAACAATCTGGGACTTGGAAATCTCAGGTACATTAAGGAGGAAGAAGTGAGCCTAAAAATAAGGGCATTAACTGAAGGTCTAGAATAACACTTGATTCTCTTCTCTCCCATTCCTAGAGAAACACTTATAGCATCCAAAACCCAGACAAAAATATCAGAGGATTTCCTGCTAAGGCAGCAGATGAGCCCCAGAAACAAGATTTCAGCATTCTGGAATTTAGAGGTTTCCAGGGAAAGAGCTCGCTCTCCACTCGAACACACAGAGGTCTCAATTGGACTTTTGATACTTTTGTGTGTGTCATTAAGGAGCACAACATATTTGAGGAAAGTCTCCAATGAGAGTAAATAAGAGAAACAAAGAAAAAAGGACCCAGGGTCAAGGGCATGAAAGGGTGAGATACCAGATGACAGAGAAACCTTTAATTAGAAACCTTCTCATCAGAACAGATTTGAGAGGTATCTCTAAAATGAGAACAGTATGCTACAAAAAAAGAACAGAAAAGACTTTTTAGAAATTAATTATTGCCAAAATAAGAAATTCGCTAGGCAGGTTGAAAAATAATGAAGGTACTCTCCAAGAAAATAGCACAAAACAAGGAAATGGAAATAACACAGAAAATAGTTTAGGATCAACCCACAAGGTCCTACATTTGATTGACAGGAATTCCAGAAAGAGTAAAAACAGGAAAAATAAATACATGGAAAGGGGTAACACAAGAACATTTCCAAGAATAAAAATACCTGAGTTGCTAGATTGAAAAATTCCACTGAGTACATTGGGGAATTGAGTGCACCAAGAATAAAGAGGAGACTTTAAAAGCTTCCGGACATGGGGGTAGGGGAACAGACCACAGTAATACAAATAGTATTTATTGATTGTCAAAGAAATAAGAATCTGACAGGAATAAGACTCCACAAACTTGTGGGGAAATTTTTCCATGTAGAATTTCAGAGCCAAAGCACCAATCAAACTTGAGGGCAGAGAAAGATGTTTACGATATATTAAGCACTCAACATTTTGTCTTTCATATACTCTTTCTTGGCAAATGACCTGAAGATACACTGCAGTGAAATGAGAAAGTAAATGAACAAACAGCAACATGTACAATTCAGAACTCAATGAAGCCTAGTATAACAAGAAAACAGTGGGCAGGAAAACATCAAGGACAGACCAGAGCAGGAGGCTGGAGGTTTCTTAAATAAAAAATGGGGATTCTACAGAGTATCGAACTGGATGGAGAATCTGAAAATAACTGAGTGTGCTAAAAGCAATCAGTACAAGAGGAAAAGAAGGGCAAATAGAAACTCCAGTAAAACACAATGCTGTTTCAAAACATACATAGTCGTAGGAAGCTACTTAGATCTGCAGTGAACATTTACATGGTCAGAATAACATTCATGCTGTTTATTTTAAACTTTTGAAATAAATCAATAAACAAAGCATAGAAGACAGAATGGAGTTCAAGAATTATCAGACTTGACATTGTCAGAGGCAAAGACATGAGAATGGAAAGAGAAAGAAATGGCAGGGCATATCCCACACCTTAAATACGGAAATGAAGTACTGTTTATAGTTAATACATTCAAACTAAATATGTAAATATAATAATTTTTTTCTGATTATAAAATTCTTGTTCCTTGTAGAAAACATGGAAATTAGTTAAAAAGAAAAAAAAAGATTTTTAATCACCCATAATTTTATAATCTATATGGACCAGGTTTGAGCCTAAGCTCTGCAAGTTACTATCTGTATGGCTGTGAACAAGCCACTTAACCACTTATATCATTTTCTTACATTTCATTCAGGTAATTTATTTATTATTTAATAGCATATGTATGTCACAATAGTATATGTAACATCAAATGAGAACTGTACTATATACATAATTATGAATCCAGGGTTGTTGTTGTTTTTCACTTTAAAACACAGAGTGGATACATATCATATGCTCTTTGTACTTCTAAATGTATCCTTGCTGTAGGGGTCAGAGGGTTCTCAGAGATGGGACTGGAATCAATGTAAAAGAAACCTAAAGTTTGGTAAATTAGACAGAGGTAGGGTAGGAAGTGGTAGTAATAAGCACCAGGGACAGTGTGAGAAAGGCACACAGAAGAGCAAGCACATGCCTTCAGGTTGCAGTAAAAGGTGCATGGGAAGTGAAGAGCTTAATAAATCATGTGAAGGAATCCAGAGGTTTCTGAGGAGACATCAGAAGAGACTCTGATAGACCTTGTCTGCCTCTGCACTCCAGGAACTAGCACCATGTTTGCCACAAAGAGAGTGAATAGTAAGTACTGTTATAATAAGAGAATGACACGTGGGAACCAGAAATATCATGGGTTTCCAGTTGGGGTGCTGCATAATGCTGCCATCTGTTGAAGGAGGAATCCAGGAAAAGCAAGATTTAAAAAGTTGGGCAACATCGAGAGATTGACTTTTTTTTTTTTTTTTTGAAAGCATACACCAGTGGGCAAGGGGCAGAGGGAGAAAGAGAATCTTAAGCAGGCACCATGCCCAGTGCAGAGCCCCATCTCATGACTGTGATTAGTACCTGAGCCAAAATCAGGAATCAGAGGCTTAACTGACTGAGCCACCCAGGCACCCCCAACCTCATTTTTTAAAAATGTCACTGGTAATGGGGCACTTGGGTGACTCAGTTAAGTGACTGAATCTTGGATCTCAGCTCAGGTCTTAATTTCAGGGTTCAAGCCCCACGTTGGGCTCCATGCTGGGTGTAGAGCCCATTTAAAAAGAATAAAATAAAATAAGTTAAAAATAAAAGTCAATGGCAATTATCCCAAGTGTGACTTTACACCCTAAAGGAGCCAATAACTGGCCTTAGGAAGCTTATCTGCACCCCCACAAATGAGTGCAAAACTGAATGTGCTATCTGCATTTCTCTGGAAGAGTATCTTCAACCTCCATTAGATCCTCAAGGGGCTGTGAAAGATTGAGCACAGAATGGAGCAAGTGAAGTGACAGATGTGGGAGGACAACTACCTAGGCAAGGAAGGGAGGGGACCCAGAACATAGAAGAATATTAGCCTTGCCCCAAACACCTCTTCCTGAGCCTAGAGGAATTCACGGGCAAATGTTTGAGGGACGTAGGGGTGTGCGTCTGTGTGTGTGTCTCAATGAAGAGTCTCTCACCTGTGCCCCGCAAAATACAAGATTTCATTATCACTTTTACATCATTGTGCTCCACCTGATACATAACTGTTGGTCTCATTTGAGACTTCTTGGCTCAGCTGGTCTGGCTCCTTGATAGCTCCTGGCAACTTAAGAAGCAGGGCTTCAGAGTTCCCATCCACTTCTAGAAATAACAGCAAAAGGAGAAAGGAGCTGACCTCTGGGAAAAGGAAAAGCTAAGCCAAATCTGACAATAAGGAGCAGTCCCTTGTCATTTATCAGGAACCATACAGAAAAAGGAGGGCTGTAATTTATTTTGAGGGCTGGCGTTGAACTGGAAGCAAGAGTTGTTAGTTGGGTAAGGATCTGGTCTATCTAGTAATCCATTAGGTTCCCATGATTTGTGAAGGATTGGAGGTCCTGAACATGGGTGAAGGTTTGTGGAAACCCAGACCCTGAAATGAAATACAGTAGAAATGTAAAAAGTCATTTTGTTGAATGAGGAATATAAAAGTATGTTATGTAAAACGTGGCTTGCTCATATAAATAAAAAGTGTGGTGTATCACTTAAAATACAAACAGTCAGTCACAGAATCCTCACAGCCAAGGTACAGGACACCCAGTACAGCCAATGTCGTTAGCATCTTGTTTTGCTGAAACCACACAGAACACTCTACACACACACATCCAGATCTTTATTCTAGGGCTTCCCCACTCCACCTTTGATCACATGTATTTGTGGCCTGCAGACTTTATTTGACTACAGTGGCCATTACCTTGGTTACACACTGGGTTCCCTCCAGAACTAAAAAAAATACTGGGCCCTGGGACTGGAAATTTTCTTAAGCACACTAGGTGATTTTAACATGCAGCTAAGTGAAAACCACTGTTTCACTGAGAAGTTGGGTCTGATTCCCAAATCAAGCTTCACCTTTACCTTCACATCACAATCACCTGAGTAGCCTTTTCTGAATTGTCTATGAATAGCAACCTTTAGCCAGGAAATCACAATCATCCATGATGAGCATCCAATTATGAGGATGAACACACAATGTGGAACTAAAACAATTTAACTGCCCCAATGGTCATAAGTCCCAGCTGGTACCTTTCAGGAAAGTACTTTTGGTCTCTTGATAGGTCTAGATCACCAATTTATCCCAAATCATCAGACCTGCTCTCCCTCTCTTCTGGGCTTCCTGATCCTGCAGAGGGAAAAACCTAAGCTTGTTCCTATTCTCAGCATGAGGTCTTATCTTTGGGTCTCTCCACTGCTAGCTAGGAGACAGGAATAGGGACTGTCAGGGTCAGTGAGGACATGAGCATTTTTGATTCTCACTTTTGAATTCTACTGACTTCTTACAGTTGTGTATGACTGACAATGCAACTGGGAAAAGAAGGTGCACATGCCTGGATAAAACACCACGGTTGAAGAGAAGGGGGAAGAGAAAATAAACAAGCTTTCCTGTTTATACATATGCCTTCTGTACATTAAAACTGCTCTGTAAAATACAAATGAGCCAGTATGAGTCCCAATGGTGGGACTTCTACTGACAGTCACACCAGATCGCTTATCAACAGGTAGGGCACTTACGATATGCACCTGCTTGCTGAATGGGAGAGAGAGATCCAGAATTTGGGAAACTCAAATTAGTCTCAGATTTGCTGCTTACTGGTTACTCTGCCTAAGGCACATCCCCAAATCTGTCACTCAGCTTCCTCACCTGAAAATGAGACCATATACCCCTTTCTCAGGCTCTGCACAGACCCAGGTGAGGATTACAGGTGGGTAGACACACAGCATGGCAGAACAAAGAGAACCCGGATTTAAGTCCTGGATTTGAATGTAGGCTGTTATTTGCTGTTTGACCACTCTCAGATAAATGGGGCAAACAGCTCTTTCAGTGTTCTAAAGATTAAGGTAAGGATCTCTGTGAAAGCATGAGAGAAGTGCTGGGAATCTTGTTTTTATACATGAAGGTGCATAATCAAATTTAAACAAAGAATTAAGTTCTATATAAATACAAGGCAATGTTACATAACTACCTATTGCATAGTTTTATAAATCATTTTACTAAGAATAAAGGCTCAATGGTAACAAAGGTTCTTACCTTAGCCAGTTTCTTCATCCTTCTAAGTTTTCATATTCCAATACCTTTGAACTTCTCAAAAAAAAAAAACCAAATTAAGACCTAAGGAGTCCCATTCTTCCTCCTCCCTCTCAGAATTAGGACTCCATTAGTTCTTCTAAAGACCAGCCAGAAAGTGAGAATAACACCCAAATTGAGCTCCCTGGCTGAGCCTAAGCAGAATGAGCATAGACAACGTGGCTATGCCTCTCGGCAAGCTTTATTCTTTGACTCCTCTATCTGGGGAGTGTCACAGGCATCTTACTCCGATGGGAGTACAATGGGAGTTAGGGTCACTTAGAGTTGTTGATCTTAGCAAATGAATACAGGCCAGCACATTTGTGGCCCCAGCGTGTTGTCTCCATCAACCCTCCAGTGTTTGGCCCTGCACACTGGGAAGAAAAGACTCATCAGAGGTCCCCAGAGCTTTACTACACCAAGGTTCACGAGTCACAGATAATAAGAGAAACAGCTGTTTCCTACTTCTATCCATTTTAGGACCAGGAGACAGTTAATAGGGTGTTTTTTGTTTAAATTACCTAAGGAATGGAAAGCTAATCAATGTTCATAGGTGAGTTGTTGGTGAATTGCTACCCCAAGTGATTTCCTTAATTAATCACTGCTTAACCCAAATACTAGAATACAAGGTTCAAAGCTCCAGAATTGCACCAGGCAGACCTATACCAACAACCTGCCTGTTGCTCAAGAAATTACCAGGCTCAAAAAACAAAATTAAGCTAAAAATACCTTTCCTCAAACAGGATCTTTATCACTTAGCTTTGCATGACCCATTTTAAAGAAAGCCACATTTCATTTCAAACAGGACTACTGAGGGCACAGTTTAAAACACAGTCCTTGCCTTTAGATGCTTTCACTTTCTTTAAGTCAGCCTCTGAAATGCTTGTCTTGTGTTCTGTGCTGATTCTTGAAAACTGTTACTTGTAACATGGCGGGCCTCATTTTTACAAACAAAAACAGCAAAGACGTGTCCAATTAGGGGGCAGTGGATTATGATCAATGCCTGGAGTAACAAGTACTTGTCACTCAACAAGATGAGTTCTGTGGTGTCGCATGAGGTGCGAGTTAGAAATGAAAGCCGCACCACACTTGGCACACTCGTAGGGCTTCTCCCCAGTGTGGGTTCTCTGGTGCACAGTGAGACTCGACCTCTGCCGGAAGGCCTTGCCACACTCATTGCATGTGTAAGGTTTCTCCCCATTATGAATTCTCTGATGAATAAGCAGGTATGAGCTACACGTGAAGGCCTTCCCACACTCATTACACACATAAGGGAGATCTCCACTGTGAATCCTCTGATGCACAATAAGGCAAGAGAGCTGACTGAAGGCTTTTCCACACTCACTGCAATCATAAGGTTTCTCTGCAGTGTGAATTCTCTGGTGCACAATAAGGTGCGAAAAACAACTAAAGGCTTTTCCACATTCTTTACACTCATATGGCTTCTCACCAGTATGGCTTCGCTGATGCACAATAAGGTTTGCACTCTGGGTGAAGGCTTTGCCACAATCGTTACAGGCAAAGGGCTTCTCCCCAGTGTGGATCCTCTGGTGGACAATGAGGTTTGAGCTCCGAGTAAATGTTTTCCCACACTCATTACATTCATAGCATTTTTCTGTAATGTGGACTTTCTGGTGCCGAGCAAGTTGTGAGCTATAACTGAAGGCTTTCTCACATTCACTACACTTAAAGGTTTTTTCTAAGGAGTGGATTTTTTGATGTACGGTCAGATTTGAACTCTGAGTGAAGGCTTTCCCACATTTTGAACAAACATACGGCTTCTGTCCAGTGTGGATTCGCTGATGCACAACAAGGTTTGCACTCTGAATGAAGGCCTTCCCACACTCATGACATTCAAAGGGCTTCTCCCCTGTGTGGATTCGCTGATGCACTACGAGGTTTGCACTCTGACTAAAGCCTTTTCCACACACACTACATGTAAAAGGCTTCTGTCCAGGCTGGCTTTTCTGATTTTTAACAGAGCTAGAACTAAGGCTATACCTTTCCCCAGATTCCTGACATTTCTGGTTTTCCTCTACTTTGAAGCTTTCAGGTACATGACAGTCCTTCACTGTCACTTGTCTGAAATCTTTCTTTTCCCTCTTGATTCTCTGCTTCTTTAACAGGTTCCCTTTTTCACAGGCTTCTCCTAACTCAGGTTCTGGAGGATTAACTTTCTGGATTCTTCCTGGCATTATGCAGGGTTTTTCTGCTTCATCACATATCTCAGTTTTTGGAACCAGTAACTGTGGGTTCTTGGTTTCAGCACCTGAAACAATAAACAGAAAGTACAAATGTCAGCTTATTCTGGCCCATAAAAAGAACAGGATCACGAAGTGATAAACGTCAGGAAGTATGTGACTTCAGCATATGTAAAATGGCTTCATCAAAGGAAAAGTATTCCCCCACGCATCACCTCTCCTCTGTAGGTTCTTTTGCCAGGTCTATGCCCTCTCCCACACCTAGAGCAGAATTTACTAATTCATGGTCTTTCCAGCACTTCCACTTACCTTAACTAGACATCTAATCCAGTGCCTCATGCCAGGAAAGTCATCTTCAGACATGTCTCCTGGCTGTCTTAATTGTAAGACCAGTTATGAACAACACTATTTTCTCCCCAGGCCTTCTTAGGTAAGGTAAGGCCTTCTTACCTTAGCCAATTAGTGTGAATTTGCTTACAACCCACCAATTAATTAGGAAAAGTCCCTCCCTGGGAATGAAGATCTATGCAACTTAGATTTCTGTGTCAGAGGAAGCTAGATATCAAAGAAAGGATAAGCATGGACAGAGAGGGTCACGCTGGATGCCAAAAGGACCAGCGCAGCTAAGAGCACCCAAAACATTAAGGGTTTATGCAGCTCAGAGGTTAAGAACATGGATTCTGGAGCCAGACTGCCTGGTTTCAAATCCCTGCTCTGCCACTTACCAGCTGCAGGACTTTGGGCTGGTAACTTCTCTGTGCCTCAGTTTCCTTATCTCTAAAATAGGGACACTAACAGTATCTACCTCATAAGACCATGAGATTAACTGAGTTACTCTATGGTAATGGCTGAAAACAGCCATGGAGCATAGGAAGTGGCTCTGTGAGAGTCTGCAGTGACTCTGAGCCTGACTAGTAGTGCTGTGAGTCTAAGTGTTGGGGCCCAGGAGCAAAGATGAACCTTAGAGGAGAGGAGTTGTTATGGTGACAGATGGCAACATTAGAAGGGACTAAAGAACAATGTGAACAGTAACAGCTGAATCCTTGTGTTAAACAAACAGCTTATGTCTTATGTCATATGAAAGCCTTATGTCAAGGAAAGCTGACCTTCCTAAGATTGAGTCATGGTATAGCCTGCTCCATTATGCCATTATCATGAAAACACCAAAACTTCCTGAAGTTTTTTTTTTTTTTTCAACGTTTATTTATTTTTGGGACAGAGAGAGACAGAGCATGAACTGGGGAGGGGCAGAGAGAGAGGGAGACACAGAATCAGAAACAGGCTCCAGGCTCTGAGCCATCAGCCCAGAGCCTGACGCGGGGCTCGAACTCAACGGACTGCGAGATCATGACCTGGCTGAAGTCGGACGCAAAACTTCCTGAAGTTTTAAAACTCTGACTAGTTTCTGGCTGCTCCACATTGCCTCAGAACCCTAATGGTGTCAAAAAGAAGTCCTGCAGTCAGCAACACCATAATTCTTTGTCTCCTCTCCACCCCTACCACTCTTGGTCCTGGAATGTCCATCCATGCATCCATACCTAGTGTTGGTAAAGGGAACCCTTCACAGAACTTTAAATATACCAAACTCAGAAACACCACCCAGACAAGGCACATGAAACCAGGGCAAACAGCAGTGGGAGGCAAGCCTGCAGTGGAGGGAAGTACTCCCACTGGTGCTGTCAGCCTAGAAGTGAGCAGGAAAGCTGTGAGCTGCAGCTCATGAAGCAACTGCAGCTGGTCAATCCTGCATCTACACAACATCCCACAAGCAGAGACCAGTGCAACTCTCTAATCTATGAGATGAGTGACTGGGACAGGCACGCTGAGGTACAAAGCAACATGGGGGGGGGGGGGGGGCAGGGAAACAGTCCAGTTTGGCTGCCTGCTTAAGACAACACTAATATGACATTCCCATCACAATCATTCAGATAAGATGGGCAGTGTTGGAAAAAGGGAATGCCTGAGGGCTGCATATAGCAGAGCACCGAATGTAACAACAAATTCAGAAATGCTAGCCTTTTTCCAGTTATTTCTATTCCTACTGTTCTGATGTCTTTCTTAAATCTATTTTTCTCCCTGTAGATTTACTGCCCTTACATCATTTTCTTTTTTTCTCTTTTTTTTAACTGAAATATAATTAACATAGTTTGATATATTAGTTTCAAGTGTATTAACATAGTGATTCAACAATTCCATACACAACTCAGCGCTCACCACCCTTAGTCACATTTGTCACCATATCTTTTTTCTTATTTTACTTTTTTTCCCATTACCCCTTTCCCCTACTGCCTCTTCATCTGTCCTCTCTTGGTTTTTATTTTTAAAATTTGTGTGTGAAATATTCTGATTTTTTTTTCCCCTGTATGGTTTCATGTCTTTTCTGCTCTTCTTTTGTCCATTACTTTCTTCCATGTTCTCTACTTTTCTTTATCCCATACATCTCACCTAATCTTCCCTCCTAATGTCTCCCACTCGGCTTTTTTTCCATCTCCTTCTTCTCTCCTTTAGCACCAGCCATCACTGACACTGGGGGCCTCCCATCCCCACCAAGCATCTCTCCAACAAAAACCAAGTCTAAGAATACTTCAGTCTATGACCTCACTTCCCCTAACCTCACTCTACCCTTTTTACCATGATATTTAGAACACGAGAAAGACATGAAAGATTAAGATGGATGGGGACTACTGGACCAATTAGAATAACAGAAACAAGTCTTTATATGTACATCATGCTTTATGTCAAAATTATTACAGAAGCGGATACAACTTAGGCCTACAAGGTCTTCACGTAGTGGCTACCTGACAGTTTCATCACAGGGATAAAGTAAGAGCTAGGATCTAGGCCAATGCCCAGGGTCTAAGAAAAGGAAAGAAGGCCCATTCTGTGTACTCAAGCTCAAATCCCCTTGGGTTAATTAATTAGCCATCGGCTGAGAACCTGTACCCCTGGCTTGTTTGAGATGCTATTTTTCCTCTTTTGGATCTTGAAAGATTACTGTAATCCTAGTACAGAAATAAGTATAGAAATAAACTAAAAACATACTTGTGATCAACTAGAGCACAAAGTAATAAGTTTTGAAATCAATACTTTTCTTTCATTTTTTTTTTATTTTTTTTTTTAACGTTTATTTATTTTTGAGACAGAGAGAGACAGAGCATGAACAGGGGAGGCTCAGAGAGAGGGAGACACAGCATCCGAAACGGGCTCCAGGCTCTGAGCTGTCAGCACAGAGCCCGACGCGGGGCTCGAACTCACGGACCGTGAGATCATGACCTGAGCCGAAGTCAGACGCTTAACCGACTGAGCCACCTAGGTGCCCCTCTTTCATTTTTTTAAAAAGAAGAGTTATGAAATGCTATATAAGCCTGCCATCTTAGCTGGTGGATGTGTTCTGACATATGAAAGATAATTTACTAATTTTATATGTCATTACAAACTCATTAGACTTACAAAAGCCATGTGCTTATCTAGGTTATAAGTGTAATATTTGTAAATCTAGCTACTTAGGTGTTTGAAATGTTTTAAAAAATTGGATATATTAAATTTGAAATTTAATACATTTTATATATTTTTAAGAAAATAGAAATAAGGAAATTTTTGTATTAAAAAAAATGATATGTAGGTGGAACAAATCTTTTAAAAAGTACAAAATTTTCTTTTTTTTAATTTTGAGAGAGAGAGAGAGAGAGAGAGAGAGAGAGAGAGGGAGAGAGGTGTGCACGTGAGCAGGAGAGGGGCAGAGAGAAAGGAAAAGAGAGAGGGAGAAAGAACCCCAAGCAGGCTCTGCACTGTCAGTGGAGAGCCCGGCAGGGGGCTAGAACTCATGAACCATGAGGTCACGGCCTGAGCTGACATCAAGAGTCAGACACTCAACAGACTGAGCTACCTAGGTGCCCTGTTTTAAAAAGGTTAAAAATTTAATCTGTAAAACTTGAAGCTTAACTAAACATGAATTAAAGAAAAAGTACAAATATTCTCATTTTTATAAAAAAATTTTCTAGATGTAGAAGTGAAATAAAAATGAGTTAGGTTTAAATGCTTAAAAACTTGGCTTTAAATGTATAAACTTTAATGAAGTCAATATTAGTTAATACATAGGAAACTGTAGATAAAACTCTCTCAGATATTAATAGCTCAGTAACACATCAAAGTTTCCAAAGCACATTCATGTATATTATACAATTTTGTCATCAAGATGAAACTATTCTTTCACCTGTGTAGGAGCTTAAAAAAAAAAATAGTAAAATTTTAAAAAGGGCAAGACTGTGTCTCATTCAGTGTATCCCCAACACCCAACACACTACCCAGCACATAGTAAGCATGCCCCCAACAAATCCTGTATCTACTGAATCAGTACACCCAAGTTGACAGAACAGGAAAAGGAGGTCCAGAGAGAAAAGACTCATTCAAGGTCACAGAGTTATCAAAAGCAGGAGAGCAACTACACTCATATCTCTCTCTCAATTCCTAGAGCTCATATCCCTGCTGTTACCTACAACTATGCAAACGTCTGGCAGCACAAAGAAAGGTAAATCTTGGCTGGGAACAGGGTCTTGAGGTAAGAGGCAGAGAAGGAACAAAGTCACCATTCCTAGTATATGGGTGCCACTGCTGGAGTTCAGACATTGAATGACTGATAAAGCAAGGAAACAGGAAAGAAGGGATGATACATCAGAGTGAATGGAACAGACAGCAGAAAGTGGGCAATAGAAGCTGCTGAGAGTTAGGGGGAAAGATTAAGGAACAGATAAGAAAATGAAAGTGGTAATTTTAACCTTCCCCACAACAGTGGTTTAAGAAAGTGAGTAACTTGGTCAGCCTGAGGAATGGGCTAGGGACCAGAGTGGATTCAAAATATTCAGGCATAACCCTGTACCCAGCTGACATAGAATGTGAGTGCCAGAGGGGCCTTGGCAGTCATGCAGGGATTACTTCTACAACACAGGACCCACAGCTACCATATTCTTGGCCCACAGTTACACGTCACTTTTTCATAGATAAGTTTCTTCCACTGCTTGTCAGATATATCCTGAGTCCCAGCTTAGAGAGAAAACCAGGTGATAAAACCATGAAGACCTAGCTTTGAACATCAATATGGCTGACACAACTGTTCAAAATCCTCTGGAATCTGCATAAAGATCTATAAAAACAAAACATCTCCAGGGCATTTCCTCAAAATCACCACAAAAATTGACCCTTCCTACTTTAGCTAGCTTTTCTTGCAGGCTCACTGACCTATGATAAACACAAAGCATATGAACAGGATGTGTCTCCATGTATGAATAGATATGAAACAATAAATGGGATTAAAAGGTGAATTTGGAGTTTGCCTGTGTTTGTCTGGTGTCTTAAGACCGTGTGCAAAATATGGCATTTCCCGTGACAAATGCATAGGCATCTTTCACCATTCTATTATCCAGCTTTCCCTGATGGTTTCAATACCTCAATACTCTTATGTTTTTCACGCTGGGAGACAAGACCACCAGTCTCTGGATTCTGAGAAACCCCAATGGTCAGATTCTGAATCAGGGGTTGAACCTTACCTAGAGAGGTCATGTTCCCATGTGTCTCCAGTATCTCACTCTTGGCCAGAGTCCCTGATAATGAGCAGGTGCCAAGGGCTGAGGCAGGAGGTGCCTCCTGTGTTGCTTTCAGGACTACAGCCATGTTCCAGAACATGTTTGGATCCTAGAGACAAGTAAGCACAGGTGGATTTCTGAGAAAATTGTCAATGGGAAGCAGTATGATTAGTTTTAAAGATGAGAACATAAAAGTACCTATTCCTGGACACCATAAAAGATTTTTTTTTTTTTACATTTTTTAAACTTTTTTTTTTTTTTAATAAAACAACAAAAACAGAAAATAAAGGCAGTCTTCTCTGATCCCCAAGGTGAGTTAGGCAGAGAATCAAGCCTGTGACTTTCTTCTCTATCTCTTTGATTTCACTTCACTGGCCACTCTGGCATCCAAGCCTGACTTGCTAGTGGGTGCATGACGAAAGAGCAACACATGGGGAGATGTTCCAGGGTAGAGTTTTCTCAGGTCTAAAGACCAAAGAAGCAAGGTTATGATCTCTGGGGAACCTCAGCTCATCTGGCTAGTGATAGTAAGGAATGTTTCTGAAAACATCAAAGGCCACTGTATAGTGTATAGCCCCACTACTCAAAGTGTGATCCATAGACCACTATCATCTGGGAGCTTGTGACAAGTGTAGAATCTTAACCCAGACCTCCTGAATCAGAATCTGCATTTTAACAAGACCTCCTGGTGATTCCTATGCATATTAAAATTTGAGAAGCATACGTTAGAGCTATCAAACCTTGACTAGAGTCACCTGAAGAGGGTTTTGTTTTTTGTTTTTTTAAATCTCAGATGTCTGGGTCCCAGACCAAGATTCTCCTTTAACTGGAATCAAGTATGGCATGAGCATCACGATTTTATAAAAAGCTCCCCAGGTAATTCTGTGCAGCAAAATTTGAGAACCACTGATTTACAGAAAGCAATAAATGTCCCATCAGTTAGATGAAACTGTTTCTATTACATACCAAAGGACAACAGACTTGAGCCCTACCCTGAAAATAATACTCCAGGTGGAAGCAGAGGAACATAGTTCCCTCTGAAACCACTTGAGGTGTTCGGGTCTCTCTTTCCTCCCTCCTCCAAGACTATTATTTACCTTTTCCTCCTGTACTGATATGACAAGGCCTGTCTGGGGACTTTCCCCAGGAGCCCAGACTTTGATGTTCTCCGAGTGCACTTGTTGGCTAGATGCCTGACCTAGGAAGTTTTCTTCCTCTTCCTCCTCCTTTTTCACTGTCACTGAGCCCCAGGGGGCTAAGGCCATGGCCTCTCTCAGTTCTGCAGTCATCGTCTCTGCTCAGGAGGGGAACTCTTATAGCTGGGGGCTGCCCAGCAGAGGTCAAGCCCCATCTAATCTTTAAGTTTCTTCTTGAGTTTCTTCTCAGGGCCAGGATGATACTGTCTACTGAAAACCAGAAAACATTGTTAGCATCAAGGAGAGGTGTGCCTGGA
This sequence comes from Felis catus, assembly GCF_018350175.1. Classification (NCBI taxonomy): domain Eukaryota; kingdom Metazoa; phylum Chordata; class Mammalia; order Carnivora; family Felidae; genus Felis; species Felis catus. The sequence goes on along the minus strand of NC_058376.1, from coordinate 158,459,082 downwards.
TGCCATTAAGCCTACTGTTGCCCAGTGCCTACACAGTAGCCACAGCAGCAAGAGTCTGCTCTGCTCTTCCCTCATAGGATAAAAAGGGTTCAATGGCAAACATGTAATTTGTTCCCATCATAATCACATTACAAACAGCTTTATTTAATGTTTACTGATTTTTCCCCTGATTATAGAGTTAACGTATTTTTATTATAAAACTTGAAAAATACAGAAAATAACGAAAAAAAATTAACCCTACTCCACCTCCAAAAAGGTAACCACTGTATAGCACAGAATTTAAGACACTTCTTTTAAGGGAAAACCTTCAACCACACTAACAATTATGACTTAATAAACTTCTTGTTTTTAACTATGGGCATATATATATTTTCACAATTATCGCCATGGGTTTTTTTTTTTTTTTTAAGTAGGCTTCACACCCAATGCAGAACCCAATGCAGGGCTTGAACTCATGACCTGAACTGAGATCAAAAGCGGGACGCTTAACTGACTGGACCAACCAGGCACCCCACCATCATTGTTTTGTTGTTTTTCTTAAGAAGGACTATTACAACACAAAGAACTTTTTTAATTGCCAAAGATACACAAAAGAATGAACTAAAGAAACTCAAGAAAAAGTTTGACAGTCTAGACACCAACATTTAGAGACAGATGGTCACCTCTGGGTGATGTAATTACAGATAGTTTTGAGATTCTTGTTTGATGTTTACTTTTTCCATTTCTTCCAAATGTCTTGTATTACTCTTAAGATTTTTTAAAAAAAAGATGTTTTGGGACACCTGGGTGGCTCAGTCGGTTGAGCATCCAACTTCAGCTTGGGTCATGATCTTGTGGTTCATGAGTTTGAGCCCCGTGTTGGGCTGTGCTGACAGCTCAGAACCTGAAGCCTGCTTCAGATCTTGCCTCCCTTTCTCTCCACCACCCCACCCCACCCCACCCCCGCCCCGCTCACACTCTCTCTCAAAAATAAATAAAAACATTAAAAAAAAAAAAAGACGTTTTATGTTGCCAGTCTTCATACTTATCACTTTTAGTAGGTATACAATAACCTACTGGTGTTAATTCTATTGTTCTCATCCAAAAAGAGTCAAGAAAGAGAAAAATACATAGAATCAAATATATGCCCTACATAGAATCAAATACATGCCCTACATACACACACGCACACGGTAGTTATCAGTGGTTTCTCTGCATTTCCAGATATGCACACCTTTACACATACTGCTTATTTTCCCAAAACAGAAATTAGAACACACTTGTACATTTTTCAGCAACTTGCATTTTGTTTTTTGAACTCAATGTCTTTATTTCACATAGTATTCCACAGTGTTAGACCTTTCAATATATGTACATACAGAGTTACTTCATTCTGGCATAGCATTCTAAATATAACTTCCTTAACCAATACTATTTATAAGCCATTACTTTGGTAAAAGGAATTCTGATCGTTTCCAATTTATTTGCTTAATAATAAATGTTAAATTTTTTTCTGTGCAAATACCCTTTTCTTCTGCTGAATTATTCCTTTAGAATTGAGGGATACTAGTTCAAGCATTGACATATAGCGATAAACTGCTTTCTAAAAGGACCACATCAAATCACACCACCACCAACTTAACCATACCCCTTTATCACACCCAAGCCAGCGGTCTTTGCTGAACATGTGAGAAAAACAATCTTACTAGTTTAGTTTATTACGAATAGATTAAAATTTGTCTATTCCCCTTCAGATGTTTTACTGGGGGGGGGGGGGGGGAATGCCAAATTTTACTAAGTCTCCTTTTGCTACTATTGAAGTGATCACATACTTTCTCCTATGTCAACTTATTAGCAATGTAGTGTGCACAATTTCCTGAATAAAGCAATAGTACTTTCACTCCTGTAACAAATCTCGATCTGGATGATTATTTTTCCTATGACTAGCTGAATTCCACCAGGCGGAAAGGCCCTTAACATTCATTTCACCTGTGTATAAGCAAGACCGCCTACTGTATTCTTACCGGCCTGCTGACCAAACTCAAATCCGCCTCCAGCCCCACACAGCAGAGTCCCTTATCGAGGGATTCCGTTTCAGTGTCCTTTCCCTCTTTCCCAACGTGGCAACCTACCTCCCCCACCTCCATACCGTAAGCCCTATTCCCGGAGTAAGCCTGGCCCCTGGGGCTGTCCGTGTCCAAGCTCCCCCAGGCCAGACCCCCGGTAGGCTGCAGCCGTGTTCCCGAAGTAGAGGGACGCGAAGCCCGCCGGGGATAGACAGGCCTAGGCCCCAAGGGAAGGTCGCGGCGGTGCGCCCCTCTAATGGCCCCTTCCGCGCCTGCAAGGTCCGTGCCCAATCCCGCCGACCCCACTCACCGTGCACCGCGGAAAGGCCGGGCCAGAGCTCGCGGGCTCTGCAGCAGAACATAGGCTAGATCATGCGCCCCGCGCCTACCGGTGCGAGAACAATGACCGGACAGGAAGTGCCTGGAGACGGGCTTCCGGCTTCCCAAGTCCCCAGGTCGGCCTCTCTAGGAATGTCGGAGGTGCTGTCTTCTCGATAGGTGTCCAATATCTCTGCGGACCAGGGATGGGAATAAAAGTGCGTAGGAGGGTGCAGGTGGACTGTGGCCCTAAAGCCTCAGGAAAGGGGACATCCCCTGGCTCGGCAGTGGTTGGGCGAGGCGTGTACGCAGGAGCCTGAAGCTACAAAGCATTCGTCTGTAGAACGCCCTGATAATTTTGCCCCAAACGTTTTATTTTGAAAATATCAACAGTACAGAAAAGTTTAAAGAATGGTACAATGAGTACCTGTATCCTCCATCTGGACTCAACACTTGCCTACGTTTGCCTGATCTCTCTGTATATACTGAAAAAATTTTTTGAAAGTTGTAAACATCAAAACACTTCATTCCAAATACTTCAATATTCATTCTTTCATAATATTCTCCAAACGTTATACCGCCATTACATAATGGTAAGAAAACTAACAATTCCCTAATATCATCTAATATCCAATCATATTAAAATCTCCCAACCACTCTAAAATATATATTTCATAATTTTGTTCTTCCAAATCAGTGTCACACAGTGCATTTGGTCATGGTTTTTTAGGGTCTTGTTTTACCTTTCATTTTGAGTTCAACTCACAGCAAGTTGGAAAAATAATACCCTTCCCCCAGTTTCCCTCAACAAGTACAACTTACATAAGTAGTTTAGTATAAAAATCAGGAAATTGACACTTGTACATTGTGTATACTTCTACTTTTTATCACGTGTATATTTGTGTAACCACTACCACAATCAAGATATACTCTTTCAACACCACAAAGACCTTCCTAAGTGTTACCCTTCCCTCTCCCTGATGTCCCTTCCCACCATCCCCAACCTCTGGCAACCACTAATCTTTCATCTCTATATAGTTTTGTCATTTTAGATTATATAAATAGAATCATACAGAATACCTTTTGAGATTGGATTTTTTTTTTCACTCAGCATAATTTTGAGATTCACTTGTCATTGCAGCATTAGGTCATCCCATCTTATTGTAGAGTAATAAGTATTCATGGTATAGATATAATACTGTTTTAGCCACTTGTTGAGGCTATTTGGGTTACTTACAGATGTTGACTATTACAAATAAAACTGCTATGAAGTTGTATACATGTTTTTCTGAACATAAGTTTTCATTTCTCTGGGATAAATGCTCAGGAGTACAAATACTGGGTTATACCGTAAATGCATGTTTGGGTTTTTAAGAAACTGCCAAACGGGGTGCTGACTGAGCATCTGACTCTTGACTGACTCAGGTCATGATCTCAGGATGATGGGATTGAGCCCTGCATCAGGCTCTACACTGAGCATGAAGCCTGCTTAAGATTCTCTCTGTCTGTCTCTCTCTCTCTCTGTCTCTCCCCACCCCCCCCCAACCTCTCCCCCGCTCAACATGCTAGCTCTTAAAAAAAAGGCAGGGGGCGGGGGGGGGGGGGAGGCTTAAAAAAAAAAAACAACTGCCAAACTGTTTCCAAGAGTGTCTGTACCATTTAACAATCCCAGCAACATATGAGATCCAGTTACTCTGCATCATTGCCAAAATGTAGTAATATTATTTTGTCCCCTTTTTCTAAGCTATTCTGATAGGTGTACAGTGATTTTTAACTTTTATTTTCCTAATGGCTAATGATAGTGAACAACTTTTCATTTATTTGCTACCTATTCTTTGGTGAAATCTTTACATGTCTTTTGCCCACTTTCTATTTGAATCTATTTATTATTGGTGGGTTTTGAGATTTTTTATACAGCCTAAAAACAACTCCTGTTGGATATATGGTTTGCAATTATTCCCCCCAAGTCCGTTATGTCTTGGCACTCTTAAAGTTTCTTTGCAGAGCAAATTAATTGTGATGAGGTCTAATTTATCATTTTCTTCTTATGGACCCTGTTTTTGATATAAGTCTAAGAGTTCTTTGCTTAGTCATAGTTCCAATGTACGTATGTATGTATTTTTGCCTATGGATATCTAATTGCACCAGCAGCATTTGTTGAAAACGCTCTCTCTCCTCTACTAAACTGCTCTTCTACCTTTGCCAAAAATCAACTGGGCATTTGTAGGAGTCTCTTTCTGTCTTATGGCTCTTTAATACCTTTTAAAAACAACCTCCCTTGGGGTGCCTGGGTGGCTCAGTTGGTTAAGCAACCGACTTCGGCTCAGGTCATGATCTTGTAGTTTGAGTTTGAGCCCCGTGTAGGGCTCTGTGCTGACAGCTCAGAGCCTGGAGCCTACTTCAGATTCTATGTCTCCCCCTCTCTCTACCCCTCCCCTGCTCATGCTCTGTGTCTGTCTCTCAGTCTCTCAATAATAAATAAACGTTAAAAAAAAGTTAAAAAAAAAAACCTCCCTTGTCCACTTTTATACTTTTCATTCTGGAAATGTTAATATATATACAAAAGCAGACATCAGTACAATGAACTCCCAATACTCATTCAGCTTCAACAATTATCACCTCCTGCCTTTTTCATCATATTTTTGAAGAATCCAGTGCAGTTTTCTTATACAATATCCTGTGTTCTAAATTTTCTTGTGGTGCCATTTATCTTGTCCTCTGCCTCCTTTATTTCCTGTAAACTGGCAATAGGTCTAAGAAGCTTGATAAATCCAGGTTACACTTTTGGCTTACTGCATCACATGAGGAGGCACATTATGTAGTTTGCCTCAGTCTTAATGATGTTGTATTTTAAGTGGTTAAGAGGTGAATGCCAGCTTCTCCATTGTTAAAAGTACCTCTTTCCCTTTGTAATTATTATACAATCAGTAGTGATTCTCCTGTAGCACAAATAGAAAGCAGCTTTATATTCACTACCTCATAACAACTTTGTGAGGTAGATTTTCACCTTCCTGTTTAACAGATAAATCAAGGCTCAAGAAATGAAGGCATTTGTCCAAGGCAAGTGACAGAAACTGACTTGTATCCAGGCCTTACGACTTTAAATCTTGCACTCCTTCCACTTTTCACTCCTGTGTACCTTTCAGTCTAATGGGGAACCAGACCTCAAGGAACTCTGGGGCTGAATTAGTATCATTTATCAACACGCCACTTTAATACTACTAGTATTAGAAACACAATCTTGATATTAAGGTTTTTTTATAGACCAGTTACAGAATTGGGAATTTTGAAAATTACAGTATAAAATGAGCAATTCAAGAATACAGGATGAATTAGATCTAAGATTGGTTCATAAGGAGTGATGGGCCTGATTACTCAGAGGTAGATTCTGAATTGATTTAGTTAGAGCTTTAAGAACTCGGCTCTTTGTGAACCTTATGTAGTAAACTGAGTACTGGAACAGGATGTTGTTTCTTGAGTAACAACCTTTCATATGTCAGCAATGGTGAAATGTTGATCAGAACTGAGAATAAAGTGGCAGGGATCATTAGCTCAGGGGTTGGGGTTAAGGATTTTTCCCTATGAACAAGGAAAGCAACATAAGACTGTCCTTCCATTTTGAAATTCACCTTCTGCTAGGTTTCAAATTTGAAGGTCGAAAAATACTTTTCCTTGGCTTCAGTGTTAACAGCTGAACAGAATATTGCTTTTCCATAATACGCCAATACTTTGCTATCAAAACAAACTACGCATATTATCTATTAACTCATTCTGAAAGCTGTATTTTTAAAAAGTCTTCTTAGACTATTAAAATCCAAAGTTAGCCATCTACCACCATACTTCCTCTTACTGTAAAAATGAGTGTTTTTGAGGCTCCTGGATTCAATTGTTCATTGATGTAATGAACAAACATTACATTATGCCATGTTCTGTATTTTGACCATACCTCTTTTATCCAACTTTATTGACAACTAAATTATTTCACAAAGTACATTCACAAACATCCTTTACTTAATCCTCAAACCTTGTGAGGTAGGCATTATATCAACATTTCACTCACAGAGAAACTGAGGCCTAGAAACTGACTTAACAACATCACATAGCTAGTAAGAGAAAGAGCCAGGACCTAAAACTAGGTCTTCTAATTCCAAATACAGCACTCTTCTTAAGTTGCCCTCAAACAGCAGACTCTTGCCCACCCACATCCATGTCTGACATGTCTCGATCATACTGTCCACAGAGACTTTCTGTAGCAGTGATGCAATTTTTAAAATGTACAATTTACACACTTTCAGAAACAATGTCCATTTTTTAATACAAAAATATTTTTGCTATCATTTACAACTACATCATTACATCTCATAAATTTTTTTCAGAGTCTAATTGCTCTAAGGTCCCTTTCTAGAGTCATAACAAATGGCCTGGAACAAAGTATTCTTTAACTAGAATTTGGTTTACGTTGTTGCAGTCTTGAAAGTCTACATTAGCTTTCTTCCACATGCAAATCACTGGTTTACAAAAGAGTCAATCATGATTTTTTTTCCTTGCAAGAATGATATACTGCCATTTGTCTAACAGTTACTTAGGTAGGTTGGAATTCTATCCCATTTTACATATGACACTAGATTTTCTGAATCTCTGTCTTAGACTCATTGGCATTTTGGAGCCAAGAGAATCCCTCCACAGCATGGATTTCTTGTTGAAGGTGAAGGTTTGAAGTCTGAGAGAATTCCTTTTCAGACTCATCACATTCACAGAGTTTTCCATCTGTATGAATTTTCTGATGTACAGTAAGGTTTTTTCTCTGCCTAAAAACTTTACTACAATCATTACACCCATATGGTTTCTCCCCTGTATGGATTCTCTGGTGGCCAACCAAATTCCTCTTAGAAGTAAAAGATTTTCTACACTTCTCACACTCATATGGTTTTTCCCCGGTGTGCATCCTCTGATGTACAACAAGGTTTTTATTCTGACTAAAGTCTTTTCCACACTCATTACATTTATATGGCTTCTCTCCAGTGTGGATTCTTTGATGTACCATAAGATTTCTACTAGAGGTAAGAACTTTTCTACATATATGACATTCATAGGTTTTTTCCCCACTGTGAATTCTTTGATGTTCAATAAGGTTTCTGTTGTAAGTAAAGCCCTTCCCACATTCATTACATGCATAGGGCTTCTCACCAGTATGGATTCTCTGATGGGCTATAAGGTTTGAGCGGTAACTGAAGACTTTCCCACAGTCACTGCATTTATAAGATTTTTCCCTTGTGTGAATCCTCTGATGTCCAATGAGGCTTTTCTTCAAAATGAAGCACTTACCACACTCATTACACTCATAGGGTTTCTCACCACTGTGGATTCTCTTATGTTCAATGAGGTTTCTGTTTGAACTGAAAGCTCTTCCACACTCATTGCATTCAAAGGGCTTTTCCCCAGTGTGGATTCTCCGATGTACGAGCAGACTTGAATTGTAACTAAAAGCCTTCCCACAATCCTCACATTTGTAGGATTTCTCCTGTGTATGTAGTTTCTGATGGACCATGAAACTTTTGCTCATAATGAAAGTTTTCCCACACTCTCGACATTCATAGGGCTTCTCCCCATTGTGGAGTCTCTCATGGTCAGTGAGGTTTCTGTTAGAACCAAAGACCTTGCCACAGTCTTTACACTCATAGAGATTCTCTCCAGTGTGAAACCTCTGATGTAATATGAGGCTCTTCTTTAAAATAAAAACTTTCCCACATTCATTACATTCATAGGGTTTCTCTCCATTGTGGAGTCTCTGATGGTCAAAAAGGTAAGCACTCTGAGTAAAGGCTTTCCCACATTCAGTACATTTATATGGTTTCTCTCTGCTGTGCATCCTCTTATGGTCAATGAGGTTTGACTTTGAATTGAAAATCTTCCCACATTTTTTACAACCAAAAGTCTTCTTTTCTGTGTGTACTCTCTGGTGTAAGAGAAGGCTTTTGCTTCGAATGAAAACTTTTCCACATTCTTTACATTTGTACGGGTTCTCCGCACTGTGGAGTCGCTGATGGTCAACAAGGTAAGTGGTCTGAGCAAAGGTTTTCCCACATTCATCACACTTATAGGGTTTTTCCCCAGAGTGGATTCTCTGGTGTAGAATGAGGCTCTTCTTCAGAACGAAAGCTTTCTGACACTTGTTACATTTATAAGGCTCTTCCCCTTTGTGGAGCCTCTGATGATCAATGAGGTAAGCATTCTGAGAGAAAACTTTCCCACACTCGTTACATTTGTAAGGTCTCTCCCCAGAATGGCGCCTTAGATGTATAATAAGGCCTGAGTGCCTATAGAAGCCCTTTCCACACTCCTTACATTTATAAGGCTTCTCTCCAGTGTGGATTCTTTGATGGTTTAGAAGGTAAGCACTTTGAGAGAAGGCTTTCCCACATTCATTACATTTATAAGGTTTCTCTCCAGAATGGTTGCGTAAATGCATTAGAAGGCTTGAGCGCTGAATAAAGCCTTTTCCACACTCCTTACATTTATGAGGCTTCTCACCAGTGTGGATTCTCCGATGGTTTATAAGATGGGAGATTTTATTGAAATGTTTACAACATATATCACATTTATAAAACTTCTTTCCTTCATTACCTATTAAACTTTCAGAAAGAGCTGAACCTAGAGTCAAGCTTTCTCCAAATTCCTTCCACTTTTGGCCTTGTTTTTCTGGTAGAGCCCTTTTCTTTGTATCTCGTTCACAGAGGGGACCTTTCTTCAGCGTATCTCTTTCCCCTGTTTCAGTCCCCCACTGACTTGCCACAATTTGCCATTCACATTCCTCCTCAAAATCAAGGGTCTGGGGAACACTTCCTTGAAGTCTTTTGGATGTTCCTTTCTGAGAATCTGCTCTTTGAGAAATGCTTGGCTTTGGTGTCACCTCCTCATTCTCAGTCATGGTCTCCCATTCTGGTAAAAGGAATTAAAAACGCAAATGTTACCACATCCCTACGTTAGTAAGAACAAGATCTTCAAATGATTTTCAAACAAGCCAGGAGGTACACTTTTATATGGATACAAAAAGAACTTTTCATGAGATGAAGGTACGAGGCAGAATACTACCCTGACAAGGCTGACACAGTGGATTAACACAGAACTCAGATACTTCTAAGCATTTTGTCTTCAGGGAGCAGATGGAGAAATATAAATGATGTTGAGTAAATAGATGCAAGAAAAAAACAAAGAGATAACATGAGATCATGTGTAGGCAGTTCAGACATGAGGCTCAGGAAGTCAGATTGAACAGGGAGAATCATTTGGCTTATAAAGAATTATTTTTTTATTTTCTTCATGCTAGGAAGATGGAAACTCTAACGGAGAGAAAATATACCTAAGAACCCTAAAGGCAATCTTTAATTTTTGAAGAGTCAAGGGCATAAACATTTTTTAATTGTTTGAAAGCAAGTAAACTACAGGGAAAAAAATCCACTAAAAAGCAACTTAATGCTTAGAATTCATATATAACTCCCACTATTCCTTTTAAAATTGAGAAATGGAAATTTTAAAATTTCACAGAAACATCAGGTCTGATTAAGACTCATATTAGAAGAAATACAGAATGAAAAGAAAAAAACATAGAGACATTTTAAAAACATAAACGTATCTACAAAATGATGCAGCTGAACTAGTAAACTGCCAAAGTCCCTTTCTACTCTGATGTTCTCAAATGTTATAAAATGTGAACTTATATTTTTGAAAATGTTTTTACAAACATTTTTCCTCACAAACGTGAGGAAAAAATATGAACTAGTTCCCCAAATTACCTAATAAGTAAAGTAATGTGAATAATAGTAATATTATCTTCTACTAGAGTAGAACAACACTCTTCTTCTACCTAAATAGAGAGAAAAGACATAGGAAAGGAGTAGCCATTTTATTTCATTATAAACTTCTTTAATTTATGAGATGGTAAAGATAGAAAATATTCAATAAATGTTAACTTAAATTACATCCTTAGGTCAGGTTTTCCTATCTCATCTCGACTGCCCCTTTCTCCAGGATTCAGGCAGGGCTGTCAATCAAACTATTTCATCTGGCTATAGGGATGAGCATGTGTCCTATCCAGTATTGGTACTCCAGTTTCCTTATCCACAGTGATTGGATGAAGGAATGGTTTCACAGTTTAAGCAGGATGCTGGTCTCAGGAAGATTCTCTTTAAGTGGAAGTAGAAGTGTTTTAAAGGAGTAGAAGTGCTTTTAGGGAGTAGAAGTGTTGTAAGTGGTTAACTGAGATGAAAAATTGTTTAAGAAATTAGCAATTCTTGGGGCGTCTGGCTGGCTCAGTCAGTGAAGCATGCAAGTCTTTTTTTTTTTAAGTTTATTTATTTATTTTGAGAGAGAGCTAGTGGGAAGGGGCAGAGAGAGAGAGAGAGAGAGAGAGAGAGAGAGAGAGAGAGAATTCCAAGCAGGTTCCACACTGTCAGCGCAGTCAGAGGAGGGCTTGAACTCACGAACTGCGAGATCATGACCTGAACCAAAACCAAGAGTCGGTCGCTTAACCAACTGAGCCACCCAGGCACCCCAAGCATGCAACTCTTGATCTTGGGGTTATGAATTTGAGCCCCACTTTGGGCATAGTGTTTACTTGAAAACAAAAAGACAGAAATGCCTTAAAATTCATATTCAATATTCCAAATGTCTTGAAAGGAAAAAAATGATTAAAATTCTTAAAAAAAAAAAAAAGGGAAATCAGCCAATTCTTGTATACACAGTAATTTGCTAGTTAAACTATCTGAAATTTCAGTATGGAAATCACACAACCTGTAGGCCTATTGAGCTTTAGAGGACTTGGTAGAAAAATGTCAGATTGATAGAGGAATCTGATTACTTTCTGCAATCTTGAATGAAGTCTACAAGAAACAGACAGGCTTCTCTACTTCCAAGCCTCCCCTCTTTAATCCATGTCCACTCCATCGCCAATTATCTTTCCAATAAGTAAATCTGACCGTGTCACTCACCTGTTCAAAACAAATGATTCTTAACTACCTACAGGATAAAGCACAAATAACCAGCATAGCCCAAGAGATGCCCTCATCTACTTCCTGCCTATCTTTCTGGCTTTATTTTTTACCAGTACTCTTTATGCCCCTAGACTCTAGCCAGAAAGAACTACATGCAGATGCCCAAACATGTCATGTTTTTGCTTTCCTATCAGTGCCCATGCTTTTTTCTCTTCCTGAATTGTCGTTCTTCCTCTTCTCAATTCACTACAAGCCCAATACCTACACCCTTAAGCTCAAAAATCACCCTCTCTGGACATTACCAAATATTACAGAAATAAAAAGGATTATAAGGGAATACTAGAAATGCTTAAATTGAACAATTTAAGATGCAATAGGCAAATTCCTAGAAAGACACAAATTACTAAAAGGGACTCAAAAAGAAACAGAAAATCTGAATAGATCTATAAAAAGAGATTGACTCCATAATAATAATAATAAAAAACAAAAAAAACAAAAAAAAAACAAAAACCTGCAAAGAAAAGCCCAGGCCCAGAATGTTTCACTGATGAATTCTTTTTTTTTTTTTTTCTTTTTTTTTTCACGTTTATTTATTTTTGAGACAGAGAGAGACAGAGAATGAACAGGGGAGGGGCAGAGAGAGAGGGAGACACAGAATCTGAAACAGGCTGCAGGCTCTGCGCGGTCAGCACAGAGCCCGACGCAGGGCTCGAACTCACGGACCGTGAGATCATGACCTGAGCCGAAGTCAGACGCTTAACCGACCAAGCCACCCAGGCGTCCCTTCACTGATGAATTCTAACAACCTTTAAAAAAAATTAACACCAAAAAAAAAAAAAAATTAATACCAATTTTTCACAAACTCTTCCAAGAAAGAGAAGAGTTGGGACCACTTTACAATTCATTCTATGAGATCAGTATTACCCTGATGCCAAAACCAGAAAAAGATATCACAAAAAAAAGAAAAAGGAAAAGAAAGAAACCTACAAATATATGAATATAGACCTAAAAATTCTCAACAGAATATTAGCCAACTTAATCCAGCAACACATGAAAAAAATTATACACCATGACCAAGTGGGATTTATCACAGGAAAGCAGTGTTGGTATAATTTTGGAAAATCAATTAATGTAATACATCATATCAGTGGATTGAAGGACAAAAATCACATAATCATCTCAACAGATGCAGAAAAAGCATCTGGTAAAAATCCAACAACCCTTCATGAATAACAAAGTAGGAATATAAGGGAAGTTCAGAGACCTACAAAAAAATCGAAAGCTAACATTATAATGATGAACGACTGATGCTTTCTCTCTAAGAACAGTAACAAGAAAAGGATTTCTGCTCTTGCCACTTCTATGCAATATATACTGCAGGTTTTAGCAAGGGAATGAGGCAAGAGAAAAAAATAAAAGTCATCCAGATTGAAAAGGAACAAGTAAAACTATTCTCTTTGCAGATGACAAGATCTTACATGTAGAATCCTAAAGGGGCACCTGGGTAGCTCAGTCAGTTAAGCATCTAACTCTTCATTTCCGGTCGGGTCATGATCTCATAGTTAGTGAGATTGAGTCCCATGTAGGGCTCTACACAGACAGCGCGGAGCCTGCTTAGGATTCTCTCTCTCCCTCTCTCTCTCTCTGCTCCTCCCCTGCTCACGATCTATCTCTCACAAAATAAACATTTAAAAAAGAAAAAAAAAAAAAAGAAAATCCTAAAGAATCTACCAAAAAACACTGTTAGAACTAAATAAGTACAGAAAGATTTCAGGATACAAGATCAATAAACAAAAATCAGTGGGATTTCTACATGCTAGTACTGAACGATCCTAAAGGGAAATCAAGAAAAACAGCCTAAGAAAGAGTAAAAGACTTAGGAATAAACTGATTGATTGATTGACTGATTTGGGGGAAGGGTGCAAAAAGGTGATTTTATTAGGCAGAAAGAGCTGCACGAGAGTTGTGAAGAGTGACTGGTTATATACTCTGGAGTTGGGGAAGGTAAAGACAAAAGGGAGGCCTCCAGAAGGACTTTCATATGCTAAAGAGGACTCATAAGCTACTGGAGGTCTAGCTATTGTCAAACTAAGGTTGGTTTTCCTCCAGTAAGGCATTAACATTAAGACAGTAGGGAGTTCTTGGAGAAATGTTATATTCCGTATTTGCCTCAAGTATCTGTCAACAGGCTGCAGGTTATAAGGAAATTTAATCTTATCTGCCATTTCCTTCTTGCCTTCGATCCCCACACCACTATTGGAGGGAAGGGTGATGTTAGGGAAACTGAGGCTATGGTTTCTGGAGATTAGGCTATTAATAAGATTGCCTTTTTCTTATAATTTACTAAGACATTCATAAACTGATGAAGACTCATATCCTACATGACTGGTCTCTATCAGTTAACCATTATTTTTCCCTTTCCAGGTAGCCTGAATGCCTGAGGAATGTCACACATTATCTCACCTGGGGTAAGGGTGTTTGCAGGGTATCAGCTTGTCTTATGCTCCCTCATCATATAACCCTGAAAAATTTTGCCCCTTAAATCTTTAAGGCTGCTGAAGGAGAAAGGCATAAATTTTAAAAAATACAAAACTTATACTCTGAAAACTACAAAACACTGTTTAAAGAAGTTAAAGACTACATAAATGAAAACATATCAACATATCAACATATCCCATGTTCATGGACTGGAAGACTTAACATTGTTAAAACAGCAATAATCTCCACATTGATCTAAAAATTCAGTGCAATCCCTATCATAATCCCAGATGGCTTCTTCACAGAAATTGACAAACTAATCCTAAAATCAATATGGAAACTCAACAGGCCAAGAACAGCTAAAACAATATTGAAAAAGAAGAACACAGTTGAAAGGCTCATAATTCCCAATTTTATTATCTAAATGTTTATTTATTTTGAGAAACAGCGAGTGAGCGGTAGAGGGACAGAGAGAGGGAGAGAGAGAATCCCAAGCAGGCTCTGTACCATCAGTGCACAGTCCAACGTGGGGCTCGAACTCACGAACCGTGAGATCATGACCTGAGCCAAAACCAGGAGTTGGACACTTAACCAACTGAGCCACCCAGGTGGCCCTCATACTTCCTAATTTTAAAATGTACTTCAAGGGCACCTGGGTGGCTCGGTAGGTTAAGGGTTGGACTCTTGATTTTGGCTTAGGTCATGATGTGAGATAACAAGCGCTGCATCAGGCTCTGCACTGATATTGGGATTCTCACTCTCCCTCTCTCTCTGCCCCTCCCCCACTAACACACACATTCATTCTCTCTCTCTCTCTCAAAATAAATAAATAAACTTTAAAAAAAAATATACTTCAAAACAACAGTAATAAGACAGGGTGCCACTGACATAAGATGGACATACCATCAAAGGAATAGAACTGAGAGTCCAGAAATAAGCTGGACTGATTTATGGTTAACTGATCCTAAAAAAGGGTACCAGGGGCGCCTGGGTGGCGCAGTCGGTTAAGCGTCCGACTTCAACCAGGTCACGATCTCGCGGTCCGTGAGTTCGAGCCCCGCGTCAGGCTCTGGGCTGATGGCTCGGAGCCTGGAGCCTGTTTCCGATTCTGTGTCTCCCTCTCTCTCTGCCCCTCCCCCGTTCATGCTCTGTCTCTCTCTGTCCCAAAAATAAATAAACATTGAAAAAAAAAATTAAAAAAAAAAAAAAAAAAAAAAGGGTACCAAAACAATTCAATGGGGAAAAATGGTCCTGAGATAATGAAATAGGCACATGGAAAGAATGAAGTTGGACCTTAATCACACCATATACAAAAATTACTCAAAATGGATCAAAGAGACCTAAACATAAGAACTAAAACTATAAAACTGTTAGAAGAAAACATAGACATAAATTTTAATGACCTTGGATTAGGCAATAGTTTCTTAGATGATACCAAAACATAAGCAACAAAAGAAAAAGTAAACTGAAAGTCATCATAATCAGTAACGTTTGTGTTTCAAAGGACACCACTGAGAAAGTGAAAAGACAACTCACAGAATGGGAGAAAATACTTGAAAGTCCCATATCTGGTAAGGTATTTGTATCTAAAATATAAAAACTCCTACAAATCAACAATAAAAAGACAACCCAATTAAAATATAGGCAAAGAATAATGAAAAGACATTGCATCAAAGACACACAAACAGCCCATAAGCACGTGAAAAGTTGCACAACATCTTTAGCCATCAGGGAAATGCAAATGAAAACCACAATGAGATCTTTTTAGACCTACTAAGATGGCTAAATCAGAAAGTGTGATAATAAAGCTGGGAAAGATCTGGAGAAATTGGAACCCTTATACACTACTGGTGAGAGTGTAAAATGGTGCAGCAACTTTGGAAGTGTCAGCTCCTTATATGATTAAACATAGAGTTACCATATGACCCAGAAATTCCACTCCCTGGTATACTTCCAAGAGAAATAAAAATATACACATCCACAGAAAAACTTGTACACAAATATTTACAGCAGTGTTGTTTATACAACAGCTCAAAGGTGGAACAACATTTTTCAATGACCATCAACTGATGAATGAATCAAGAAAATGTGATATATACACACAAGAGAATATCATTAAAAGGAATAAAGTAGGGGTGCGTGGGTGGCTCAGTCAGTTGAGTGTCCGACTTTGGCTCAGGTCATGATCTCGCGGTTCACCAGTTCAAGCCCATGTTGGGCTCTGTGCTGACAGCTCAGAGCCCAGAGCCTGCTTTGGCTTCTGTGTCTCCCTCTCTCTCTGTCTCCCACTCATGCTCGGTCTCTCCGTCTCTCAAAAATAAATAAAAACATTCAAAAATAATAATAAATAAACAGATAAAAGGAATAAAGTATTAATACATGCTATAACATGGATGAACCTTGAGAACATTACGCCAAGCAGCTGCAGAAGACCTGTGTGATTTCATTTACATAAAATGTCCATAGAACAGGCAAATCTAGAGAGACAGAAAGCAGATCAGTGGTTGCCTAGGGCTGGGTTGGAGGGGCAGTTGGGTGAAATGAATATGACTGCTATATGATATAAGGTTTCTTTTGGAGTGATGAACTGTTATAAAATTAATTGTGGTGAGGGTCGCACAGCTCTGTGTGTATACTAATTAAAGCACTGTAACCTTTAATTGGGTGAGCCACATGGTACGTACATTGTATCTCAATAAAACTGTTATTAAAATAAAAAGTCACCCCCTCTATAAATCTTTCCCTGAGCCACCCACCCCTGCCCCCACTCTCCCAGTCCCTCCACCATCCCAAGCTCCTATGGGCTCCCACGCTTGTGCACATTTTATTATATAGCATCTGCTACAGGGTATTGTAATTATTAGTGTAAATGTCTACCAATCCAATTTGAATGTTTGAAGGCAGGGGCTAACTTTGACACAGGAAGTACTATTTCTTTAATTTCCTTCAAATTCTATTCCAATCTCTTAAATAAACGTATACAAATCTTTTACATATTGAAGCAGTGTATGCAAGCCATCTGAGAATCTGCTTTTCTACCAGTTTATCCATGCATGGAAACTGAGTGCACAGAATTGTCATATTTGATAATGTCATAGTATAATGCCAAGTCAAAACACCACAGTTTGCTTAGTACTTTCTCTATCTTGGTGAATTTGCTTGTGCTCAACTTTTAACCATTATAAATACTTTACTGGCACTATTAGACATATTATTTATTTTCCTCTTTCTGAACAATCTCCTTAAGGTATCCTCCTCAAATGAAAATCACTAGGTCAAAGGGCATAAACACCTGGGTATCTGCTTGCTAAAGCCCCAACAACACTGCAGTTAAAGAGTATCTTATTTAATAAAGTTGATTCAAACTTCTCTTTCCTCAAAGAGCTAGAATAAGCAATTCCATTTCCTCCTCCTCCTCCCTTTCCTCCTCCTCCTCTCCTCCTCCTCCTCCTTCTTCTTTAGTTTAACTCTTAGACTAATCGAGAATTTATTTTGGCTTACAGCATGAGTTATACGGATCCATGGTGAGTGTTCATAAAATTCACCAATTTACTCATAAAACATTTAAAAAACTCTTAGAAAAGATGGATTATTGAGTAAATAGCATTGCAACTACTAAAAGTCATTTGGGTTAAAAAAAAAACTGGGTTCCTATGTCATTCTGTAGACCAAGATAAATTTTAGATCATGTAAAGCTTAAATGTAAAAATGAAACAGTAGGGGCACCTGGGTGGCTCAGTTAGTTAAGTGTCCGAATGGCTCAGGTCATGATCTCACGGTTTGAGAGTTCAAGCCCTGTATTGGGATCTCTGCTGTCAGTGCAGAACCTGCTTTGGATGCTCTGTCCCCCTCTCTCTGTCCCTCTCCTGCTTGTACCCTCTCTCTCTCAAAAATAACATTATTAAAAATAAACATTAACAAATGTTTAAATTAAACATTAAAAAAAAATGAAACAGTACAAGTATCCGAAAAAAATATGAGTGATTTTTTAAAAAACAATTTTACTGAGAAGACAACAAAGACTATAAAGGAAAACACTGCTAAGTTTAATGCTACCATAAAAGATTTTCTAGGTCTTAAAAAAAAAACAACTCATAAATAACATTAAAAGGCAAAAAAATGGGAAAAATATACGCAATACTTGACAAAGGGTCAGCAGTTTAATAAATAAAAGAAATATGTAGAAAGTATACGAATAGGAGTGAAACCAATAAACATGTGAAAGGATTTCCCCACACAATAATCAAAGAAATGACAACCAGAAAAATAGTATGTCATCTACCCAGCAGAGATTTAAAACAATGATCAAATCATAAGCACGTATAAGAGAAATGGGCCCTCTTTTACTCTTTTCATGGGAATGTAAATTGGTACATCACTGGTAGAAAGCAGTTTGGTAACATGTAATATAAAATCTAGGGGTGCCTGGGTGGCTCAGCCAGTTAAGCATCAGACTTCAGCTCAGGTCATGATCTTATGGTCTGTGAGTTTGAGCCCCATGTTGGGCTCTGTGCTGACAGCTTGGAGCCTGGAGCCTGCTTCACATTCTGTGTCTCCCTCTCTCTCTGCCCCTCCCCTGCTCACACTCTGTCTGTCTCTATCTCTCAAAAATAAATAAACATTTAAAAAAAAATTTACTGGGACTTAGGGTACCTGGGTGGCTTGGTCTGTTAAACATCCAACTTGATCTCACAGTTCATGGGTTCGAGCCCCACATCAGGCTCTCTGCCATCAGCGCGGAGCCCACTTTAGATGCTCTGTTTCCCTCTCTCTCTGCCCCTTCCCCCCAAAATAAATAATAATAAAACATTAAAAAAATAAAATTTATAAAAAATAAATAAAATCTACAGAATGTTGGGCCCACTATCGGTACATCTGAGATCATAAAAGATATATCCTCATTAATTGTAAAAATATACAGTATAAATTACTGTAGACAATAAAATAGTAAGGTTGAGACATGGCAAAAAAAAAAAAATCAGTATTTTCACATATGTAAACCATAGTTAATTAGAAAACATCAGAAAAGACTCCAATTTCGAAGAACCAATGTAACCTGAAATATACAAGATCTAGATGAAGACAATTTTAAACAGGCCTGAAACATAAAGGCAGTGCTTAACCAATAGAAAAGCATGTAATGTTCTTAAACAGAAATTCAGTATCATAAAGCTGTCAAGGTAAAGCATGATACATAAACAATGGAATACTACATACTATGCAGCTATTTAAACTGATATTATGAATCTGTATTTCAGTATAAATTCGATCAGTGCATTAGTTGATTCCTCAATTTTTTTTTTTTAATTTTTTTAACACTTATTTATTTTTGAGACAGAGAGAGACAGAGCATGAACAGGGGAGGGTCAGAGAGAGAGGGAGACACAGAATCTGAAACAGGCTCCAGGCTCTGAGCACTCAGCACAGAGCCCGACGCGGGGCTCGAACTCACATACCGCGAGATCGTGACCTGGGCCGAAGTCAGACGCTTAACCGACTGAGCCACCCAGGCGCCCCTGATTCCTCAATTTTTAATGTCTATTTTTCCAAACAAAATCTTACCTTTTTCTTCAAAGTCCAGCACAAAGCTACTTTTTTTTTTTTTTTTAACATTTATTTATTGTTGAGAGACAGAAAGAGAAAGAGCACAAGCAAGATAGGGGCAGAGGGAGAGGGAGACACAGAATGTGAAGCAGGCTCCAGGCTCTGAGCTGTCAGCACAGAGCCTGATGCAGGGCTTGAACCCACGAACCATGAGATTGTGACCTGAGCCAAAGCTGGATGCTTAACCAACTGAGCCACCCAGGCACCCCCAAAGCTACCTCTTTTATGGCCTTTCCTAATCCCAGAAACGGTAATGGTTGCTTTGTCCCCTTCATTTCCATCTGAAAAGATTTATCACACTCTTATACTCTGCTTTGTTTATTCTTATTTTACTCTGCTTTGTTTATTCTTTCTATGCTCATTTCCCAAACCACGATAAGCTAATGACAGAATCACATCATTTCCACCACATGATAGATATTTTAATGTCTATTGGAAGCACAAATGCCTACTAAGTACTTTTAAATGTTCTTACTTTATTAATAGTCAGAAAAATCCACTAGAGTATAAAGATATAACTTTAGAAAATCCTACCAGCGACAATTTAAAAGAATGGGATTACACAGTACCAATAAAGGCAGAGCAAAAGAAGCGTTCTTATGTAACACTCCGCGGGGATCCCAGAAATCACTATGGAAAGGAATTTGGCAGTATGAGGCAAGAACTGTATAACAATTCAAACTTAAGCCTAGTAATTCTACTTCTAAAAAATAATGAGAAACAAAGAAAGACCCTAGGTATAGAGATAGACTATTAGAGAATTATCTAGAATAAGGAAATGGCTGAATTATGGCACAAATTATGTAGCCAATAAAAAAACTCATATAGAAAAAAAACAAAGGTAATATGTCAAAATTTTGATAGTAGTTGTCTACAGTGGGTTTAAGAAAGTTATATTTTCTTCTTTCTAATATTCTATGTATTCCAAAATATACTACTTTCATAATCAGAGAACAAAGACTAATGAAATAAAGGTAAGAATGATGGGAAGAAAGAGTCCTTACCTAGGGAGGTCACATTTCCATAATTCTCCAGCATCACATCCCAGTACAAGGCCCTCTGAATTGGGCCCAGACACTCCCATTCCTCTGAAGTGAAGCATACTGACACCTCCTCAAACATCACCAACTCCTGAAATAACAGGAGTATGTGAGATTCTCCGTGCCTTGGAGCTCCCCTACTGAGATGAACAAGAACAATCAAAGAGTCCTAATGAAACCCCACATAAAGTCTACCCTCCAAACGCTTGGACTGTGATTTAGAGACAAGAACTGACTGGGCCCCAAACATTAGGATGACAGAGGGCACCTCAGCCAGTTTGGTAGTGCAGAGAGGACCTTAGGAAGGAAAGAGAATGCAAACCTTACCTGGGGCTGGGCTGTTAGGAGCATGAGGGCCATTAATTGATTTCTTGGATTCTCTTCCTGGGAAAGGGCAGAAGCTTCAGGGGCAGGAGAATCTGAGGAAGGAGAAAAAGCTACATGTGAAGTTACTGCTGTTCCTGCCCACTACTCCAAGTCCTGTATCTTCGACAAACAAAGAATTCAGAAAGACCCAGAACTCCCAGGTCTAGACAATGATGGCTATAAAATGACTTACAAACCTTTTGAGTGACCCTGTGTCTCCCTCTCTCTCTCTGCCCCTCCCCTGCTTGCACTCTGTCTCTCTCCCTCTCTCAAAAAAAATAAACATTAAAAAAAAAAATTAAAGGTAAGAGGGACCCAGGAAAGGGCAGGTAGGGAAGAGCAGAAAGAACTTGGTACCACAAGGGTTTCATATACAAGACAGGAGAGGAAGCAACTAACTGGGAGTACAGGGATGAGCCATAATAAAGATTCTGAGAAAGTCCAAAGCCAGGGCCACCAAGTACCATGTTGAGGATCCTGGAGATTGAACACCACTGGGTCAGTAAAAGGATTTTGGCAAATTTCAGCTATGTGGCTGCCACTGGGTGCATGAGGAACTGCTGCTCCTGGAGTACTCATCCCCTCCTGGAGAATGTCCTGGTCCTGAACAAGAACTGGAACCTGAGAATAAGCAAAACAAAATAAGCCAACTCTTCTTGTACCTCCAGAAAATGGACTCACCTAACCACCATGGACCTCTTTCTGCCCACAGTCTAGAAAGAACTATGAGATCAGAGACCCACCTCAAGTACGGAGCATCAAAACAGCAGTAAAGTTTTGCCTTGAGAACAATGGAGCTGGCCCTCTAGCTCCACTCATGGCACTGGTGACCTCTCCCCCACTGAGACTGAACAGAGTGGTGGAAACAAAGCCACACCTGGGTGTGGGCTAAGAATCAAATGGGAAGTAACAAGTCACAAAGGAATGGGTTTTGGCTCTAGACCTGGTTTTAGATCAGACTTAGGTTCAATATACTCTTCTACCTATTTACCCCTTTGTTATCCCTTCTTGCCCCAAGAGAAGGAACACTAGAGTCGACACATGGTTTTGTTGCTAGCTAGCTATCTGACATAATGCAATCGAGTGAAACTTTTTCTGTCTCCATTTTTTTATCTCTTAAATGAGGATGGATTAGTGCTTTATAATGAAATATTTAGCTCTAAAATTCTTCATTTTTATGATTAAAATAAACAAGCCCATCCCTGGCGCCATTCCCAAGTTTAAGTTAACTTAAGTCTGAACTTAAGTTCAGACTTCCTTACGTACAAATGTTTCTAGTGGACTACAGATCGACAGAAAGAGATCTAACACACACTAGGAAATATATTAAGATTCCAATTTAATGGTCAAGAATATAAAATCTTTCCAGAAGTAAGATTCCCTGGGTCAGAGAATCCCTAGGGGCACACATAGGGAGATCCTGCCAGATTAAGAAAGCTTCAGTCTTGCTCCCCCTTGCCTTTCCAGACTTAATACAAACAATACATATGCTTCTGTTTAGGGAAATACTTAGAAACATTATGTTTTTCAGATTACTGAACCAAACCTCAGCATTAGCAAGCATCACCCAGAAGGACAAAGCACAGTTAATGCCTTTGTGCTACTTCTGAATTGGGCCCAAGGCCCCAGTCATAAATCCACTTCTCTGCAGATATGCCATGATGTGAAATAGCTCATGAACCTGCTGTAATAAGCATTAGGGTGGCTAATGTGCTATTAATTATTCATGAAAATCACAGGATCACCCTCCGGCACAGCTTGCCCTGGCTCAATTCTCTCCTGCCTTCCATCCCAAACTCTCTCCCCTCCCCCCTTCTCACTTTCAGTGCTGGTCCATCGAGGTCTTGCTGTAGCTCCTCTACCAGGGCCACGGCCTCCTCACCACTCCCAGGGCGATGGATCTGCACCCAGGTCCGAATCTCCCCAGGCAAGATGCTCAGGAACTGCTCCAGGACCAGCAGCTCCAGGATCTGGGCCTTGGTACGTGCTTCTGGCCTCAGCCACCGGCGACAGAGCTCCCGGAGCCGGATCAGCGCCTCCTGGGGTCCAGATGTCTCATGGTAACGTAACTGTCTAAAGTGCAGGTGGGAGGTCTCCCAAACAGAGGAGCTGCTTCCTTGGAAGCTGGTTCCCCATTTCCAAGTATCATCCTTCCCTTTAACAAGACCCTCTTGTCTCAGAGCATTGTGGCCCCAATTTTCTCTTGTCATTGTTGTCATTTAAGAAAGGCTCCTCTCCGGGTCCCCTCGATCCTTGCTTGATTTCTTCCTTAAAGCTTGGAGAACATCATCTAGAAGACCTCAAGAAGTCATTGATAACATTAACCCAAAGGAACAACCAAGTTTTCGAGCCCCCAGTTTCTAGTGATGAAGAGAACCTCCCTGAACACAAGTTTCTAGGTGCTGAGCAGTGCTTCCTCTGACAGAAGCCCCTGCCCAAGGCTCTGAAGACATAGACACTCATGTTACCCAGACCACTGCTACAACCAAAGATATGAAATTCCTTTAGTCTTTTTTTTAATGTTTATTTATTTATTTTGAGAGAGAGAACGCGTGCGCGCACACACGAGCAGGGGAAGAGCAGAGAGGGAGAAAGAGAATCCCAAGCAGGCTCTGCTTACAGTGCAGAACTCCATGTGGGGCTTGAACTCACAAACCCTGAGATCATGACTTGAGTCCAGATGCTTAACCGAATGAGCCACCCACATGCCCCCAAATTCCTTTAGTCTGCATTCACAGTGTCTCCTCCACCTAATTACAGTAAATCCTTTATCTACCACTCTAACAATGGGCATCCTGGCTACTCCTGTGTGACCCTGAATAAGTTACCTCATTTCCGAGTTTTAGTTCTTTTTTTTTTTTTTTAAGCTTATTTATTTTGAGAGAGAGCGAGCGAGAGAGAGGACGCACAAGCAGGTGAGGGGCAAAGAGAGATGGAGAGAAAATCCCAAGGAGGCTCCACACTGTCAGCACGGAGCCCGACACAGGGCTTAAGCCTACGAACCTTGAGATCATGACCCGAGCTGAAACCAAGAGTCAGACGCTTAACCAACTGAGTCACCCAGGCGCCCCTTTGAGTCTCAGTTTCTTAACCAGCAAAATAGGGGTAATAACAGTTCCTATCTCAGAGGCTTGTGTGAGAATTTGATATCTACATGCATTTCAAGTTTTGGACAGTGCCTGGTATATGGACTCAAAAATTAGTTACTATCCTTCTTTAATTAGCACTCTTTCCTATGTTCTGTGCAGTCAACAAGTATGGTCTTCTTTTTTTTTTTTTTTTTTTTTTAAATGTTTATTTTGAGACAGAGAGAGCACAAGTAGGGGAGGGCGCAGAGAGAAGGAGACACAGAATCTAAAGCAGGCTCCAGGCTCTGAGCTGTCAGCACAGAGCCCAATGCAGGGCTTGAACCCACAAACCACAAGATCATGACCTGAGCAGAAGGTGGACGTTCAACCAACTGAGCCACCCAGGCGCCCCTAACAAGTATGGTCTTAATCCTGATACACAGAAGACAAAACCCTAACACCTTCTCAATTAACAAAGAAAAGCTGAACTAAGTTAGCTTTACTGTACATACTTTGGATTCTCTGAAAATTGTTTATCCATTAATCAAAATATTTGGATACATTTGACTTTTATTATACAAAACTTAGGCTTGCTGCTCTCTAAAAATCTTCTTTTTTTAGAAATAACATTTATTGTTCTCATTACAAAACATAAAATTTGTAAAATCAGAAAAGACACACAAAACCAGAGAATAATCACTGCTATTGTTTTGTACTATATTCTTCTGATCATTTCTCCCTGTACCAATTTGGATCACATGATTGGAACCAATAGTACAGCTCTGTAACTTGCTTCTCACATGTTATCTCATGAACATAACATCACATAGTCTTTATCATTATTTTAGGAGCACATGAGACGATGCATACTTAAGTAGTCCCCTATTGTTAAACAATTAAATTATTTATAATTTCCTCTTATTATAAATTAGGCCACAATGAACATCTTTGCTGATGAATTTTTGGTTCTACCTCTGCTTATTTTTTCAGGAAAAATTCCCAGAAACAAAAAACTGTTGGGCTGGAAGATGAGAATAGTTTTAAGCTTTTAAAGTCATAACGGTTAAAACACTATCAATGACATACGAATGCACTCTCACTAATTTTATTTAACACTCGGACCCTTAAGGAGCATGTATATAACTGAACAGAGGAGGCAGAAATGTAAACACAATTTCAATATAATGTATAAGTAAAATTAATAGGAGGTCATACAAGTACAGAAAGAATTCATGGAAGGTAATTTTGGATTGGGCTTTAAAGAAAAATAAAGACCACTGGAGTATTAGGCAAGCCATTCCAGGAATAAAGAAACTATATTTTCAAAAGCATGGGGATGACAGTATAGCTCTATTACAAATGTGCTTTGAAAAAAAAAGAAAAAAGAAAGAGGAAAAACAAAACAAAACAAAACAAAAAATGTACTTTGCAAACCAGAGAAGTAAAGTAAACTCTGGAGGTAAGGCCATGGGAGTAGAGTCGAGAAGTAAACAGAAGTCAAATTCTAAAGGCTCTTAAGAGGCAGTACAAAGAGGTGATCACATACTATATGTGATAAGCAACCAATAGAGATTTTACTTTATATTTTTTGTTATTTTTTAAAATAGGTAATACTGATTCAAAGTTTTAAATTATAAAATGCATACTGTGTAAAGTTTCCCTCTTCCCATTAGTTTCTTATTTATCTTATGTATCTTTACAGTTATTATGTGTGTATGTGCATATATATATAAAACAATGTATAATATATATATTTTTTCATAAATGATAGGACACCATGAGTCATGTACTACATCTTCCTTTTCTCAATTAACAATGTATCTTAGGGATGCCTGGCTGCCTCAGTCAGTGCAGCATGCAACTCTTGATCTTGGGGTTGTGAGTTCAAGCCCTAGGTTGGATGTAGATTACCTAAGATTACTTAAAAATAAAATCTGTTTAAAAAAAAAAAAATGTATCCTAGAGATCTTTCCTATCACACATAGCTCCTCCTGTCTTTTTACCGATGCATAGTATTGCTGTATGGGTGTATCATAATTTATTTACCCACTCTATCACAGATGGGCAGTTTTTAATCTTTTCTAACTAACAATATTCTCATGAAAAACTCTGGGCATCTATCAATTTGCATGTGGGTAGGCATACACATGAAAAGTTCCTCGAAGCAGAATTGCTGGATCAAAATTTATGTGACTTTATAATTTTGATATTGCCAATTAGTCCTTCATTGGGCCTGGACTAATTTACAATTTACACTTCCAGCATGAGCAATATGGGAGTACCTTTTTCCTCACTCCTTCACCAAATCTAACTTGCATTTTGAGTAAATGAGTGTATTTTTAAAAGGAAAATTAGTCCTTTGTTACGATAGGAGTGGCAAGTTTTTCCTTTGTCATGTCTTTGCCATATATCTCATGTGACTTTCTTTATATTTGTTTCACCATGCAATCATTCTTTTTTTTTTTTTTTTTTATGGCTCTGGGTTTTGTGTCAGAGTTAGGATTTTCCCACTCGAAGTGTGAAGGAAGTACTAACTAACAAGGTCAGAAATCTATATAGGAGGAATGATGGGGGAGGGAGGACTGGATCTTAGGAAGGCCAGTAAAGTTTTTGCAATAGTCTAAACAAATGATGAAATTCTACACTAATCAGCAGTAAGGATAAAACAATTGAGAAAAACTGAGCAGTTCTTGGCAATTGATCTGGGTGTGGGTAATGGAAAGGAACTTTCAAAAAGGATTTCTATTCCATGTTCACAGACCGAAAGATTCAATATTGCCAAAGTGCCAGTTGTTTCCAATTTATCTACAGATTCAATGCAATGCCAATCAAAATCTCAGCAAGTTATTTTGTGGACACCAACAAACTCACTCTGAAGTTTATACAAGAAGCAAAAGACCCAGAATAGCCAACAAAACATTCAAAAAAAGGACAAAGTAGAAGGACTGACACCATACAACATGAAGTAATGAAGACAGTGTGGTATTGGTGAAAGAACAAATTAATGGAACAGAATAGAGAGCCCATAAATAGATCCACATAAATATAGTCAACTGTTATTTGATAAAGGAGCAAAGGAAATACAATGGAATAAAGAGTCTTTTCAACAAATGGTACCAAGACAACTGGACATCCACATACTTACTTACTGACTTACTAAATAAATAAATAAGTAAATAAATAAATCACTTAGACACAAATCTTACACCCTTCACAAAAATAACTCAAAACGGATCTAAATGTGAAATGCAAGAGGCACCTGGGTGGCTCAGTTGGTTAAGCATCTGACTTCAGCTCAAGTCATGATCTCACAGTTCGTGAGTTCGAGCCCCATGTCAGGCTCTCTGCTGAAAGTTGGGGGCCTGGAGCTTTCTTTGGATTCTGTGTCTCCCTCTCTCTCTGCCCCTCCCTTGCTCGTGCTCTGTCTCTCCCTCTCTCTCAAAAATAAATAAACATCCAAAAAAAAATTTTTTTAATGTGAAATGCAAAACTATGAAACTCCTAGAAGATAACAGAAGAAAACCTAAATGATCTTGGGTATAGTGATGACTCTTTAGATGCAACACAAAAGTGTGATTCGTGAAAAAAAATAATAAACTGAACTTTGATAAAATTTAAAAACTTCTGCACTGTGAAAGACAATGTCAAGAGAGTGAGATAACAAGCCATAGACTGGGAAAAATATTTGCAAAAGACACACTTAATCTGATAAAGGACTGTTAACCTTTTTATACATTATACAAAGAACTCTTAAAACTCAACAATAAGAAAACAAACAACTCAATTAAAAAATGGCCCAAAGACCTTAACCAACACTTCACCAAAGAAGATATACACATTCTTGGGGCGCCTGGGTGGCTCAGTCGGTTAAGCGGCCGACTTCGGCTCAGGTCATGATCTCGCGGTCCGTGGGTTCGAGCCCCGCGTCAGGCTCTGTGCTGACAGCTCAGAGCCTGGAGCCTGTTTCAGATTCTGTGTCTCCCTCTCTCTGACCCTCCCCTGTTCGTGCTCTGTCTCTCCCTGTCTCAAAAATAAATAAAATGTTAAAAAAAAAAATTTTAAGAAGATATACACATTCTAAACAAGAATATACAAAGATGCTCCACATCATACGCCACCAGGGAAATGAAAGTCAAAACAACAGTGAAATACCATTACACACCTATTAACACGGCCAAATCCAGAATACTAACCCCACCAAAAGCTGGTGAGGATGTGAAGTAACAGGAATTCTCATTCATTACTGGTGGGAATGCAAAATGGTACAGCCAACTTTGGAAGACTGTTTTGGCAGTTTCTTGCAAAACTAAACATACTCTTTAACATACAATCCAGCAGTCATGCCCTTTGGTATTTATTGAAAGGAGTTAAAAACATATGTCCACACAAAAATCTGCACACAAATGTTTATAGCAGCATTATAAATAATTGCCAAAATCTGGAAGCAACTGAGATGTCCTTCACATGGTGAATGGATAAATGTGATACATTCCAACAACGGAATATTATTCAGCACCAAAAAGAAATGAGCTATCGAGCCATGAAAAGATGTGGAGGAATCTTAAAATGCCCATTACTAAGTGAAAGAAACCAGTCTGAAGAGACAATCTACTGTACAATTCCAAATACATGGCATTCAAAAAAAGGTAAAACTACAGAGTCAGTAAAAATATCAATGGTTGCCAGGGGGTGGGAAAAGAGAGGGATGAACAGGCAGAGCAGAGAGGATTTTTAGGGCAGTTAAACCACTCTGCATGATACCATAATGGTGGATACATTATATATGTCATTTTACATTTGTCCAAACCCATAGAATGTATACCACCAAGAGTGAACCCTAATGTAATGACTATAGAATTTGGGTGATTATGACATGACAACGTAGTTTCATCGATTTTAACAAATGTACCAGTCTATGGGGGATGTTATAAGTGGGGGAAGCTGTGCATGAATGAGGGAAGTATATGGAAAATCTCTGTGCTTTCTGCTCACTTTTGGTGTGAAACTAAAACTGCTCTAAAAACTAAAGTTTATTTTGAGAAAAATAAATAAAAGGGGAGAAAAGGATCTTCTATGGTAAATTATTAGAACTCTACTCTTCCTTCACAGATATAAATAAATCTTACAACATACATTTTGTTTACTTCCCACAAAACATTTGTGAGCTCTGAGTTAAAAAAGAATAAGAGAAGGCTCAGAAGAGCTAAGTAATTCACTCAAGGCCATTTGACTGGTTATATGTGGGAGTAAATTCTGAAATCAGGGATTTTAATTCCAAAAGTCCAAAATACTTCCATCTAAAAGACTTCTGAAAGCCAAACAACATCCATTCTAAAGCAAAAGTTTCCAAACACCAGTTCATTACAAAGATTTAATCTGGCAAACTGTAAAACAAAAAATACAGTAACTATACACAGTGACTAACAGAGGTTGGCAATGACCTTTCTTGCAAAGGATGGCATTTACTCCGAGCTTACAGTGTCAGTACTTAGCTTTAAAATATATTCCTTTGGGGCACCTGGGTGGCTCAGTGGGCTAGCCAACAGACTCCTGATTTCATTTAAGGTCATGATCTCACTCACGGTTGTTGAGATGGAGCACTGCATCCGGCTCTGCGCTGACAACGCAGAGCAGAGCCTGCTTGGGATTCTCTCTCTTTCTCTCAAAATAAATGAATGAATATATATATTAAATAATGGCGGCATGGGTGGTGTAAGTATGCTTTTTAAACACCATTATAACACAAAATTAAAAGATAAAAATTAATCCATCCCTACCAAAAAACAAAAAACAAAAAGGTCCCCAGGAGTCTGGTTGCCACGGCTCTAGGAACTCCCAAGCTGTCTCTACCAGCCTCAGAAAAGACTGGGGAAAAGCAGAAAGGCCCGGCTACTGAGGCAGCTGTCCTCATTGTTTGACTCGAGCACCACAGACACACAAAGACTCACAGGTGCTGTCTTCACTACCTTCCCCACGCCGCCATCTGCCCAGTCCAAGCCACGGCGTCCACGCCAACACGGAACTGAGTAGGGGCCGTGCTGGGGGCCAGTGGCCAGGAGGGGGGCCGGCTAGGTGTGCGCTGCCCTAGGGAGCTCATGCCCGCTTCTCCGGCCGCCCACCCGACCCCAGCTTACCCCGCTCACCCGGGATTCCCGCTGCGCTTCCGGCCTTAGGTACCGCCGCCCGGGCACCAGAACTCCAAGAGATGACACGGGAACAGGACGCAACTGCGGCCGAGGACCAGAATAATGGCTGACCCGCTCGTACCGCTACTTCCGGTTCCTCACCAGCCCCTCCCATCCCTGGCTCTCTGGCAAGCCATATCTCTATGATTCGTTTTCGCCAGAGTAGAAGAGGCCGGCCGAGCTTCCGGCGCTTGGGTTTCCATTACTCCGAACGAACTGATGATGGAAGCTGTTGCATCCCACACGTAAAGGATGCGACGGTGAATAATATGGCCCAGGCCCTCGGGACACTTGTTGGCTCCTAAAGGAGCTGAACCTACTATCTTAGCTTATACCACCTGGACTTGTATAAAGAAGGTCATAGCTCTTGAAATACACTGTGCTTTGGAGAGACCCAAAAGCGGTAGTCCTGAAATCAATCTAGTGTCTCCTAGCCTTAGAAATGACTGGGGAGGGGCTCCAGGGTGGCTCAGTCGGTTAAGCGTCAGACTTCGGCTCAGGTAATGATCTCGGAGTTCATGGGTTCCAGGCCAGAGTGGGGCTCTGTGCTGACAGCTCAGAGCCTGAAGCTGG
This sequence comes from Felis catus, assembly GCF_018350175.1. NCBI lineage: Eukaryota > Metazoa > Chordata > Mammalia > Carnivora > Felidae > Felis > Felis catus. The sequence continues at coordinate 158,428,415 of NC_058376.1, read as the reverse complement.
CTTTGAATTCTGTGTCTCCCTCTCTCTGTGCCCCTCTCCCGCTTGCACTCTCCCTCTCAAAAATAAACATTAAAGAGGCACCTGGGTGGCTCAGTCGGTTAAGCGTCCGACTTCAGCTCAGGTCACGATCTCACGGTCCGTGAGTTCGAGCCCCGCGTCGGGCTCTGTGCTGATGGCTCGGAGCCTGAAGCCTGCTTCCGATTCTGTGTCTCCCTCTCTCTCTGCCCCTCCCGTTCATGCTCTGTCTCTCTCTGTCTCAAAAATAAATAAAAACGTTAAAAAAAAATAAATAAATAAATAAATAAACATTAAAAAAATTAAAAAAAAAAAAGTGGCTGGGGAGCAGAACAAAATGTAACTCGGGCCCTTCCCAGTCCAAGAGATTGTGCAGATACTTTTGGGTACTGAAAAATGTTAGTAGTTACTACACAGATGAAGAGATTATTTCTACATACTAAATTATTTGAGTCAGCTATTAAAAGCACCTTCTGCTTGTGACCTGCAGTATATGCCATCTCTATATACCATAATCACTTTGGCCTACCTGTGAATTTTGTGCAACTCTTGAGGAATGGTTCTATCCATCTTAACATTCTTCCATCTCCAGTGGGCACCATGACATCTCCGGTTATTTTGCCTCAGGGCTTTCTCTTCCAGCCCGTCTCAGGTACTGCCTGGAAGAAGTGGTGAGAATAACAGCCCCAAGGGCAACCCAGAAGAATGACAAATAAGAATTGGTGCATAAATACCCAAGCTTCCTGTGCTTTGACAAAAAAACTCTCAGCTATGTCCCACATGGGTTCTTAGGGGGCCCCAAGTGAGATTGAGCCTTAGTTGCTCAGACTGGAACCACTCAATATCTCACACTTTATTGGCTTTTCCTCTATTGTCTGTCTTATTCTCCCTGCTTCTCTCTTCTGCTCCTTGGGATCACCCCCCCCCCCCCCCCCCCCCCCCCAGTTATCTACCTATCCCTAAGTCCTTATCTCAAGTTATGCTATTGGAGAAACCTAAACTTATAATCAACAATTTAGATTCAAATAAAAATGTGCCTTCATCAATGCCCAATTTTGTGAAAACCCATGTATCAGTCTGGCTGGAGACTAATTATCTTGTTCCAGAGGATCCAGGAGCTAATTCTTTAACTTCTAGGTTAGATAGGACTTTTATAGGGACATGGATTAGCAAGCTTTAACACATCTCATCCTCCTGAATGGTACAGTAATGAGGAAAAGAAAGCATCCCTGGTTAAAGAGGGGTCTATGGTTAAATCTCTTACCACATGGAAAGGGATCCAAGCCCAACTAGCTAGAAGAGACTATGAGAAACAGGTCCTCATGGAGAATGTACCTTGATGGATGACAGTCTGGGAGCCTCAACAACAAAAATAAATGAATCTTTACCCTAGTGTTTCACTGTGAATGTAACTCAGTTGCTTCCTGTATATCTGTTTTCTCTCTACTGTTTCCACTGCTGCTCAGCTGTGAAGAAGAATCATCTGTCCCCCTTATAGCTTCTTCATTTTAGTTTCTGTTCTCTCATACTTTATTTGCTGTGGCTCCTAATGCTCTTTCCATACATCATTTCATCTTCAGTTCCTGCTTTTAATTGCCTTATTTTTGTCCTGTTTCCAATTGAAAATTTCCATAGAGAGGTATTCCAGTTGGATCAGCCATTAAATATCATCTCTGTTTGGGCAGAGCTTTTGCCTCACCCAAGTCATAGCAGAGGTTGATAATTAACCTAGAGATAAGTTTCACATGGGTCAAGTGCCTGACCCTGGTCCAATCACCTGTAGTCCATTATGGACTAAGTAGCGTCACTTGGAACAAAATATGGTTACCTCAGCTTCCCTCTCAACCAAAACTGGATCAGGGAAGCCTCCTGGAAGATGATTTTGGCAAGGCAGGTTCTGTGATTGACTAGGCTAGGACAGTAGTCAACTATGGAAAAGGTGGGCTTAAAAGTCAGGAACTCTGACATCTTCAACGTCTCATATACTAAAATGGCATGATAGTTTGTGGCCCTGGTTACAACTTGATTGAAAGTAATCAACATTTTCATGTTTAGCAATCATGATCATGATTATTCCGTCTTCTCCCATATTTGATTTGAGGTGCTTGCCACCTCTTTGTCTCCTCAACATCTTCTCCACGAGCCATGGTACCAAACAATGTGATGGTTGGAAAGGACCTTAGAGTTAATCATTTTACTAAGGATCTTACTTCTGTAAGATCATACCACAAAGTTGTCTGCTTTTCAACTGCCCTTCTAACTTGACTATAATGGTTCACCATTTGTCTGTCCTGGTATCTCTTCTACTCTCCTGAATTTATCAACTTCCTCTTCTCTATTTTTTTTTCTGTCCCTGAAGAAAAAAAAATGAGCTATTTCCAATTTCCCCTCCTGTTTTCAATGTGTCACCTCATTCCTTACCCATATGTGAAGGGTTTGTTGTTTTTGTTTTTGTTTTGAGGTATAGGTTTCTTAGAGATTCTGTTTCAACCACAGGAAAATAAACTAGTAAAATCAGTTTTCTTCTTTATTTTGGCAGACGATAAGAACAGGGATGCAGAGTTCAGAGTTGACTCCAAAGAAGGAAATTTCTAAAAGGTCAGAATCATCGAATGGGACATCAGGAGGATCCTGTGTGGTGGTTCCTGAGGGATCAGAAGCTATTGGTCTGTAAAGATACTTCAGAGGAACTAAAAGGCCAACCCTCACATGGAGAAGGAGGTAAATTGGAAAGTGATTTCTTGGGATTAATAAACAAGGAATGTTTAAAACACACAAAAAAGATGGATATGCTGAACATAAGGAACATCCTAATATGTCCTTCTGAACATCAAGGAGTTCTGAAGGAACAGAAATTCTATCAATGTGGTAAATGTGGCAGATCTGTCAATCAGAGCTCATCCCTCAATGGGCATCAGAGAATCCACACTGGAGAGAAGCCTTAAGAGTGTAATGAGTGTGGTAAAACTGTCAGGCAGAACTTTCCATCCAATATATATTTTGTCTCAGACATTATAATTTTAGAGGTTCAATTTGGGTGGTTTTATTTCTTCCATGTCTGAAAGTTCAATCTTTCCTCTAAGTTTTTGATTATGTGATATATAGTTATAATAATTGTTTTAATATCCTTGTTGGTTAATTCTAATATCTATATCAGTTCTGGGTCAGTTTTGATTGACTGATCGTGTATATCTATAAATACAGGTTGTAATTCCTGTTTGTTTGCATGCCTGATAGTAAGTGTATGCCAGATATTTTGATTTTTACTTTTTGGGGTCTGGATATATTTTGTTCCTATGAATATTCTTGAGCTTTTTTTAGAGAGTTATACAGGTAATTACATTATGGTCAGAGAACATGCTTTGCATTCTTTCAATCCTTTTAAAAGTACTGAGGTTTGTTTTATCATCTACTATATGGTCTATCCTGGAGAATATTCCATATGCACTTGAAAGAAATGTATATTATGCTGTTCTTAGGTTCAGTGTCCTAGAGATGTACATTAGGTCTCTTTGGTTAAAAGTGTTCAAGTCCTCTATTTCTTTGTTAATCTCTGATTTTTCTATTTTTTTTTTAATTTTTAATGTTTATTTATTTTTGAGAGAGAGAGAGAAAGCATGAGCAGGGGTAGGGCAGAGATAGAGGGAGAGAAAAAGAGAATCCCAAGCAGGCTCCACACTGTCAGCCCAATGCAGGGCTCGAACTCACGAACCATGAGATCATGACCTGAGCCAAAACAAAGAGTCGGACACTTAACCGACTGAACCACCCAGGCAACCCTAATTTATCTATCTATTCTTGAAAATAGGGTATTGATGTTTCCAACTATTGTTAAAATGTCTATTTCTCCTTTCATTCCTGTTGTTTTTTTCCTTCATATATTTTGGGGGTCTTTTTTTAAGTTTGTTTGTTTGTTTATTTATTTATTTTGAGAGAGAGAGAGAGAGAGAGAGAGAGAGAGAGAGAGCGAGCACATAAGCAGGGGAGGGCCAGAGAGAGAGGGAGAGAGAATCCTAAGTAGGCCCACACTGTCAGCACAGAGCCCAATGCAGGGCTTGAACTCATCAACTGTGAGATTATAGACTGAGTCAAAACCAAGAGTCAGATGCTCAACCAACTTGGCCACCCAGGCATCCCTGGGGTGTTTGATTAGATGCATATATAATCGTTTCATCTTCCTGATGGATTAACTCATCCCATTTCATATCATTATGAGATGCACCTCTTTATTGCTAATGACTTTTTTCCTGTTTCAAAATCTATTTTGTCTGATATTAGTATAACCATTCCATCTTTGTTATGGTTGCTGTTTGCATGATATATCTTTTTCTATCCTTTTACTTTAAAAAAATATTTATTTACTTTGAGAGAGAGAGTGTGAGCAGGGGAGGGGAAGACAGAGAGAGGAAGAGAGAGAATCCCAAGCAGGCTCTGTGCTACTAGTGCGGAGCCTGACTGAGGGCTCAATCCCACCAACCATGAGATCATGACCTGGGCTGAAATCAAGAGTCAGACACTTAACCAACTGTGCCACCCAGGCACCCCTATCCTTTTACTTTTGATCTATTTGTATCTTTGAAACTAAAGTGTGTCTCCTATAGAAATATATAGTTGTATGTTGTTTCTTTATCCGGTCTGAGCATCTCTGCTTTTTATTTGATTTCTTAACCCATTCACATTTAATGTGATTATTGGTATAGTTTGATTTATGTTTGCCATTTTACCTTTTGTTTTTCATACATCTCATGCCTTGTCCTCCTTTACTTCTTTCTTTTGCATTAAGTGAATATTCTAATATAATATGTTAATTCCTTTAATGATTTTTTTCACTGTATTTTTTACATTATTACTTAGTTGTTCTTAATATATATCTTAAGTGATGAGAATCTAATTCAGATTTATACTAACTTCCAGTGAGATACAAAACTGTGTAGTTCCCACATATCTCTCTTTTCTTTCCCCCATTTTTGTGCTATTATTATTATAATTATACCCTTATGTAATTTTATGTCTTTTAAAGAAGCTGAAAGACAGCAAGTATGTCTTATGGATCCTCCCAGGGTAGGTAAGTGTTGCATCCACACAAGTCCTGAAACAGAATGCTACGGCACCAGTAACAGTCACAGCAAAGTTTATTGCAACGAAAGGCAAGGCCGACCAATCGGGCCGACGCTCTTGATCAGAGTGTGGCCTCGAACAGCCGGGTATGGAGTTTTTATAGTCGACCACATCATCTTGTCATCACCTGGGAACAGAACAAAGAAATAGTTCCCAGATGGGGGTGGAAACAGTTCTGCCACCACAACCAGTTGACCTCCTTGACCCTGCCTCTGGCGCCACTTTTAAAACAAGGCTGTTATCTCTTAGCCTACAGTGTCAAAACAAAGCTGTTATTTCTCAAGGCTACAGGTTAGCCCTACACTACAATTTAACCCTTACAGTGAGTACATCTTAAATGAAAAATTCACTCTGAACATTGCAATCTCTCTAAGCCTTTAAATTCCTTTCCTCTAGTGGCACCTCAGTCAGTTAAGTATCCAACTCATTTTTGTTTTGTTTTGTTGTTTGGGTTTTTTTTTTAATGTTTATTTTTGAAAGAGTGCACATGAGAGAGAGAGAGAGAGAGCGCGCAGTGGAGGGGCACACAGAGAGGGAGACAGAGGATCTGAAACAGGGTTCTTGCTGTCAGCCCAGAGCCCGACGTGGTGAAATCATGACCCCAAGCAGAAGTCAGACGCTTAACCAACTGAGCCACCCAGGCGCCCCAAGCATCCAACTCTTGATATCAGCTCATGTCTTGATCTCAGGGTTGTGAGTTCCAGCCCCACATTGGGTTCCATGCGGAGTTGGAGCCTACATTAAAAAAAAAAAAAAAATCCTTTCTCTAAATTAAACAAAGGGAGATTGGGAATTTCCAATTCACTCCCAGGGGGCTATCTTTTGGTTTGTGTTTCAGCCAGTCAATCAAACAAACTCCCAGAGTTTACCAATTCAAATGCTAAACTCTTCTAGAAATAACTTCACAGACACATCCAGAAATAATATCTTATCAACTATATGGTATCTCTTAACCTAGTCAAGTTCAATATAAAGTTAACCATCACAACAGTTTATCCCTTTAATTGAAGTGGAATCTCATCTAATTAACATCATCTCATTCAATCCTGATACAGGTACTTTCTGTCTTCTTTTCATCTTTACTAAGTCTTATAAATTTTATTGATATTTCTGAAATAACTACTTTGGGGGCCACCTGGGTGGCTTAGTTAGTTAAGCATCTGACTTTTGATTTTGGCTCAGGTCATGATATCATGGTTGTGAGATCCAGCCCTGAATTGGGCTCTGCACTGACAGTGCACAGAAACTGCTTAGGATTTTGCTGCTCTCTCCTCTCTCTCTGCCCCTCCCTTCTTTGCACGCTCTCGCTCTCTCAAAATGAATAAACTAAACTAAACTAAAATAACCACTTTGGGTTTCATTGATTTTCTCTATACTTTTCCTGTTTGTTTTCTAGTTTTCCACTTTGACCTTATTATTTCATTTCTTCCTATTTTGACCCTCATTTGCTCTTCTGATTCTAGTTTCTTAAACTTTCCTCTTTTTTAAAAAAAAAATTCTTTAACGTTGATTTATTTTTGAGACAGAGAGAGACAGAGCATGAATGGGGGAGGGTCAGAGAGAGAGGGAGATACAGAATCTGAAACAGGCTCCGGGCTGTGACTGTCAGCACAGAGCCCGACGCGCAGCTCAAACTCATGGACCGAGAGATCATGACCTGAGCCAAAGTTGGATGCTTAACCGACTGAGCCACCCAGGCACCCCTCCTCCTTTCTAATATACACATTTAGTGCTATAATTTCCCTCTAAACACTGCTTTAACAACTCTCCATAAATTTTGATTTTCTGAGTCAATTCAAAATACTTTCTAATATACTTTTTATATTATGTTTGAAATAAAGATTTCATTTTTTATTTAAAACTGTGTTTAGTTTCAATATTTGAGGATTTACAGGTGTCTTGCTATTATTGATTCAATTTTAATTCCATTGTGGTATGTTCTGTTGTTGCTGGCTAGAGCGTTCTTTAAGTGTCAGTTGGTCACTTGGTTGGTAGTAGCGTTCAAATTTTCTTTATCCTTGTTTTCTCTCTACTTATTCAATCATCTATTGAGAGAGATGTGTTGAAATCAACTATGCATGTGGGTTTGCCTATTTCTACTTACAGCTGGATCAGTTTTCACTTCATGTATGTTAAAACTGTTTTTAGGTGTATAAATGTTTAAGATCATGTCTTCTTGATGAACTGACCCCTTTTCATTAGGAAATGACCTATTTGTGTATAAACCATACATTTTATTAACTCATTATGATAGCATGGAAAAAACTAACTTCATTAACTTGTTATGGATTTACATGGAATAATCTTTATGAGCACTTTATTTTATAATTTTTTAATGTTTACTTATTTTTGAGAGAGAGAGCCAGAGCTTGAGTGGGGGAGGGGCAGAGAGAGGGAGACACAGGATCCAAACCAGACTCCAGGCTCCGAGCTGTCAACACAGAGCCCAATATGGGACTCAAACTCACGGACTTCCAGATCATGACCTGAGTCGAAGTCGGACGCTTAACCGACTGAGCCACCCAGGCACCCCAAATGACCACTATAGATACCAAAACTTTCCATTACCAAATAGCATTTTTTGTGGTTAATTCTATGTATGTATTCATTTATTTTTTAAATTTACATCCAAGTTAGTTAGCATACAGTGCAATAATAATTTCAGGAGTAGATTCCAGTGATTTATTGCCTATGTATAACACCCAGTGCTCATCCCAATAAGTGTCTTCCTTAATGGCCCTTATCTATTTAGCCCATCTGCCCATCTGTTCTCTCTGTATTTAAGAGTCTCTTATACTTTGTCCCCTCCTTGATTTTATATTATTTTTGCTTCCCTTCCCTTATGTTCATCTGTTTTGTATCTTAAAGTCCCCATATGAGTGAAGTCATGTGATATTTATCTTTCAATGACAGACTGATTTCACTTAGCATAATACCTTCTAGTTCCATCCATGTAGTTGCAAATGGCAAGATTTCATTCTTTTTGATTCCCGAGTAATACTTCATTGTATATACATATACCACATCTTCTTTAACCATTCATCTGTTAATGGACATTTGGGCTCTTCCCATACTTTGGCTATTGTTGATAGTGCTGCTATAAACATTGCGGTGCATGTGCCCCTTTGAAACAGCACATCTATATCCCTGGGATAAATAAATACTTGTGCAATTGCTGGGTCATAGGTTAGTTTTATTTTTTAAGTTTTTGAGCAATCTCCATGCTGTTTCCCAGTGGCTGCACCAGTTTGCATTCCCACCAGCACTTTAAAGAGATCCTCTTTCTCTGCATCCTCACCAACATCTGTTGCTGCCTGAGTTGTTAATTTTAGCCATACTGACTTGTATCAGGTGGTATCTCATTGTGGTTTTAATTTGTATTTCCCTGATGATGAGTGATGTTTTAATTTGTATTTCCCTGACGTTGAGCATTTTTTCATGTGTCTGTTCACCTACTGGATATTTTGTTTGGAGAAGTGTCTATTCGTGTCTTTTGCCCAATTCTACACTGGGTTAATTTGGTTTTTGGGTGTTGAGTTTGGTAAGTTCTTTCTAGATTTTGTATACTAACCCTTTATCTGATATGTCATTTGCAAATATCTTCTCCCATTCCATCGGTTGCCTTTTAGTTTTGCTGATTGTTTCCTTCACTGTGCAGAAGCTTTTTATCTTGATGAGATCTCAATAGTTCATTTTTGCTTTTGTTTCCTTTGCCTCTGGAGATGTGTTCAGTAAGAAGTTGCTGCAGCTGAAGCCAAAGTGGTTTTTGCCTGCTTTCTCCTCTAGGATTTTGATGGCTTCCTGTCTTACATTTAGGTCTTTCATCCATTTTGAGTTTATTTTTGTGTATGGTGTAAGAAAATGGTCCAGGTTCATTTTTCTGCATGTCGCTGTCCAGTTTTCCCAGCACGATTTGCTGAAGAGATTGTTTTCATTCCATTGGATATTCTTTCCTGCTTTGTCAAAGATTAGTTGGCCATACTTTTCTGCATCCATTTCTAGGTTCTATATTCTGTTCCACTGATTTGAATGTCTGTTCTTGTGCCAGTACCATACTGTCTTGATGATTACAGCTTTGTAACACATCTTGAAGTCTGGGATTGTGATGTCTCCAGCTTTGGTTTTCTTTTTCTGGATTGCTTTGGCTCTTCGGGGTCTTTTCTGGTTCCATACAAATTTCAGGATTGTTAGTTCTAGCTCTGTGAAGAATGCTGGTGTTATTTTGATAGGGATTGCATTGAATATGTAGATTGCTTTGGGTGGTATCGACATTTTAACAATATTTGTTCTTCCAATTCATGACTTTAGAATATTTTTCCATTTTTGTGTGTCTTCTTCAATTTCTTTCATACACTTTCTATAGTTTCCAGTGTATAGATTTTTCACCTCTTTGGTTAGGCTTATTCCTAGGTATTTTATGGGTTTGGGTGCAATTGTAAATGAGATCAATTCCTTGATTTCTCTGTGACTTCATTATTGATATATAGGAATGCAACTGACCTCTGTGCATTGATTTTATATCCTGCAGCTGTTGAATTCATGGATCAGCTCTAGCAGATTTTTGGTGGAATCTTTTGGGTTTTCCATATAGAGTATCATGTCATCTGCGAAGAGTGGAAGTTTGACCTCCTCCTAACTGATTTGGATGCCTTTTATTTCTTTGTGTTGTCTGATTGTTGAGGCTAGGACTTCCAATACTATGTTAAATAACAATGGCGAGAGTGGACATCCCTGTCGTGTTCCTGACCTTAAGGTGAAAGCTCCCAGTTTTTCCCCATTGAGGATGATATTAGCGTTGGGTCTTTCATATATGGCTTTTATTATCTCGAGGTATAATCCTTCTATCCCTACTTTCTTGAGGGTTTTTATCAAGAAAGGATGCTGTATTTTGTCAAATGCTTTCTCTGCATCTATTGAGAGGATCATGTGGTTCTTGTCCTTTCTTTTATTCACGTGATGTATCACATTGATTGTTTTGCAGATGTTGAACCAGCCCTGCATCCCAGGTTTAAATCCCACTTGGTCATGGTGAGTAATTCTTTTAATGTATTGTTGGATCCGGTTGGTTAGTATCTTGTTGAGGATTTTTGGATTCATGTTCATCAGGAAAATTGGTCTATAGTTCTCCTTTTTAGTGGGGTCTTTGGTTTTGGAATCAAGGTAATGCTGGCTTCATGGAATGGGTTTGGAAGTTTTCCTTCCATTTCTATTTTTTGGAACAGCTTCAAAAGAATAGGTGTTAACTCTTCCTTAAATATTTGGTAGAATTCCCCTAGAAAGTGATCTGGCCCTGGACACTTGTTTTTTTGGGAGATTTTGGATTACTAATTTGGTTTACTGGTTATGGGTCTGTTCAAATTTTCTATTTCTTCCTGTTTCAGTTTTGGTAGTTTATATGTTTCTAGGAATCCATCCATTTCTTCCAGATTGCCCAATTTATTGGTGTATAATTGCTCATAATATTCTATTATTATTGTTTGTATTTCAGCAGTGTTAGTTGTGATCTCTCCTCTTTCATTCTTGATTTTATTTGGGTCCTTTACTTTTTCTTTTTGATCAAAATGGCTAGGAGTTTATCAATCTTGTTAATTCTTTCAAAGAACTAGCTCCTGGTTTCATTGATCTGTTCTACTGTTTTTGTTTTTTGCTTTTTTTGTTTTGTTTCTGTTTTCCTTTGTTTTGGTTTGTTTTGGGTTCTATAGCATTGATTTCTGCTCTAATCTTTCATTTCCCATCTTCTGCTGGTTTGGGGTTTTATTTGCTGTTCTTTTTCTAGCTCTTTAAGGTGTAAGGTTGGGTTGCGTATCTCAGACCTTTCTTCCTTCCTTAGGAAGGCCTATATACTTCCCTTTTATGGGATTGCTGTATACTTTCCCTTTATGACTACCTTTGCTGCCTTCCAGAGGTTTGGGGCTGTAGTATTATTATTTTCTTCGGTTTTCATGTACTGTTTAATTTTCTCTTTATCTTCTAGGTTACCCTCATCCGTTTTGTTTGTTTGTTTGTTTGTTTTTTTACCCCATTCATTCTTTAGTGGGATGTTCTTTAGTCTTCAGGTATTTGTTGTCTTCCCAAATTTTTTCTTGTGGTTGATTTCAAGTTTCATGGCATGGTGGTCTGAAAATATGCACGGTATGATCTTGATCTTTTTGGGCTTGTTGAGGGCTGATTTGTTTACCAGTATGTGATCTATTCTGGAGACTGTTCTATGTGCACGTGAGAAGAATGTGCATTCTGCTGCTTTAGGATGAAATGTTTTGAATGTATCTGTTAAGTCCATCTGGTCCAGGGTGTCATTCAAAGCCATTGTTTCCTTGTTGATTTTCTGTTTAAATTATCTATTGTTGTAAGTGGGGTGTTGAAGTCCCCTATGATTATGGTATTATTATCAATGAATTTCTGTATGTTTGTGATTAACTGATTTATATATTTGGGTTATTCCATGTTTGGAGTGTAAATGTTTACAATTGTTAGATCTTCTTGGTGGTGAAACCCTTAATTATGATATAATGCCCTTCTTCATTTCTTGTTACAGTGTTTATTTCTAGTAATTACTCAATCTAGTTATAAAATCTAGATCACCTGATATGAGTATGGCTGCTCCAGCTTTCTTTTGGCAACCATTAGCATGATAGATGATTCTGCAGAGCTTGAACTGGTAAACCACGAGATCATGACCTGAGCAGAAGTCAGACACCCAACCGACTGAGGCATGCAGGTGCCCCTGCCCTATGTCTTTTGATTGGAGCATTTAGTTTATTGACATTTAGAGTGAGTACTGAAAGATATTAATTTATTGCTATTAGGTTGCCTGTAGAGTTGGAGTTTCTGGTGGTCTCTGGTCCTTTCTAGTGTTTTGTTTTTTTTTTTTTTTGTTTGGTCTTTTTTGGTCTTTTTTGTTTGGTCTTTTTTGTTTGGTTTTGGTCTGTTTTGTTTTGTTTTGTTTTGTTTTCATCTTTTCTCCCCTCAGAGAGTCCCCCTTAAAATTTCTTGCAGGGCTGGTTTAGTGGTCACGAACTCCTTTAGTTTTTGTTTGCTGGGAAACTTTTATCTCTCCTTCTATTTTGAATGACAGCCTTGCTGGATAAAGAATTCTTGGTTGCATATTTTTATGATTCAGCAGATTGAATACATCCTGCACTCTTTTCTGGCCTGCCAAGTTTCTGTGCATAGGTATGATGCAAATCCGATCTGTCTTTCCTTGTAGGTTACGGACTCTTTTTCCTTTTTGCTTTCATAATTCTTTCCTTGTCTGTGTACTTTGTGAATTTGACTATGATATGCTTTGTTGATGGTCAGTGTTTGTTGAATCTAATGGAAGTTCTCTGTGCTTCCAGGATTTTTATGTCTGTATCTTTCCCCAGGTAGGAAAATTTTCTGCTATGATTTGCTCACATAAACCTTCTACCCTTTTTTCTCTTTCTTCATCTTCTGGGACCCCTATGATTCAGATGTTATTCCTTTTTAATGAGTCACTGAGTTCTCTAATTCTTATATCATCCTCCTTTGCCTTGCTTTCTTTCTTTTTTTTCTACTTCATTAGTCTCCATAATTTTTTCTTCTATGTTGCTGATTCGCTGCTCTGCTTCATCAATCCTTGCAGCCATGGCAGCCATTTGATATTACATCTCAGTTATAGCATTTTTAATTTCGTCCTGACTAGATTTTACCTCTTTTATCTCTGCAGAAAGGGGTTCTATGCTTTTTTCAACCTCAGCTAGTATTCTTATTATCATGATTCTAAATTCTGGTTCACACATCTTGCCTGTATGTGTTGATTAAGTCCCTGGCTGTCATTCTTCCTGTTCTTTCTTTTGGGGTGAATTCCTTAGTTTTGTCATTTTGAAGGAAGAAAAAGAATTAATAAAATAAAAAAATAACTAAAAATTTAAAAATTATAAACAACACAAAAAATCAAATAAAGGGTGCTAGATCCTAGGTGTTTTTTGGTCTGGTTGTTGAAAGAAGTTTGATAGAATACGGAAAAAAAGGGAATAGAAAAAAAGAATAAAAGGAGGGAAGTGAAATTGTTTGAAAAAATTTAAAAATGAATACAATAAAATAGAATAAAAATAAGTGATGAAAGTAAAATAGAATTTAAAAAAATTACAAAAAAGTAAAAAATACAGTAGAAAAAAATAAAGAAAAATCTTTTTTATAAAAACGGAAAATAAAAAGTTTTTTTCTTTCTGTATTCAAGAATAAGATAAGAAAAGAAAAAGAAAAAACTTGAATAGGTAGACCAGTAAACAGAATGAAATACAATTGAAATTACATCCAGTTTCCCCTAGAAGAAGTCAAACTATGAAGCACTTTATAGTCTGTAAACTAAGCAGGCAGAGAAATTTCTGGTGTTCCTCTTTAAATTATATCCAGTTTCCCCTAGAAGTCAAACTATGAAGCACGTTATAGCCTGTAAACTAAGCAGGCAGAGAAATTTCTGGTGTTCCTCTAGAGCATGGTTGGCCCTGCTGGATGGGACTTGGTGTAATGTCTCCGTTCTCCACTAGATGGCACTGTGTAGTTACTGGGGTGGATCGTTGTGGCATTTGTTGGCATGTATGCGCATGCATGTAAGGGATGAAAATGGAATCACCCAGCTACCCAGTCTCTAGTGTCAGAACTCCATGCTCTCCCCAACTGGCAATCAAGCACCCCTCCTTTGTCTCCGGCTTCCGTCCACTGCCTGCTTCTGTGCTGTCCATGACCAAGCCGTCAGCCTGCCAGGCAGCACCTCCCTCCTGAGTTTTATCTCAGATGGGGCTGTCTTTCCAAACCCCTCACTTCTGAGGGGCCTGCATCTTTGACCCACTCAGACCCTCTGGTTGAGGCCGGGTGGTGACCTGCTCCCAGGAAGGTTCGCATGACTGCACCTTTGCAGATACCTAGAGACTGCAGCTGGGTACCAACCCACCCCTGAAAAAGTTCACGCAATCATGTAGCAGCAGCATTTCATGGGCTATGGTAAATCACAATACACATCTGGCAGCAGGCTTCACCCTCAACATCCTGGTTCCAACATCAGTGAACATGGCTATACTCTGGGGTCTGCTGAGACTTTTGCCTGTGGGGAGGCTGCACAGTCTCTACCAAATGTCCTCCCAGCAGGGGAGCTGCCTCTCTCTGTGTGGTCCAAGGACCCCTCGGATCTCACTCTGCTCCTAGGGATTTGCCCTTCCCACTGGAGCTCCGCCAGGTATCAAGCTGCGGGGTCTCAGACTCTGCACTCCCCTGTTCATAGAGTCATTAATGGTATTTAAACCCTCTCCTTTCTCTTTTCTCCCTTTCTTTCAGTCCCTTGCAGGTGTTTCCACTCTCTCTTTTTCTCCAGCTGCTTTCAAGGGGGTGCTTTTCCTGTACTCTCCCATCTCCCTCCTCTCTGCAAGCAAAAATAGTTCCCTGCCCTCCACAGCCTCTCTCTCCCCCAGTTCACCTCTCCATACTGTGTACCTGCTGAGTTCTGTGGCTCAAGTTGTGCAGATTACTGTGTTAATCCTCAGATCAGTTTTCTAGGTGTGAAAGATGGTTTGGTGTTTACCTAGCTGCATTTCAGGGATGAGAGAGGCAAAAACCAAAACAAACAAAAAAACTTCCATGCCACTCCACCTTCCCAAATAGCTCATAACATATATAGCATGGAATTAAATTGCAATAACATATATAGGATGGAATTAAATTGCTCACAACATATATAGGATGGAATTAAATTGCAATCAGTCTTATTTAGTTCTTTTCTTTGTTGAACTTTTTTTTGGGGAGGGGGATAACAGGAAGTTAAAAAAAAAACAAAACAGTGAGTTCCTGTGTACCTTTCACCCAGTTTCCCCCAGTGGTCACATCTTGCATAACCAGAGCACAACATCACAACCACACAAATTGTATGTTACAATCCACAGAGTTTATTCAGATTTCACCAATTTTGTATATACTAATTTGTGGGCATATGATTCTATGCAACTTTAACTTGTTATTAACTATAACTTTGTTTTGTCATTTTAATGATTGCTTTGGGATTTATAGTATGTATCTTTATGAGTCTACCTTCAAGTGATATTATACCACTTTCTGTATAACAGTGGTTCTCAACTTGTTTAGTAGGGGTTCTCCCCTGGGGGCACTGTCTATAGATACAGATATTTTTGAAACAACTGAGGGCATCTAGAAGCCATCGATGCTTGAAACAACTGGCATCTAGAAGCCATGGATGCTGCTAAATGTCCTATAATGCACAGGACAACCTAAAAGTGACTTTTCCAGTCCAAAATGTCAGTAAGAGAGAAGCACCTGGCTGGCTCAGTTGGAAGTGTGCAGCTCTTCATCTTGGGATTGTTTGAGCCCCATGTTTGGTGTAGAGATTACTTAAATAAAGTTTAAGAAAATGTAATACAAAGGTTGAAAAATCCATATTTCCATCTGATGTCATTTTTCTTATTCTTGAAGGACTTACTTTAACATTTCTTGTGCAGGTCTGCTACTAATGAGTTCTTTTAGCTTTTTAATGTCTGAAGATATGTTTTGGTTTGTGTTTGAATAATATATTGACTGGTCTAGAATTCCAGGATGGCAAGTTTTTCTTTCAGTGCTTTAAAGATGTTGCTCAATTGTCCTCATGTTTGCATGGAATACAATGAGAAATCTGTTGTAATCCCTATCTTCTTCCTGTGCACATGTGTTTTTTTCCTCTGGCTGTTTTTATAATTTTTCTCTTCTTGACTGGTTTTAAGCAATTTATGATGTACCTTGGAGTAGTTTTCTTCAGATTTATTCTATGGCTTATTTTCTACTGCTGAGGTAAGCCCCTTCGAATACTTTATCCAATGCATAAAGGAATTGCTTTTTTTCAGTCTGGTTTGTGGGAAGACACTATTCCTGGTCTCGTTTTTGTGCCTAGAAGTGTTCACATAAATCCTATGGAATGCCCCCCCACAACCTTAGATGTTTCTTCATTCAGTACTTTGCTGAATATCCTGCAGGGACCATTCACAGATCCCCAAAATTCTGTGTAGTTCTCTCTCCTCCAGTACTATCTTGTGAACCCTACCTGCCTTAGTCTCCTTGGATTCTCAGCTCTCTTCAACTCAACAATTTCACCAGACTTCACCTGGTTCTCTCTCCCTATGTCACTGCCTGTGGACTTTCTTAAGGCAATAAACTGGGGCACATAAGGACTCACCTCACTTGTTTCCATCTATCAGGGATCATTGTTTTTTGTTGCTGAGGTCAATGTCTTAAAAATCATTGTCTCATTGGGTGCCTGGGTGGCTCAGTCAGCTAAGCATCTGACTCTTGATTTCAGCTCAGGTCATGATCTCATGGGATTTAGACCCACATTAGGCTCCTCACTGACAGCGTGGAACCTGCTTTGGATTCTCTCTCTCTCTCTCTCTCTCTCTCTCTCTCTCTCTGCCTGCCTCTCCCCTGCTCATGCTGGCTCTCTGTCAAAATAAATAAACTTTTAAAAAATTATTGTTTCATATATTTTATCTGGGGTTTTTGTGTCAGGTGAGAATGCAGTTCTGGTCCCTATAACTCCAATATGGCCAGAAGAGAGAGTCTCTCCTTTAGTTTTATTCATGTCTAGGTATTTTCTCATTTTCATTAAGTTTTCTTCTTTAACTCATGAATTATTTAGAAACGCTGTGTTTAAGTCCCAAGTGTACATGGTTTTGTTAATTTCTATTCTAATTGCATTATGACCAGTGTAGAAGACATTTTGTTGAACTGTCTGTATTTCCCTGGATTGTCCCCTTGCCCTCCAGCTCACTAGAGGGGCAGGCTAAAAGTCCTCAACTGTCAGTTCTCTTTAGCAACTATCCTCAGCTAAAGAAATATACCTCACTGAAGATCATGGTTCCCATTAGGATGGTGTGATGGAGCTTGTACTCAGTGATTTGTTGATGAAGGGGTAAAAGGGCCCAGACCTCTCACATTAGGTCTGGACCATTCTGAAAAGCCAGCCCAGTCTAAGTCTGAAGGCAATAAGGCAACACAGGTAACTGCATCTGCAACATAGATGACTTCTCCTACTACTAATCTGGTTTTCTCCCCTCTCACTACTTTCCCCTCTCTCTTCTCCTTCTCTATTGGGTGTTAATCCCAATAACACTCTCCAACAAATTTGCTGCATGTTATTCTTTGTCTATGTATACTTTCTAAAAGGCTCAACCTGTAACAATCACATAACTCATTTTTTAAAAATTTGTTAATTTTTAAATAACTGTTCCATGAATACTTGGAAAAGCACATATCTAATTTTATATTACTTTCTTGGTTTGGTGTTTCCCAAATTTGAACCCTAAATTACCATGAGGACCAACTCCTGACTTTGTTTGTTTGTTTAATGTTTATTTATTTTTGAGAGAGAGAGATAGAATGTGAGCTGGGGAAGGGCAAAGAGAGAGGGAGACACAGAATCTGAAGCCAGCTCCGAGCTGTCAGCACAGAGCCTGATGCAGGGCTCGAACCCACAAACTGTGAGATTATGACCTGAGCCTAAGTCAGACACTTAACTGACTGAGCCACCCAGGGACCCCTAGGGAGACTTTTATTTTCCACTTAAAGCCCATGACGAGTCTCACAACTTATGTTTTTCTCTGCTCCTGGTTGATTTTTTTTTCATGTTTATTTTTGAGAGAGAGAGAGAGAGAGCGCATGAGAAGGGTAGGGGCAGACAGAGAGGGAGACACAGAATCTGAAGCAGGTTCCAGGCTCTTGAGCTGTCAGCACAGAGCCTGATGTGGGGCTCAAACTCGTGAACCCCGACACTATGACCTGAGCCAAAGTTGGACACTTAACCCACTGAGCCACCCAGGCGCCCCTCTACTCCTGCATGACTTCTAATGCATGCTTTCACTGAGGGTGTACACTTATAAACATCTGGGCTTCCTATGGAAATCTGTGCCAATTCTCCACCTCTTACAACCCCACAGATTCAAATTGCACCCTTAAACCAGATAAAAATCTACATTCCTTGATGTCACCAAACTGCCTCATAGCACCCAAGGTATCATCACCCACTTATTTTTCTGGCTTCCACTCCCTCTTCATTTTAGGTTCTTTGGATTTATCTCACCTTCTTGAAAGCCCTTTAAAAGGATGTTTAAATTTTACCCAGAATTTCTAGGTTTTGTTTTGTAGCCAAAGGGCTTTATGATTATCTGGTTTGCCATACTGTTCTATTATACTTTATACTTTTTAAAGACATGAATCTCTGCTCAATTCTGTGGTAAAACAAACACTGCAAATGTGACAGCATTTTATTTCATACTCAGTAAACTGGTTGCTAATTTGTCATGATCATACAAACATTGGTATATGTCTCAACCATTGTGTAATTTATAGGTTCTTCTGAAGGAAAAATGGACAATCATTATAAAAGTAGTCATGTAAAGAGTCAAGGTTCCTAATGAAAAATGTTTTTCAATTCCCACTGTGAAAGTGTTATTTCCTATAGATTCCTGGACTCTGCTCCAGATTTGGTGGGCCTGGGACACTGATCTGTATGTGTGCTGTTAACTCATGTTAACTCCCGGATTTGGAGTTCACTGGCCTTAGTTTCAGAGATTCGTTACACCTTTTGCATGTCCACAATCCCTGTGGTCAAATTGTGCCATGTGCATTTACACGGTCAGTAGGAGTGGGAACTAGTCAGGTCCTGCATCTGTGTTGTCCAGAAAGGAGTCTGCCATCACCTTTTTTCCCCCTCATGAGCCTATTTTCTGGAGCAGAAATGGACTTCAAGGAACATAGCTGGTTTTATACACCCATGTGAAGTCTACATAATAGTACAGATTTGAAACACAGATGAGGCCAGAGAAAGGACACTTTATATTGGCTAGAGAGCTCTCATTTCTGTAATATGAGTATGAAAATAACAAGCTTCATGTTGTGTTTAAATCAGACACAAGTCAAATCACTTTATTCCAAAAACAGATGCTTAGAAAAGCAAACTGAACTGTTTTCTTCCCACTCTGAACAAAGGAAACAACACGAAAAAAAAAATCAGTGATATTTAAAACAAGTATATAACAACAGATTTATTGGAGGAATTATAAGTATGTCCTGCAAAAAGTTTTCTAACATCAGAGGTGATTAAAGACAGTCTAGTTTCTAAAAACAATCTAATAATATGAGCATACTATTTTATTTATATTAAATGGAATTGTTTATATTAAGTGGAAAATTTTTTTAAAAAGGAAGTTTATCACTGAGAATATAGAGCAAACATGAAATTTGGTGTTATGAGATTTAAATGCAACAGAATTGTTCAGTTATTTAAAGCCGTTTTGGGTTTTGATTTTCTTCTCTGTTCCAAGTAAGCCCTGATATAGTATACACCATCAATAAAAAATATCTCTAAGCCTAGGGAGATTCTCTCCTCTGTATGCAGAATTCTTTATCTTTCACATTTCCCTTTAATCAAGGCTATAGAAAATGAAACTTTATTTCCATACTTCCTCAACTAAAAGGAGACACATATATTTCTATTCCACGCAAGAGCAATTCTACGCAACTGGGATGTCTGTGGCTAAAAATATCACCTCTTCATATTCCTCAGGAATATTCTGGATACTAAACACATGAGTAAGTATGAGTGCACAGGAAGCCAGTAGGTAATGAAAACAGGGATGGGTAATACACAGTAATCTAATGATGTATATTTCAAAACAGCTGGGTTTTTTTTTATGGAGAATAGAGAAGAAATGCAGTAAAGACAGGTAAATGGATTGAGGGAGACAAAAACTAACAATTGAGGGGCTGCAGAAGAAGCACTGCTATTAAGCAACAACTAGGTTTCCATTAGTACCGGAAGCTGGAAAAAACACAAACAGACCCTGAATCTAGAGTGTATCATGAAAAGGCCTGAAAGTGTGGTAAGAACTTCATAATTAAACTCTGACTGAAATAAACAGCTGACAGTCTTGAAAAAGTCCCTGGAGGAAGGTGGATTATCAGTTCAGATTATATTGCAGAATATTTATCTGAAAGGGTATGGGGACCGCTTATCAACATGTACTCCTGCAGCCTAAGACAAGTATCAGCCTAGAAAATGGGTGAGGGTCTATTCTTGTAGCTTGCCTGGGACAAGAAATGTGAAGATCTGTATTCAGATTGCTGGGTTTGAGATGACACAGTATCCTTCCAGAAGGCATTTACTCTTGAAGATCACAAAAGTCTTTTAAGATGAAAAAGAAAGCCTATTGGACGAAAGAATCTCAGGCACTATGACACAGTAATAGGAAAATGTTTTTGGTCAGAGGTTACCTGCTCAGTAACATATAAAAAGCATCAACAACTCTGCTCAGTAATAATTAGTGCTCAAAAAATAACCTCTGACAGGCACACAAGAAGCCAACTGCCTGTTTTCTTAGTTTCGACAGCCAATAGACATTAGTCATGGGGAGTTTCCACATAGGTAATCAGCAGGTGAGGATGGCTGACGTGACAAAAGGCAAAGTATACTAATTACAAACACCTTCTTTAATATTAAAAGGACATGTGACAAGGGAAAAATGATGGAAGGACCCTTACTGCTATAGTAGTGTAACTCACTGCTCCATGTAGGTTACCCTACTCTCGTGTCCGCCCAGACTCTCAGGGAAGTGCCTACCCAATGGTGATACAACAGTTCTATCCCTGGAATGCAGCAAATCCATTCCAGAGCCTCCAAACCTTGCTTTGAATAACTGTGCAAAGAGGGACAATTACATCATATAATTGCACATAAGCCACTATCCTATCAAAATAGGACAAAACCAAACAATCCATTTTCACACAACTATACCCTTCACAACCTTTTGCTTCTTTTTCTCCAGTAAGAGAAAGGCAGAAATATATAATCATTAAACTAAATTACAAGGTGCAGAGATAAACCATAAATCAAACTCAGAGGAGATAGATAGCATCTTCCTCATGAAACCATGGGCAAATAACTACCCAGATACAATTACCTTTCACTCAGGAGAATCCCAACTGGCCTCCCACTCATGTACAGAACCACCATGGCAGGCAGAGGTACTTTGGTATAATGAAGAAAGCGTGGACTTAACACTCAGATCTGAGTTCAAATCCTCATTCCAATCACTAACTAGCAGTCACCTAACCTCACTGAGGCTCAATTTTCTTGTACAAATGTTATGGGATAACAATACTTCACTATGTGCATAAGACAAGTGGCATTAGGCTTAGGGATTCACTGCATACAAAGAAAGAGGAGGACCACATTTAAGAATGAGCAGATTCTAAGTATTCCCAGATGGATTCTGAGCTAAGGACTTAAAGGTTTATATATTGGTTGAAAATGGGTTAAGGCCTTCTCAAAGGACCAGACATAAAGAAAGGCAGAGGAAGCTAGCAAGCGCCTGTAGTACTGACTGCATAGCATCCCGCCCTTCTTTTGAGAAAGGTTTTTCTCGGTAATAAAAGGAAGAAAGCAAACAGATCAGAAAACCTCAGTTCCTTTCCTCACTTCCTGACTTTGAAACATAGTTGTGTGAAGAGAAGAGCTTGTAGCTATAGCCAACATCTTACTACCAGGAGGCTCCAAAAATGAAAGCCAATGTGCTGAAAATTACGGAGTTAAGACTTAAGTTTAGTGAATTGCTCAGTTGCCAAACCAAACTTGGAACTGCTTACCTCTAGCCTTCCCCATAAGTAAACAATCAATGTTCTTAAGGTTTTCACTACTAGTACTTGATACTGTGTTCATTACACCCAAAAATGTCTTAAATGCTACCTTATGTAAGGGTTTTCCTGAATCACTCTACGTGTTTAGAAACACTGCCCCAATGTCCCATACTTAAGCTATTTTCATTTACTATGTGCTAGCCTTGTCACACAATACGTGCATTATCTCATTAAATCATCACAACTCTGTGAGATAGGTAGTTATTCCCTTTTTACAGATAAGTTGAAGGCTCAGAGCAGTTAAATGACTTGTCCAAAATTGACAAGCTAGTATGTGGCAAATCTGGGATCAGAACATGTCTCTCATTCCAAAGTCTGTGCTTTTAACTACTAAATTGTACATAACGTGAGAAGGCAGTGTCTTTCCCAAGTTTTAGATTATGCTGACTGCATCTTTACAGGTTAGGAACCTGCAATTTGCAATTTCAGTTTCATAAGAGGACATTTTTTTCTGGTTTTGTAGACATATGTTGAAAAAATGAAGCCTCTATTATCTGCAGATCCTTCAACAACTGTGGGAGAGAATATAGTGAATTTTTGCTGTTCTTTTAACCTAACAGTGATTAAGTGAATTATACATCATGTTGACAGCCTGTAAAGTCAGCTTATTCTAAAACTGCAAAAGATCAATAACTAGTGTTTATGACTTAATAAACAGGAAATAGGCTCTAAAAGGAAACGACCTCCTCATGGTTCCACTGCTACTAAGTGCCAGTATTAAGGTGGAATCCCATGAGTTTAGGGTCTATGTTCTACACACCGTCATAACACTGCTGAGTGAAAATGAGCATGTACACTCATTGCAATTAAAAAAATACTGTACTTTCCTGAATATAAAAGTAGTACATTCTCATTGTACAAAAGTCTTTAAGAAGCATAGAAAAGTATATGGAAGAAAATAGAATTCGCCTATAATTCTATCACCCAATGGTAATCACTGTTAACATTTTGGTTTGGTATTATTTCATTCTCATTTTTCTCCTATACGTAAATTTTTTTTTTTTTAATTTGGATCAAACTTGTTTTTTATCTTCCATTTTATACAAATAATTTCCCCCATGGCATTAAATATTCTTTAAAAATGTTTATAATGGCTGCAAAACCGTCATGTGGATAGACCATTATTCATTTAAACCCAGTGTTACTGAAAATCTAGTTCTCTTCCTTCAGTTATATATGATGCTGGCATGAATATCCCTTTGTTAATCTTTGTGTACTTCTGGTAACTTCCCCTGTATGGAGTCTCAGAAATTGAATTAAGGTTGATAATAATGAAAGCCGGTTTTTCAAAAAGTAGCAGTTAGGCCTACTATCCACAATACATGTCATTTATGAGGTTTCCTTCTCCTCGTTATGTTTTCTCTGGTGTTGAATAAGCTGTGAGCTATAACGGTAGGCTTTCCCACATTCACAACATTTATAGGGTTTCTCCTTAGTGTGGGTTCTCAAATGTAGAATAACTTGAGAAGTCTGTCTGAAGGTTTTTCCACATTCATTACATTCATAGGGTTTCTCGCCAGTGTGAACTCTCTGATGATCAATAAGGTTTCGATTAGAAGTAAAAGCTTTCCCACATTCATTACACTTGTAAGGTTTCTCTCTACGGTGAAGTCTCTGATGTTCAGTAAGGGTCTTCCTTAAAATGAAAGCTTTTCCACATTCATCACATTCATAAGGCTTCTCTCCTGTGTGAATTCTTTGATGGTCCATAATCTTTGTATTAGAGACACATATTTTCCCACACTCCTTACACTTGTAAACTTTTTTTCCTTTGTGCATTCTCTGATGTTGAGTAAGGTTTGAACTACGGCTAAAGGCTTTCCCACACTCGATACAAGTGTAGGGCTTCTCCCCAGTATGAACTCTATGATGTGAAATAAGACCTGAACTCCGACTAAAGGCTTTCCCACACTCCTTACATTCATAAGTTTTCTCCCCACTATGGATTCCCTGGTGCCGAATGAGGTGTGACTTACCACTGAAAGATTTCCCACATTCACTGCATGTGTAGGGCTTCAGTCCAGTGTGGATTCTCCGATGAACCACAAGGTTGGAGCTATGACTGAAGGCTTTTCCACACTCTTTACACTTATAGGGTTTCTCCCCTGTGTGGATTCTCTCATGTACTGTAAGGTTTGCACTCTGACTAAAGGCTTTCCCACACTCAGTACATACATACTGTCTCTTTCCAGCATGAATTTTCATGTTTGTTGCAGTATCCAAACACTGACTACCATCTTTTTCAGATTCTTGCTCACTCACTTCTGTAAGTGTTTTATTGTCTTTAACTGTCTTATGTCTGAAGTTTCTGGTCTTTCTCCTCATTTTCTCTTGCCTGAAGCATCACATTGGCCTCTTGAGTCTTCTCTTTCCTTTCAGAGGAGCTTTCTAAATTTTGACTTCCCTGGCAACACCTCTGTGGAGTTCTCTTCAAAGTGTGAGATTCTGACTTTTCAGGAATGATACTTTGGAATCAACACCTCCTCAGTCCCAGTTTCACCATCTGACAGAAGAAAGAGAAATTGCACATATCACCCATTCTCTACACTAGAGGAAGGAGAATTATCCAAAGATAACAAGATGTGGTAGATCACAGGGCCTTACAAGGAAGAGGAAGTGTTCAAAGTCAGAGAGAACTGATTACAAATAAGATGAGAAAAATAAGGGCAGACCCAGAGGCCGAGGTAAAGGCTTAAGGGAAGACAGGACAGGAACCCAACAGGTCCAGGATCAGGATCAGCAATCAGTAATATAAAATCCACCCTGGTTTCCTCCTATCTCATACTCTACTCCCAGAATTGGAGTCATCTAACTAACTCCTCATCTGGTCCCTAGACAAAATGAACTGAAAGATCCTTAGTTCACCAGCTCTTCAAAATAGTTTGGCTTTTAGTTCTTGCTGACTGATTCCCCTAATACCAATGATATAGTGACTGGCACAAAACAGATGCTCAAGAATTGTTTCAATGATCAGCAACTGAGATTGTCTTGGGGTATGACTAAGATTTCATCTTTTGCTCTAAGTCCAGGTATGAGGCCCCTATACACATCTCTGTTCTTAAGACCTGTCTTAATAAGGGGTAACACAGTTCTTCCAATACAGAGCCTACTGGAGCCTAGTCACACCATAGCCTACTTTGTAGGGATTGCTCTGTAGCTGAATCTAGCCACATGTGCTCATTCCGCTTCTCATCAAGCTACCACTCTGACAAGCTATCACTAAATCTACAGTGTGAAACTCAGAGGCTGAGGGGGGGAACAGGGTCAGCTAAAATATGGCACGGGAAACTCTGATAAGACCTTGCATGATACAATGGTAAAGTATCTAATAGTGGCAAAAGGGTGAAAATAGGAGACGGCACAACCAAAAGGGGCCAATACATGAAACCCATGTCAGGAATGAGCAGGAACTTCCCAAAGAATTTAACATGAAACTCGGGACATACAGGTAATCTTTGCATATCTCAAATATGGAGAAGATTGGGTCATAAAAGGAAAACAGAAAGATGACTGCATGATACGAACACATAATTAATGTTCCTTTTACTATGTTCCTTTCCAGACTTGTCCATATTTATAGTTATATAATCACAAATATATGGTAGATATAATTTTGTATCCTACTTCTCCAAGTTTTCATATGTAATCTTCCACATTGCTATTTAATCATAAGATCATTTTGTGACTATAGAATACACTGCCAACTGAATTCATTATCATTTACCTACAATTTTGCTAGTGTCAGACATTTCTGTTGCTCCCTGAGGTTTAACCACTGTCAATAATGCTATCATGATCACTTTTTTATTAAGTCTATTAATTTATTTTTGAGAGAGAAAAAGAAAGCATGGGGAAGGGGCAGAGAGTAAGGGAGAGAGAGAATCTGAAGCAGGTCCCACGCTGTCAGCACAAAGCCCAACTTGGGGCTCAATCCCACAAATCATGAGATCACGACCTGAGCAGAAACCAAGAGTCGGACCCTTAACCGACTAAGCCACCCAGGAGTCCCTATCATGATCATTTAAACAAAGTTTTCTTCCTACTGAAATATATTCCTAGGATAAAAGCTCTACAAGTGAGTTATTGAGTCAGAAGAAATGAAATTGTTTTGTAGTACTGCCTTTGCCTTTCATAAAAGTTTGACCACTTTCCATTGTCTCATAGCTTTGTGGTAAACTGAGTCACAGTCTCTGAAGGAGAAGCATGTCCAATGGTGAGTGCCCAAGACCAGCGAGGAAGGAAGAGAACCTCCAACTGAGGTTAGAGTTCATATCTCAGGAACATAGGTGCCACTGATGCCATACAGGGACACATACATACGAACTTGTGCCGATGATATAAGGGGGAGGCAGAGAAAATGATGGTAAGGGGGCGGACTCTTGTCAGGATCCTGAAGCACACTCACATCCAGCTGCCGCTACCCCTCCTAATCAAACAGGAAGAAAATCAGTAAGAAGCTAGGGGCCTGCAAAGCAGAGTCAGACAGTAAGTGAAGCCACTTCCAAAATTCTGAGAAAGTTGATGGTTCTTTTTGAGTTGTTTTTTCATTTGTAATCTGCTCTGAAACTTTTCTTCATACACGCTTTAAAGTAGTAATTACTGAGCATTCTACTTTGTACAAATCTCTGTTTTGGATCTAACAGGGAAACTTTTTAAAAGCATTATTGCAGAAAAGGAGAAAAATACAAACTAAAAGTAGAAAATACACACTCTCGGTAGTATGAATGAATGGATGGATGAAAAAGTGGGTAAGTTTATATATTTACTGTTATTGAGGGCTCTAATCTTGCTAAGCAAACTGTGTTCTGCTAACTTGTATTTTTCAATTCTTTTTGTAAGTATTACTTAGGAAAAGTTGGGAAATGACTTTAGAGGAATGGATTCCCGTAACTACTAGAACAAAGGATTTTAGAGATTCAGAATGAGACAAATGCCTTGAAGCCAATATGTCTCATTTCTAGGCATGACTGATCTGAAGCTTCCCAGCTAGTGACATAACTATTCTATTGCTCAAGGCTGCTATGGAAAAGATCTTGTTGTGGCTTTCAAGAAAGAGGTATCCATGGAAAATGTTAATAGCCAGGTATTTACATGACTAATCCCCAATATGACTGTATTAGAAGATGTGACCTCTAAGGAGGTAATTAAGGTTAAATGAGATCATAAGAGTGGAACCTTGATCTGACAGGATTAGTGTGTCCTTTCAATAAGACATGAGAGAGAGCTCACTTTTGTTTCCACTCCTGCCTCCCCTCCCCCCAACAAACTGAGGACAGCCATATGAGCACACAGTAAGAAGGTGGCCATCTATAAGCCAGAAAGAGAGTCCTAAGTCCTTACCAGAAACTGAATCAGGTGATCACCTTAATCTTAGGCTTCCAGGCTCCAGAACTGTGAGAAAAGGAATGTCTGTTGTTTAAATTACCCAGTCTATGGAATTTTGTTACAGCAGCTTGGGCACACTAATATAAGCATAAAGTATCACACCTACCTTTAAGGAGCTTACAATAGAATAAATGGCAAAAAACTAGGAGACCAAATTAAAATTTATGAAGTACCCAATTAGGAGGTGAAGGGGGCTAGGGAAGGGAGTGATTACTGGGGCCAGGAATGCTCGGAGAAAGGTGCCTTAAAAAGGCAAACCTTTGGCTGAGCCCCAAAAGAGGAAGGAATTGTTTCCTCAGAAGGAAATGGGAAATGACTTGCACAGGGCCAGTGTACTTAGAAATAAGTGGGAGATTACACTATCACATAGCTTCATGATGTGTGGGGGGCCGGGCCCTGGTGCCAGGCTGAGACCGGGTCGAGCAATGTTCCCCGTTGACTCAAGCCAACCCGGTGGTTCCCCCTCCCATTCCCCCACTTTCAAGGGCATACGAAAGCCTTGTCAAGGCCGAGAAAGTTAATTCCTGAAGCCTGTGGTCTGCAGGTGTTGGCAGTAATGCTACCTCCCTTTTTCTATCCCAAGTCAGATAGAAACAAACATGGGAATTGTGTTTTGCTAGCAATCTTATCAACAAGGTCTTGTGACCCGTCTAGAAAATGCACAAGAAACACAGAACTAAATGTTTTGGTTGGCAGCGATTATGTGAAACCTGTTTATTCTTAGAATGACCTGACCCATAAGAGTCTGGTTATAAAAGATTGTGTATAGCAGCAATAAAGCCGTCACTTGGGCCATCAGCCCAGGGGACCCTCCTGTTCCCAAACTTTCTCTTCTCTCTTTTTTTCTTGCATTCCCCTACCTTCAGGCCCCTGACCTCGGTGTTTGTCCCGCCGGTCGCGACAATGATGGTGAGAATTCTGTCCATTTTGTTCACCTTTGTCTTCCCAGCATCTAGCACAGTTCCAGGCATATAGTAGGCACTAAAAAAAATTTTTTTTCATGAACAAATAAAGGAATGAAAAAATTACGTTGCCTGAAGTCATATGAGCCTGAACACTGAAATTATGGGGCATATATGGATATAATTTAATATATATTATATATTTGATATATAATTTGAAATGAGTACCAACCATTCTCATTTTCTTTCCTGATTCTATATTTTTTCTACCTTGCTGTTCTCTCTCACTCTCACTTGTCAAGAATACAGTTTTTCAAGCATTATCATTCATTGTCCCTCGTCCCCATACTTCCCTCCACATCCCAGCACATTAATATTTCTCTCAGCATCATGAAGTAGAAAACTGGAGAGAGGCAGCTGGGTATCCTATGAGTCGTATTTGAGGGATATAAAAAGAAATAATCCAAGAGACGCTACCTAGGAGTAGGGTGCTCATATATCCTGGTTGTCCCAGAACAGTGCTGGTTTATACTTGCTATTCCAGCATCATTAACGGCAGCCCCCTTAACTAACAAAAGTATACCAAGTTTGAACAATAAGTTTTCTATCATCCTACATAAAAGTGAAATTGGGAATAGAATGCTTTAGGGTATAATATTGTATGTCAACTACACTTCAAATAAAAATCTTAAAAAAAAAAATGCTTTAGGAAGATTAGCCTGGATGGGTTAGAGGTGAAAAAAAGGAATGGAGGAAGGGAAATGAGTTGAGAGACAACTTTAGGAATGCAGTATGGGTGACCATTAGAGGGTCTGCCACTTTCTAGGTGCCCAATAAATGTTTGTTGAATGAATGAACAAATGAATGAGATAGTCAGACCCCAGTCCAGGATAAATACAGGATAGAGAACAATGAAGTCCAGCTGTTTCCAGGAAAGCATACACTTTTATCAGACTAGATACAGAGGATGACTAAAAGAAAGAATTCAAGGTTATCAGATCCAGGTCTAAATACCTATAATGGTAGTGTCACTAAGAAAGATGAAGATGTAGGAAAACACTTCAGATTAAGAAAAGGAAGAATATGTCAGGAATGCAAATTTAAGAATAAGAGGTGACAGAGGAAGTCATGAGAAAGTATAAGCTCACTGAGATGGAGACTTGGGTTAGAAGAGTAGGAAGGGAGAAAGAGAAATGCACAAGGATGTGCATAAGGAAACCCAGGGCCGTTCTGGGGGACCAGAGAAGGAAGCAAGACTTATCAGATCAGGGAGGGCCAATCCGAGGAGAAACTGGTCAAATGGAAACCTATTTGTCCTCTGCCTGACTGGATGGAAAATTCCCTCAGAAAACCTGGAAGAATTCCCAGGCACTAGGAGGGAAAGTGAACTCTTGGCTGAAGAAGTAGGAGCAGGGATAGATGAGACCACAGAGCCAGCAGGACACTAGAGATACCCAAGCAACTGTGCATAAAAGCACACTCTCAGACAACTGGTAAACAGATGAGAACCAATGAGGCCCCCCAGATTTCTGACCCACAAATCCCTGAGATTGATGGGTGAGTGTTCTGATCTCAGGACCACCATTCAGTTCAGGCTGTGAGAAACTCACAAAGAGCAGAAAGAGAAAGAGAAAGAGGTTTTACCTTGGGATGTTGTATTCCCTTAATTCACCACATCACCTGCCTGTTCAAGTCCCTCTGAGCAGTGGTCACATGGCCCTTGGTTACTGATTGGCTGCAATGGGGTGAGGAATAAGAGGGAACACCTGAATATTCCAGACAGACAGATGAATGAAAGATAAAAATGAGGGTGCCTGGGTGGCTCAGTCAGTTAAGCATCTGACTTCAGCTCAGGTCATGGTGTCACGGTTCATGAATTTAAGTCCCACATCCAGTGAGCTCAAGCCCCACTTCAGGTGAGCCCTGCTTCCCCCCCCCCCCCCCCCCCACCGCCATCTCTCTCTCTGCCCTTCATGGGTCTCTCTGTCTAGCTCTTTCTCCCTCTCTCTTTCTGCCTCTCACTCACTTGCACCCTCTCTCTCAAATAAATAAATAAGTAAATAAATAAATTTCAAAAAAAAATCGAAAGGAAGGAGCACCTGGGGGCTCAGTCAGTTGAGCGTCCAACTTCAGCTCAGGTCATGATCTCATGGTTTGTGAGTTTGAGCCCCGCATTAGGCTCACTGCTGTCAGCACAGAGCCTGCTTCAGATCCTCTGTCCTCCTCTGCCTTGCCCCTCCCCCACTCTCTCTCTCTCTCAAAAATAAATAAAACAATTTTTTTTTTAACTGAAAGGAAAAAAAATAAAACAACTGGGAGAAAATATCAGAGGAACTACTTGACCTCAGGAAGAAAAAGGCCTGTGCCTTAAACATAAAACAAAGCCTGACGTCATGACCAAACTGGATAGATTTTACCATACAGAAATCTCTGTACTTCGAGGAAACACCTTAACAAATCTGTAATATAAACTAGAGTTGCTTTATACTAGAATTAATTGGGTGTATGTCTGTGTCACTCTGCCTCACAAGTACACACTCAGCTCTAAGCCCCAAAGAGCAAGGCCCATGGTATTCATATGTGGATCCCACAAAGTTCCTAGCACAAAGAGGGCTAAGTGAATGTTGTATGATTTGAAATGTTAAACAAATTTAAGATTTTAATTCAATCTGGGTGTAGGGACGGTGAGAATCGCATCTGACCTCCACTTGTTCATCCCTTTAGTGCTTCATACTTGTCTGAACACCATGACAGTATATTTGCAATCTCAGCAATGCTGTCGCAATGGGGCCATGCAGGGGCCCCAGTTCCCTGAGAAACTGACCTAGTCAGAGATTCTCAGAATGTCAGAGCTAGAACAGATCGTCCAGACCTCCTGGTGTTCTATATTAAAATGTGGTGATGGGGAGACCGAAACTTAGAGGAAAGCTGCAGCTCAAGTCCAAGTCTCCTGACACCCAAATTTGAGTTCAACTATATTACCTTTCCTCCCATCCCCAAACTCTATTCCTCAAGGTTCAGAGGCCCCACTCCCACTTCTCTGCTTCTTTCCTCCTCAGTAAATAGCCATCCAGAAATGCTCCCTTTCAGCTGTGGTCCCCTTTCTCTAGCATGTAGGATTCCTGTCCCCAGATAACAAATTTCACAGCATAGGTCTCACCTGCCCAGCACAGACAGCCTCACTCCAAAGATCTGCCCAGCACAAATCTTGCCTGATCTCTTCCTTGAGTTTGGTGTGGAAGTTCCTAATGGGATGCTGAATCACTGTAAACAGACAGAAATGATTGAGTTCTCAGAGAGCTCAACTCCCAGAGGACACTCAGGGCAGTGTCACATACTGGGCACCTTCCTTTCGCAAAGACTGTGAGCAGTAAGGGTGATAATTCCCACTCTGAAGATGAGGAAATGAAGCTCCCAGAGGTTGAGTGACTTGACAAAGGTTGTGCAGCAGGTGAGAGACAAATCTGTGTCTGAAGGTAATCCTCGTTCTATCAAACTACAGTTGCTCCTTTTCACTTGTTCTGTTTGATATCTAAAAATTCCCGTATTCTTCTCTAACCGCAAAATAAATTCCAACTGCAATCCAACTTTTTCCAGCAGACGTCTGCAGCAGAGGGATGAGAAGGGAACCTGGCTGAGTCAAATACCTTTAAAGAGAAAACTAAGCCCTTAAAGGGAGGATAAGAGGAGAATGTTTTCTTGTTTCTTGTTTTTTAACAATTACCTATTTCTGAGAGTCACTGGCCCTCACAATCCGTTTTGGTTTCAACCTCTCCAGATTCCCAGACTCTGCT
This sequence comes from Felis catus, assembly GCF_018350175.1. Taxonomy (NCBI): domain Eukaryota; kingdom Metazoa; phylum Chordata; class Mammalia; order Carnivora; family Felidae; genus Felis; species Felis catus. Next base: position 158,396,515 of record NC_058376.1, on the reverse strand, counting down.
TCTAACCCTTCAAGCTTATTCCATCTCTTCCCTACCAGAAAATACCTCTGTTTTGTACACAACTGTAACCACAGGAACTAGCATCTAGTGGTAGGTACTCAATGAGGATTTGTTGAATGAATGAATGAATGAGCGAGCCACCTTCGGGAAAACCCTGTCCTCCTGGGTTCCTTTCCTTCCTGGGAACACAGCGGGGAACGGACCGGTGTTCCGATTCAAACCGGTGTTGAAGACGGGTTGTGGAGTCCTTTGAGCCTGGCTGGGATCTCGACTGCTGTGACCAGGGCAGCCTGCTGATTAGGGGCGGGGATGACAAAGTTCTGTCACCACTATCAGCTCTGTCAGAGCGAGCAGCTACGCGGAGTGAGAAAGGAGACCCCGGACAAAGGGGCAGCACCGAACGCGGGGAGGGAGAGGCCCACGGAGAGGCCCACAACTACCCAAGTCGACACCTCCCTCCCTGTCGCCGAGCGTGCTGCCCTCAAGGAGGCCCGGCTCCCGGGCGGTGGCCCCACCCACTCCCAGAACGCGGACCGAGCCCCCACGCCAGCCTGCCACATACCCCTCACCGAAAGCGCCCGACCCACATCTTGGAACACAGCGGAGAAGGAACTGCGTCACGGACTCCCCACTAACCCCCCTCCTCACCCTCCGACCCTTCTAGGCATCTGGAGGTTTCCTCATCTCTGTGTCCCGGAGGCTGGAGCCTCCCGCCCCCTCAGGAGACCTCTTGCCCCGCCTCCCGCAGTTTTTGCCCGGGCATTGGCTGGGAGGATGAAAGGGCTGGGGGAGTGCGGAAGGTTAACTCTCGAGGGCTCCAAAAGGGGTGGAGCCAGGGAGAGACTTGGTTAGGGCGGGAAGAGGAACCAATCGACTGGGAAGCCCTTCTGTATCCGAGAGGCTCCCTGAAGTCACGTTCATCTTTCCTTGCACAGATCCCGTGCCTTTCAGCCTCAAAGCCAGGTGCAGTTACCGCTTACCCGCAGCGTATAAAAATACGTATTGCGTGCCTACTGTGTCACTGTTTTAGACGCTGCAGATGAGGTAGTGAAGAAAATGAACTCGCTGCCTCGTGAGGCTTACTTTCGAGTCAAGGGATGCAATGATAAATAAATACCTCTGGGGGAAGAGTATTCCTAACAAAGGGAACAATCAGGAGCAAAGGCCTTGTAATCAGGAGGGAGGTGGGGCACACATTTCAGTCCTTATAGACCATAAGGACTTTGGATGTGTCACAAATAATATTGGAGGGTTTGGGAACCAAGGAGGGACATGATCTTACCTTTTTCTTTTCTTGCCACATATTCAAGGTTTATTAGCTATTAGATACAAAAAAAGCCAAGAAACTTGTTCCCACAAATTCTGCAAATTTCTTGCTGGTAGTCCCTGGTCATTCTGACAAAAACCTGACATGGACATTTCACTAGATGACATAACGTTTTAAAATTTTGCTTTAGCTGCTCTGTTGAGAACAGTCTGTAGGCGGGTGAGAGTAGAAGCTGGGAGGTTGAGGCTATTGTAGCATTCCAGATGAGAAACGATGAAGGCTTGGATTAGTTTAGAAATGATAGAGGTGATGAGAAATGCTTCTGCGTATAAAGCTGATGCTTGAACAATGCAGGGGTTAGGGTCACTGACCCTGTGCAGTAAAAAATCCACATATCACTTTTGACTCCCCCCAAACTTAGCTAGTGTTAAGCCGGTTGACCAGAAGCCTTACAGATAAGTCAATTCATACTTCCGTAGGTTATATGTATTATGTACTGAATTCTTACAATAATACCAATTTTTTCCTAAATTTTTTTTTTGTATTCCCAGGCTACACAGTTCTTCTGTGAGTTTTCTCAAATTGCCCACATCTCCGAGTTTTTCCAGTAAATTTACTGGACAAAAAAAAAAACACATATAAATGGACCCATTCCAACCTGTGTTGTTCAAGGGTCAACTATATTTTGAAGGCATGGTCAACATGATTTGCTAATGAATTGGTTGTTGGTTAAGGATGACTCTACAGTCACTGATGTGAGCAACCAGAGTAAGTTTGCCTTTTAGAAATAGAGTAGACTGAAAGAAGAATGGTTTTAGGGAAAAGGATCAATAGTTTTATTTTGGATGTGTTAAGTGAAAGATGTCAACTAGACATCCAAGTGAAAATGTCAAACAGGCAGTTGGAATAAGAGTGTACCAGGAGCTCTCTTATCCATTAGCTCACGTAGGTGAAACAGCAACCCTGCCATATTTCAAGAAGGAGACTGAGAAACAGAGATTCAGAGAAATGATAAGACTTACACAAGTTCATGCCCCCTAGTTGATCCTGGATGTAAAACTCAGGTCCATGACACTATTGTCACAATATCAAGAAACACTTAAGAAAAATATTCATGTACATTAAGACAGTTATGACCAATTAAGTCTAACTTTTCATGTATTCTTTTATTTGAGGGAGGGGTAATTAATTCTGATTCAACATGGTAACTCTACATTTGGTCCCAGGAGGTAATGATTACTCCTTAATATTCTAGCCCAGTTGTTCTCAAATTTTAGAAAGCATAAGAATCAGTTGGACCCATGTTAAAAATACAGGTTCCATCAGTTAAGTGGCTCCATCAGTTAAGCATCTTTTTTTTTTTTTTAATGTTTATTTTTGAGAAGTGGGGAGGAGCAGACATAGGGGGACAGGGGATCTGAAGTGGGCTCTGTGCTGACAGCAGGCAGCCTGATGCAGGGCTTGAACTCATGAACCATGAGATCATGATCTGAGCCAAAGTTGGACGCTTAACCAACTGAGCCACCCAGGCACCCCAAGCATCTGACTCTTGATTTCAGCTCAGGTCATGATCTCACAGTTCATGGGATCAAGCCCCACCTTGGGCTCTGTACTGTCAGTGTGGAGCCTGGTTGTGATTCTCTCTCTCTCTGATCCTCCCCTGCTAGTGTGTGCTCTCTAAGATAAATAAACTTAAAAGAAATACAAATTTCAGTGCCCCTCATTCAATTTGTTGCCTTTATCTAGAAGCGTATTCTTTTTTTCCGACAAAAATCTATTCACTCAGTCCAAAATGACATCACTGTTCAGAATCAGGGTATTTTGAGGGTTACAATTGCCTAAATATTCAGCATTTCCATCTTTATCATGACATTTGCCAGCTAAAGAAATTCCAACTCATATTTGGGTAAATGAAGTCAATATCCAATTATTCAGGTCTTACTTTATTGGTCAAAATAGTGATAATGCAATGCTTCCCTTTGGAAATTCAGCCTATTTGAATATAGGTCTCTCAGGCTGTTAGAAAGGATCAAGATACTTCACTTCGAGTGATATATGCACCCCTATGTTTATTGTAGCATTATATACAATAGCCAAGATATGGAAGCAATCTGTGCCCATTGATAGATGAATAAATAAACGTGCTATTGATAGATGAATGCATAAAGATTCTTGTTTGGGACAGGGCAGGTAGGGGCACACCTTTACCTCTGCCCCAATACAAGCTGTTCATTAACTTTGACTCTAGCATATTGCTCTGGACAAATCAGAGGCCCCTGACCAGATGTGCAACTTCTCTTATTCCTGCAGACGGTTGGGAATTGCCCAGCTGTTCCTGATCCTACTGTTCAAGTATCCCACATGTTCACTCTCAGAAGAAAACTTAGGGAACCCCTGAGACGAGGTGAATTGTCTAGTTTTTCCCACGTGGCTCTCTAAGGTCTCTTAAAGAAAAACCACAACTATCATTGCTCCAGTGCTCCTCACTAGGATAGATGTCCATAATAAACATACAGCTCAGAGAATACAGTTGTTAGTGGTTTAATATTTAGCACCATGGCAGCTGCCATGACCACCTTTTCCATAAATGGCCCCTGTAACAGACCGCATACATCCCAAATCCTAAGGGCACCAGTTTGGTGGTTCCCAAGGAAAAGCTTGAGTGTCACCAATTTTTGCTCACTGCCAAAGCAGCCTGAATGCTGACTGGAGAGTTTCACTGGTGGTGTCTTCTTGACATCAGGACATGCTCTATGACTTGCCAGGGCCGCTACAGTTATGATGTAATTGCATTTGTTTTGGCCCCTAAACCCTTGGGAAGCAACATAGACAGTCACAGACATAGACAGCAACATAGAGTCTCAGTAAGGGGATAAAACATTTTTCAATTTTTTTCCAAAATGGGACTCAAAGTATATAATTAATGTATACAATCTAAAGGCATGTACATTTGTGCCCCATGGCCCTGAGCATGCAGCTATGATTACCACTCCCTCTTCAGTCTAAGGGGAATATATATTGTCCTGTGATTACTTTGTCTAATAATCTCACCGTAGCCAAATATTGGATAACTATTGACTCTGTTCATCTCCATCCACAATCCATATGGCACCAAGTTGGCATTCAGTTGGGAAACTGAGTATCTGTAAATGTATCATCCATATAGAAGACAATGCAACTGGAAGGGATCTGGGGGAAAAGCCTGTTAGATTATAAGATTATCATTGTTTTTAATGAGCCAACAATTCCTAACCAAGCAACACTTGAGGAAGACCCACAGGTCAGAAAAGGGTTGGGTCATCATACAGTTCTTTCCTACTGTGGTTTCATGTAAAGCATTCACATGCCTTAACAGGGGATCTGTACCTCATCTTACGTAGCCCTGTGCATACATTAGTGGGAAGACTATTGTGGTTCAGTAAGGAATATCTACATTGTCCTATTCTAGATCAAATAGTTGTACCATTAGTTACCTGGAGCCAGCTGACACGACACCTTCTCTTTATACAGCTGGAACAAGTGCTTCCATGAGGCCCCATCAGGCTAGAAAATGTCCTAACGTTAGACTCAGAGGATGATATTTTCCATTAGGCAAAAGCTACCTTGTGAATGGTCACAATTTGTCCCTAACAACTAGAGGTTTTCATGAAGTGAAAGTTTTCATGAAAGTATCCTTCACAGCAGGAGGTCAATGCCTTGACAGAAATGTTTCCCATTTAGTACAGAAATGGGTACTGAGTATTGTCTAACTCAGTAACTTTTTAGTACCCATAGTCTCTTGACCTTTCCTACTAGATTTAAAAGCGGAACAATTAGGGTTGGGGATGTAGGGTATAGGTGTGGAATATTTTCTTTCTGTGCATAAGAGGTAAGAGGATAATGTGCATATGAAGTAAGACGATTAAGTGTCCAGCTCCTAGCACCTTTACTCTCATATCTGACCACTTAAACTATCTCCTGGGTATAAATTCACACTAATTTTTAAAAATAAAGGGGGGGGGTCCTTTATGCCACTACTTAACAGTCCAGTAAAAATGATTTCTGGATATATATTACCAAAATTTACAGAGGGAGAAATCTAAAGAGTACAACCACTGAAGAATCAAAATGTTGCTAAAGATATATCCCTCCCAATTACCTCCTCCTCAAAAAAGGATCTGGCCACTATTTTTAGCCTTCAATGAATAATTCCCACATTATGCAAACTATTTCAGAAAACAAAAGAGAAATAAACTTTCCATATACATTTTGGAAAGCCAGCCAAACCTTAGTAAATTAAATCTAGTTTTCTACATTAAAAAAAAAAAAAATCATCACAAACAAATGGATTTTATTCCAGGACTTCCAGGAAACTTCAATTATTTGGAAGGTTGTCAAAAAAATATGAATTACAAAAAGAATAGATGACATACACCAACACATTTTTAAAAAACTTGATAGAATTTAGCAACTCTAAGTGTAATCATTGCTATAGTGGGCACTATGTGCCAAGAGCCGTTCTAAATGCCTTATACTTACTAATGAACTAATTTTATCCTCACAGCCATAGCTTTAGTTTACAGATGGAAGGACTGACACACAAGGAAGCTAAGTGACTTGGCCAGGGCCACATACCCTAGATGAGTGGTAAGCCAGGATTTGAGTTAGGATACGAGGCACAAAATCAGTGTTCTTAACTACTGTACTATCTTGCTTCTTCTAAAAACAGGAATAGAAGGAAACTTCCTAAACACAATAAAGTACCAGAAACCAACAAGGAAGTAATGGTGGCGAGATGTCCAGAATACATGGGGAAGTTCTCAATAAGGCCCCCAAATGTGATATTCTACAATGAGATGCTGCTTCCATCTTTAGAAGCTTCTACTCTAGTTGGGGTGAGAACAGGGATATCAGGCCCAATTTAAGGATGGTCCACCTAGAGAACAGAGTTTTTAAAAATTATTTATTAAACAACTACTATATGAAAATTATCTATATGCTAAAAGAAATACATACCATATCTAGCCTCAAAGGGCCTACAATAAGTTGATATGAAAGTATACACATACACACTGAGAATAATTGACAAGGTAGTTTAACAACAGTTGCACCAGCTGTAGCACCAGCTAATTGGAAGCAGTAAGGTCAAAAAAATAGATGTTTAAGAAGGATGACGGAGGATTTCAAGAAAGCCTTTTAGTGATTAGAGGGATCTGAAAGGATCTAAGGGACATACATTAGCAAACAGGAAGAAAAGGTTTTATAGATAGGGAACACAGGAGATGAAGGTCTGGATTATTGTGGAAGTTTAAAATCTATAGGGATGGGGCACGTGGGTGGCTCAGTTGCTTAAACACCCAACTTCGGTTCAGGTCATGATCTCACAGCTCGTGAATTTTGAGCCCTGCGTCAGGCTCTGTGCTGACAGCTCGGAGCCTGGAGCCTGCTTCAGATTCTGTATCTCCCTTTCTCTCTGCCCCTCTCCCTTTCCTGCTCATGTCCTGTCTCTCTCCTTCAAAAATAAATAAACATTAAAAAAATTAAAATCTATACAGGGAGAACCTTTGCCAAGAGTAAAGGAAAAGATGAATCTGACTTGGAAAGTGACTTATGCAGATGGTAAAATGGAGGAGATGTAGCACACTAAGAAACATAGAATCTCTGTCCTTGAGAAGCACACAATCTGATTATGGGATACATAACTAAGAAACTGGATTTCTCAACAAATCCAATGAAAGAATGGACAAACGAATAAATGAACTTATAAGTACATGAAATGTGTAGTCCTTACTTTACCAAGACTGAGAAAGGATTACACTGTGACTCCCACTTTCCTACCTTCATGACCCACCAGAAAGTATGCAGAGAATGGCACATTTTGAGGAGCAGTTTTAAGAGATCAGGATGAGCATCCTTATAAAAAAAAGCTTAATTCAAAGTTCCTTGGAAAATCATGCCTTAAGAAACTGAGCGAGCCAGACCTGAATGTTTGTCTCCGATGTGAGTTCGCTGGTGGTGATTGAAAGTGGAACGCTGACTAAAGGCTTTCCCACACTCAATACACTCGTAGGGCTTCTCTCCAGTGTGAACTCTCTGATGTACAATGAGCTGTGAGCTGTCACTAAAGGCTTTCCCACAATCACTACATTTATAGGGTTTCTCCCCAGTATGGGTTCTTTGATGTACCATGAGACTGGAGCTATAACTAAAGACCTTCCCACACTCATTACATTCATAAGGCTTCTCACCAGTGTGAATTCTTTGGTGTATAATGAGGTGTGAGTTTTGATTGAAGGATTTTCCACACTCGTTGCATTTATAGGGCTTTTCACCTGTGTGAAGTCTCTGATGTCGAATAAGACATTTACTGAGACCGAATGCCTTACCACATTCATTACATTCAAAAGGTTTTTCTCCAGTATGAATTCGCTCATGATCAACAAGTTGAGAGTTCTGATTAAAGGCTTTCCCACATTCACTACATTTGTATGGTTTTTCCCCAGTGTGGAGACTCTGATGTCGAATAAGACATTTACTCCGACTGAAGGCCTTGCCACATTCATTACACTCATAAGGCTTTTCGCCAGTATGGATTCTCTGATGATCAGTAAGATTTCTATTAGAACAGAAAGCTTTCCCACATTCACCACACTTGTAAGGTTTCTTACCAGTATGAAGTACCTGATGTCGAACGAGACTTTTACTCCGAATAAAGGCCTCACCACACTCACTGCATTCATAAGGTTTCTCTCCAGTATGGGTTCTCTGGTGGTCAATTAGTTGGGAACTCTGAGTGAAGGCTTTAGCACATTCATTGCATTTATATGGTTTCTCGCCATTATGGAGTCTCTGGTGTTGAATAAGATGGGAGCTGTGTCGGTAAGTCTTTCCACACTCACTGCACTCATAGGGTTTTTCCCCTGTATGGGTTCTGAGATGAACTATGAGCTGAGAGGTCTGCCTGAAAGTCTTCCCACACTCATTACACTCATAGGGTTTCTCTCCAGTATGGATTCTCTGGTGCCCAATGAAGTGCGAATTCCGATTGAAAGCTTTACCACATTCATCACACTGGTAAAATTTCTGTCCCTTGAGAACTCTCTGATGTTCTGTAGCACTAGAGGACAGATTTGGATCCTTATATTCATCACATCCATCTTTTGTGGATTTACCTTTATCCTTGTGTGTTAGTTTGAAGAAATCACTTTCCAGTCTGCTCCCTTCCTCATCTGAGGGTTGCCCTTCCAGCTTCTCTAAAGCACCTTCACAGACAGTTCGTGCCTCTGGTTCTCCAGAAACCACCCCACAGAGGCCTCCTGATGTCCCATCAGATGACCCCAGTCCTTTAGAAACTTCCTGCTTTGCAGGCAAATCCGGACACTCCATCCTAGTCTCATTTGCTGCCAAAAGAGAGAAGAAAACAACTTTTATTCATTTTGCATCCTATTAAAAAAACAGAACCATCAGGATCTACGTATCTGAAAAAACCTTCACATTAGGGGACACATTAAGAGGCGACACAGTAAGAACAGGACAAAAGTGGGAACTAGCTCAAGTTTTTCTTCATGGACAGAAAGATGAAGAGGGGAAGGACGATGGGGGGGGGGGGAAGGGAGTGGACAGAGCTCTGTCCTGATAGCTCTTAATTGCTCCAATTAATTACCCAATTCAAAAGAGCAATCAGGGGCACCTGAGTGGCTCAGTCGGTTAGGCATCTGACTCTTGGTATCGGTTCAGGTCGTGATCTTGCAGTCGTGGGATCGGGCCATGTGTTGGGCTCCATGCCGAGCAGAGACTGCTTGGGATGCTCTCTCCCTCTCTCTCTGCCCCTCCCCAACTTGCGTTCTCTCTCCCTCTCAAAATAAATAAATAAACTTAAAAGGAAAAAAAAAAAAAAAAAAGAGCAACTGGAGGGCAAGAGAACAGACTGTACAGACGGGTGATCTTACAGAAGTCACTTAGTAAAATGATGAACTCTAACATCCTTTCCAACCATGCCATTGTCTGCTTCCACGGTTCTCAGCAAAGATATTGAGGGGAGAGAGGAGTGGCAAATACCTCAAGTCAAATATGAGAAACAGTGTAGGCAAGCACAATTAGGAAAAAAACGGACCAAAAAAAGTGATTCTCACGTGTGAGGACAATGACAAGATTCAGAGAAGCCATGGGTTCAGAAAACCATGCAGGGGACAGCAGAGCTCTAAAAGTGGGGGTCCTCTAGTCCCTGGGGCACTGAACTGGTAGAAGGCAGTACTGCATTCCTACGAAAATTAAGAAAGGGATCGATAATTTGAAATATGACTCAAAATATGTCTTTGGTATCTTGGTCATCTGGAATCATAGGAAACTGAACAGTTCAATCTTTCCTTTGGAGTCTAGAAAAGATGGGAAGAAGCAGGCAATCAGTCACGGCTAAACACAAAAATGTTGGTTCCTTTTAATCACATCTTAAGCAGGGCCACAACCCATCATGGCATTTTAGCACATGGAAAGTTATAGATATCGGGCTCCTTGGCTCCTAAGCCCACCCACCCTCTTCAGATTTGGCTACTGTCCTAGACTTGCCATCCAGAGAACCTGCCTCCAAAACATCCCCCTCCAGGAAGCTGTCCCGCCTCCGTCGTTCCTGAAGGGGAAGCTGAGGCAGCCATGCTTTGTGCCTCATGACAACTGGTCTCATTACATCTCAGACCACGACTGACCAGGCCACCAGGTCCAAGGGTAGCTTCTCTGTACCTTACACATCAGCCTCTGCTGTGGTCAGGAGCAAAGTCTGCCCAAATAGAGATGATACTTAATGGCTGAACCACCCTTGGAGTCCCTCTCTAAGTAAATCTGCAACTGGAAATGGGGCAAAATAAAGAAAATAAAAACAAGTAGGAGCTCTAAGCTGAAATGAGGCAAGGAGAGAAGCCAAGCCATTAGGAGCCACGGCATGCAAAAAGTATGAGGGAACAGAAAGTCTAATCAAGAAGATGCCATGAGAGGACAAAAGGTTCGGAGTGAAGAAAATAGGTAGCCGTGGAAGGAGAAAACAGGTAAGCAGGGAGCAACTACCACATTCCCTGGCATAAAAATTATTTGCTGTTGCTGCTGAGGACCCTGTGCTGCTCTGGGTCAGGGCCCAGTTTCCATGGGCCCCATTTCCCAAAGGATGGTCTAGCTGGCAGGTTTGATCAGGGTTTCCATTCCTTCAGCCTTACTGAAGTAACACAACTCAGGACTTACAATAACATGAGTGGTTCCCTACTCCTTACAACTACAAATTCTAACCAAACCACCTAGCTCAATTAAAAATGAAATAAAGACACTGCTTATAATTAGAACGCTGAGTGATGGGTGCGTGACAGTTCATTACACTGTTCTCTGTACTTTGTCTTACGTTTGCAGCTTTTTGCAATAAAAACTTGAAAAAGAAGCACATAGCAAAGAAAACGTATAGAATGCAGACTACGTTACTGGGGAACAGAATCATTACCCAATGAGGCCACTCTGCGATAATTTTCCGGCATGAGGCTCCGGTACACGGCTCTCTGACTGAGTGCCGGACCTTTCCACTTCCTCTCGGTATAGTCCACAGACAGGAACTCGTACGCTGCAGAACCCTGGAATGACAAGCTTCTATTGCTCAGGGATATTCCCGGCCTGAAGGGCAGAGACATCAGGGTACCCAGAGCCCAGGGTGGGGCCCTGGTGGGCAAAGGGGTGCTGGAGGGAGAGAAGCTGGGATGAAACAGAGTTCATGAACTCAGCAGGCAGGACCCAGTTCCAGAGGGTGCGATCAGGCTGGGAAACCACAGGAGCACTTTCAGAATGGGCCAGGGCCCAGAGATGAGTGCTAGCTGTTCCTGCACCACACACTTGGGAACTCAGGGAAGACAGACTCAAGCTCACCTGGGGCCTGACCATCCGAAGCACAGTTGCTGCTGCCTGGTCTCCTGACTTCCCAGCTTGGGAAACGGCAGGCACCTGGGAAGCACACTGACCTGACGGAGGAAAGAAAGCTATGAGGACAGCCCTGCCTTGGCTCCAGTAAGGTCTGTGTCCCAGTGAGTGGATTCAAGAGAACCCAGGCGGCTCCACACACTGCCTCTCATCCCTCTTCCAGGCAGGCGTTTTTCTGAGGGTGCAGAGGGTCCTTGGTCAAACTGAGAGCTGGCCATTCCTCCCAGCCCTCACTCGCTTCAACCTCTCTGAAGGAAGCTATACTTCTGCCCGCTTTCTCTCCCCATGGCTTCCCTAGCATCAGCCCAGCCTGCTTTTCCTCTCACATCTCTGGCCCCTCGTTCTGGTTTCACTTCCTTCTCTTGCCTTCTCATTATGGACACTGGAGGCTCTCAGACCTCAGAGCATCTCTTTTTGCTCTGTTGGAGATCTCACCGACTATCAATGCTCTAACGCTGCTTTCGCAGTTCCTAGCTCTTTCCTAGACTCCTATCAGAAGCTTCCAGTTACCTACAGGACGTTTCCTTTGGGTGTCCCTCATCACCTCAAATTCAAAATAAAAAATGGATGTTCTGACCATCTTCCTTTCCTGACTTCCCTCTTTCTGTCAATGAATCCATACACTGGCCAAACCCCCTAATTCTTCCTTTCCACTGTCTCTTGGATTCTTCCTTCCTATGTGTGTCACATCAGTCAATTTCTATTCCACTCAACATTGCTCAGACAACAATTGCCTCACATCCATTCTGGCACACTAGCCTCTTACAGATGCTCTAAGCCATTGGTCTTACCATTCAATCCACAATGGTTACATGTCAGAATAGTCCTCTTGAAATACTGTTTCTAACACATCAACTCTTGCCCACCAAAATTTTCCTAGCGTCAACCCTAAGGCCCTGTATAAGCAGACCCTGGGCGCTGAAAAATAGTCCTTCCTCATTACACTTCACTGGGGTCCAAGGAACCCTCATTTACAGTTTTTGTTTATATCCTCTGCTCTGGTGCCTCTCACTTTTCTCTCCCCTTCAAATGCTACCCCATTTTTCATTGTTCAATCCCACTGCTTCCTTCTCCAATAAGCATCCCCTATCTGCTCCAGCCCACAGTGATTTTTCTCATTGTTTATGATGTCCATTATGTTCACTCTCATGGCATCAAATGCCTGGGGATAGATGTCACTCAACATCTCTTACAAAATGCCTCTTCTTGCAGTTATGACTCACTCTCTGCCAACTGGATAACAAGCTCTGTGAAAGCAGTGACTGTGTACTATATCTCTCTGGTCCCCAACAGTGCCTAACCTATGACATGTGCTTGACTGAAACTTGCTAAATACATGAATGATTGGAGAATAAGCAATAGGAACAAAGTTACTAGGAAAGAAAGACAGAGGGCAGGACATTGAGGGATTCCAACAGGGTGGGAGATAGGGAGATAAAGGAAAGGAGACTTGAGGAGAAAAGGGAGGCAGCACTTGAGGCCAGAGCTGGGAGTTGAGTACCAGAGTGCCCATTGTGGAGGAGGTATGTCCCTGGGTCCTGAGGAGGCTCCAGGTGGGCTTCAGGGGCTGAACCCTCACTGAGGGGCGAGGTAGGAAGAAATTCTTCTGATGTGCCCAGGGCTGTGGTCTCCTCCAAATGTATTTCCTGTTCCTGTGCAGGAGTTGAAACCTAGGAACAAAGTATTATAATTGGATTCATAAGAGTGCCCTTCAAGGTATGGAACCCAAAACCTCTAAGAAACATCACCAAAAGAAAGCCAGGAAAAGAACAGCCAATGTCGTTCCAGCCCCAACAGTACAGCCTTCTGGGGGAAAAATTGTCAAAGCGCAATCTATAGCATGCAATTCTGCTTGCTATCCCTCTGTTGAACCTGTTGGTAGGAGCTTGAAGACCAGATTATAAAACCATTTCCATTTTGTCAATTCTTCACACACAAATTTGCTTACGAAGAACAATCTAGAAAAAGGAGCCAGGAGAGTAATTCTGTACACTCCCTGTGACCTTAGCCTACAAAAAAGGCCAATCAGAAGTACCTAGAAAATTGGGGCGCTAGGTGGCTCAGTCAGTTAAGTGTCCAACTCTTGGTTTCAGCTGAGGTCATGATCTCACAATTTCTGAGTTTGAGCCCCACGTCAGGCTCTGCACTGACAGCTTAGAGCCTGCTTGGGACCCTCTCTCTCTCTCTTTCTGCCCCTCCCCTGCTCCCTTTCTCTCTCTCAACATAAACAAATAAACTTTAAAAAAGTACCTAGAGAATAAAAAATGATAGATGTATGTACATATATGTGCATATATAATGCTACTGAAGCTGACAGCAGAAGCAATGGCCCAAAATAGTGCTGACAAGCCACGACAGTGTTTCTAATTTCTCTCAGTGAAAGTGTTTCCTCTTTAGAGAGGCCATCTCTGACCATACTGACAAAGCAAGGGTAGTCACTATCTCTCAAATAACCTGGTTACATTTTCTATATGTCTTAATCCTTAAATTATCCTATTTATGCCTTTATTGCCTATTTATCCCCCAATGAAATTACTGTCTGAGTAAGAACTTTGTGTTGATCACTTGCCCCTAGAACAATTCTTGGCCTAATGTTGGTGTTAATATTTGCTGACCTTCTCTTAATACTTTTTTTTTTCCTTTCAATACTTAATACTAGTTTTTAAAGTTACCTGCAAACCCAGTTGTCAATATGTACTACGCCTCCAAAATAATTTATATAAAAAAGTCAAATAAGATCAGATAGCACCAATCTTTACAGACCTTGAAAATACCTCAGATCATAGGTATTTCTAACCCTTGCTTATTGTCATCACACCATCTCCGCACAGTCTCACGGTTACTTTTTCACCAGCATTTGGGGCAGAAAACCTAAGACACTATCTAAATGAGTAACGTTTATAGGTTCACCTGCTTGCACTAACACGTACATAGTACAGCTTGGGTGCATAGGTGCAAATAACTTCTTCACAAACCCTGCTGGATTTGCCCCACTGGGTTACATCTGCTGAAATATGAAGGGACTCATTCCTTTATTGTATATCTCTCCAGCATAGTGACAGAACCAAGAGGCTCCCTGGAGTCTGTGGTGCCCAGGTTCTCCACTGGGCAGTCTTATAAATGGGAGTTCCAGCTCTTACATACAATTGCTGAGTACTGGCAGAAGATAGAACCTAACTGCATTGTGATAACACAATCTTGAAATTCACCAACAATTAAATGCTGGTCCAGTTCCTGTTTATTATACAGGACTCAGAAACTCCTAAGTTTCTTTTCTTTGTAGGCAAGAAAACCCCATTCCAATTTTCATTCTAAGATGGCATTCAACAGCAAGATACTAGGGAAAAACTAGTGGCTTAGAACCTAGGGAGCTGGAAAATTCTGATTCCCACACTCGGTGGTAATTAGCAATAACCACACTTCGCCTAAATCTCACGGACAAAGAGAACATTCACTAACTCTGCCATCTTAGATGAATCAATTACTTTTCTGTCCTTCCATCACTTGTCAAATGGAGATGATTACTCTCTGCATATTTTTTAAGCCTGCTAGGAGCTGAAATAAGATACAGGATATAGAAGCATTTTGTAAATTGCATGATTCTACAGCCCAGCAAGGACTACCCTACAACCCTCTTCAGCCTCAAAGTGCACATTTGCACATGCTCACTCCTGCTGAGCAGAATGACTCTGATCTGCCCTGATATTCTTTAATCTCCTCCTGGCAAACTGCCATGAAAAAGCTTGTTTACTCATTTAGCCATAAATACATTTTCTGAGCCTATGCTAGGAAAGACAGACCCATGTTATTTTTTAAAAAAACAATTTTTAAATATTTATTTTTGAAGGAGAGACAGACAGAGCATGAGTGGGAGAGGGAGAGGGGCAGAGAGGGAGACACAGAATCTGAAGGAGGGTCCAGGCTCTGAGCTGTCAGCACAGAGCCTGATGCAGGACTCGAACTCACGGGACTGTGAGATCATGACCTGGCCGAAGTCGGATGCTTAACTGACTGAGCCACTCAGACACCCCAAGACAGTCCCGTTTTCATGTCCTCCCTGTCAGAGAATAAGCCAACAATAATGGCTGTAAGAAATAAGAGTCCAAAGAGCCTACTCCTAGGCAGGAGCGAAGAGTGTTCAGCTGCCCTGTCAACTCTAAGTTGCTCTCTTGAGTTTCTGACTTAGTCACCTTTTTCTGAGGCTCCCTGGATAAAAGATTAAGTTTTGATGGAAGGAACATTCTCTTCAGCTTAAGCATATGAAGGTGGGAAAGAGGGAAAATTTCCTTCCACCCTCCTCACTAAATGGCACTCAGAACATTTCAGCCACTAGTCTCTGCCCATGGTTGAACCTAGTTGCTCTCTAGATCCTGGTGATGGCTGATTTATCCCTGCGTTTACTTCCGTATCCAAAGAAATAATGGTTGACAATGGATTTAATGCCAAATGGGCATGGCCAGTACTCTTGGGAAAAAGTCTAGTCCTCAGACTCCAATCAACTGGAATTGATTCCCTAGGCCTAAATATTGTAACTATTTTTTTTTTTAAAGCAATGAATACAATGATATGCTGGGTACTTGGGAATTTTCATATACTGGTTTTCCCCGGTAAAGTACAAAGGAGTAAAAGTAGAGGAGAACCTAATCTACCCTACTCAGTTAGTTATAAGAGCAATTTTAGACTCATAAGAGCTAACTTACCATGTGTGATAGTTTTTTAATGTGTCAATTTAGCACTGATCTGGGTGTTGTTGTGAAGGTATTTTGTACATGTGATCAAAATCCATACTCAGTTTACTCTAAGTAAAGGAGATTATCCTAGATCATCTGGATGGGTCTGATTCAATCAGTTGCAAAACCTTAAAATCGCAGCTAGAAGTTCCATGAAAAAGTAATTCTGCATGTAAACAGCAGCTTCAGCTTGTGCCTGAATTCCAGCTGGCCCTTCCTGATGGTCTGCTCTATTGATTTCAGACTTGCCTGCCAGTCCCCATAACCACATAAGCCATTTTGTGGCAATAATGTAACTATATACACAAATGTAAGTATATAATATATATCATTTCCTACTGGTTTTGCTTCTTTGGCTAAACCCTGACTGATACACATGGTCACAGAGTTAGCTCCCTCTGTTGTCCTAGAAGCCAGATTTTCCACTGTTGACACACTGCTGACTCTCCAACTTTTCCTCTGATTTGAATTCCCTTGGCTTTAAATTTGAAAGAACCCTAGGAAATAGGATAAACCAAAATTAGAATTAAAAGAAAAAAAAAAAAGGAGAGAGAGACCTCAGTTGGGTTTGGAAAGCTAGAAAAGAAATAAATGATTATGATGCCCTGAAATATCACCTCTGATAAGAAACCTAAAAGACAGCAAGAGAGATAACAGACTCTGAAAAGTATGAGGAAGTGAGCAGTGAGAAGTTATCAAATGAAGGCCCATGTGACCAACACACCCCAAAAACTACCTCTCCCTACCATACTCCCCCACTCTAACCAGCGTGTTGATCTTCTACCTGCCAGGAGTACTGTGTGGATCTCTAGGCTGAAGCTAGGCTCACGACACAGTATTTCACAAACTGATGCACAGAACTTGGCTGGGATGTGCATTTTTGTTTTTTGGCTTGAAGCACAAAAACTATTTCCTCTGTATCCATGGAACGAGCTTAGGAATCCTCTGGGCAAACCAGCCTAGATCTTAGGGAATGGAGAATTACTATTCCCAGGTTAGCCCAAGCACTAAAGAATGGTTCCAGAGGCCATTCTAGACTCATCTGCTCACCTCTCCTGGTCCACTGAGGTGTCTCTGGAAATCCTCCACCACAGCCACAGCCTCCTCACCATTCTCAGGTTGATGCAGCTGCACCCAGGTCCGCAGCTCCCCAGGCAGAATGGTCAGGAACTGCTCCAGCACCAGCAGCTCCAGAATCTGCTCCTTAGTGTGTACCTCTGGCATGAGCCACCAGTGGCAGAGCTCCCGGAGCCGGCTCAGTGCCTCCTGAGGCCCAGACATCTCATGGTAACATAACTGTCTGAAGTGGAGCCGGAAAATTTCACAGACAGGAGGGTGGTTCTTTTGGAGATTGCAGGCCTGACCCCAGGTCTGGCTCCCTGGCTCCTGCTTCATGGTCTGGCGCCACTCCTGCTTCTGCAGAACCGCACCCCTAGGGATGAGGCCTAAAGTTCCCCTGCCTTGGGTGGCCATTGTGACCTCAAAGAGAAGCTTGTTTCAGCTGCAGTTTGTCCAATTAAAATGATGCTCTATAATTCAGGTTTCAGGAGCTGTTTTTCAGAGTTGGGGGAATAGGGTGATGGGGTGTCACCTACAGAAACACCAAGAGAGAGATCAGAGTCCCAAAGTGTTCAGTCCCAGGCTGATGACAGACCACCCACAGTTAAAACCCAAAGCTCTGGGGGGAGAAAAAGGGCACAATCAGGGCAGTCTCTCTAAGCATCTCTCCAAGTGACTTGCCTTCTTAAACTTTTCAGTGGCTCCCATCATCTACAGGATAAAACCTAAATGTCTATGACTACCATTCACAGCCCTTTACCACCTGGCCTTGGGCCTCTTTTCTAGCCACACCCTCTAACACTCTCTCCGATGCCCAGACTAGAAAGGCTGTAATGATCTCCAAATGAGGAATATGCAAGGCGATGCAAAGAGTATATAAGAACATAGTAAGTTGCTATTTAATTCCTATTTAGCATATGTCTTATGTGTACTGAAATTCGCAAAACAGTACATATATTTAATTTGTAAGTAAACCTATGTTGGAAGTAAATAAACCTATGTTGGAAGTGAATGCTCAAATCTCTTCTTTATTGTGACAGAAATGCACAACATAGATTGAGACTAACGCTCCAGAGACACAGCTAGAATCACATATACTCTTACCCTGATTGGATTTTTCTTCTTCAACTTTTGATAAACTCCTGCTCATCTGTCAAGACCCGAAACAAATACCATTTTCTCCTGAGTGCTTTCCTGACTGTCCCATGTAGGAAGAGAGCTGGTAGTCTCCCTCTCTCTACTTCTCACTAAAACACTGCTGTTTTAACTAGTTTATGCACAACTCGTCACTCACACCCTCCTGCTAGATAGCCACCAAAGGAAAGGAACCGAAAGGAGTCAGAAAATGCCAGACCTTTTTCTACTCAACCACCTCCCCTAGAAAACCTTCCTGATCTCTCGAGGCTTAAGTGTGATTATTGCCTCAGTGGGCCCACAGCACCTTTTTCATTCAAACCTCTGCTAGAGCACTTCTCACACTGTGTTTGTGGTTTACACTGCTGTCTCCCCCACTTTGTGGAAGGACTCAAACGGCAAGGCTGTTTCCCAGTCTTCTTTGTATATAGGTGTGCGTACAGGGCATACAGTGGTAAACATTTGCTAGACAAATGAATGTGACTCATTCAGCTGATACTGAAGTGGGGGAAAAGTTGTATCCAGTTTATACACGTAAAACTCTGAGAATCAGCACCTTCATTGTAACCAGAGCGTCTAGGCTAGTCACCATGCAACTCAGGAACCTCGGTAAGCTACTTCTCTCTAGGCTTCAGTTCCTGTAAGGAAAAAAAAAAAACACAAACAAACAAAACACTTTAAAATAATCCGTTAATTCCGCTCTGAAATCCCACACCTGTAGAAAGTTCTGATCATTTTCCTACTTCTCTAACAGTTCCGAATGCTCAGCAGCTAATCTCATCTGCACTTTTGAGTCTCCAAGTGTCACCTGACGTTTGAAATTTCGAGACTGTCTCTCACTTCTGACGCTTCCTATTGTCTTTCAATGCAAGGTTGGGAAAACATCCACCTACATTTCGCGTTAAACCAGGGCTTCTGCGGCGCCGCTCACCTGGCCACGTCTGCCCTTTTCAACCGCTGTACCGGCAGGTGCCCGGCTCCTGGCCAGGCACGGCTGATCAAGGGCACTGGACAAAGAGGAGGCTCTATAACCGGCGGCTTCCCGTCACAGGGACCCGCCGCCGGCCGCGGGGGCGAAGCGTGGGCCGGGCCGGCGTCGCCGATCAGTGCTGCCGGCGGCCGCGGCTCCAACCCAGCGACCCCGGCCCGGGCAGCACCTCCCTCCCCGTCCCTGGTCCGCTCACCGGGGTAGTGTGGCGGTGACCCCTGGGTGCGGGACACAACCGTGGCCCGCAGAAGCGAAAACAATGGCAGAGCCGGAAGCGAGAACAAGGCCCACTTCCGGCCCCTCCAGGATCCCGGAAATCTCTGTGGCGAAGGTGGGCCCGCTTCCCTGCCCTCGGAGAAGGGGGGCTGGGAAGGGTTGGGGGGGAGGCGTGGCGGGACCGTGGTCGCCAGTACAAGCTGCTCCCGGGCCAGGCCGGGCCACCTTAGAAGGGAGAGAGGGCGGAGACTCAAATGAGGGCTCAGGCTGCGCACTTGCTCCTCTCAGAGTATTCATCCCGGGTCGGCCCCTACCCCTTCTGCTGACCTTGGGAAATAGACCCAACTTCTGAGACTTTTTGTCATCCGAAAAATGTAGAGCGTAAAGTGTGCCTCACTGGGCTAGGAGTGCTGACAGGAGTAACATACAGATACTACATAGCAAATGGCCTGGCGTATCCTGAGCGTTCAGTTATTATTACATTATATGTGATACCCAGGGCATTTTCACCCAATCTGAGTTTCACTGAAGTGAGCAACAGGGCATCTCCTTCTTACTAATGAAGAAACAGGCCCAGTGAATGATATTTTGGTCTATGGATGTGGTTAATCTTTCCTGAAACAGTCCTAGCAATCTATGTCCATGGAAAGGTCCTTAGGGAGTGTGGAGCAGCAGGTAAAAGATGGAAACGTATGGAGACAACATAATATAGATGCATTTCTCTAGTCTAGTATCTGGGAGGCAGGAGTTACCCAGGTGGTCTTCACATGGAAGAATGGTTTGCATATAGAAGCAGGTTGTGAACAGGTCCTGCTGCTAACATGATTGAGTAGGCCCTGAAGCCACAATCTCTAGGTGTAATGGCCATGGGTGAGGGGCAGAAGATAAGATCAGGCCCTTTCCCATATAGTTAGCTATATCTTATGTAGCTTATTGTAGCCCAACAGGTGGGTCATTTACAGGGTGCAAAGTAACAGTCTCCTGGGCTATCCAAGCATCACCAATATCTCAAGAGTTTCTGGGCCCATGTCTGGACTTGATATGAGTCCCTCAGTTCCATGAACAAGCCAGGACAGAAAAAGACATCAGAAGACCTACTGCAGAGTCTAAAGAAAAGTCTAAAAGAAGTCTTTTGAAGTAGTCTTTGCCCACTTGGCCTAGAGTGGCCTTCTGATAGCAAGATCATCCTCTACATTTGGAAACCTCACAGGGAGGACTTGGCCATCTCATCCTAGCTTCTGCTTGGCATTGCCATTGGATGTGGCCCATTGGTCCATTAAGTCCTCAGAGACTCAGGGTTCTTAAACAAGAAATTTCTTAATTCCAGACCAAATGTGTCAGCTTCAGTTTTCAGGTTTCCCTGACCATGTGTTGTCCTGCAGTTCTGGCTGCTTAGGAGTGTGTAGGAGACTCAAGAATCTGGAAAACAAGATTGAGTTCTTTTATTCCTCAGAGCTGTTTCATGCCTAGGTGGTTGGCTTTCCTAGTCAGCTTTATCAGGGCAGTGTGTCTAAACTTCATAGGTCCCTCTGTAGCCAGCAGTGTGGAACTGATATACCATGACTGGATTGAATCCCAGTGAGGAAGACATCTCCATGCTGCCTCCCATATAGCATCTTGGACACTGGCATTTGGGCCAAAAAACTCGGGAGATCTGAGGGAACACTACCCTGACCTCTTTGAGAAACCATCACACTATCTTTGTTATGAGAGCTAACAGAAAATGTAACCCAAATTCTAGATGCTTAAAGCAGAACTCATCATCTCTGAAGCTCCACGCATGTTCCCATCACCGTGAAAGACACTGTCATTCACCCAGAACCCCAAACCAGAACCCTGGATGCCATACCATGGGTTGGGTGACCATAGCCAAGTTACTTAGCCTTTCTGTGCTACAGTGCTGCATCTTCCTCATCTGTAAAATAAAGATAACAGTAGCTAAATCATAGAGTTAATAAGAGGACTGGATGAGATAATATATAAAAAGCACTTAGAATGGTACCTGGCAGATTGTAGGTATAATAGGTGTTTTCTAGTATGTTTCCTCCCACTTCTTCATCCACTGTATCCAGATTACTGCCAAGGCCTGCTGAGTCTTTGACCCATTTGTATGTAACAACAACAACAGCGATGACAATAACAACCTTTTGATTGAAGGAGACCACAAAAAGAGGAGCACAGTCAGGTCTGGTGATTCTCTGTCCCTAAACTGCTCAGACCTTGTCACATTATCTATGTGGACAGTCTCCTTTTCAATAGCCAAGAACTCTTATACATCTTAAAAATAAGGTGTGTCCCTAGAAATATGGGCAGGAACATCCAGCTACTGTGCTTGAATGGGAGTGGATAGGGCCCAAGAGCAGAGAGACTCTCCTATTACCTTGAAAACTTCTACTTGTTCTTCAAGACTTACCCGAGAAATCCCTTTCTCCAGGAAGACTCCCCTATATCCCATCTCTCCACCTGGATTAGGTGCCCCTTCCTTTGTGTTCCTGTGATGGCCTGCCATATATTTGTAACACTGTGTTAACACTGTTTACTTGTCAGCTTCCTGCACTGTACAGTAAGCCCTATGTGAGCTGATACCATGTTTATAGTTGAGTCCCCAGGCACAAACTTCAGGCTTGGCTGTTTTTAGTATTTGTCTTCTTGGTTGGAAGAAAAGGTCAGGCCACCTTTGTTTCCCTGGTGTCCAGCACAGAGCCTGGTCTAACCACTAAGAAATATGTCCTTGATCTGGCTTGCTGTGGAAGACTTTTTAATCAGAGAAGGAAAATCATAGGACTGGGTTGTGATTGCCAGCTACACTGAGAGGCTTAGAGGGAAAGAGACAGGAACATCCCTTATATCTGCTTTGCAATTCCAGTGCCTTTGTAAGATAGAATCGTTAGTTTGCAGGTGAGGCTTGGCAAACATCCTGCTATCTGGGAAATATTTTACCGGCCAAAAAGGGCAAGGAAGACTTTGAATTCAGGTCTATAGCCATCCCCTCCTCTTTCTATTGCAAGATGCTATCTTTCTCTGACCCTCATTCATTACTGTTCGTTATTACTCTATTCCTTCCTGCTAATGGAGTTCCAGGTCCTGTTAGGAGCATGGTGGGGGGCGGGGGGGCAGTGACAGTAACAAAACATAGCTTTGAGGTAGACACAGGGGCGCTGCATGAACTGTTTTCCTGAGTAGAGGCCTCAGGGAGGCCCACAATCCTACTTACTGGAAGCAAATCCCAGGCAGAAAGACCAAGGAGATGAGCAGGTCTCTGAGCTGCCTACATGGAACTGGAAGTTGTTTCAGGGGCCCGAAGAACATGAAGGGATCACTTCCCGGTGCTTCCTTGGTTCAGGACTCTAACCAGGTGACTGCTGGTAGTGTGGTGGTTGGGCTGGGCTGGGCTGGGCTGGGCTGGGCTGGGCTGGACTGGGTGTGCCATTTCGGAGCCCTGCAGTGGGAGCTGCAGTCTTGGATTGTGTCCGCCCATTTTTGGTGCTGATATTGACCCTCACAACTGACATAGATGGGGATACCCACCCAGAAAGCGGTGGGGACGATCCAGGGATCCCAGCACATTAGCAAAGGCATTTAATGGGAATGCTGACCTCTGCCTCCATGCCTGGTACCATCCCAACTCACTGTGCTTCCTTTCTGGGAATCCAACCCAGTAGTCTTAGGAGAGCAGGGGCTATACCCCCTGTACTCTGTTCTGGCTAAATCCCTGCTCCAGGCCTGTCATTCTGACCTCAGCCTTCTCAGCCTACCTCCAGCTCACCCTCTGGCCCTTCCTGCTGCAAATCTGCAAAGTGCAAAGAGCATTTTCAGGTCTCATCCTACCCACAGTTCCCAGCCACCAAGGTTGTTGGCAAGGACCAATGGATTGCACGAAGGATCCTTAGAGTCGGTAGTCTGGCCACCACCTTTTTTTTTTTTTCCTGTTAAAAAAGTGGGTTTTTTAAAATATAATTTATTGTCAAATTGGTTTCCATACAACACCCAGTGCTCATCCCAACAAGTGCCCTCCTCAATGCCCATCACCCACTTTCCCCTCTCCCCCATCCCCTATCCACCCTCAGTTTGTTCTCAGTATTTAAGAGTCTCTTACGGTTTGCCTCCCTCCCTCTCTGTAACTTTTTTTTCCCCCTTCCTCTCCCCCATGATCTTCTGTTAAGATCCATATATGAGTGAAAACATATGGTGTCTGTCTTTCTCTGACCAACTTATTTCACTCAGCATAATACCCTCCAGTTCCATCCACATTGCTGCAGATGGCCAGATTTCATTCTTTCTCATTGCCAAGTAGTATTCCATTGTATATATAAACCACATCTTCTTTATCCAATCATCAGTTGATGGACATTTGGGCCCTTTCCATAATTTCGCTATTATTGAAAAGTGCTGCTATAAGCATTGGGGTACATGTGCCCCTATGCATCAGCACTCCTGTGTCCCCTGGATACATTCCTAGCAGTGCTATTGCTGGGTCATAAGATAGTTCTATTTTTAATTTTACGAAGAACCTCCACACTGTTTTCCAGAGTGGCTGCACCACTTTGCATTCCCACCAACGGTGCAAGAGGGTTCCTGTTTCTCCACATCCTCTCTAGTATCTATTGTCTCCTGATTTGTTCATTTTAGCCACTCTGACTGGCGTGAGGTGGTATAGCAGTGTGGTTTTATTTGTATTTCCCTGATGATCAGTGACGTTCAGCATCTTTTCATGTGTCTGTTGGCTATCTGGATGTCTTCTTTGGAAAAGTGTCTATGTTTTCTGCCCATTTCTTCACTGGATTATTTGTTTTTTGGGTGTGGCCACCACCTTCTTATTTTACAGGTGGGGAAATGGGACCACAAGCGATATGAGCCAAAATTTCCTGCCTCTCATTCCAAAGATGTCTCTTTTTCTGAGCCAATGTCCATGACCTTGATTCTCCTGAAGCACCATTTGGTCTTGGAAATAATAAACTTGACATTGTTGGTTATAATATTTCAGTTTCTGAGTTTGTTGGACCTCAGATTTGAAATCCAAGCTCTTCCAGAAGTGTCTCAAACATAGACTGGAATTTCTTTCCAGCCCTGTGAGTATGACGGACCTAAGCTCTGCCACTTACCATCTGGGATTTGTGACAACTTATGTATCCATTTAGTCTTAAGTCTCTATGTGTGAAATGGAAAAAAAAAAATCGATGCCTGCTGACATCTCCAACTTAGGATTAAGTGAGGTAAGTTGTGAGCTTTGGCATGTCCTATACAAACATCTATGTAAGAAACGTCAGATTCTAGGAGGGAGATAGGGGAGTAAGACTGGACCTTGAAAATATGAAGGCAGATAGAGATGACTAGCGAAAGGCAAT
The DNA here is from genome assembly GCF_018350175.1 of Felis catus. Classification (NCBI taxonomy): domain Eukaryota; kingdom Metazoa; phylum Chordata; class Mammalia; order Carnivora; family Felidae; genus Felis; species Felis catus. Next base: position 158,371,852 of record NC_058376.1, on the reverse strand, counting down.
ATGTGAAACCCAACATAGGAGAAATGCAGAGAGCCAAGGGAAGGTTTGATCTTGAAAGGGATCACAGACAGCCTCAACGGAAACAGCATTGAGTTGAGCCTTGAAGTTGGATTTAGACAGATGTTGAGGGAGAGGAGACAATATGATCAAATGTTGAGAGAGACACATTTTAAGGAGGGGGGTAATCATTGTTTCCATTCAGGTTATTTCCTGTTATAAGCTGTAGAAAATTAACAAAAAAGTGATGCAATCTCTAGTTTTTATGTGTAAAATCTCTATGCCCCTAAACCACCATAATATAATCTCTCTTGATCCTGTTCTTTTTTTAAAAAAATATTTTTAAAAATATTTTTGAGTTTTTTTTTTTTAATTAAAGTATAATTAACATACAGTGCTATATTAGTTTCAGGTATGCAATATAAGATTCAACATTTCTATACATTGCTCAGGGCTCACCACAATAAGAGCACTTTTTTTTTCCTTTGAGAATAGAAAGACATGTTGGATCAAAATTTTCCCTTTTGTCTGAGTTTATGTTCCCAGTAGCCCAAATATATCTTAATATTTATTTATTTTTAATATATTTTTTAATTATTAAATTTTTGTTTATTTATTTTTTAATTTACATCCAAGTTACTTAGCATATAGTGCAATAATGATTTTAGGAGTAGATTCCAATGATTTATCCCCTATGTATAACAAACAATTCTTATCCCAACAACTGTCTTCCTTAATACCCCTTACCCATTTAGCCCATCCCCCCACCCATAACCCCTGCAGTAACCCTTAGTTTGTTCTCTGTATTTAAGTCTCTTATGTTTTCTCCCCCTCCTTGTTTTTATATTATTTTTGCTTCCCTTCCCTTGTGTTCATCTGTTTTGTATCTTAAATTCCACATATGAGTGAAGTCCTATGATATTTGTCTTTCTCTGACTAATTTCACTTCATAACACCCTCTAGTTCCATCCAGGTAGTTGCAAATGGCAAGTTTTCATTCCTTTTGATTGCTGAGTAATACTCCATTCTATATATATACCACATCTTCTTTATCCATTCATCTGTCAGTGGACACTTGCGCTCTTTACATACTTTGGCTATTGTCGATAGCGCTGCTATAAACATTGAGGTGCATGTAACCCCTTTGAAACAGCACACCTATATCCCTTGGATAAATACCTAGTAGTGCAATTGCTGAGTTGTAGGGTAGTTCTATTTTTAATTTTTTTAGGAACCTCCATATTGTTTTCCAGAGTAGCTGTACCAGTTTGCATTCCCACCAGCAGTGCGAAAGAGATCCTCTTTCTCTGCATCCTCACCATCTGTTGTTGCCTGAGTTGTTAAGTTCAGCCATTCTGACTGGTGTGAGGTGGTTATCTCATTATGGTTTTGATTTATATTTTCCTGATGATGAGTGATTTTGAGCATTTTTTCATGTGTCTGTTCACCTACTGGATGTCTTGTTTGGAGAAGTGTCTATTCATGTCTTTTGCCTAATTCTACACTGGATTATTTGTTTTTTGGGTGTTGAGTTTGGTAAGTTCTTTCTAGATTTTGTGTACTAACCCTTTATCTGATATGTCATTTGCAAATATCTTCTCCCATTCCATCGGTTGCCTTTTAGTTTTGCTGATTGTTTCCTTCACTGTGCAGAAACTTTTTACCTTGATGAAGTCCCAGTACTTCATTTTTGCTTTTGTTTCTTTTGCCTCTGGAGACGTGTTCAGTTAGAAGTTGCTGAAGCTGAGGTCAAAGAGGTTTTTGCCTGCTTTCTCCTCGAGGATTTTGATGGATTCCTGTCTTACATTTAGGTCTTTCATCCATTTTGAGTTTATTTTTCTGTATGATGTAAGAAAGTGGTCCAGGTTCATTTTTCTGCATGTCGCTGTCCAGTTTTCCCAGCACCACTTGCTGAAGAGACTATCTTCATTCCATTGGATACTTTTTCCTGCTTTGTCAAAGATTAGTTGGCCATACGTTTCTGGGCCCATTTCTGGGTTCTCTATTCTGTTCCATTGATCTGGGTGTCTGTTCTTGTGCCAGTACCATACTGTCTTGATGATCACAGCTTTGTAATACAGCTTGAAGTTTGGGATTGTGATGCCTCCTGCTTTGGTTTTCTTTTTCAAGTTTGCTTTGGCTATTAGGCGTCTTTTGTGGCTCCATACAAATTTTAGGATAGTTGGTTCTAGCTCTGTGAAGAATGCTGGTGTTACTTTGATAGGGATTGCATTGAATATGAAGATTGCTTTGGGTAGTATTGACATTTTCACAATATTTGTTCTTACTATCTAGGAGCATAGAATATTTTCCCTTTTTTGTGTGTCTTCTTCAATTTCTTTCATAAGGTTTCTATAGTTTTCAGTGTATAGATTTTTCACCTCTTTGGTCAGATTTATTCCTAGGTATTTTATGATTTTTGGTGCAATTGTAAATGGGATCAATTTCTTGATTTCTCTTTCTGTTGCTTCATTGTTGGTGTATAGGAATGCAACCGATTTCTGTGCATTGATTTTATATCCTGCGACTTTGCTGAGTTCATGGATCAGCTCTAGCAGGTTTTTGGTGGAATCTTTTGGGTTTTCCATATACAGTTGTCATATCATCTGTGAAGGGTGAAAGTTTGACCTCCTCCTGGCTGATTTGGATGCCTTTTATTTCTTTGTGTTGTTTGATTGCTGAGGCTAAGGCTTCCAATACTGTTGAATAACAGTGGTGAGAGTGGACATCCCCGTCGTGTTCCTGACCTTAGGGCGAAAGCTCAGTTTTTCCCCATTGAGGATGATATTAGTGTTGGGTCTTTCATATATGGCTTTTATTATCTCAAGGTATGCTCCTTCTATCCCTACTTTCTTTAGGGTTTTTATCAAGAAAGGATGCTGTATTTTGTCAAATGCTTTCTCTGCATCTATTGAGAGGATCATGTGGGTTCTCTATTCTGTTCCATTGATCTGGGTGTCTGTTCTTGTGCCTTGTCCTTTCTTTTATTGATGTGATGAATCACATTGATTGTTTTGTGGATATTGAACCAGCCGTGCATCCCAGGTAAAAATCCCCCTTGGTCGTGGTGAATAATTTTTTTAATGATATTTTTTAAGATATTAATCTTGTTGAGGATTTTTGTATCCATGTTCATCAGGGAAATTGGTCTATAATTCTCCTTTTAAGTGGAGTCTTTGGTTTTAGAATCAAGGTAATGCTGGCTTCATAGAAAAAATTTGGAAGTTTTCCTTTTGTTTCTATTTTTTGGAACAGCTTCAAGAGAATAAGAGTTACCGCTTCCTTAAGTGTTTGGTAGAATTCCCCTGAAAGCCATCTGGCCCTGGACTCTTGTTTTTTGGGAGATTTTTTATTACTAATTAGATTTCTTCACTGGTTATGGATCTGTTCAAATTTTCTATTTCTTCCTGTTTCAGTTTTGGTAGTTTATATGTTTCTAGGAATTCATCCATTTCTTCCAGATTGCCCATTTTACTGGCATATAATTGCTCATAATATTCTCTAATTATGTTTTTATTTCTGCTGTGTTGTGATGTCTCCTCTTTCATTCTTGATTTTATTTATTTGTGTCCTTTCCTTTTTTTTTTTTTTTATCAAAGTGGCTAGTGGTTTATCAATTTTGTTAATTCTTTCAAAGAACCAGCTTCTGGTTTCAATTGATCTGTTCCACTGTGTTTTTTTGGTTTCAATAGCATTGATTTCTGCTCTAATCTTTATTATTTCTTATCTTCTGCTGGTTTGGGGTTTTATTTGTTGCTCTTTTCGAGTCTTTAGGTGTAAGGTTAGGTTGTGTATCTGAGACCTTTCTTCCTTCTTTAGGAAGGCCTGGAATGCTATATATTTCCCTTTTATGACCACCTCTGCTGCATCCCAGAGGTTTTGGGCTGTGGTGTTATCATTTTCATTGGCTTCCATGTACTTTTTAATTTTCTCTTTAACTTCTTGGTTAGCCCATTCATTTTTTAGTAGGATGTTCTTTAGTCTCCAAGTATTTGTTATCTTTCCAAATTTTTTCTTGTGGTTGATTTCCAGTTTCATAGCATTATGGTCTGGAAATATGCATGGTATGATCTTGATCTTTTTGTATTTGTTGAGGGTCTTCTGCCCATTTCTTATGAGGGTTATTTGTTTTTTGAGTGTTGAATAAGTTCTTTGTAGATTTTGGATACTAACCCTTTATCAGATATGTCATTTGCAAAAATCTTCTCCCATTCTGTAGGCTGTCTCTTAGTTTTGTTGATTGTTTACTTCCCAGCACAGAAGATATTTATCTTGTGAAGTCCCAATAGTTCATGTTTGCTTTTGTTTCCCTTGCCTTTGGTGACATGCCTAGTAAGAAGTTGCTCCAGCTAAGGTCAACGAAGTTGTTGCCTGTTTTCTCCTCTAGGATTTTGATGTTTTCCTGTCTCACATTTAGGGCTTTAATCCATTTTGAATTTATTTTTGTGTATGGTGTAAGAAAATGGTCCAATTTGATTCATCTGCATGTCACCATCCAGTTTTCCCAACACCATTTGTTGAAGAGACTATCTTTTTTCCATTGGATATTTTTCCTGCTTTGTTTAAGATTAGTTGAGCATATATTGTGGGCCCAGAAGGCTTTCAAAAAGCTATGTTATAAGAGACAACTTCACCAGAACTTTCTCTTATATCTTAGAACTATGCATATGGTCACCTTTAATTCTAAGAGAAGTGAGGAGACTGATTACTCTTAGTTTCTTGCCTCTAGAGCAGTAGCTCTATCCAATAAAAGGTTCTTTGATGATGGAAGTATTCTATATTTGTTCTAATAATATGATAGCCACCAGCCATATGTGGTAACTGAACACTTGAAATGTAGCTAGCTAGTATGACTGAAGAAATGAATTGAATTTTATTTTATTTAAATTACCTAGTGGCTAGGTATGCCTAGTGGCTACCATATTGTATAGCTACAGCTTTAAAATAAAAGAAGTCAAGGAGAAAAGGGGTTGGAAAAGATGAGTAAGCCAACCTAGAATATCTTCTAATGTACTTACATACATTAAGATCAGCTGATACCTTTGGACTTTGTGCCACCACATTAGCGTCTGTTACACCCCATGCTTTCTCCTACATTCCTCCTTTCTGCTCCTTGATATAGTAAAAGTTGGTAAGAAAACCAAAAACAGGGAAGCTTAGTAGGAAGCTAGTGCAGTGGAGTAGATATGAGACAATTACTGCCTGGACTGGAGTGGCGTGAAGTAAAGGGAGGATATAAGAGGCATTCTCAAGGAATAATCTGTGGGAAGGAGGGGGGAATCACAGTTGTGAGAGGTAGTTGTGAGGATGCCAACGTTGGAACTGTGGCATGAGGAAAGAGGATTAGTTTTATAGGAAAAGAAGATGAAATTTAGACGTTGACTTTATGGTGCTGAGGGACATCCAAGTAAATTGTCCAGCAAGCAAGAAAAAGTGTGTGGGAGGCTTCAGGAGAGAGTTTGGAGTCCTATTTTTCAGAGGCCTGTGGGAGTATATATGGAAAGCCAATATCTTACTTTACCATGTGCCTAATCCATCAAAAGTGAAATCAGCCAGCAAAAATGTTTTTATCTAACCAAGTTAAATATCAAAAATATTTGAGGAAAATATGGCAAAGAGTATGTTACAAGAGATGCAGGAGGAGCTGAAGCCCTGTACCAAGTGAGAACAAAGAACATGTGATGAATTGCCACAATCAGCCTCATTCATAGGATGGGCAGGGGGCAGCATCTGTGCTGTCAGTTTGCCATTTTTGACATTCTTGTAACTTTGTACACAAATAGTCATTTTGCAAACAAACACTTTCAGAGCAGGGTGTCTGTTTATCTCTGACTATAATGGGCATGTGAAAGAAATCCTTATAGAATAAAATTTAAATGGTTAAAAGAACTATTTCTGTTTATCTTTCACCCACAATGTTTCCAATCCTCAGTTCTCTGTTTTCATCAGATTTCAACATTTCACTGACCAATCTTAGTAGTCTAGTACCTTCAGAAGTTTATTTATAAAAGTAAATAAGATTGGAAGACAATTATAGTAATTTTCATTCTCCTATGTCAACAGATACCACTTAAAAATAGCTTCCCATTTTGAAAGAATTTAACATTCATAAGAAGTTATATGAATAGTATGGAGAGTTCTCATAGACCTTTCAGCCAGCTTCCCCCAGTGATAACACCCTGTATAGTTGGAATTCATTGTCAAAACCTGAAAATTGACACTTATACAACACCATCAACTAAGCAAAAATCTCATTTGGATTTCACCAGATTTTACATGCAATCTTTTTATGGGAGGGTTTTGGGTGTAACCTGAATAATGGCTCCCCTAAAGATATCTACATTCTAATCTCTGGAACCTGTGAATATTACCTTATGTGGCAACAAGTGTTTTGCAGATGCCATTACATTGAGGATTTTTGAGATAGGGAGATTATCCTGGTTTATTCACATGGGCCCCAAATAGAATCACATATATCATTTTAAGAGAAAGACAACAGAAGATTGACACAGATTGAAGAGGAGAAGGTAATGTCAACACAGAGGCACATTGGAGTGGTGCAGCCACAAAGCCAGTGGTACAAACCACCAAACCAATAATGACTGTTACCAGAAACTGGGAGAAGCAAGGAACAGTCTGCCTCAGAGCCTCTAAGAGAGTACAGCCCTTGCTAACACCTCGATTTCGGTCCAGTGAAACTGATTTTGGATTTCTAGTGTCTGGAAGTTACATGTAAGAGAATAAATTTTCTTTCTTCCTCCCTCCCTTTCTTTCTTTCTTTCTTTCTTTCTTTCTTTCTTTCTTTCTTTCTTTCTTTCTTTCTTTCTTTCTCTCTAATGTTTATTTATTTTTGAGAGAGATAGAGTGTGAGCAGAGTGTGAGCAGGGGAGGCGGGGGCAGAGAGAGAGGGAGACACAGAATCTGAAGCAGGCTCCAGGCTCTGAACTGTCAGCACAGAGCCCAACGTGGGGCTCAAACCCACCAGCTGTGAGTTCATGACCTGAGCTGAAGTCGGTGCTTTGCTGACTGAGCCACCCAGGTGCCCCAAGAATAAATTTCTGTTTTAAGCCATTGTTATACATTGTTATACCAGCCACAAGAAACTAATATCAGGTGTTGTGAACCTGTGTAAAACCTCTGAGCGTGAGAGACTATATTTGGGCTAAAACTTCTTTCTGTTTTTGAAACAGGATATTGAACTGGACAAAACCATATGACTAAACAGAGGACTGCTACACTCACATTCTGGATAAAAATTGGACACTCTGCAAAAAAATTTTTTCCTAGTCACTGTCACACTGTACGCAGAAAACCAATGGATGGCCAAATGTAATTGTACCTTCCAATCACAGTCTTTGGAAAACAACTTGTGTAAGTTTCCTGATACCTCTGCAATTTGCTGATACATAAGCCTGGCTTTTACTCCTCAGTGGGACACAGTTTGGGTTGCTACCCAAATCAGTGCTCCCTGAATTTCAATTCTGAAAAATCAAATAAATGCTTTTGTTGTATTTCAGTTATTCCTCTTTTCTGGGTCCCACAGTGTATAGTAGGAAATGTTATTAAATGTATCAATTCATGTAAATACCACCATGATCAGTATATAAAACTTCCATTACCATAAAGAAACTCTTTTATGCTACCCCCCATCCCCTTCATTACCCTTATATCCATTTTCTCTTCAGTGAGACCTGGACCTGAATTGCCAGCCCTTTATCAACCCCTCATTCCTTTTGACATGTCAGTGGTAATTCTTCCACAAATCCATATGGAGAGAGAAATCCACTTGGCTCAGGGGGCTTATTTCCTCCCCTCATAGAGAAATGGTTCAGCAGGTCTGAATCAACTTAGCAAAGAACAGGCTGACACTAGCCTTGGGATGTAAGGCTCTGTTTCTAACAAAAGCCATACTCTCCTAGGATGCTCCCATTCACATAGTCATCTCCCTGGTCTCTACTCATACATAGCACATTGTGGTGGCAGGGTACCTCTCTGGGAACCTTTCCCATGACAGGTGAAATTGTGGTATTTCTCTGCTTAAGCCCTGCTCTGTGGGGAATGATAGGAATATTTGTGTAAGCTCCACAGGATATTTGTGTAAGCTTCATTCCCCTGTGTGTTTGTGCCCCATTCCCCTATTCCTGAACCCTATTTTACATTTATACCATGGAGCCCTAATGGTGTGGGTGTCCATGCCACCAATATAATGCCACTAGGGGATGGTTCCCTGCGTGGCCCCCCCACCCCCACCCCCCACGTGTATGTCCCCACATTGGAACAGAGTAGAGCCTGGAGCTGGGCACTGCAGGTGGCTGGCATTCAGCAGTGACAGAGGCCAAATGGCCCAACATGCCTCTTGAGAATGTCTCTGTTTTGTAGAAGAACAAAAACAGACTCAGTTTTCCTTGCTTCAGATCTTTGTCTGCTTTCTTTTCTCTCTCTCTCTTTTTTTCTCTCACTTTTCTTTTCCATCCTCTCCTCCCCTGAACCTAAAAACGTTAACAGATAACCTACAAGACTTACAAAGAAAGCTCTCCAAAATAACTGTTCTGACAGTTGCCAAAATGAGATTGCACCAAAGATCCTGAGAAAGAACATGAAAAACCAAATACATGCTACTATTCTATCCACAAGTTTTATAGCAGTTACAGAGAAAACTGTAGCCAGGAACACACATGTACCGCTTCTTCTCCTTGTCTATAAAAACTCCAATATTTCTTTGGCTTAGGGAGTTACCTACTTTTGAGTTGCTCCCAGATGCCCATCAGCTAATTAAAACCTTCAACCTCTATTTGATTAACTTTACCTATTTTGCCTCCTTGGGAAGTTTTTCTGTCCAACATTTCTTTGAGAACAGGAAATGCAACATAATTGCCTGCATCTGCAATAACCTGCAAATGGATAGTAAGAGGACAGGACTCTGCAGCTGAAACAGGCAGAAATAGGCAGCTACTGGAAGCTGTGGGCAAGTGACACCAATGTAGTAAGCCCGAGGTTTTTCAGAAAGCAAGAAAAGAAAACCAGTACTGAGTTAAGCAGAGACTGATCAAGTGTAATTTCAAAGTACAAGTTAAATTTGTACCATTTTAATCTTCCTTTAAACATATCTTTAACAAATATGAAAAAAAGTAGCTATTGGTATGAAAATGCAAGGCATTTCTATAACTAAATTGTGTTTTTCTAACTCTTCTGTTCTCCTGCCCAAGAAAGGTAATCTGTAAAGGTGTCATTCATGAACAGCTCCTGGATTTGCAATAGCCTCTGTGAAGCCATGGTTATTTTCTTTTGTGGCTATGTTGAATTTTGCTTGAGACCTGTGATCCTAGTAAACAGTGATGGTTAAGAAATCCCCTTACTCTTTTGTGTTCAAGAAAACAGCTTACTGCAAAGAACCACACTTCCCCATATGGTTTAGATAAGATTTGCAAGTGCCCTCCTTTTTCATCTACAACAAAACCAGACACAGCCTGTCTAAATGTCCATTCTGTACCCCATTAGCTGTACTGCTTGTCCTAGTGATCAACTGGAACAAAATGCTTGTTAGCCAAATTTTAGTCAGGCTTCTCTCTTCCCTATACACCTTCCCTGAACTCTGCTTGCCCCCAAAGTAGAGCAAGCACAAAAATGTGGAACATGTCCCCTTTACAGCTTCTCCTGGGAATCGGCTGACCACAGAAGATACTTGCCTGTTTTCTGTTTGATTTTGAGACATTTGTGGGCCTTATGGTCACATTCTCCCTGTTGCAATAGTCCCCCTTCTGAGTTCTTTTGAATAAGAGTCTCTCCTTACAAAGTCTAGATTTGTTTTTCTCTGGCAGTTTCCTACCATGTTGGCCATCTTTCAGTGTGCAGACATACCAAACTCATGGCCACCTTAGGGCCTTTGCATGCTGCTCCCTCAGCTGGATATCTCTTCCCATCATCACTGGCCCTGTAGGGCAGGAAAACTACAGTCACTAAAGCCAGCCCACACTCCAGGGGAGGGCAATTAAGTTCTACCTCTTGAAGGGAGGAGTAGCAAAAAGTTGTGGACATACTTGAGAAACACAACACTGTGTTGTTCCTCCGTGGGCTGTAAAGACAGCAGCAGCCCCATTGCTGCATCCATACCACCATTCCACCCTTGCCTCTTTTGAAGATCTTGATGTCAGCCTTTAGCACCCACTACTCCTCATGTCAGGAATTACACCCATATATTTATTTTGTTTATTTATTTATTTTGAGAGAGAGAGAGAGAGAAAGAAAGAGAGAGAGAGAGAATGTGCACAAGCAGGGGAGGGGCAGAGAGAGAGGGAGACAGAATCCTAAGCAAGCTCTGTGCCATCAGCTCAGAGCTCAATGCAGGGCTTGAACTCACAAACTATGAGATCATGACCTGAGCTGAGATCCAGAGTTGGGTGCTTAACCAACTGCACCACCCAGGCACCCCACACCCCTGTTCTTCCACTCATGAAATGTGCATCTTGGCCATGGCTAAGTCTGAAAGCCCTTAGGGATTATAACACTTCTTCCAGAACCCAAACCAACCTCAGATGGGTTATCCCAGACCTCATCACTGACCTATGTCCCTCTTATGGTGACAGCAGGTAGCACTGACACTCTTCATATGAGTCCCCTGTCCCCATCAGTTATGGCCCACCTGTTCATCATGGAGATGTTCTGCCTCTATGACTTACTTCCCCAGCCAGTTGATCTCTGACTACTGTCTGCAGTCTATCTCCCGATTTGGGAAAAAAAGAGTTGAGGCCTTTTGACTATGTATTTACCCATTCTCTGCCCACTTTACACTGATCAATGACCACATTGTACACTCTTGTGTATGAAGTATCAACTGTATATTTGAGAACATCTTCCTAATAAGTCCTCTGGTCTTCTCATCTTGCTTCGTGCAAGTTTGCATCCAACTTCTTATATTCCAACATGCTCAACAGAATGATTATGGCTACTACATAATCCTGCTCTATATACTCTTAGCCCTGCAAACACCCTGGCAGTCAGGCCACACGAGAGAATCTATACCTTCTGCTGGTCCAGAAAGTAAGATAACCAGAACCGGGTCATGTAGGAGGCCATGAGCATGAAACACATCCAGCTATCCTAGCATGCACTGCTACATCTCCCACCCGTGCAGAGAACATTGTTAAGAATGGAAGAGGTCCTTAACACCATGGCACTCTGAAACCAGCTGGCCATACCTTGTGAATCCACCTCATCTTTAATTGCTCAATAATCATGCCAACACTGAATCATACATATGATCTAGATGAAAGGATTAATTAGGGGATGGGGAGAGGAGCTGAAGGAGGTCTCTTCTACCTGGTCTCATTCTACCAGTTGCAGGGATGGAGGGATTTTTGGCCCCTTCAATGACTCCCAGTCCACAGACAGAACTGAAAGGGCTACTTAGGTCTCTATTCCCCTCTGGGGTGTGGGAGAGGCTGGACCCGGTGCTAGGCTGAGACCGGGTCGAGCAATGGCTCCCTGTTGACTCAGCCAACCTGGTGGTTCCCCCTCCCATTCCCCCACTTACAAAGGCATACGAAAGCCTTGTCAAGGCTGAGAAATCTAATTCCTGAAGCCTGTGGTCTGTGGGTGTTGGCAGTAATGTTACCCCCCTTTTTCTACCCCGGGTCAAATGGAAACAAACATGGGAACTGTGTTTTGCTAGCAATCTATCAACAAGGTCTTATTGTGACCCATTTAGAAAGTTCACAAGGTACACAGAACTAAATGTTTTGGTTGGCAGCGATCATGTGAAACCTGTATATTCTTAGAATGACCTGATCCATAAGAGTCTTGATATAAAAGATTGTGTACAGCAACAATAAAGCTGTCACTTGGGCCATCAGCCCAGGGGACCCTCCTGTTCCCAAACTGGCTTCTCTTCTCTTTTTTTTTTCTTACATTCCTCTACCCTCAGGACCCTGATCTCGGTGTTTGTTGCGCCGGTCGCAACAGGGGTGATATTTAGAATATTAACAATTTGTACCAGCCTGAGTGGATGAAAGTAAGTCTGAAGGACCCTTGATGGCATTAACCCTTTAGTTGTTGGATCATGTAAATGATTCAGGAGGCCCGCAGTTGGGTGAGGGAGGGTCAGGGTAGCTATTTACCAATTGGTATATGGATTCTTAAGAAAAAGGTAAGATAAAAATGGTAAAAACCATAATTGCTATAACTGTTACTGAACTCAAATTTTGCTATGCACCCAATCAATACCTAGTAAGACAATGTTTGAGACATCAGTTTTGAAGCAAAGAAAACTATTATCAGAAGGGCAACCCAATGAGAAGGCAGAGGATCATTCCCAAAGCTGCCTCACCCTGTTGAGCCTAGGGATAGCTTACATATGTTTGGGGAAGGAGGTGAATACATGTGAGGAGGGTGAGGGGTTCCTTGAAGCCTTGAGCGGGGATGCCTTGAAATAATCTGGAGGTATGTGTTCTTCTGAACAATGAGGTGACATATGTGACCTGGTATGTCAGGTATGTCAGAATAAATCAGTAGGTAAACAAGGAGTAGAAGTGAAAAGGGCAAAGTTAATGACTGTGCAGGAGGTTAAGAGGTAATTAGGTGGAGAACCAAACGAAACATGGAGCTAAATTAATAATGCAATGATATAACTATAGTTCTGCTTATGCTTTCAAAGCAGGTCCAGGAACCAGATGCCCAGGAACCATATGTACAGATTAAACTTTATACTGTTTTGTGTCTGCTTCTCAAGCTATAATGCCACAAAGTCTCTTCAGGTTATAGTCCAGGAACCAGTCAGTTCTGACTTTCTGGTGTAAGATTTGACCTCATCTTTGCTTGCTGTTGTTGATCTTTGAGAAAACGCTTAACCTTCATATTTCGGATCATCCCTATTTCACCGGTAATGCCCTCTCTCAGACAAGGTCTTTAGTTTTCTTTGGAAACTTGCACTTCAGTCTTTATAACCCTCCTTACAACCATGTCCACAACCTCCTTCCGCCTGCCTCTGGGATCCAAGCTCAGAGCCATGCCACCCATATTCTTCCTATAAATGCAGATGGAACTAAAGAGATAGGATAGAGGGCTGCAGTGAAAAGACCAAACACACAAGCAGCAACCTCTTTGACCCCAACCATAGAAACTTCTTACTTGACACATCTCCAGAGGCAAGGGAAACAAAAACAAACATGAACTATTGGGACCTCATCAAGATAAAAAGCTTCTGCACAATGAAGCAAACAATCAGCAAAACTAAAAGGCAGACTGCAGAAATGGGAGAAGACATTTGCCAATGGCATATCTGATAAAGAGAGTGGAGGGCAGGCGCTCAGAGGGGAAGACAGGGTTGCTGAGGACAGGTCAGGCGGCTCACAGGCAGCTGAGCACCGCGCTGGCGCCAGGGAGAAGGCGAGACGTTGGCCCTCCCAGCTTCCTAGAGCGGCCGCCGAGACGCGGGGAGGCGGCGCGCCTGCGCGACCTGGGCCGACGGAGAGCTGGTCTCTGGGCCACGGGTTCTGGGCGGGTGGTGTGGCTGGAGGACTGGCTGTCGGGGACCTGGGGAGGTGAGCCGCCGGGCGGGACACGGGGGAGGCGGAGGCGGGGGTGGGGGTGGCGACCGGCAGTGAAGGTGCACGGCTCGGGAGGGCGGCAGGGACGCTCGGCCCCTCCCGGGGTGAGAGTCAGGGGTCGGGAGTGCTGACTGAGGCCCGGCCTGGAGGCGGCGCCCGGGGCGGGCGGTCTGGCCGGGCGGGGATCCGGTCCCCGCTGCGGTGAGGAGTGTAGCTGGAAGCGCTTTGCAGCCCCGGGCAGAGAGTTGGGAGTAATGGCTTCTCTGCTTTATCCTTTCTCCCAATTATGCAAACAAAGCGTACTCATTAGGGACAATTAGATGACGCGGGTGGGAGCCAGAAAAGTGAGAATAACCGCAGTCCGCAAATAGTTTCGTCTGGATGCTTCCTGACATTTTAAAATTTGCTCACAATTATGCACATTCATACACGGGTGCGTGTGCCTTTCGAAATGGGATCGTACTGTGGCCTTTAAAAACTTAGTATTATTGGGATGCAAAAGTATTGTGCTAAAATTTACATAATACTTACCATAGGGTACAATAAAATCGACCACTTTAACCATTTTCAAGTGTGGCAAAATTGAGCGGCATTAAGTACATTCATACCCTTGCGTTTTGAAAATGATGATACCTTCAACAGGCGGAATGCATTTGTTCACATAGCGGTCAAAATTGGTGCTAGCGTTAGTTAGGACGCCACCGAGACATATTTCTGTGAGGATAATTAAAAGGAAACGTTTTCGTTGCAGTTTATTTTCCGTAGTTAGTACACACTACACAAAGCTGTAATGCTCACAAAGTGACGCTTGTGCAGGAAAATAGCAGAATCTTGTGTATTAGGGTGACTGCCTCTTTTCAAAATGGAAGTGTAGCATATAAAAGGGAGTTTTAATTTTTTCAATATACATTTTTAAAGATTTTATTTTCAGCAAAAAGTGTTTTTTAAAGATAAGGTACAGCTCTTAAAACCACCGTACTGTCTCTGACTTGCATAGGCCTAAGAAGTCAGAGAATGGTCGGTCCCCTTCTAAGTTACAAGTGGTGGCCAGGAAAGAACACCACCCTGTTTCGAGCTGTATGTAGTGCAGAAGTGAAAACGCATTAGTATTAGTACATTATTTGCAAGGAAATGTCAGTGAGTGGTTTTAGTCATAATTTGATGAAGGGATTTCGGAGAACTTGCATCTGCTTACACGTGTGTGTATGTGTGTGTGTGTTGAGGGTTTGATGAATGGGGGTGCTCTTACCTGTCGTGTTGATGCTGAAGAAAGGCAGACAAATTTTGGTTCAAAATGTAGTCCTTACTGTAGGTCGAAATGATGGGAATGTTTGGAAGATAAACCCTCAGTATATACTTAGAAAGGAAACTGACAACAGCATCACAAATACTAAGTCTGCCCCTTGAAGTTTTCCGAGGCTCCTCGTGTCCAGGAAGTATCAGTGCAAGGGCATTCTGTGATGTCGGAGTTGCTTGGGAGTAGAAATACATAACGTATAGTAACCGTAACTTACCTTATTTGTCAGTCTTCAGGATTTTTGTATCAGAAACGCTCTGAAAGAACTCCCCAGGTGAATCATGAGATGCTGTACAAGATTGGATTTTTGAGCTTAAACTTCTGCCTGATCTTAAACCTCTTACCCTCCTTCCTTGTTTTATTACAGTGTGTCGGACCAGACATGCCTATCTAACATGCCATGTGTTTTCTTCATTTTCTGTCTTCCTGTAAGCTCTGCAAGGCGGTGGTGTTTTTTGTTTATTTGTTTTGGTTTCTTGTGGTGTTTTGTTTTTGGTATCCTTATTCGTTATGTAGTCCTTAGTGCCTGGGGCATAGCTGGTGCCCAGTAAATACTGTTAATAAAAGAATGACTCTAAATTGGAGATAAGAATAACAATATTTAATATCTTTGATTGCCACGGTTTTTTTTTTTTTTAAATCTAAGATAGAAATACATCAGAAAAAAGTGATAACAGTTCTTCCATTCCGAGACCGTTTTCTTGAGGCGCCTGGGTGGCCTAAATGGTTAAGCGTCCAACTTTGGCTCAGGTCACGATCACAAGGTCCGTGAGTTCGAGCCCCATGTCAGGCTCTGTGCTGACATCTCAGAGCCTGGAGCCTGCTTCCGATTCTGTGTCTCCCTCTCTCTCTCTGCCCCCCTCTCAAAAATAAGTATATATTTAAAACAAACAAACAAACAAACAAACCCTTTTTCTTTTGAATAGTTGTGGACTTAGAGAGGGTTGCAGAAACCGTACCGAGTTCCCTTATATTCTTTGGTCAGTTTGCCTAGAGTTAATATCTTGCATAACCATAGTACAAGTCCTCAAACTTCAGAAATTTACAGTGTACAATGCTATTCATTAAACTGCTGACTTTAATTACAGAGTCCAGCAGTTTCTCACTAGTGACCTTTTTCTGTTCCAGGATCCGATCTAGAATCCCTCATTCCACCATTCCATGTAGTTGCCCTGTCTTCTTGTGACAGTCTCTCCATCTTTCCTTGTTTTTCACGACGTTGACACTTTTCAAGTATGTTGTATGGGTATTTTTAGAATGACTCTCACTTTGGTTTTGTCAGATGTTTTTTCCTGCTTCAATTGAGGATGATGTTGGTATGTGTTATTACTGTCAATACTGATTTTGACCTAGTGGTGTCTTCCATGTGTCACCATTGTAAAGATACTGGCTTTCCCTTTGTAACTAGTGATTATTTGGGGGAAGATACTTTGAGAACTTGCATGGCAATATCCTGCTTTTCTTTACTGTTCACCCACTAATTAGCCTTCTTGGTGGATCTTATCACTGTAATGGTCTAGTGGTGACTTTGATTTCTGTTATTCCTTCTCCAGATAATAATTGGAATATTTCCTGAGGAAGAGTTGTGCCTTCTTTCCCTTTGTTTTATTTCTTCAATTACTTGTATCTGTGTGATGTTGGATACATATCCTTTGGGCTATGATGCGGTGCTAATGGTACTTATTTCGTTGCTTAAATTATTCCAGCTTTGGCCCTTGGGGGCTCTTTGCAGTGGCTCCTGCTTCCCCGTAAAGTGTCCACATCCTTTTTGGTGTCTTTCCCTGACTTTCTGGCCCCATACATTAATTGTGTTTGTTGTATCTTCCCTTCCCCAGCCCCCGAGACCACCACTTCTCCAAAGATCCCTAGTTCCTTTCTCCATGTTCACGGTTTATTGGAGAATGATACTGAGAAACCAAGTTTTGGGCGCTAGGTTTGAGCTCACTTCTTAACTGATGTACGGGTTCAAGTATACTGTTAACACTCTAGTTATGTACTGGAAGCAGTCTTTCTTGTTTCCTTATCAGCGTATAAAATAAAGCATATGTACCCTCACACTGGTAGGAAAAACACGGGAATAAGAGACTGCTAAATGAGGATTAAAAAAAATTTTGTTAACATTTATTTATTTTTGAGAGAGAGAGACAGAGTGTGAACTGAGAAGGGGCAGAGGGAGAGAGAGGGAGACAAAGAATCTGAAGCAGGCTTCAGGCTCTGAGCTGTCAGCACAGAGCCCGACGCGGGGCGCGGGGCTGAAATGCACGAACTGTGAGATCATGACCCGAGCCGAAGTCCGGCACTTAACCAACCGACTGAGCCACCCACGTGCCCCATAAATGAGGATTTTAAAAGAAAACAAAATACGTCATGTATGAGCTGAAGAAGCAAAATGACAAAAAAGGAAACTGTCCCTGAAAAATGCCCAGATAATTGTTTGGGATTTCCCCTGTTTTTACAAAGCCATTTTCATTGCAGGATTGAGACTGGGCCTAAGGTATGAAGCTCTGGGAGAAGAGGCCCGATCAGCTCAGGTTGCCTCCTAGGCCTGGGATGGGTGAAGTTTTATTTCTGTTCTCAAAAGCTGGTTGGGACATGGAGAAACCCTGAGGCATTAGGAAACCTGAATTTAACTGGGCAGCTTCAGCTCACTGGCCCCCATGTCTTTACTGTGCCCTGGGTCTTTCCAGAGTCTGACAGGCCCTGGAGGTCTTTAGCTTTCTCCATGTTCATGGTTGCAGAGGCTAGGCCAACCCTTTCTCCCCGATTGAAGGCCTGGAACCCCTCGCCAGGTTCCTAGGCTTTCGCCCTCTTTTTCCTGTCAGTTAGCCTTCTCATCACCTGTGTCCAGATACTTCGCTGGCCTCTTTGGACATTTCTGTAGCAGCTGCTTTAGAACAGGCCTGCTTGGAGGCTTATTTTTGGTGCTAATTGTGCTGTGGATCTCCATTTCCTGAGATAGGTCTTGCCATTTCTATTTCCTGCTGGGTGCCTTCCTTCAGAACATTTGTCTCTGGGCTCAAGTTCATTCTCTTTAGCCTCACTGCCAGATTTCTGGTCACTGTGAGAAGCTTTCTAGTCCTTTCCTACTTGGGTTTCTTGCTCTTCTCCAGTCTGTTCTGCAGGTTTGTTGGGGAAAGTCTCTGTCCCTCTTCCTCTGACTTTCAGCTGCCTTCTGAGCAGTTGTTTCTGCTGCTGGGGCTCAGCACAGCTGGAGCCTGTCCCTCTTGCTCGGCTCAGCCTTCTTTTGTTGTTGCTGGTCTTCAGGTCTGTCTGTAGGCCTTCAGCCACTTACTTTATCATTTCCCTCCTTTTCCTTTGCTTTTGTTTCTCCAGTACTTCTTCTTTTTCTCCACCGTTTTTTCCACATCAAAGCTTCACTTCTCTGCCAGAACTTTAGCTGACTCCTCAGCATGCATGATCCCTAATGTAGTTCTTGACTGGACTGACTCTTCATGCCCTGAAACAGGAGTGTAGTTTTTTTGTGTGTGTTAGCTGGATGGCAGCCTGCTTTCTGGCATGAGCTCTTTCCGTCTGGTTAGTCACTCTTTTTTCTCTGTCTTGACAGCATTGGCGGAGTCTGGGAGATAGCGAATAGGTATTGGTTTATAACCAAGTAGGAGATGGCTTCGGAGTGAAGGGAGTGATTTCTTTAATGTATTTAATGGTCGCAGGAGATGGAGGATGGTTTCAGGGGACGATGAACATCATTTGTGACTTGGTGCACTCAGTTATGGGACCCTTTACAAGAGGAACCGAGGCCTGCTGTCCGTATAATTTACATACATGTTCCATAGTAGGAGTCCAATTTTACTGTTTTTTGTATGAACATCTAGTTTTCCAGCATCATGTGTTGAAAAGTCTGTTCTTTCCCCTTTCAGTGCTCTAGTGACCTTTCTGAAAAATAAGTAATATTCGATGTATTGGTTAATTTCTGGACTCTTATTCTATTATAATCATCTATGTGTCTATCCCTATGCCAGCATTTCAGCATTCTGATGACTGCTTCTTTGTAATGTAAGTCTTGACATTGGAATTATGAGTCCTTCAACTAATTTTTTCCCAATTTTTTTTGGGGGGGGATATGCTAGAATTCCTTGGTATTCCATATGAATTTTATTATCAAGTTTTCAGTTTCTAAAAGAGGCTCAATCAGAGACCATATTGACACTGCAGGTTAATAGGGGGATATTTATTAGATGTGAGTTTAAGGAAAAGAGAGAGAGAATAAGAAATGTCTAGAATCATGGACAAACTTGGGAAGTAGAAAGGAAGATGGTCAGAACATCCATTTTTGATTTTGCATATGAGGTGAGGACCCAAAGGAAACGTCCTGTAGGTAACTGGAAGCTTCTGATAGGAGTCTAGGAAAGAGCTAGGAACTGCGAAAGCAGCGTTAGAGCATTGATAGTCGGTGAGATCTCCGACAGAGCAAAAAGAGATGCTCTGAGGTCTGAGAGCCTCCAGTGTCCATAATGAGAAGGCAAGAGAAGGAAGTGAAACCAGAACGAGGGGCCAGAGATGTGAGAGGAAAAGCAGGCTGGGCTGATGCTAGGGAAGCCATGGGGAGAGAAAGCGGGCAGAAGTATAGCTTCCTTCAGAGAGGTTGAAGCGAGTGAGGGCTGGGAGGAATGGCCAGCTCTCAGTTTGACCAAGGACCCTCTGCACCCTCAGAAAAACGCCTGCCTGGAAGAGGGATGAGAGGCAGTGTGTGGAGCCGCCTGGGTTCTCTTGAATCCACTCACTGGGACACAGACCTTACTGGAGCCAAGGCAGGGCTGTCCTCATAGCTTTCTTTCCTCCGTCAGGTCAGTGTGCTTCCCAGGTGCCTGCCGTTTCCCAAGCTGGGAAGTCAGGAGACCAGGCAGCAGCAACTGTGCTTCGGATGGTCAGGCCCCAGGTGAGCTTGAGTCTGTCTTCCCTGAGTTCCCAAGTGTGTGGTGCAGGAACAGCTAGCACTCATCTCTGGGCCCTGGCCCATTCTGAAAGTGCTCCTGTGGTTTCCCAGCCTGATCGCACCCTCTGGAACTGGGTCCTGCCTGCTGAGTTCATGAACTCTGTTTCATCCCAGCTTCTCTCCCTCCAGCACCCCTTTGCCCACCAGGGCCCCACCCTGGGCTCTGGGTACCCTGATGTCTCTGCCCTTCAGGCCGGGAATATCCCTGAGCAATAGAAGCTTGTCATTCCAGGGTTCTGCAGCGTACGAGTTCCTGTCTGTGGACTATACCGAGAGGAAGTGGAAAGGTCCGGCACTCAGTCAGAGAGCCGTGTACCGGAGCCTCATGCCGGAAAATTATCGCAGAGTGGCCTCATTGGGTAATGATTCTGTTCCCCAGTAACGTAGTCTGCATTCTATACGTTTTCTTTGCTATGTGCTTCTTTTTCAAGTTTTTATTGCAAAAAGCTGCAAACGTAAGACAAAGTACAGAGAACAGTGTAATGAACTGTCACGCACCCATCACTCAGCGTTCTAATTATAAGCAGTGTCTTTATTTCATTTTTAATTGAGCTAGGTGGTTTGGTTAGAATTTGTAGTTGTAAGGAGTAGGGAACCACTCATGTTATTGTAAGTCCTGAGTTGTGTTACTTCAGTAAGGCTGAAGGAATGGAAACCCTGATCAAACCTGCCAGCTAGACCATCCTTTGGGAAATGGGGCCCATGGAAACTGGGCCCTGACCCAGAGCAGCACAGGGTCCTCAGCAGCAACAGCAAATAATTTTTATGCCAGGGAATGTGGTAGTTGCTCCCTGCTTACCTGTTTTCTCCTTCCACGGCTACCTATTTTCTTCACTCCGAACCTTTTGTCCTCTCATGGCATCTTCTTGATTAGACTTTCTGTTCCCTCATACTTTTTGCATGCCGTGGCTCCTAATGGCTTGGCTTCTCTCCTTGCCTCATTTCAGCTTAGAGCTCCTACTTGTTTTTATTTTCTTTATTTTGCCCCATTTCCAGTTGCAGATTTACTTAGAGAGGGACTCCAAGGGTGGTTCAGCCATTAAGTATCATCTCTATTTGGGCAGACTTTGCTCCTGACCACAGCAGAGGCTGATGTGTAAGGTACAGAGAAGCTACCCTTGGACCTGGTGGCCTGGTCAGTCGTGGTCTGAGATGTAATGAGACCAGTTGTCATGAGGCACAAAGCATGGCTGCCTCAGCTTCCCCTTCAGGAACGACGGAGGCGGGACAGCTTCCTGGAGGGGGATGTTTTGGAGGCAGGTTCTCTGGATGGCAAGTCTAGGACAGTAGCCAAATCTGAAGAGGGTGGGTGGGCTTAGGAGCCAAGGAGCCCGATATCTATAACTTTCCATGTGCTAAAATGCCATGATGGGTTGTGGCCCTGCTTAAGATGTGATTAAAAGGAACCAACATTTTTGTGTTTAGCCGTGACTGATTGCCTGCTTCTTCCCATCTTTTCTAGACTCCAAAGGAAAGATTGAACTGTTCAGTTTCCTATGATTCCAGATGACCAAGATACCAAAGACATATTTTGAGTCATATTTCAAATTATCGATCCCTTTCTTAATTTTCGTAGGAATGCAGTACTGCCTTCTACCAGTTCAGTGCCCCAGGGACTAGAGGACCCCCACTTTTAGAGCTCTGCTGTCCCCTGCATGGTTTTCTGAACCCATGGCTTCTCTGAATCTTGTCATTGTCCTCACACGTGAGAATCACTTTTTTTGGTCCGTTTTTTTCCTAATTGTGCTTGCCTACACTGTTTCTCATATTTGACTTGAGGTATTTGCCACTCCTCTCTCCCCTCAATATCTTTGCTGAGAACCGTGGAAGCAGACAATGGCATGGTTGGAAAGGATGTTAGAGTTCATCATTTTACTAAGTGACTTCTGTAAGATCACCCGTCTGTACAGTCTGTTCTCTTGCCCTCCAGTTGCTCTTTTTTTTTTTTTTTTCCTTTTAAGTTTATTTATTTATTTTGAGAGGGAGAGAGAACGCAAGTTGGGGAGGGGCAGAGAGAGAGGGAGAGAGCATCCCAAGCAGTCTCTGCTCGGCATGGAGCCCAACACATGGCCCGATCCCACGACTGCAAGATCACGACCTGAACCGATACCAAGAGTCAGATGCCTAACCGACTGAGCCACTCAGGTGCCCCTGATTGCTCTTTTGAATTGGGTAATTAATTGGAGCAATTAAGAGCTATCAGGACAGAGCTCTGTCCACTCCCTTCCCCCCCCCCATCGTCCTTCCCCTCTTCATCTTTCTGTCCATGAAGAAAAACTTGAGCTAGTTCCCACTTTTGTCCTGTTCTTACTGTGTCGCCTCTTAATGTGTCCCCTAATGTGAAGGTTTTTTCAGATACGTAGATCCTGATGGTTCTGTTTTTTTAATAGGATGCAAAATGAATAAAAGTTGTTTTCTTCTCTCTTTTGGCAGCAAATGAGACTAGGATGGAGTGTCCGGATTTGCCTGCAAAGCAGGAAGTTTCTAAAGGACTGGGGTCATCTGATGGGACATCAGGAGGCCTCTGTGGGGTGGTTTCTGGGGAACCAGAGGCACGAACTGTCTGTGAAGGTGCTTTAGAGAAGCTGGAAGGGCAACCCTCAGATGAGGAAGGGAGCAGACTGGAAAGTGATTTCTTCAAACTAACACACAAGGATAAAGGTAAATCCACAAAAGATGGATGTGATGAATATAAGGATCCAAATCTGTCCTCTAGTGCTACAGAACATCAGAGAGTTCTCAAGGGACAGAAATTTTACCAGTGTGATGAATGTGGTAAAGCTTTTAATTGGAGTTCACATCTCATTGGGCACCAGAGAATCCATACTGGAGAGAAACCCTATGAGTGTAATGAGTGTGGGAAGACTTTCAGGCAGACCTCTCAGCTCATAGTTCATCTCAGAACCCATACAGGGGAAAAACCCTATGAGTGCAGTGAGTGTGGAAAGACTTACCGACACAGCTCCCATCTTATTCAACACCAGAGACTCCATAATGGCGAGAAACCATATAAATGCAATGATTGTGGAAAAGCTTTCAACGAGAGTTCCAAGCTCTTTGACCATCAAAGAACCCATACTGGAGAGAAACCTTATGAATGCACTGAGTGTGGGGCTGCCTTTAGTCGGAGTAAAAATCTTGTTCGACATCAGGTACTTCATACTGGTAAGAAACCTTACAAGTGTGGTGAATGTGGGAAAGCTTTCTGTTCTAATAGAAATCTTACTGATCATCAGAGAATCCATACTGGCGAAAAGCCTTATGAGTGTAATGAATGTGGCAAGGCCTTCAGTCGGAGTAAATGTCTTATTCGACATCAGAGTCTCCACACTGGGGAAAAACCGTACAAATGCAGTGAGTGTGGGAAAGCCTTTAGTCAGATCTCTCAACTTGTTGATCATGAGCGAATTCATACTGGAGAAAAACCTTTTGAATGTAATGAATGTGGTAAGGCATTCAGTCTCAGTAAATGTCTTATTCGACATCAGAGACTTCACACAGGTGAAAAGCCCTATAAATGCAACGAGTGTGGAAAATCCTTCAATCAGAACTCATACCTCATTATACACCAGAGAATTCACACTGGTGAGAAGCCTTATGAATGTAATGAGTGTGGAAAGGTCTTTAGTCATAATTCTAGCCTTATGGTTCATCAAAGAACCCATACTGGGGAGAAACCCTATAAATGCAATGATTGTGGGAAAGCTTTTAGTGACAGCTCACAGCTCACTGTGCATCAGAGAGTTCACACTGGAGAGAAGCCCTACGAGTGTATTGAGTGTGGGAAAGCCTTTAGTCAGCGTTCCACTTTCAATCACCACCAGCGAACTCACACTGGAGAGAAGCACTCAGTTCTGGCTCGCTCAGTTAGTTAAGACATTCTCCAAAACAGAGCCAGAAACTTGAGTTAAATTCATTGTTTTTGTAAGAAAGATGCTCACCCTGATCTCTTGGTATCACTGATGAACAGCCATTCCCTACATTCTGCTGGGTCATAAAGTTGGGAGAGTCACAGTGCCATCATTCCCCACTATCAGGGAAGTAAGAACGACAGATTTCAGGTAGTTGTAGGTTTCCTTCCTTCTCTCTCTCTTCAAAAATATAGCTCTGGTTTTTGAATCCCATAGTCAGATTGTGTGCTTGTCAAAGACAGTGATTACATGCTTCTTTTCTATTGCAGCTAATTCATTTCACATTTACATAAAGTTACTCTGCAGTGCTCTGATACTTACCTATCTTGGGCATGGCCTTTTCAAAAGTTCTGTTGTGATCTAGATCCTCATCACTTGCATTCCCTACCTAGAAAAGCTCTTCTTATTTGTTAATCTTGGCCTCTCAGACCCTTTAAGATCCAGCTCATCTCAGAAAGACTTTCTTCTTGAAATGCTTTTCCTTCCTCCTAAACTTCTGTTGATTTGACCTCATGCTTCAACTTACTTTGTGCTGTAATTTGCAATTGTTATTAAATTGTCTTGACAACTATTCTCAATGCATATGTGTATAGTTTCATACCAATTTAATGTAGGCTGTTTGAGGTCGGGTATGAGATCTTTGTCTTTTAGCACATAGACAATTCTCATATACTAGTTGTTTAATAAATAAGTTTTAAAAATTCATCTCTCTAGCCTTTTTTAACTGAGCATGAACTCCCCTTCCACCACTGGACCAAAGACTTAAAGATGAATATCATAGGATACCACATACAAAAGCCTCATTCATATTTTCTGAGTATACCTCTGGAAGTCTTCCTGCTATTACCTCAGCCTCAAAGAGCTATTGATTTGTGCTAGAGCATCCTGTGTGTGCTTGTGTATACGTGTTGTCCAGGTGTTGGAGTCAGCACTCATGTTCCCCTGATAACATACTTTTCCCTGTTTTCTGTGATTGGAATTCACAGTGACTCTGATATCCCTATCAGGTAGTTCTCTCTACCTGCAACTGCCATCTAATTTCAAGGTGAGAGGAGTACACTTAACTATTGTAATTATCTTCTGGGTCATCTTTAATTCCTTATAAGGATAAGAAACAGTAAGTCTTTTTAGAGTCCTACAGTCATATATGAGACATTAGCTTGAACACCTTCTCCCAGTCTCACAGGAAGGCCCCAGTGCTGGGGAGCTGTTGCCTCTGGTGTCCAATCCTTTCCCCTTAGGGCAGTAGGATTAATAATGTGATATAGGAGGAGGAGGTTAGAAGGGCAATATTAGATAGGTAGCCTGGAGGGGAGAGATTTTTGTGAGCTGTGATTTCTGTCAGACAATGGAGAAGAAAGGAAAGAGAATTGAGTCTCAAGAAAATACAAAATACATGTCATTTGGGGGGAGGCATCTCAGAGAAAAGTCAAAAGAATATTTATTGGAGAGATATATAAAAACTGCTGAACCAAAGACACAATTAGAAATTTCCCATCTGTAACTTTTAAATTAGATTTTTGTTTTAAGATGTCTTTGTGGTGTTTATTTCCATTTTCCTTTATAAAATCTGCAGATAGGACTTTCTTAAAAGTGTTTTATCTTAGGAGTGCCCAGATGCTGGGAAGGAACCTGACTCTGTAATAGCACATGGGCCCATCCTTCCTCTGTGATTTGCACATTACTGGTCATGTCTTCAGTGAAAAACCCTGCCTATTGGATGCTGTAACTGTTTGTTGTGTGCTCATCTTGTTACCATCCTGAGTCTCTCTGGAGGGGGAAATCCAGCACTATTCATATTACTCCCCACTACCAATCTGGTATAGGTGTTCAGTAGGAATGAATGTCCTTACCTCCTGGAAAAGTACTCAGGCTCTTGCATGGAGGAAGATGGGCTATATATGAAAGCCATACCTCAATTTCTTTTGGTATTGCTAGTATTAAAAAAATTACTGAGTTTTAAAAATGTTATTTGGATCCAATTGCTTTGCTAAATTATTTTTAGTTTTAATAGTTTTTTTGTTTCATTTCCTAGCTTTTGTAAGTATACAATAAATAATGGTTAGTGTTCTCTTAATTTCCAATCTGTATGTCACTTAAGTTGTGTGTTAGCAAAAATTTTAAAAATAAAAAGTTTTTTCATGTTTATTTATTTTTGAAAGAGAAAGAGAGACAGAGTGTGAGCAAGGGAGAGGCAGAGCGAGAGGAAGACACAGAATCTGAAGCAGGCTCCAGGCTCCAAGCTGTGAGTACAGAGCCTGACGTGAGGCCTGAACTCCTGAATTGCAAGATCATGACCTGAGATGAAGTTGGATGCTTAACCTACTGAGCCACCCAGGTGCCCCCCCCCCCCAAAATTTTTAAATAGTAGTCAACGGACATTCCATGTCTTGTTTGTAACTTTCAGGGGAAATGTTTTGGCATTTTGAAATTGCATACAGTGTTCACTCTTGTTGGTTGCTGCTAAATATTCTTGTGTTTAGGAAGTTTTTTCCCATTGTTTTTAGAAGAAGTAATACAGTATAGTGGTTAAGAGCACAGACTTTGTACCTTGCACCCTTGTTCAAGTCTTGGCTCCACCAGTTTCTTAGGTGTGTGGCCCTGGGCAAGTTACTTAGCTTCTTTGTATCTCAGTTCTTTGATCTATAAAAGGGAGCTGCCTCATAAGGTTGTGAGGACAAAATTAGTTCATAAGTGTAAGACACTTAAAATGGTACTTGACACTATAATAATCGTACCCACTGTAATAATTACAATACTTAGAGTTTTTATTAGGTTGGTTGGTAAGTTTTCTATTTTTCAGGGTTTTTTTTTTTGCATTCTAAAAATCACATTTATTGAGTCATAAAATAGGTGTACAAACTACATCTATTTAAAGTATACCATTGAGTGAGTTTTGATAGGAAACTCCACGCAGGAATTCATCTCCACAATTGAAATACAGAATATTTGCATCGTCCCCAAAAGAGACCTCCTATAGCCCATTCCTATTCTGGCTGAAGCCCCAGGTAACTACTGATCTGCTTTTTGTTACTGTAGATTTGTTTACCTTTTTAGAATTTTATAAAAATGGGTATATCTCTACTAATGAAAGCCAGGGAAGGTGCTTGGCATGTTCCAGGGTTCCCCACCTCAGCTCCTCTGTGAAGGTCTGGGGGAATGGGTATGACTAGGGCCACCAGAACATTGTAGGCTGTTGGAATTCTTGAGAGGAGTTTGTTAAGAGGGTCTGGGTAGTACTGGTGCCTTAAGGTGGAAAGAATTAGCAAATTGAAGTAAATCTAGGAAGATAGGAGGATATCTAGTAATGATAACTGAATCATATCTATCTGCCTACATAATTTCTGAAACATAAACAGGCAAAGACATAATTGGGCCATCATCATATGATATTGATACAGTAATTAGGGAGCTTGGGAAGATGGCAGAGTAGGAAGACCCTGAACTCACCACGTCCCGCATTCTGAGCTAGATACCATCCACATCCAAGTCAGTAAACCAGAGAGTGATCCAAAGACTGTCAGAACAAACTCCATGAGTAAATATAGAGAAGTTGCATCTGAAAGGTTAGAATGGTCAGAAAGGCAGAAAGAGTCTGCCTGCAGGAGGGAGGGAGCTGCACACACAAAAAGGATGAGGAACTGGCCCTTTAACCAGGGAACTCACATGGGGAAGACATCCCCATAGCATTTGGTTTTAGATTAGATTGGGCTGAATTCTAAATCTAAATTAGATGGGCTGAATTCTGTGAGTTTTTAAAACCAGTGAGTCTGGGAACGTGGAGCTTTGGAGGTCAGCTGATGAAGCACTAGGCAAGCCAGGAGAGCAAGTGATAGCTGGGTTGCTGCCCTTAGTTGCCTGCATGGAAAGGGACATAAAAACGGCAGTTTGTGCAACACCATGAGCAAACAGGAGACGAATCTGTTCATACTGATTTTGGAGTCTGTTGGGGGACCTTGAAAACAGAGTTTTCAAGTTTGAAAACAGAGTTGGCAGTCCCATTTTCTTCCCACACCCCCCAGTAGAAGCACAGAAATACGTGGGGAGGCAGAGTAGCATAGCCACTTGCTACCTAACCTGTTAGCAGTGCACTGGGCCCCGGGAAAATTTTGTTAAATTGTGTGGGTGCCCAGCTGCTAGGTACACAGCTGCCACCACACGTCACACATACCTGCCATGCTTTGCCCAGCTGTGTGCCCCAGCCACCCTCATGTGTCTCACCCAGCTGCACGCTGGCCACAATTGTGTGCTGTGCCTGTGTGACTGGCCATGTGCCCCCAGGCCAGGCACCACCAGACACCATTTTATACCACACCCAGTTGCATACCCCTGCTGCAGTTGCCTACCTTGCCCAGCCACCAGGTACACGGTTCTAGCCTAGCCCAGACACTGTGCCAGGCCCAGCTGCCACATCGCACCCAGCTGTGCATCCCTAGCCACAGCAGTGCTTCAGGGGATCCTGCATAGGACTAGTGGCCTACCGCAAATTTTGCTAACACCATTGCCCCCCTCCCAAGGTTCCCAGCAGGCACACCTCCCACCCCCACTGAGTTCACCTGCCTGAGTACCATTAATCCCACAGCAAGCACACCCCACAACAGGCAGAGAGTCAGTGCAGACAACTGCACTGAAAGGAAAAGTGATTTAGACACAGCAGCAGAGCATAAGCAACACACATAGGATATTCTCCTGAAGTGCCAGGTTCTGGTGAACAGGGGAGACTGCACTCCAGGGCACTCTGGGAACTCTTTTTCATAAGGTCACTACTCTCAAGAACAGAAGATACAGTTGACTTAACACAGAGAAACACACAGAGCGGCAGACAAATTGAAGAGACAGAGAAATTTATGCCAAATGAAAGAACAGGACAAGACCAAAACCAGAGATCCAGGCAAAACAGATATAAATAACATGTCTAATAGAAAATTTTAAAAAGTGATTGTAAGGATACTCATTGGACTTGAGAAAAGAGTGGAAGACATGAGTGAGACCATTAAGATAGGAATAAGGAAAAACAGTAGAGATAAGGGCATAATAAGTGAAATGAGAAACACACTTGATAGAATGAACAACAGGATGAAAGAAGCAGAGGAACAAATTAGTGACCTGGACAACAGAGTAATGGACAGGAATCATGCTGAACAAAAGAGAGAAAAGAATTATGCAAAACAAGAATAGAGAACTCTGACTCCATCAAGTGCAATAACATTCATATTATAGGAATCCCAGAAGAACAAAGTGTCACAGAAAGCTTATTTGAAGAAATGATAGCTGAAAAAATCCCTAATCTGGGGAAGAAAACAGATATCCAGACCAGGACACACAAAGAATGCCTAACAGAATCAACAAAAGAAGACTAAAACATGTTATAATTAACTTTACAAAATACAGTAATACAGAAAAAAAATGATAAAAGCAGCAAGACAACAGAAGGGAAAACCCATAAGGCTGACAGGAATTATTAAGAGAGACTCGAATGGAAAGGAGAGACCAAATGTGACAGTATAGAGGTAAAAAACAAATGCAGTAAAAATGAATACTTCTGTAAAATATCAGTCAAGGAACTCATAAAGAAAAGGATATAAAATATAACAACATGTACTTACAACGTGGAGAGGAGAGGAGAAAAAAATGGGTTCAAACTTAAACAATCATCAACTAAATATAGATTATTAAATGCAGAAGAGATTATGTACAAACCTAATGGTAATGATATATGAAAAGCCACTAATATATATGCAGAGAATAAAGAGAAAGAAGTTCAAATATATTACTGAATAAAATCAGCAAAACATGAAAGAGATAATCAGAGAAAATCTTCAGAAACAGCCAGAAAACAAGTAATAAAATGGCAAGATATACTTATCAATAATAAATTTGAATATAAATGGACAAAACATTACAATCAAAAGATGTGACAGAATGGATTAAAAAAAAACACCTATCTATATGCTGCCTACAAGAGACTCATTTTATTTATTTAAATTTTAGTTAAGATACAGTGCAATATTGGTTTCAGGAGTAGAATTTAATGATTCATCACTTATATTCAACACCTAGTGCTCATCCCAACAAGTGCCCCTTTAATACCTATCACCTATCTAGTCCATTACCCACCGACTTCCCTCCATCAACCCTCATTTTGTTCTCTCTCTTTTTTTAATGGAGATTTCAGTTTCCTTATTTTTTAAAATTTTATTTATTTTGAGAGAGAGAGAGAGAATGAGGGGGGTGGAGGAGCAGAAAGAGAGGGGGACAGAGGATTCCAAGTGAGCTCTGTGCTGACAGCAGAGAGCCTGATGCAGGACTTGAACTCATGAACTGTGAGATAATGACCTGAGCCAAAGTCAGAAGCTTAATCAACTGAACCACCCAGGCACTCCTTGTTCTCTATCTTTAAGAGTTTCCTGGGGTGCCTGGGTGGCTCAGTCAGTTAAGTGTCCGACTTTGTGTGTGTGTGTGTGTGTGTGTGTGTGTGTGTGTGTGTGTGTGTGTGTGTATGCGCGCCACATCTTTATCCACTCATCAGTGGATGGACATTTGGGCTCTCTCAATAGTTTGGCTATTGGTGATAGTGCTGCTATAAACATTGGGGTGCGTATACTGCTTCAAATCCATATTGTATTCTTTGGGTAATAGTTTTGTTTCTTGTGTTGTGAATTTTAGCCATTCTGACAGGTATGAGGTGGTAACTCATGGTTTTGATTTGAATTTCCCTGATGATGAGTGATGTTGAGCTATCTGGATTTCTTCTTTGGAAAAGTGTCCATACATGTCTTCTGTTCATTGCTTAACTGGGTTGTTGGGTTTTTGGGTGTTGAGTTTGATAAGTTCTTTATAGATTTTGGATAATGGCCCTGTATCAAATATGTCACTTGCAGATGTCTTCTTGCATTCTGTAGATGGCCTTTTAATTTTGTTGATTTTTCTTTGCTGTGCAGAAGGTTTTTTTTTATCTTGATGAGGTGCCAATAGTTCATGTTTGCTTTTGTTTCTCTTGGCTTTGGTGATGTGTCTGATAAGAAATTGCTATGGATGAGCTCAAAGAGGTTGCTGCTTGTCCTTCTCAAGGATTTTGATGGTTTTCTGTCTCACATTTAAGTCTTTCATCCATTTTGAATTTATTTTGATGTATGATATAAGAAAGTGGTCCAGTTTCATTCTTCCACATTTTGCCATCCAGTTTTCTCAACACCATTTGTTAAAGAGACTGTCTTTTTTTTCATTGGATATTCTTTCCAGTTTTGATTAGTTGACCATATAGTTGCGGGTCCACGTCTGGGTTTTCTGTTCTGTTCCATTGATCTATGTGTCTGTTTTTGTGCCAATACTATACCGTCTTGATTACTACAACTTTGTAATATTGCTTGAAATCCAGAATTGTGATGCCTCCAGTTTTGTTTTTCTTTTTCAGGATTGCTTTGGCTATTTGGCTCTTTCAAGGTTCCATACAAATTTTAGAATCATTTGTTCTAGTTCTGCCAAAGATTCTGGTGGTATTTTCATAGAAATTGCATGAAATGTGTAGATTGCTTTTGGTAGCATAGGCGTTTTAACAATGTTTGCTCTTCCAGTACATAGGCATGAAATGCTTGTCCATTTATTTGTGTCCTCTTCAATTTCCTTCATATGTGTTCTATAGTTTTCAGAGTACAGACCTTTTACCTGATTATTTAGTTTATTCCTAGGTGCCTTATTGTTTTAGGTGCAATTGCAAATGGGATTGATTACTTAATTTCTTTTTCTGCTGCTTTGTTATTTGTGTATAGAAATGCAATGGATTTCTGCACATTGATTTTATATCCTACAGCTTTGCTGAATTCATGTATTCTAGCAATTTTTTGGATACTACATAGAATATCATGTTATCTGCAAATAGTGAAAGTTTGATCTCTTCCTTGCTGATTTGTTTATTATTTGTTCCTTTATTTCTTTTTGTTGTCCGATTGCTGAGGCTAAGACTTCCAGTAGTATGTAAAATAACAGTGGTGAGAGTGGACATCCCTGTCTTGTTCCCTACTGTAGGGGAAAGGCTCTCAGTTTTTCCCCATTGAGAATGCAATTAGCTGTGAGTCTTTTGTATATGCCCATTATCATGTTGAGGTATGTTACATCTATCCCTACATTGTTGAGGGTTTTTATTAAGAATGGATGCTGTCTTTTGTCAAATGATTTTTCTACATCTATTGATAGGATTGTATGGTTCTTATCCTTTCTTTTATTAATGTGGTATATCACATTGATTGATTTGGAAATATTGAACCATCCCTGCAGCCCAAGAATAAATCCTACTTGATAAGAATTAAAAGAATTATCCTTTTAATGTACTGTTGAATTCAGTTTGCTAGTACCTTGTTGAGAATGTTTGCATCTGGATTCATCAGGGTTATTAGCCTATAACTCTCCTTTTTAGTGGGGTCTTTGTCTGGTTGGGGAATCAAGGTAATGCTGGCTTTGTGGAATGAGTTTGGAAGTTTTCCTTACATCTACTTTTTTGGAACAATTTGAGAAGAATAGGTATTAACTCTTCTTTAAATGTTTGGTAGAGGGGCGCCTGGGTGGCGCAGTCGGTTAAGCGTCTGACTTCAGCCAGGTCACGATCTCGCGGTCCGTGAGTTCGAGCCCCGCGTCAGGCTCTGGGCTGATGGCTCAGAGCCTGGAGCCTGTTTCCGATTCTGTGTCTCCCTCTCTCTCTGCCCTTCCCCCGTTCATGCTCTGTCTCTCTCTGTCCCAAAAATAAATAAACGTTGAAAAAAAATTTTTTTTAATGTTTGGTAGAATTGGGCCATGTGGCCCAGGACTCTTGTTTATTGGGAAATATTTGATCACTGATTCAATTTCTTTGCGGGTTTTGGGTCTGCTCAGAATTTCTGTTTCTTCTGTTTCAGTTTTGATAGTTTGTGAGTTTATAGGAATTTGTCTATTTCTTCCAGATTGCCCAGTTTGTTACATATAATTTTTCATAGCATTCTCTTACAATGTTTTGTACTTCAGGCTTTATTTGCTGTTCCTTTTCTAGCTCCTTTAGGTGTAAGGTTGGATTGTGTATTTAGGACCTTTCTAGCTTCAAGAAGCTTGGTAAGCCTGAATGGCAATATAGTTCCCTCTTAGCACTGACTTTGCTGCATTCCAAAGGATTTGGGCTGTCATGTTTTCAATTTCATTTGCTTCCATGTGTTTTTTTTTGTTTTTTTGTTTTTTTACTTCTTCTTTAATTTCCTGATTAACCCATTCATTCTTTAGTAGGATTTTCTTTAACCTCCATGTATTTGAGGGCTTTCCAAATCTTTTTTTGTGACTGACTTCACATTTCATAGTGTTATGATCCAAAAATATGCATGGTATGGTCTCAATCTTTTTATACTTGTTGAGGGCTGATGTGTAACTCAGTATGTGATATAATCTTAAAAATGTTCCAATACGCTGGTTTCTCTTCAGATCAAATAAGTCTTTCACCTTTTATTAAAAATGTTCCATGGGCCCTGGAAAAGAATGTATAAGTCACTGCTTTAGGATGAAATGTTCTGAATATATCTGTTAAGTCCATCTGGTCCAGTGTGTCATTCAAACCCATTGTTTCCTTGTTGATTTTCTGCTTAGGTGAACTATCCATTGTTGTAAGTGGGTGTTAGAGTCCCCTACTATTACTGTATTATTATCAATGAGTTTCTTTATATTTGTTACTAACTGATTTATATATTTGGGTACCCCCATGTTGGGGCATCAATATTTATTATCATTAGCTATTCTTGATGGTGTAGACCCCTTAGTTATGATTATAATGCCCTTCTTCATCTCTTGTTACAGTCTTTAAAATCTAGTTTGTCTGATATAAGTCGGGCTACTCTAGCTTTCTTTTGATATCTGTTCACAACATGGGTGCTTCTCCATCCCATCACTTTCAATCTGCAGGTGTCTTTAGGTCTAAAATGAGTCTCATGTAAGCAGCATGTAGATGGATTTTGTTTTTTAATCTAATCTGATACCCCGTGTCTTTTGATTGGAGCATTTAGTACATTTACATTCAGAGTGATTCGTAAAAGATATGAATTTAGTGCCATTGTATTCCTTGTAGTGTTTCTAGTGATATTCTTTGGTTCTTCCAGTCTTTATTGCTTTTGATCTTTTTTTTTTTTCCTCCACTCAAAGAGTCCCCCTTAAAATTTCTTGCACACTGGGTTAGTTAGGTCACGAACTCCTTTAGTTTTGTCTCAGAAACTCTTTATTTCTGCTTCTATTCTGAATGACAAACTTGCTGGATAAAGAATTCTTGGCTGCATATTTTTCCCATTCACCACGTTGAATATTCCCTGCCAACCGTCTTGCCTGCCAGTTTTCAATGGACAGGTGTACTGCTGACCTTATGTATCTACCCTTGTGGTTAAGAACCTTTTGTCCCTAGCTGCTTTCAGAATTCTCTCTTTATCTTTGTATTTTGCAAGTTTTCACTATGATATGTTGTGTTGCTGACTTTTTTTTGATTTTGAGGGGAGTTCTTTTTGCCTCTTGGACTTGAATGCCTGTTTCCTTCCCCAGATTAGGGAAGTTCTCAGCTATAATTTGTTCAGATAAACCTTTTGCCCCTTTTTTCCCCACTCTTTTTCTTCTGAGACTCATATGATATGGATATTATTTCACTTTATGGAATAGCTGAGTTGCCTAAGTTTACCTCCATGACCTAATACTTTTCTTTCCTCTTCTTTCCAGCTTCATTTTTTCCCATAATTTTATCTTCTATATCACCTATTCTCCTCTGCTCCTTTAATCCTTGTGTCTGTATCCACTCAGTTTTGCATCTCAGTTATAGCATTTTTATTTCAGCCTGACTAGGCATTTTTTTTTCAAGCCCAGCTAGTGGTACTATGACTTTTGTTCTGAGTTCTTGTTCAGACATATTGCTTATATATGTTTTATTTATTATTATTTTTTTAATGTTTATTTATTTTTAAGAGAAAGAGCATGAGCAGGGGAAGGGCAAAGAAGAGAGGGAGACGCAGAATCTGAAGCAGGCTCCAGGTTCTGAGCTGTCAGCACATAACCCGACATGGGGCTCAAACTCACAAACCACAAGATATGACCTGAGCCAAAGTCAGACACTTAACCAACTGAGCCACCCAGGCGCCCCTGCTTATATCTGGTTTAAGAAGTCACTGGCTGTGATTTCTTCTTAACCTTTCTTTTGGGGAGAATTCCTTCATCTTGTCATTTTGGCTAAGTCTCTGTCTTTTGCATGTTGGAAATCTTGTCCTGTTTCCTGCACCTGACAGTACTGCTGTATTAAAAAGGGGTCATACATTGTCCAGGACTTGGCACTTCAGGAATTGTTTCTGGTGTATGTTGTGTGCACTCTAGTGTTGCTTTTTGGCTGCTCTTTCCCACTGCTCAGTCCTCTGCAGAGCTCCTCCTTGCTTGCAGTGATGGAATAAACTAGGCATGCTTTGATTTGTTTGTTAAAATAAGCCTGGCGGGGGGGGGGGGGTAATCACACACCCCCAAAAAAGGGAAAAAAAGAAGAAATGAAAAAGAAACAAACAGACAATCAAAAAGCTATACACCTGATTCCAAAGAAAAATAATGGGGGAGGGAGGGGGAGAAAAAGAAAAAAAAGAAGGCTGATCCAAAAAAAGGGAAAAGGAAATGATAAAACCAAACTAAAACTAACAAAAAGCTGTAAGATTGATTCCAAAAAAATAAACAAAAGAAGGAAAAAAAGTAAGCCTTCCTATTTCCTCCAGAACTGCAGGTGACGCTTTGAAGCACTCTATGATAGTAGATTTGGTTCATACAGGGTACTGCCTGTGGTGGTGTTCTGGAGGAGAGACATGCTACACTGATTCAGAGTGAGACCTGCCCCAGCGAATATGCAGTTGCCAGGCACAGTGAGGTGGGGTTTGGTATAAGGGTGTCCTGCCTCCACTGGGGCTGCTGTGCTGCTCTCTGAAGTCCCACTGTATTGGGTGTGAGTGGGAAAATTGTGCCACCCTACTCTTGTCCCAGGACAGGGGTTCTTAAACCCCCTACTGTTCAGTAAGCCCTCACATAATAAAGAGGGCAGTCAGGCTCTGCACCACAGCACTTCTGCATTTTATGTTTATTTTAAAAAATTTTTTTTTTCAACGTTTATTTATTTTTGGGACAGAGAGAGACAGAGCATGAACGGGGGGAGGGGCAGAGAGAGAGGGAGACACAGAATCGGAAACAGCCTCCAGGCTCTGAGCCATCAGCCCAGAGCCTGACGTGGGGCTCGAACTCACGGACCGTGAGATCGTGACCTGGCTGAAGTCGGACGCTTAACCGACTGCGCCACCCAGGCGCCCCTGCATTTTATGTTTAATGTGCAGCTGGGATTCAAAACTTCAAATCTTAAAGGACCCAGCACCACACAGACTGCCACCCTTCTCTGTGCTTTGTCTCATGTCCTTTGTCACAGAAGAACAGTCCCATGCCTGTGCACTGTGCAGAACATATGGTGTAGCCCCCCCGAAAAGCAGCAACCAGGTTATCTGCCCTCTGTGTGAGCCTCTGTCCTCTGCCAATGAGGGGCCTCTTGCTGATCCCTGCAGGGTCTTTTGTCCTCGGAGAGGCAGTATAACCTTTTCCAAATGTACTCCAAGGGGAATGTTCTCTACCAGTGCAACCCACCACTCTATGCACTCCAGGGCCAGTTCCCTCCTTCCCAGGAGTGCACACCACATTTCCAACCTAGAGAAAGTCTTGCACTTTCAAAATCTCAGAATTTGAGCTGCACATGCTGTTTGCAAATAGTGCACAACACTCAGTACCCCTCACTCCCTACTCCATGGTCTGGAGAGGTTTTCATCTTGTGCAAAACGCCTCACTCTCTCAACCTTTATCTCTTTCTCTCCCTATAGAAAGGGTTCCCTCCCCTCCGCAGCACCACTGTTTTTCTCTCCCCTCAATTCACTTCCACACACCTCACACTTGCCACGCTGTGTCCTAACAACTGTGGAGATCCTTATGCCAGTTCTTAAATTGACTTCCTGGGTATTCCAAGTCATTTGACCTCAATGCACCTGTGTTTGAGGGATGAGGAAAGCCTAGGGTCCCCCTACTTCTCCACCATCTTAACTCCTGAGACTTATTTTAGAACTAAAGACAACTGCAGATTGAAAGTGAGGGGATAGAGAACCGTCTGTCATACAAATGGATGTCAAAAGAAATCTGAGTGCTAATACTTATATTGGACAATCTAGATTTTAAAACAAAGACTAATAAGAGACAAAGAATGACAGTATATAATCATAAAGGGAGCGATCCAACAAGAAGGTACAACAATTTGTTGTATGCACCCAACATGGTAGCACCAAAATATATATAACAGTTAAAACAAACATAAGGGAACTAATTGATAGTTCCCTTATCAAATGACACACTAGACCAGATGGATTTAACAGATCTATTCAGGACATTCTATCTTAAAATAGCAGAATACACATTCTTTCCAAGTGCACATGAAACATTCTCTAGAATAGATCACATTAGCCCACAAAACCAGCCTCAGTAAATTCAAGTAGATCACAGCCTTGCATACCATGCATCTTTTCTGACTACGACACTATGAAACCAGAAGTCATCTGTAAGAAAAACTCTGGAAAGACCACCAATACATGGCAGTTAAATGTCATGCTACTAAACAATAGGTCAACCAGGAAATAAGAGAGTACACGGTAACAAATGAAAATGAAAACAATGGTTCAAAACCTTTGGGATGCAGCAAATGTGGTTCCAAGAGAGAAGTCTATAGCAATACAGGCCTGGTTCCAAGAAACAAGAAAAATCTCAAACAACATAATGCCCCTCAGGAGCTACAAAAAGAACAACAAACAAAACCTGAAACCAGCAGAAGAAAGGAAATAATAAAGATGAGAGCAGAAATAAATGATAAAGAAACTAAAGAGACAACAGATCAATGATACCAGGAGCTGGTTCTTTGCAAAAACCAATAAAATTGATAAACCTTTAGCCAGATTTATCAAGAAAAAACAAAAGAAAAAGGACTCAAAAAAGTAAAATCACAAATGAGAGAAGAGAAATAACCAATACTGCAGAAATACAATCATAATAGAATATTATTAAAAAGTGTATGCCAAAAAAAAAAAAAGCCTTTATGGCAACAAATTTGACGACCTGCAAGAAATGGATAAATTCCTAGAAAATATAAACTACTAAAACTGAAACAGAAAGAGACTTTAAACACACTGATAACCAGCAAAGAAGTTGAATCGGTAATCAAAAAACTCCTAACAAGTTAAAGTCCAGGGCCAGATGGTGTTACAGGCAAATTCTAACATTTAATGAAGAGTAAATACCTATTCTTCTTAAACTATTCCAAAAAGTAGAAAAGGAAGGAAGGCTTCAAAATTTATTCTATGAGGCCAGCATTACCCTGACACCAAAACTAAAAAAGCGAATGATAGGCCAATATCCCTGATGAATACAGATCTCAGTATAATACTACCGAACTGAATTCAACAATACCTTTAAAAAAAATTCACAATGAATTGGGACTTATTCCTGGATTGCAAGGGTGATTCAATATTTGCAAATCAGTCAACATGATGCATCAATAACAGAAAAGACAAGAACCATATGATCACTTTAACAGACATAGAAAAGGCATTTGACAAAGTATACCATCCATTCATGATGAAAAGTCTCAACAAAGTATGTTTAGAGGGAACATACCTCAACATAATAAAGGCCATCTATGAAAAACCCACAGCTAGTGTCATCTTCAATGAGGAAAAACAGAACTTTTCCTCTATGGTCAGTAACAAGACAGAATGTCCACTCTCACCACTGTTATTTAATATATTACTGGAAGTCCTAGCCACAATCAGACAACACAAATAAAAGGCATCCAGATTGGCAAGGAAGAAGTCAAGCTTTCACTATTTGCATGACATGATGCACTATATAGAAAATCCAAAAGACTTCACCAAAATAATTGTTAGAATACAATTCATTAGATACATGAATTCAGTAAAGTTGGAAGGATACAAAATCATTGTACAGAAATCTGTTGCATTTCCATACAATAATGAAGCAGCAGAAAAGAAATTGAGAAATCAAGCCCATTTATAATTGCACTAAAAACCATAAGAAATGAACCTAACCAAAGAGGTAAAAGATTTTTACTCTGAAAACAATAAAACACTGATGAAAGAAATTCAAGGTGGCATGAAGAAATGGAAAGACGTTCCATGCTCATGGATTGGAAGAGCAAATCTTGTTAAATTGTTTATACTACCAAAGCAATGTATACATTTAATGCAATCCCTATCAAATCAGAGAGCTAGAACAAAACCCCCCAAATTTATATGAAACCACAAAAGACTCTGAGTAGCTGAAGCAGTGTTGAAAAAGAAAACCAAAGCTGGAGGCATCACAATTCTAGATTTCAAGTTTTATTACAAAGCTATAGTAAACCAAACAATATTGTACCAGTGAAAAATAGGCACATAGTTCAATGGAGCAGAATAGAAAATCCAGAAATAAACCCACAATTATATGGTGAATCTTCAACACAGCAGAAAAGAATATCCAATGGGAAAAACACAGTCTCTTCAACAAAATGTGTTGGGAAAACTGTTCAGCAACATACAAAATAATGAAATTAGGCCACTTTCTTACACCATACATAAAAATAAATTCAAATGGATGAAAGACCTAAATGTGAGGCCTGAAACCATGAAAATCCTAAAAGAGAACCTAGGCAGTAGCCTCTTTGACATTGGCTATACCAACTACCTACTAGATACGTCTCCTGAGGCAAGAGAATCAAAAGCAAAAATAAACTACGGGGCTACATCAAGATAAAATCTGCACAGCAAAGAAAACAATAAAACAAAAAACATCCTATAGAATGGGAGAAGATATTTGCAAATGACATGTCTGATTAAGGACTAGTATCCAGAATATATTAAGAACTTCTAAAATTCAACAGTCAAAAAACAATGAATCCAATTACAAATGGGGAAAAGACATGAACAGACATTTCTCCAAAGAAGACATACAGATAGCCAACAGACATGAAAAGATGCTCATCATCACTTACTATCAGGGCAATACAGATCAAAACTACAATGGAATATGACCTCACACCTGTCAGAATGACTAAAATCGGTAACACAAGAAACAACAAATGTTGGTGGATGTGGAGAAAGGGGAACCCTCTTGAAATGTTGGTGGAAATGCAAACTAGTCCAGCCACTCTGGAAAGCAGTATAGAGGTTTCTCAAAAAGTTAAAACTAGAACTACTTCATGATACAGCAATCACACTACTGGGTATTTACATAAAGAGTTCAAGAACACTAATTCAAAGGGATACATGCACCCCTATGATTATAGCAGTATTATTTACAATAGCCAAGATATGGACACAGCCCAGGTGTCCATCGATTCATGAATGGATAAAGAACAAGTGTATATATGTATACAATGGAATAGTATTCAGCCATACAAAAGAATGAAATCTTGCCATTTGCAACAACATGGACTGAGCTAGGGAGTATAATACTAAGTGAAATAAAACAGAGAAAGACAAATGCCATATGATTTCACTCATATGTGGAATTTATGGGAAAAAAATGAGTTAAGGGTAAAGAGAGACAAACCAAGAAACAGACTCATAGACTCATATAGAGGACAAACTGATGATTACCAAAGGGGAAATGGGTGGGGTGTGGGCTAAGTAGGTGATGGGGTTTAAGGAGTACACTTGTGATGAAGAAACATTACACATGTTGTGTAATGTATAGAATTGTTGAATCACTATATTGTACACCTGAAAGTAATATAACACTGTGTATATATATATATTAACTAGCTGGAATTAAAAGAAACTTAAAAATATAAAAATAAAATCATATGTCAAAAACATTTTTAAGATAATTTTCTATTTTAATTTTTGCAATATTAGGAATATTTTTTAAGTTTATTTATTTTGAGAGGGAGAGAGGATCCCAACCAGGCTCCTCACTGCCAGTGCCAGAGCCCAATGTGGGACTCAAACTCATGAATCATGAGATCATGATCTGAGCTGAAACCATGAGTTGGACACTCAACCAACTGAGCCACCCAGGCACCCCAGGATTTTTTTTTTTTTAATTTTTTTTTTCGACATTTATTTATTTTTGGGACAGAGAGAGACAGAGCGTGAACAGGGGAGGGGCAGAGAGAGAGGGAGACACAGAATCGGAAACAGGCTCCAGGCTCCGAGCCATCAGCCCAGAGCCCGACGCGGGGCTCGAACTCACGGACCGCGAGATCGTGACCTGGCTGAAGTCGGACGCTTAACCGACTGCGCCACCCAGGCGCCCCCAGGATTTTTTTTTTAATTGAAGAACAATTAACATACAGTTTTATCTTCCAAACTCATTCTACAAGGTCAGCATTACCTTGATTCCAAAACCAGACAATGATCCCACTAAAAAGGAGAATTACAGGCTGATATCCCTGATGAACATGGATGCAAAAACTCTCAACAAGATATTAGCAAATCAAATCCAACAGCTCATTAAGAGAATTAGCCACCATGGTCAAGTAGGATTTATTCCTGGGCAGCAGGGATGGATCAATATTTCCAAATCAATCAATGTGATACACCACATCAATTTTTTTTAAAAAAGAATAGGAACCATATGATTCTCTCAATAGATGCAGGAAAAGCATTGGGCAAAAGCATCCATTCTTTAAAAAAATTTTTTTTTAATATTTATTATTTTTGAGAGAGACAGAGACAGCAAGCAGGGAAGGGGCAGAGAGA
The DNA here is from genome assembly GCF_018350175.1 of Felis catus. Classification (NCBI taxonomy): domain Eukaryota; kingdom Metazoa; phylum Chordata; class Mammalia; order Carnivora; family Felidae; genus Felis; species Felis catus. The sequence goes on along the minus strand of NC_058376.1, from coordinate 158,330,363 downwards.
GAGGGAGACACAGAATCAGAAGCAGGCTTCAGGCTCTGAACTGTCAGCACAGAGCCCCATGCAGGGCTCGAACTCACAGACTACAAGATCATGACCTGAGCTGTAGTCGGCTGCCCAACTGACTGAGCCACCCAGGCGCCTCTACAGCATCCATTCTGGATAAAAACCCTCAACAAAGTAGGAATAGATGGAAATACCTCAGCATCATAAAGACCGTACACAAAAGACCCATGGCTAATATCCTCAGTGGGGAAAAATTGAGATCTTTTCCTTTACAGTCAGGAACAAGACAGGGATGTCCAATCTCCCCATTGCTCTTTTCTTACCATTACTCATTAACATAGTACTGGAAGTCTTAGCTTCAGCACACAGACAACAAAAAGAAAAAATGGCATCCAAATCAGCAAGGAAGAAGTCAAACTTACACTATTCACAGATGACATGATACTCTATATGGAAAATCTAAAGACTCCATCAGAAAATTTTCTAGAATACATGAATTCAGCAAAGTTGAAGGATATAAAATCAACTTATGGAAATCTGTTGTACTTCTATACACCAATAATGGCACAGCAGAAAAAGAAATCAAAGGATCAATCCCATTTACAACTGCACCAAAACCATAAGATACCTAGGAATAAACCTAACCAAAGAGGTGAAAGATCTGTACTCTGAAAACTATAGGACACTAATGAAAGAAATTGAGGAGAACACAAAGAAATAGGAAAATATTCCATGGTCATGGATTGGAAGAACAATCATTGTTAAAATGTCTATACTACCCAAAGTAATCTACACATTTCATGCAATCCCACTAGCATTTTTTGTAGAGCTAGAACAAGCAATTCTAAAATCTTCATGGAACCACAAAAGATCCTGAATAGCTAAAGTAATCCTGAAAAAGAAGAGCAAGGCTAGAGGCATCACACTTCCAGACTTCAAGCTATATTACAAAGCTGTACTCCTAAAGACAGTATGGTACTCACAGAAAAACAGACATATAGATTAACGGAACAGAATAGAAAACCCAGACGTGGAACCACAATTATATGGTCAGTGAATCTTCAACAGAGCAGGAAAGAATATCCAATGGAAAAAACACATTCTCTTCAACAAATGGTGTTGGGAAAACTGACAGCAACATGAAGAATGAGACTGGACCACTTTCTTATACACAAAATAAATTCAAAATGGAAGAAAGACTTAAATCTGAGACAGGAAGCTATCAAAATCCTAGAGGAGAACACAAGCAGCAACCTCTTTGACCCCAACCATAGCAACTTCTTACTTGAAACATCTCCAGAGGCAAGGGAAACAAAAGCAAACATGAACTATTGGCACCTCATCAAGATAAAAAGCTTCTGCACAGTGAAGGAAACAACAATACTAAAAGGCAGCCTACAGAATGGGAGAATGCCATGGTATATCTGAAAAGGGTTAGTATCCAAAATCTATAAGAACTTATCAAACTCAACGCTCCCAAAACAAATAATCTAGTGAAGAAATGGGCAGAAGACATGAATAGGCATTTTCCTAAAGATGTATAGATGGCTAACAGACACATGAAAAGATGCTCAACATCACTCATCATCAGGGAAATACAAATCAAAACCACGATGAGATACCACCTCACACCTTCAGAATGGCTAAACTTAACAATACAGGAAACAACAGATGTTGGTGAGGATGTAGAAAGGGGAACCTTCTTACACTGTTGGTGGGACTGCAAACTGCTGCAGCCACTCTGGAACACAGTATGGAGGTTCCTCAAAAAGTTAAAAATACAACCACCATGTGACCCAGCAATTGCACTACTGGGTATTTACCCACAGGATACAAAAATACAGGTTTTTGTACAAAGGGTTACATGCACACTGATGTTTATAGCAGCATTATCAACAATGCCAAATTGTGGAAAGAGCCCAAATGGCCATTGACTGATGAATGGATAAAGAAGATGTGGTATATACCATATATATATATATATAATATAATATATATATATATTATATTATATATATATAAATAGAGAGAGAGAGAGGATATTACTCAGCCATCAAAAAGAATGACATCTTTCCATTTGCAGTGACGTGAATGGAGCTTGAGTGTATTCTGCTAAGCGAAATAAGCCAATCAGAGAAAGATAAATACCATATGATTTCACTCATATATGGAATTTAAGAAACAAAATAGATGAACATATGGGAATGGGGAAAAGAGAGGGAAACCAACTGTAAGAGATCTTAATGATAGGGAACAAATTGAGGGCTGAAGGAAGGAGGTGGATGGGGGATGTGCTAAATGGGTGATGGGTATTAAGGAGGGCACTTGTTAGGATAAGCACTGGGGGTTATATGTAAGTGATGAATCACTAAATTCTCCTGAAACCAATATTTCACTATATGTTAACTATCTAGAATTTAAATAAAATTTTGAAAAAGAAATAATACCCTCCAATAATTCCCCCAAAAAGAAAAATTTGTTAGATAAAACAAATGAATGTAAAGTGACTGAATATGAGAAAAATAACTGATAAAGGTGATTATAATTTTTTTGTTTGAAACATTGCTAGTTCTTTAATGTTTTGTCTTCCAGATTTAAGATCTTTCACTTTTTTCTCTTCAGCTACATATATATATATACCCTACAGTAATTTGGTAAATTATAACTTTGTAAACAGAATTAAAGGTTTAATTTACCTTTTTTTCCTACCTACCTAATCCCTTCAGAATTTTGAAACTCTTACGAAGTATTTTTTTTTTTTAGACTCTACTGAGTTGCATAAATTCAACAAAAAACTATTCTCCTTGTAAGAGGACACAATGGACACATTGGTTTTATAGCCACAACTTTGACTGGAATGTCATAGTTTGAAATGATGTGCACAGGGGCGCCTGGGTGGTGCAGTCGGTTAAGCGTCCGACTTCAGCCAGGTCACGATCTCGCGGTCCATGAGTTCGAGCCCCGCGTCGGGCTCTGGGCTGATGGCTCGGAGCCTGGAGCCTGCTTCACATTCTATGTCTCCCTCTTTCTCTGCCCCTCCCCCGTTCAGGCTCTGTCTCTCTCTGTCCCAAATAAATAAATAAACATTGAAAAAAAAATGATGTGCACAGAATTCAATATAACCAGTTTATCGGGGCACATGCGTGGCTCAATCATTTAAGAGTCCGACTTTTGATTTGGGCTCGGGTCATGATCTCATGGTTCCTGAGATCAAGCCCTGCACTGGGCCCCACACTGACAGCAGCGGGGGGGGGGGGGGGGGGGGGGGGAGGGGGGTAGGGGCAGGGGAGGGCGAGATTCAGCCTTGGGATTCTCTCTGCCCTTCCCCCGCTTGCACACCCATGAACCCCTTCTCTCACTCTCTCAAAATCAGTAAATAAATATTAAAGGAGGAGGAGGAGGGGAGGGGGAGGGGCAGGGGAGGAAAGGAATAAAAGAAGGAGAGGGAGAAAAAAGAAGGAGAGGAAAAAGAAGAAACTAAGGTTGGCTTTATGGAGCCAGTAAAGGCCCTCGAAAAAATCTCCTGGAATTTTTCTTACAGCGTTCCCAGTCTTACCAATTGAGTAAGAAAGGTCATACCTGGCAGCCCCAGGAATATCAAGTTATTTCCAAACTTCAAGAAATAAAAAATTCACCCAAATCTATAGGTATTTCACGTGACATCTAGCAAATCACTGGGTTAGCTTCCTATCCTCAAGAGGCTTTTAAAAGTCCAATCTAAGAGTCCTTGTAAGAAGTTTTAGCAAAGGAGACTTTTAAAAAGTCTGGTCAATCATATTTTTGTTGCACTTGTGTAAATAATAAAACCAAGTTTAATAATACTAGACTAATATGCAAACAAATTAGTCTGTGATTATTTTTTCTAAAAATTGGAGTAATTGTGAATAGAAAAATTATCTTGCTGTAAAAAACTATTACACACCCTTGTGAATATCAGATTCTTTCCTGTTCATTGTCTTTGAGATTTTGCTACTACCTGTAAACTGGTCTAGACTTTGAATTTCTCTAGGTTCCCAAATACCTGTTTTTGACTCTCCAACTTTATCCCACTCTTCTTTTTTTTTTTTTTTGTTATTTGTTAAAATGTTAACTTATTATTTTGAGAGAGAGAGAGAGAGAGAGAGAGAGAGAGAGAGAGAGAGAGCGCGCGCGCGCTGGTGTGAGTGGGGGAGGGGCAGAGAGAGGGAGAATCCAAAGCAGGCTCCAGGCTCTGAGCTATCAGCACCGAGCCCAATGCAGGACTCAAACTCATGAACCATGAGATCATGACCTGAGCCAAAGCTGGATGCTTCACCGACTGAGCCACCCAGGCGCCCCCCGCTCCTACTCTTCTGACTTGGAATCACTAAGAAGAAAGACTGCCCTTGAACCTCATAGAAAGGGACCATACCAGGTCCTCCTCACTACAAAGACAATAGCCAGATTTCAGGGCCCTGAATCTTGGGTCCACATCTCCTAATTAAAAAGGCCCCTGAGGTTCTTGAGTGGCTCAGTCGGTTGAGCGTCCGACTTCGGCTCAGGCCATGATCTCGCGGTTGGGAAGTTCAAGCCCTGCGCAGGGCTCTGTGCTGGCAACTCGGAGCTTGGAGCCTACTTCACATTCTGTGTCTTCCTCTCTCTGCCCCTCCACCACTTGTGCTCTGTCTCTCAAAAATTAAAAAACAAACAAAAAAACATTGAAAAGAATTTAAAAGGTCCCTTGCAGACTCTTGGACCTGCACGCCAGCTAGAGATCTAAGATTAAAATTGACTAGAGAGGTTTCTCAACGGAAGCAGATGGCATCTTGAGGTGGACGAAGCTCCCAAAATCAGTGATCAAGATCTTCATCTCCAAGCAATATGAAATCTTTTATTCCTTTTGCTTTTTTGATACTTGCTTTTTCTCTGCTAACGCATGGCGAAACTATGCTTCTCAATTCTGGCAACTATCACTGAAGCTAGCACCAAGGCCATAGTTGCACAACAAAAGTCCCTAGGGTTTCTTGCTAAGATGGTTTTAGATAATAAAATTGCTTTAAATTACTTATTAGCTGAACAAGGAGGAGTCTCTGCTTTAGCAAATACCTCATACTGTACTTGGATCAACACCTCTGGTACTATAGCAAATACAAGAAATTAACAAGCCACTAAAATAGGCTAAAGTAGGTTGATACCTCTGTAGGTAGGTACATTCTTTAATTTATTTGATACCAACTGGCTTGGTTCATGGGGGCCCTCGCTAAAGGATATACTTCAGTCTCTTAGTAATATCCCCCTCATAGCCATCACTGTAGTCTCCATGGTGCTCTGTATTCTCTCAAGAATCTCAAATACATGTTTGGAGACATCAGCAATATATCAAATCGTCTCACTGTGCTTGGATAAAGATAAACAAATGACAAAGAAATAAAGAGCAAAAACAATCCTTCCACAAATCTGATAGCATAACTTATCATAAGTTTCATGGGTTTCTCACAATAAGACAAGAACAATTAAAACCTGACAGTGACCAAGAGTGGCACTAATACCAGATTTGGGGTCACCCTTAAGGTGAGAATTGATAAATCAAACAAGGAGACCATTAGACTGAGGTGGCTCTAATGCCTTGTAGCCTCATAAGGAAGCCAAAATCTAAGTCAGAGTCAATTCCTGTAATGCCTCAATGTTTTTCTGGTAAGAAAAACAACTAATCACCAGCAGCCAACTGGGCTTTCCCAAATAACGCAAACTGTTTAAGGTATAGCCAATCAAATAATGTCCTTGCTTTGCTACCAATCTTTTCTATAAAAGTGTTGTCCTTAGCTCCTGTTGATGGAGTCCTCCTAGCCAGTTCCAATTTGGTGCTACTCAGTCCAAAGCAATGTTTCCTCATATAAACTCTTTAAAAATGTTAATATGCCTCCATTTATCTTTTTTTTAAGTTTATTTATTTTGAAAGATAGAGAGAGAGTGTGCACACAGAGGAGGGACAGACAGAGAGGCAGAGAATCTCAAGCAGGCTCCACACCATCAGTACAGAGCCATATGTGGGGCTCAAACTCATGAACTGTGAGATCATGACCTGAGCCAAAATCAAGGGTCAGCTGCTTAGCTGACTGAGCCACCCAGGTGCCCCAAGTCACAACTTATCTTTTAACAGTAGCAAGTGTTGGTTGTACTAGAAGGATATAAAACCATGGAAACCATTATACACTATTGCTCGAAATACAGTATTTGAATGACAAATCTGGTATTACTTGGAAAACTATGAAATCTCAATTTGGACATGTAAAAATAAAAACCAGAATTGGTCTTTTCTATCCAAGATAGCTGAAGCCAGCAAAAGGCATAGATTCTATAAAAACATAATTAAGGTATAGGCTGAATATAAAAAGTGTCACGAGAGAAAAGGCCTACCAACCTGGCTTAGGTTTAGAGAATATTCGTTTATTTATTCAACAACTATTAACTGAGTGCCTATGCACTCAGTTTATATGCTAAATCCTGTTCTGAGTACTCAACAAAAAACATAGTTTCCATAATCTCTTCCTCATGGCTATGGCCTGACCCAAAGATAGACAGATCCTCCACCCCATTACAAATGGAATTCAAACTCCCCTTCTTGGCTTCCTGATCCTTTCTTTCCACCCCTGCTAGGCAAAGCATACTCTATTTGCAGAACTATGGGAGAGGATTTAGGGATGACAGAGGGGGTGAGGTGGGGTCCAATAAGAGGGGAAGCTGAATTCCATTTTAAATCCTTTTTTTTACTACTTAAAGCATCAGTACTTTTTTAAGTATAAATTACACAGTAATTTAAAAATTCATTTAAAAAGAGATCACCTTCCAAAAGAGGAGACACCTTTTTTACTTCCTGTTTTCACCCACAAAAGAGGGTCTCAGAGCTTGTGGCCAGAAAAGGAATGAAAATTTCATGAGAACAATTTCATTTCTTGTCACTTGGCCACAGCTAATTCTCAGTTTTACATTCTTTTCTTTTTTTCTCTGGTCACAATCCTGACATTCATCCCTACTCACCATACCCAAATTCCTTCCGCATTTCAAAATAGGAGGGGAAAAAATTGAGGGGGAAATGCCCCTCTTATTTTAGATGCAAAAAGCTAATACATTTTAACTTGAAAACAAACTAGCCAAAACCTTCAGCATGTGGCTTTTGCATGCAGGAGGGAATCAGGGTAAAATGAAGCATCCTAAATTCTGAGGTTCTCAGCCTCAGAGAACCACCTGGAGATTTAAAGTACTAGGAATCCCCAGAGTCCTGCCCAAAATGCTGTGGATTTAATTGATATGGGATACAATTTCTTTAAAAGCTCTGCATGGGGTGGGGGAGAGGACGCCTGGGTGCTCAGTCAGTTAAGCATTCAACTTCTGGCTCAGGTCTTCATCTTGCAGTTCCTGGGTTCGAGGTCACATCAATTCTGTCCTGACAGCTCAGAGCCTAGAACCCACTTCGGATTCTGTGTCTCCCTCTCTCTCTGACCCTCCTCCACTCGCACTCTCTCTCTCAAAAATAAGTAAACATTAAAAATGTAAAATATCTTAATAATTAAAATTTTTAAATAAAAATAAATAAAAGCTTTGCAGGGGCATATAATATAGTGGGCAGCAAGTTAAGAGCCAGTGATGGACATGGTACCTTGCTGCTCAAAGCCTCGTATAGGACACAACATGGACACATCTGGGACTTTGTCAGAAATAGTCTTTGGCCCCTCCCAGACCTCCTCAGTTAGAATCTACAGTTTAACCAGTTAACCCCAGGTGATTTGTGTCCATATGCACATTAAAATTGGAGAAGCTCTACCTAGAGCTCATACCAATCACACTGACCCAATCTGTAAGGAGGTAAAGTACTCAGGAAATAGAGCTTGCGAGATTAGGAGTCTGACCAGAGGAGGCATTGCTACAGGCTCCGTGCTGTGGCTCTCAGAGAAATTGGGTGCTGGCAGAAGTGGGCTGAGCTTCAAACGCTGTGCAGGATCTCAAAACAGAGCTGTTCTCCCAGTGGCTGCTGCCAGCTTTGCATTGCCGGAGGGGCCACTCTGATGGATCTGTTCCACCACATCAGTCTGGGTGTCATCTGTGCTGACTGCCTAGTCATGTTGTAAAACATCCAGTAAACACACCCCAAACACAGAGAACCTTCTCAAGCTCCTCTATGATGGGAACATTTCATTCTCAAACAGACAAAACTCAAAACTCATTCCATGGGTGGTTGTAAATATTCAATCTGCCCGCGCCCACGCCCGCCACCTGGTACCACCTGCCTCCTGGAGTCAAGTTTTCTAAGATTATTATTTCAAAAGGAAAGTAATGGAGAAATTAGGCATTGACAAGTGGTAGGTTGTTCCCATTTTCTTTTTTAGTTATGTTGGATATGTCGACTGAAAGAAAGCCAACCTCAAAGTAGGTTAATAAATGCTTTATTCTTTGTTTTACTGAAGCCTATAGCCTGGGAAACGGTCTTTCAGATTGCTCTGAAGAACTGCTCCAAAGCTTGTTAGCTATGGGGGATATTATATACAAAAAAAGGAAAGGGGTATACATGCTTGCAAACAGCTCTCCAAACACTTGTGCTTCACAAGGTGTAATCTACTACAGTTGTAAGAACTAAGGTTTACTGATTTCCACATAGACACAAGAAAGGCCCTTAGGTCATCTTAGTACATTATATTTCTATCATATCTGGTTGTTTAAAAATATTGCTTGTATATCTCTGCTTAACTGGTTTTCTGCTTCTTCCTTTTCTTGATTTCTCCTTGAGGTCACTCGAGATGGTCATAGAAGGCTGACATCAGTCACCTACTGCAGTTTCAATGCACAGATATTTTCCAGTTGCCACTCCATATTCATTCTTGGTCCTTCCCAACCCTGTCCCGAGATGTGGGAGGTTGACCTTGGACTGCCCTCCAGCTTCCAGCTGGGTTAAACCAGTGCCAGTCTCTGGCAGGAGATCAGAAGGAGAGTCAGGTCCAAAATACTTATTCTTCCACTTCCCTCTGTACTTGACCATGGGTTGGCTATGCCCCTTCACTGAAGGCCACAGCTTCTGTCAGTTAGCCTGCTCCTAAAAGTGGTTGCTAGCCCTGGAGTTCTATACCACCATGTCAACTTTCCTTAAGCCATCCACCTTTTGTAAATCATCTTTGAACTCTCCTCAGTTACCCTGCTTCAGCATGCCATCTGTTTCTCTTCCACATCATCACCCTTTCTCTAGTATCAGACTCCATTCTCTGTTGCCATCCTTGGTGACTGAAGCATTGAAAAGAATCCTGGGGTGTTTCAGATGGGTGGAGTGGAGCCTCGGCACAGATGTACATCCTTCCTACTGAAAGATCAAGTGGCAACATGCTGAAGCCTGCCACTAGAAAGCATATGCCAGAGATAACCAGAACAGCTACCTGGCCCCTTGGCACAGGAGCTTGTAGCATACCCCCCAAAGGCAGCAGATGGCCTTTATGACATTGCCTACACATCCTCCAGGTTGCTGGCACTGTCGATAGAAGACATTTGCTCCAACAGAGGCTGGGCAGTGGGCTGATGTTGCTTCAGCTCTTCTTCACATGGCCACTCCACCCCAAAACCTATTTTCCCAGGATTCCACATATTGGCATAGGATGCCATTGTTCATCCAGTAGGTGAGCCTCCCTAGAAATTACCTATAGGAATGTTGAAGACACTATGACAGGCCCAAAATGGAGTTGCTTATGCTAAGCCAAACTCACAAAACCAAATTTAATTACAATTTTGGCTGTCCCAGAAATGGATTCTTAAATCAGTTAATGAGGAATTTCCTGATTAGGTTAGGTAATCTGCCTGATAAACCCCCATCCCCCATAAGGAAAGTAATCTTGGAATAACCAAATTCCCCTTTTTGTCTAGTATAACTTACCTTTTCCTGCTCCCTCCTGCCTATAAAATCTCTTGCCTTGTAACTTTTCAGAGCTCCTTTCTACCTGCTAGATTGGATACTGTCCAGTTTATGAATTGCTGAATGAAAGCCAGTAAGACCTTTAACATTTACTCTGTTGAGTTTTGTTCTTTTAAAGCTTATCAATTTTTCTTTTTTTAAAAAAGTATTCTCAAGAGTCACATGATCTTCCAACTGAGCCAGCCAAGCACTCCAAATTTTGTTCTTTAACAGTTTTGGCAATAAGGATGGGATCAAAAGGAGACCAATAATGGCCATGTGGACAATGGGAAAGGCTTTGGTGCCTGTGAGCCCTTAGTTCTCCATCTTTCTGTTTCCGAAGGCCATGAGTCATTTTTTTCTCAGATCCGAGTTCTGTTTCCCTTCTGTTGGAACTCTCTAGTCTTAATGGCTTTCCAGTCTGGGGCTAATGGGTTAGTTTAGGCTGACAGGAGTCTCCAACAATGCATACTAGTCCCTAGCCCTTGGTTAGTCTATAATACCATTTCTTTGGTTACTGATGGTATCCACAATTGTATGTCGTTGGTTATTGTTGGTTTCAGCTAATGTGCACATAAGGTAAAGAAATAATAGATCTATTGTTATGGGAATCCTAGAAGCCAAGACTGTAAATTTGGTGGGTGTAGGTTGAACACTTAGCACACCTGTCACCTAACTCTGAGACTCCTGTGCTGGTCACTGAATGGCTTAGATTGACATTAGGGCATCTGTCAATCTCAAGGAAACGTGTGTTTTACAAGTTACCACCATAAAATTCTGAGCCCATCCAAATTAGGTATTCATTTGGCTTTAAGAGATTCGGGGCTTAACTAAAGAGATGGCTCCTCAAATTCTGAAGAGTGCTCTACCTTCCAGCACACCTGCTTACTTTGCTTCTAAGAACTGTGGTCCCGAAAGCTATAGATTTCTACAAAAATGGCAAAATCTTACTAAAGACAACCTAGAATTGTAATGACCATTATGGAGAACATTCCAGTTAGGTCATTCTTTTAAGAAGAGCACTTGAAAGCAAGGGTTCCCAAATCAAACAGAATGGAATACCTATGTTGATTGGTATGTAGAAGCCTCCAAAGAGCTTCCAGATGTAAAAATAGCTTCATTGCAAAAGGCTAATAAAAATTAAAGACACAAGAGGTCCCTGAAACCAAAGACTGTAAGACTGATGTGACTTGTACCTGAGTACTCGCAATCTACTAATCCTCTATTTGAATTGCTGTTCCACTTTGAAGAGACTATGAAAGAGTTATGTTTTAAAATAAGATCACCAACATGGTATCGAGGCCTGTATTGGGCTCCACACTGTGAGTGGAGCCTGCTTGGGATTCTCTCTCTCCCTCTCCCTGGTGCCCCTCCCCACCTCAAAAATAAAATTTAGACCACTGGGCCTACTGGTGATCATTTTCAGTTATCTCCTCTCCTTGGTCGAAGACTGAACTAAAGGCCCTAAAGAATTTCCTAAACCCAGATAGGATCCCCTAAAGTTTTCTGAAGAATTTAGAGTTCTCATTAGGGCCTATGATCCTGGACTTCCAGATTTTTACCAGTTTGTGCATACAGTGAAGCTCAGAAAAGGAGACAGGAAGCAGAATGACATAACCCCAAGAATGATATTCAAGATTCTCAGTCTGCAACGTGGTCTCCTTATGGATCAGAAAACGCTTGCAAAATATTGCAGCAGATATTTTAAAAGCCATTCCTTGCATCTTCCCTGCCTGCACTGATTGGTCTATTATCAAACCTGTGAACCAAAGAAAGCTGAATCTGAGGCAGACTAAAGCGTGTCTGAACTCTCTTCCTATAGCATTCTGGTTTCTATATAATGGATGATACTACCCAACCTGCTCCAGCTGCCTTATGTGTAGATGTAATACCTCGTAGGATTAGTGGATTGATTACAAGGCAGAAAATAGGATGGGAAGCCACAGGTCTGAGTGAATTTGTGACCATAGCTGAGCACTTTGAAAGGATCTTGGAATGGACTGTTAACAAAGGTCTGCTAAGTTAGTGTCCTTACAGTTTTAATAGGTGTAAGGCCAGAAACCTAAAACAATACCTGGGCTTCTCCCATTGCACCCTCCTAGGGGTCCATCATCAAAACACCCAGACATGTTGTCTCATTTATAATCAACTGGGACACTGGAAAAAGATTGCCCCCAAAGGTTTTGTGCAAATCCTTCAAATACTCAAATACCCCTATATCTTCTTTTGAAGAAGGGCCCTATATGGGTCCCTCCCAGGGGTGACAGGACTTCGAAGGATTCTCCAGTAAACTGCTGCTAGTTATTTTCATAAACAGCCAAGGGGAAGCTAAAATTAAAATCAATAGAAAACCTTGCCAAATTCTGATACCAGAGCTGCACTCTGCTTGAAACCTGATCTCTCATAGGCCAACAAATCCCTCAGAGTAAAAATAAATAAATAAATAAATAAATAAATAAATAAATAAATAAATAAATATTAAATTAAATTAAGTTAAAAAGAAGAAAGAAACAAAGATATAAAACAACAACAATGACAAAAATCTCCATAGATGGGTATCCAATTAAATTCAGGGAGAGTTTTTATCACAACTAGTACAAATGACTAAGAACTTTCACTGAAATCATTCCTTTTTGCTATGATACAGCTCCCATCAGTTTATAAAATAGAGATCTCTTTTGCCCCTAATATAGACCTTACCTTAGAATATCCTGACTAACCTAAAGCTGATGTTTTAATGTTCCTTACAATCCAGGCTTAATAAGCAGGGGGAGAATTTCCAGCAAAAGATCCCTAATTTAATCGAGGTGTCCAAATATCTGCGGGAGACCTCTAATACTGACATTGGGAGAATAAAAAAACAGAATCTATAAAAATTCAGAGAGACCTAACGAAAACTATTCCCAAGTTATCTCCATATCTGTTAAAATCTGAAGCCATATAAGACCTCACGCTAATAGAAGACCTAATTGCCCAGGGCCTAATCATTCCCTGCCCCAGCCCCTGTAACATATCAACTTTGCCAGTCCAGAAATATTGTAGGTAGGGATAGAGATTTGTCTAAGACTTGAGAGCTATTAAACAAGATAGTTATTCCCAGAGCACCTAGCTTGCTTAGTTGGTAGAGCATACAAATATTTTTTTTAAGTTTATTTATTTACTTTGAGAGAGACAGAGAGACAGAGAGAGAAAGAGAGAGAGAGTAGGGGATGGGCAGAGAGAGAGAGAGAGAGAGAATTCTAAACGCTGACAGTGCAGAGCCTGATGCAGGGCTCAAACTCTTGAACAATGAGATCATCACCTGAGCCAAAATCAAGAGTCAGATGCTTAACTGACTGAGCCACCCAGGCATCCCAAGTAGAACATACAACTCTTGATCTCAGGGTCACAAATTCAAGTCCCATGTTGAGTGCAGAACTTTATTTAGGGGAAAAAATATATAGAGTTATTCCCCTTTCCCAGTTGTTCCAAACCCTAACACCCTGTTGTCACAAGTCCTACTGTAAAGGTTAAATTGTAGTGTAGGGCTAACCTGTAGCCTTGAGAAATAACAGCTTTGTTTTGACACTGTAGGTTAAGAGATAACAGGCCTGTCCTATCAATCAAGGGAACAAAAGTTCAAGGGAAATCAATTGGATTGGTGTTTGGATTGGGGCAAGGGCATGTTGAGAACTTTGAAAAAGTGGGCCAGAGGCAGGGTCAAGGAGGTCAACTGGTTGCGGCTTAACCACAGAAGGTCTGAACTGCTTCCACCCCCATCTGGGAACTATTTCTTTGTTCTGTTCCCAGGTGATGATAAGATGATGTGGTCAGCTATAAAAACTCTGTACCCCAGCTGTTCAAGGCCGCACTCTGATCAAGAGTGTCAGTCCTGATGGGTGGGCCTTGCCTCTCAATTGCAGTAAGCTTTGTTGTGACTGTCACTGGTGCCTGTAGCATTCTGTTTCAGGAGTCATGTGGATGCAACACTACCAGATGTAAAATGATTCACTGTTGTAGACCTATGTTCAACCTTCTTCAGCATTTCTGTAGACCTCAGCTACCAATACTTGTTTGCTTTTATTTAGAATCAGTAATATACCTGGACAGTGGTGCCTCAAGGGTTCACTGAGGCCCCTTATTTCTCCCAAGTGGTCCATCAAGATTTAAGTCTCTTTCAGTTCCCTGGGAAATCAACCCTCCTACAGTATGTAGACTATCTCCTGCAATGCTCAGTTACCAAAGAAGCATCTGTATAAGATTCCATTTATCTGCTGCAACAGTTAGCTGAGAAAGAACAGGAAGTCTATACGGAGAAATGACTTGATTTACCTAGTCATAATGTAAGTGCTGTAGGAATCCAATTGTCTCCAAAGATAATTTTAAGCTTATTCAAGCATTCTCTAGGCCCATGATCGGCAGTAGCTTTCTGGATTTCTACCCCTAGCTGGATATCATAGATTCTGGGTTCCTGACTTTTCTCTATCAACTTCTCCACTCTATGACCTTCCTGAAAATGCAGTGAGCAGGCCATTATGAGATTTACAAAAGCACTATAAGAACTCCTGCCCTAGGGCTATCTAACTATTCAAAGGCCTTCACCTTTTTTGTGCAGTAGAGAGATAATCAAGCCCTGTGAATGCTCACACAAGAGTGTTCTGATAAGAATAGGCCTATTGCCTATTATATCACACAACTTGATTCACTTGCTCGTGCCCATCCCAATTGCCTTAAGGCCTTACTGAAGCTGCAAAGTTAGTAAACATTTCCATGGATTTAGTCCTAGGAAATGATGTTTATTTCGCAAGCTCCACATGCCGTCCTAAGTCTTCTTAATTCTGAATTGACTCATCATTTCTCTGCATGCAGACCAACATCCTATGAGATTCTTCTGCTCTCACTACTAACATACAGGTTAGTATGCAACATTGCAACATTCTTAATCCTGTCCTTGTCTGATGAAAATGAACCCCATGACAGAAAGGTAATCATGTCCCATTTTGTGATACCAAGTCTGGATTTATGACACACTTCTTTGATGAATCCCGATCTAATTTTATTTGTTAATAAGTTATCCTCTAAAAATGAAAAAGGGACTTTCCAAACTGGCTATTCTATTACACGCAATATGAACTACTTGAGAGGGGAAACCTCCCACAAGCTAAATCAGCCCACAAAGCGGAGCTATACACCCTTACCTGAGCATGCCAATTATCTGAAGAACAAACTATTGATATCATATTTATAATGACAGCTGGTATGCCTTTAGGATCAACCATGATTTTTGGATGTTAATGGAAAAAAAAAGGTTTTCTCACATCCACTGGGACTCCAATGAAAAATGGACAGTAAGCAAGTGATTCCTTGCTGCTATTCTCTTATTTTTCTGAAATTACTGTCATCAATTTGAGGCTCACACAAAGAGGACTGAAAATGAGTTTAGGGAAATGTCCCAACTGACTTTCATGTAGTAGCAACAAAAACTATAAAGGTTTTGGCATATGGGGATGAAGTCAATTCTTGCTTCTGCAAAAAAAAACCCAAAAAACAAAACAAAAAAAAACCCTGACCCTTTGAGCTCGACATTGCCTTTTGTCCTCTTGAAGGTCTTGTGACATGTGCTCCCGAGTCATAGAAATCACAATGGGCAAACAATGTTTGTAAATGGAATGAACAGTTGGGACCATGGGAGACAACATGGCTGCTTGTTTCTTCCTAGTGGAAGAGGAGGAGAATTTTTCCTCTACCCTCAAGTTCTTCTAGCCGGACTAAGAATTAAATTTACATGTGAAAGGTTAACAGGAGAAAACCAGAAAGTTTTATTGCGTGTGCTTGGAGGTCCAATAATGAAATTGAAACCTACAGAAATGACCAAGGTGGCAATTTTTACACATTTTAGATAAAGAGAGATGATAAATTAGTGAGGAATTTACAGGATAAGGAAAACAGGTATTTGGAAGCTGTAATTGGTAAGGAATTCAAAGCAAAATGAATTTGGGCTGAGGAAGTAGATTGGTGAAAAAGTAACAAGGTTTATTTTGAAAGACCCCCGAACTAGGTCTTCCTCGGCGATGAGACCCCGTGCCCACGGAACACCGAGACCACGAGTCAGATGCAAACAGCAAGAGGTTTATTCGTACACGGGTACCCGGGGCGGTCAAGTCTCAGCAAAGACTTGCGCGCCTCTTGTTGGGCTGGGGAGACTTTTTATAGGGTTGGAGTGGCAGAAGCGCGGTTACAGAAGCGAGAAGCATAGTTACGGGGTCTTATTGGTCCAGTTAAATGAGGCTGGTTTTTTTTTTTTTTTTTTTTTTTTCTTTTCTGAGGGCGATTTCCCAGAATGAGGGGGAAAAACATGGGTGGCTGACTAGGCTCATCTCTAGGGTTTATCGGGTGGAGTCAGTACTTTCCATTCCCATCTTAGGGCCAGGTGGCTATCTTAGGGCCAGGTGGCTGACCACAGATATCCTGTTTGGCAGCTAAACGGTGGACTTAGGATAAGACCCCTGAACTTCTTGGTGCTGTCTTGCAAATGGCGTTACTATTGCTAAGCATATTATGACAGGGGGTCAAAACAAGGGGAAGGGGTCTTTCAATTTCTACAGCTTTCTCCACTTTAAAGTCCATATCTCTGGTGATAAGGGTGTCTTTCTACTTCTTAGTATAGGGAGGCTATTTTTCATATGGGAGATTTGTTTCCTGCTTTCAGGAGGACAGAGATGTGTCTAAGTGTCCTTGAACTGATTGTTTCTTAAGTAACCTTTGCTAAAATATTCAAATATGCCAAATTGGCACACTGTGGGAGCCTACCCTAAGCCCCTACGCTGACTCCCTCACAAGCCCTACCTTCTTGTTCTTGCGTTCATTTAACCACCGTGGTGCAGCTAAGATGACTCAAACCATAAATAAATACTGGTGGACAGACTTCTAAAAAATTATAAAAACTGTTTATCAGTGTCTTATGTCTGACCTGTCAGGTTCTTAACCTGGAAAAATTATTTTTCTTTCCAGAGTCCTCAGACCTTCTTCCTCTGAACCATCTGAGCACCTTCATTCAAATGCCACCCAGTATGGATTATTAATATATTCTTATTATTGTATATATAATTTCTGGATGGATTGAATCCTTCCCTTGCTGAAAGGATGACACCCTCACACTCACAGTGGCAAAACAAACCGTTGGCAAATGCAGTTCCTACCTGGAGTTTACTCTTCACACTATCTAGTGACTGAGGCACCCACTTCACTTTGAAGATCAGATGAGCTGTAACTAAAGCTTTGCAAACTTCTTAGAAATGTCACTGCTGCTATCACCCTCAGTCATCAGGCAAGGTTGAAAGAACTAATGGAATCACCAATCTCAAAAATCTCCAAACTCACTGAAACTGCTGGACTCCCTTGGCCTGAGGTGTTGCCTCTGGTCTTGCTGACTTTTGCAGTACCCTCTTTGTGAAATAGTCACCAGTAGACCAATGTCTTTTGGTGTACAACCTTTTGTCGATCCCTTGTTGTACTGTAAGTCTAGTGTCGTTATGCCCAGAATTCGTGATCCCCAAAGACCACCAGGGAGCCCAGTCCGATGCAAAAGCAAAGAGCCTTTATTCGAGCTAGCTCGAGCTCAATCCCCTACCTGCACCGACGCAGCGGTGAGATGTTGGAGAGAGAGAGTTTTAAAAGCACAAAGGTTTTATAGGGATCTAGGGGCAGTTGGTGGGGTAATGGTCGTGGCCTTAACCGATTGGCTGAGGAAGGGTCCAAGTCCCATTACGCAGGTTGCCAGGCATGGTTTGAATGGGAAGTTTGAACGGGTGAGTGGGAAGTTACTCAAGGGGAGGAGGCGTGGTCTGAGGTTTAGAACGGGAATTTCTTTCTGCGGTTTTCTCGGGAAGGGGGCCATGTCGGAGACATAGTCACTCAAGATGGAGGACACAGAACAAAATGGAGTCGGCTGGCCTAGGTCCGCTCTTTCAGTGTCTCATGCTAAAACCTCTCAAACCAGGTTCAGAATCTCTTCCATATCCCCAATTCAAAATATCCTCTTGTTCATGATTTGGTATTTTGGAAAAGCCCCCAGAGGAACATGGTCCCTGAGCCCTGTTGGAAGGGAACATTACCAAGTGCTCCTGATAACCAATACTTCTGAAAAACTAGAAAGCACTGAACTTTGGGGCACACATCTCCCAGCTGAAAAGGATCCTCCTGACACTTGGTCCTCCTCTTGCACTGGTGACCTTAAAGCCAAGTTGCCCAGGAAGCTGATGATTTCATGTGGTAGACAGTTTCCTTTCAAGACACCAGAGCAAGAATTCATACTTTCACTAGCCTCAAACGTGAAAGCCTTTCTTTTTCTCTTTCTCTCTTTCATGTTGGCGTTGGCTTGGAAAGATGGCATCACCCACATCTCCCAAGCCACTCTTAAAGGGGATAACCTTTCAGACTGCTCTATTTGTCATCAAAACCCTCCCATCTGTCCCTGATGCTGGAGCCCCCCTGGTCCTCCCTGTGACCAATTTTTCTTCCATTCCCAATGAAACCATAAACTGCAACCGAAGCCACCTGCAGAGTCCAGAACATTTAGCACCTTTGCTTTAACCTTTCTTCTGCCATAACTGTATGGACTGAGACAGGCAGGGATACTTTGAAAACATCAGTATAGTACATTTTTACAATGACGTTCTTATGATTATCTAAACCCAAACTGCTCCGGCCTAGAACTGCACTTTTCTCCACATGCACCCACTCTCCAAAGAGCTTAGAACTATGTTTTATTTTAGAACAAGAAATTACCTTCCCAAGTGCAGTGAAAGCCTAACTGATCCATGGCTTACCTGGGCAAATGAAAAGTCCTAGTGAATAAATTCATTAATAATAATACTTTGATGGGAGCAGCATGTGTCCCAGCAGCATTTATTTTTGTCTGTGGTGGTTTTGAGGAAAAGCATATTTCTTTGGCTTATGAATACCTAGATGGCTGGCACTTAACCGGGCAGTGCCTTTGGGGTTATCTAATTGAACCGCTAAACTGCCAACTATGAAACTGGAACACCTCACTGGTCAATTTCCCTCAATCTGTGTTGCTGAAACAAATAGGAATTGCCAGAAAGCATTCACGATTCAGAATTTGCTTCTTTTGGTGGATCTCTAGGAGCTAGAGTGCAGATGAGGCTATGATCATGAACCTCTACTTAACTCTTGAAGATATTCCAGAATCTACTGCTAAAGCAGAACTGCCCAACAAAAATCCCTAAACACTCTGGCCAGAGTTGCTCCCCATACTAGAATAGCCCTTCATTACCTTTTAGCTGTGCAGGGAGGTGCTTGTGCTGTAGCCAACACTACTGGTTGCACTTGAACGAATGCTTCTAGGGAGGGGTGAGTCTCAGCTACAATAAGATCACTCACCCAGCCAATTGGTTTAAGAAAGTGACTCCTTCAGTGAGGTCTTCCTCACTGGGTCATTTATTTGACCTTGATTGGTTTGTGTCTTGAGCACCATGACTCCAAAGTGCACTCCAGACACTGGGCGGTATTCTACCTTTGGTAACCATAGTAGTCCCCCTGATGCACTCTGTTCACTCAAAGCTTTAAAGGCATGCTTGCATCCACTAACCACTAAGGAAATCATCTCCCTAATATTACAAAGTCACAGGCCACCAGGGTGACTCAGCCAACTAAGCCTCTGACTTCAGCTTGTGTCATGATCTCGCGGTTCGTGGGTTTGAGCCCCATGTCGGGCTCTGTGCTGACAGCTCATGAGAAGCTTAAGCAAACTGAAATTTAATCAGCTTGTTCCGCTTCTGTACAATGCTTGAATTACGGGAAACTGAAACCTAACCAGCCTGTTCCGCTTCTGTACAATTGCTTGGCGCGCCCGCAAACTCCTGCCCAATCAGTGCATTACCCGTACCCCCCCCCCCCCCAGCTTAATGTCAACCAATCAACTCCCTCGCTGACTGGAAATCCCCCAAACTGTTTACCTCGGCCTATAAAAAGCCTGCTCAAACTCCCCTCGGGACCTCGGAGCCTCACTGTTCCTGAATGCGCGGAGGTCCAGGTTGGAACCTGAAATAAACGGCCCTTGCCGCTTGGCTTTGACTCTGGACTCTGGTGGTTCGTTCTTTGGGGTCTCTCGAGCTTTGGGCGTTACATTCAGAGGCTGGAGCCTGCTTTGGATTCTGTGTCTCCCTCTCTGTCTCTGACTCTCTCTCTCTCTCTGCCCCTCCCTCATTCACACTCCATCTCTCTCTCTCTCAAAAATAAATAAAACATTAAAAAATTTTTTCTAAGTTAGAAAAGTAACAGAGAGAATAATCAATTTAAAGAATGTGAACCTGACATTGTGGCCTTTGATTACCACACAGAGATTCAACAAAAACTGTGAGAACTCCAGAGTGGTATAGCTGGGAGTAGTGCATTAATGTCTTAAATTTTGTTCACATCTCTCAGTTAAGCTGAGAGTCTGACTAAAATGGGGTGATTGTTAAAGACAACAGGACCAAAATGGAGTTGCATATGCTATGCCGCCTCCCCCCTCCCCCCATTACCAAAATAAGACTTAACAGTTTTGGTAACTTACTTGCATTTTGGTCTCCCAGAAATAGAATCTGAAACCAGTTGGTTAAAGAACAAAATTCAAAATTTAAAGATCTAATTGGCTTTATTCAGTGATTCACAAATCGAGCAACATACAGTCTAGCAGATAGAAAGAAGCTTCAGAGAGCAGTACAAGGCAATACATTTCATAGACAGAAGGGAACAGAAACAAGAATGTTACACTAGACAAACAGGTGGATTGGTTATTACAAGGCTACTTTTCTTCTGGGGATGGCAGGGGTTCTTATCAGAGCGATTACCTAACTAATGCGGATCGGGAAATTCCTGATTGGTTTCAGATTCTGTTTGTGGGACAGCCAAAACTGCAACTAAGTTCAGTTCGGTGACATGAGGGGGAAGAAGAGAGGGGGCCAGGGAAGGGGTTGACAACTCTGACTCCATCTTGCAACAGCCACTGTTCTGTGGAGTCCTTAGAAGAGCAGAACTTTCTTGGAATCACGATAAGCATCTTGAGGGTTAGACACCTGAAAAGTCCTCCCATCTCACAATACTGAGCAAAAAAAGGTCAGCCAACCACTGAGGAGCCCATGCCCAGTGAAAATTTTCTCCCAGTGTGGGTTTAAGCCTTAAAAATACCATCTCCCTTTGTCTTCTTCAGATGGGCACACCCACTGAGTTGAGTTGCCATTCCTGGTTTGCAAACCTAAATAAAGATTTATCTCGGTTTTCCTTCCTCATAGGCGGGCTCCTGAAGATTTTTCTTAGCATAAGCGACTCCATTTGGGGCTCGCTGTCCTTAACAAGTCAATCAAGAATTTCCTGATTACTTTAGTTAGGTAATCTACCTGATGAAACCCTGGCATCCCCTTAAGGAAAGTAACGCCCCAATCACCAATCTACCTTTTTGCCTCATCTAATTTTTTCCTGTTCCCTTCTGCCTGTGAAATTTCTAGCATTGTATAGTTCTTCCAGCTCTTTCCATTCTATTTGCTAGACTGGATGCTTCCCGATTTGGGAATTGCTGAATAAAAGCCAGAAAGATCTTTATGCACTCAGGATTAAAATTTTGTTCAGGAAAAAATAAATGGGGGGCATGGGAAGGCACAGGTTTGTGTGCCTGTGGCTGGAAATCAGCAAGTATCCCTAGATGTGGTGTGATGGGGAGAAGAGGTCCTCCTGGAGTCTCGAGCGGCCCCCATAATAGCTCTCCCTTTGGCCAGAACCGGTCAGCTAGATCTTGGCGCTCGCTATTTTGCCCCCCTAGTTTTGGATCCTAGTCTTCCCTGGCGGGCGGAGGCCTGGAGGGCAGCCGGGCAGAGACTCTAGAGGGGATGTGAGCAAATTGGGCAAGACTGATAGAGCGCTGGGGCCTGACAGGGCATTGGAGAGTGTAATGCCCGAAGTTCTGAAACCTCCCACAAAAGACCACCAGAGCCGTAAGTCAAAGCCAAGCGGCAAGGGTCGTTTATTGCAAGTTCGAACCTGGACCTCCGCTCACTCGTTGCCGGTGACGCTAAGAGGCCCTGAGTGAGGTTTTTACAGCCTTTTTATAGACAGGTACAAACAAGTTATGGGGAAGTTAGGGATTCTTCGCGGTTACAGAGTGGTTATTGGGTGATATCTTAATTTAAACACTTAGCAGAATTTAATTGGTCCCCGCCTTTAGGTCAAATCACAACTGGGGTGTGGGTGTCTTAATGATTGGTCAAGAATACGCGGTTACGCCAAGCAGTTGTACAGAAGCGGAACAAGCTGGTTAAGCAAGCGGATTTAAGCTAAGTTTGTTTTTCACAGACCAGGATGACTAGGCAAACAGTTTGCCCAGGTCTCTCATTTTTCCCCTTTCTGAGGAACCAAGGGGAAGGGGAAAATATGTTAAGCAAGCAGGTTTACAGAAGCGAGAAATGCCGGTTAGTTCATGTACAATCACTTATTCTATTACATACCAGACTACATTTAGGAAGTTTCACAACTTATTCTATTACATAGCAGGTTACATTCAGGAAAGGTTTCACAATGCTCGTAGCAAACAGCAAGCAAAACAGACTTCTCAGCAATTGTATTTCTTATCAAAGATCCATAATAAGCAGAAAAGAGAACTTAGCTTTAAACTAAGGCAGGGCTGTCATTTGGATTTAAAGCTGTTCTTTTCAGAGAGTGGAGGGCAGGCGCCCAGAGGGGAAGACAGGGTTGCTGAGGACAGGTCAGGCGGCTCACAGGCAGCTGAGCACCGCGCCGGCGCCAGGGAGAAGGCGAGACGTTGGCCCTCCCAGCTTCCTAGAGCGGCTGCCGAGTCGCGGGGAGGCGGCGCGCCTGCGCGACCTGGGCCGACGGAGAGCTGGTCTCTGGGCCACGGGTTCTGGGCGGGTGGTGTGGCTGGAGGACTCGGTGTCGGGGACCTGGGGAGGTGAGCCACCGGGCGGGGCGCGGGGGAGGCGGAGGGGGGGGACGACCGACAGTGGGGGTGCACGGCTCGGGAGGGCGGCGGGGACGCTCGGCCCCTCCCGGGGTGAGAGTCAGGGGTCGGGAGTGCTAGCTGAGGCCCGGCCTGGAGGCGGCGCCCGGGGCGGGCGGTCTGGCCGGGCGGGGATCCGGTCCCCGCTGCGGTGAGGAGTGTAGCTGGAAGCGCTTTGCAGCCCCGGGCAGAGAGTTGGGAGTAATGGCTTCTCTGCTTTATCCTTTCTCCCAATTATGCAAACAAAGCGTACTCATTAGGGACAATTAGATGACGCGGGTGGGAGCCAGAAAAGTGAGAATAACCGCAGTCCGCAAATAGTTTCGTCTGGATGCTTCCTGACATTTTAAAATTTGCTCACAATTATGCACATTCATACACGGGTGCGTGTGCCTTTCGAAATGGGATCGTACTGTGGCCTTTAAAAACTTAGTATTATTGGGATGCAAAAGTATTGTGCTAAAATTTACATAATACTTACCATAGGGTACAATAAAATCGACCACTTTAACCATTTTCAAGTGTGGCAAAATTGAGCGGCATTAAGTACATTCATGCCCTTGCGTTTTGAAAATGATGATACCTTCAACAGGCGGAATGCATTTGTTCACATAGCGGTCAAAATTGGTGCTAGCGTTAGTTAGGACGCCACCGAGACATATTTCTGTGAGGATAATTAAAAGGAAACGTTTTCGTTGCAGTTTATTTTCCGTAGTTAGTACACACTACACAAAGCTGTAATGCTCACAAAGTGACGCTTGTGCAGGAAAATAGCAGAATCTTGTGTATTAGGGTGACTGCCTCTTTTCAAAATGGAAGTGTAGCATATAAAAGGGAGTTTTAATTTTTTCAATATACATTTTTAAAGATTTTATTTTTAGCAAAAAGTGTTTTTTAAAGATAAGGTACAGCTCTTAAAACCACCGTACTGTCTCTGACTTGCATAGGCCTAAGAAGTCAGAGAATGGTCGGTCCCCTTCTAAGTTACAAGTGGTGGCCAGGAAAGAACACCACCCTGTTTCGAGCTGTATGTAGTGCAGAAGTGAAAACGCATTAGTATTAGTACATTATTTGCAAGGAAATGTCAGTGAGTGGTTTTAGTCATAATTTGATGAAGGGATTTCGGAGAACTTGCATCTGCTTACACGTGTGTGTATGTGTGTGTGTGTTGAGGGTTTGATGAATGGGGGTGCTCTTACCTGTCGTGTTGATGCTGAAGAAAGGCAGACAAATTTTGGTTCAAAATGTAGTCCTTACTGTAGGTCGAAATGATGGGAATGTTTGGAAGATAAACCCTCAGTATATACTTAGAAAGGAAACTGACAACAGCATCACAAATACTAAGTCTGCCCCTTGAAGTTTTCCGAGGCTCCTCGTGTCCAGGAAGTATCAGTGCAAGGGCATTCTGTGATGTCGGAGTTGCTTGGGAGTAGAAATACATAACGTATAGTAACCGTAACTTACCTTATTTGTCAGTCTTCAGGATTTTTGTATCAGAAACGCTCTGAAAGAACTCCCCAGGTGAATCATGAGATGCTGTACAAGATTGGATTTTTGAGCTTAAACTTCTGCCTGATCTTAAACCTCTTACCCTCCTTCCTTGTTTTATTACAGTGTGTCGGACCAGACATGCCTATCTAACATGCCATGTGTTTTCTTCATTTTCTGTCTTCCTGTAAGCTCTGCAAGGCGGTGGTGTTTTTTGTTTATTTGTTTTGGTTTCTTGTGGTGTTTTGTTTTTGGTATCCTTATTCGTTATGTAGTCCTTAGTGCCTGGGGCATAGCTGGTGCCCAGTAAATACTGTTAATAAAAGAATGACTCTAAATTGGAGATAAGAATAACAATATTTAATATCTTTGATTGCCACGGTTTTTTTTTTTTTTAAATCTAAGATAGAAATACATCAGAAAAAAGTGATAACAGTTCTTCCATTCCGAGACCGTTTTCTTGAGGCGCCTGGGTGGCCTAAATGGTTAAGCGTCCAACTTTGGCTCAGGTCACGATCACAAGGTCCGTGAGTTCGAGCCCCATGTCAGGCTCTGTGCTGACATCTCAGAGCCTGGAGCCTGCTTCCGATTCTGTGTCTCCCTCTCTCTCTCTGCCCCCCTCTCAAAAATAAGTATATATTTAAAACAAACAAACAAACAAACAAACCCTTTTTCTTTTGAATAGTTGTGGACTTAGAGAGGGTTGCAGAAACCGTACCGAGTTCCCTTATATTCTTTGGTCAGTTTGCCTAGAGTTAATATCTTGCATAACCATAGTACAAGTCCTCAAACTTCAGAAATTTACAGTGTACAATGCTATTCATTAAACTGCTGACTTTAATTACAGAGTCCAGCAGTTTCTCACTAGTGACCTTTTTCTGTTCCAGGATCCGATCTAGAATCCCTCATTCCACCATTCCATGTAGTTGCCCTGTCTTCTTGTGACAGTCTCTCCATCTTTCCTTGTTTTTCACGACGTTGACACTTTTCAAGTATGTTGTATGGGTATTTTTAGAATGACTCTCACTTTGGTTTTGTCAGATGTTTTTTCCTGCTTCAATTGAGGATGATGTTGGTATGTGTTATTACTGTCAATACTGATTTTGACCTAGTGGTGTCTTCCATGTGTCACCATTGTAAAGATACTGGCTTTCCCTTTGTAACTAGTGATTATTTGGGGGAAGATACTTTGAGAACTTGCATGGCAATATCCTGCTTTTCTTTACTGTTCACCCACTAATTAGCCTTCTTGGTGGATCTTATCACTGTAATGGTCTAGTGGTGACTTTGATTTCTGTTATTCCTTCTCCAGATAATAATTGGAATATTTCCTGAGGAAGAGTTGTGCCTTCTTTCCCTTTGTTTTATTTCTTCAATTACTTGTATCTGTGTGATGTTGGATACATATCCTTTGGGCTATGATGCGGTGCTAATGGTACTTATTTCGTTGCTTAAATTATTCCAGCTTTGGCCCTTGGGGGCTCTTTGCAGTGGCTCCTGCTTCCCCGTAAAGTGTCCACATCCTTTTTGGTGTCTTTCCCTGACTTTCTGGCCCCATACATTAATTGTGTTTGTTGTATCTTCCCTTCCCCAGCCCCCGAGACCACCACTTCTCCAAAGATCCCTAGTTCCTTTCTCCATGTTCACGGTTTATTGGAGAATGATACTGAGAAACCAAGTTTTGGGCGCTAGGTTTGAGCTCACTTCTTAACTGATGTACGGGTTCAAGTATACTGTTAACACTCTAGTTATGTACTGGAAGCAGTCTTTCTTGTTTCCTTATCAGCGTATAAAATAAAGCATATGTACCCTCACACTGGTAGGAAAAACACGGGAATAAGAGACTGCTAAATGAGGATTAAAAAAAATTTTGTTAACATTTATTTATTTTTGAGAGAGAGAGACAGAGTGTGAACTGAGAAGGGGCAGAGGGAGAGAGAGGGAGACAAAGAATCTGAAGCAGGCTCCAGGCTCTGAGCTGTCAGCACAGAGCCCGACGCGGGGCGCGGGGCTGAAATGCACGAACTGTGAGATCATGACCCGAGCCGAAGTCCGGCACTTAACCAACCGACTGAGCCACCCACGTGCCCCATAAATGAGGATTTTAAAAGAAAACAAAATACGTCATGTATGAGCTGAAGAAGCAAAATGACAAAAAAGGAAACTGTCCCTGAAAAATGCCCAGATAATTGTTTGGGATTTCCCCTGTTTTTACAAAGCCATTTTCATTGCAGGATTGAGACTGGGCCTAAGGTATGAAGCTCTGGGAGAAGAGGCCCGATCAGCTCAGGTTGCCTCCTAGGCCTGGGATGGGTGAAGTTTTATTTCTGTTCTCAAAAGCTGGTTGGGACATGGAGAAACCCTGAGGCATTAGGAAACCTGAATTTAACTGGGCAGCTTCAGCTCACTGGCCCCCATGTCTTTACTGTGCCCTGGGTCTTTCCAGAGTCTGACAGGCCCTGGAGGTCTTTAGCTTTCTCCATGTTCATGGTTGCAGAGGCTAGGCCAACCCTTTCTCCCCGATTGAAGGCCTGGAACCCCTCGCCAGGTTCCTAGGCTTTCGCCCTCTTTTTCCTGTCAGTTAGCCTTCTCATCACCTGTGTCCAGATACTTCGCTGGCCTCTTTGGACATTTCTGTAGCAGCTGCTTTAGAACAGGCCTGCTTGGAGGCTTATTTTTGGTGCTAATTGTGCTGTGGATCTCCATTTCCTGAGATAGGTCTTGCCATTTCTATTTCCTGCTGGGTGCCTTCCTTCAGAACATTTGTCTCTGGGCTCAAGTTCATTCTCTTTAGCCTCACTGCCAGATTTCTGGTCACTGTGAGAAGCTTTCTAGTCCTTTCCTACTTGGGTTTCTTGCTCTTCTCCAGTCTGTTCTGCAGGTTTGTTGGGGAAAGTCTCTGTCCCTCTTCCTCTGACTTTCAGCTGCCTTCTGAGCAGTTGTTTCTGCTGCTGGGGCTCAGCACAGCTGGAGCCTGTCCCTCTTGCTCGGCTCAGCCTTCTTTTGTTGTTGCTGGTCTTCAGGTCTGTCTGTAGGCCTTCAGCCACTTACTTTATCATTTCCCTCCTTTTCCTTTGCTTTTGTTTCTCCAGTACTTCTTCTTTTTCTCCACCGTTTTTTCCACATCAAAGCTTCACTTCTCTGCCAGAACTTTAGCTGACTCCTCAGCATGCATGATCCCTAATGTAGTTCTTGACTGGACTGACTCTTCATGCCCTGAAACAGGAGTGTAGTTTTTTTGTGTGTGTTAGCTGGATGGCAGCCTGCTTTCTGGCATGAGCTCTTTCCGTCTGGTTAGTCACTCTTTTTTCTCTGTCTTGACAGCATTGGCGGAGTCTGGGAGATAGCGAATAGGTATTGGTTTATAACCAAGTAGGAGATGGCTTCGGAGTGAAGGGAGTGATTTCTTTAATGTATTTAATGGTCGCAGGAGATGGAGGATGGTTTCAGGGGACGATGAACATCATTTGTGACTTGGTGCACTCAGTTATGGGACCCTTTACAAGAGGTACCGAGGCCGGCTGTTTATTTCACTCTTTTTGTGGACCCTTTGTTTTGTCTCTTTGTCTTAACATTCTTGGTCTTTGTTTTTTCTTTTGCATGTTGTGTTTAGGGGTAGCATTTTGCTCTTTTCATTCTCTTCTTATTTGCCAGGTCATGTCTTAGGTTGGTCTCTTAATTTTTAGGAGATCTAAGGTCACGTTGGTTGGTTTTTCCATTTGTGGTTTTTGAGTACAGCCACCATTTGCTCTCAGTACGCCTTCAAGGCTTGCTGCCTCTCCCCCTCAGTTCTTGTCCCTGTGTCCTGGGAGCTGCTTGATACTCATTTAGTGTGTTTGGCAAAGAGAATTATTGATTACTTTGATGATTGTAAAAGTGACATGTAAAAATTCACGGAACACTGGTTAATAGGAAGGGAAAGGCTTTATCCCACGTTCTGGAGAAGATAATGGGTGAGAACACTCTGGCAGCAAGGCTAAGAAAGTTTTTGTGCATATTCCAGCTGTAGTTTATTTTTATTTTAAGTCTTAACTAGTTAATAACTATAATTTTTAAACCTTGTCCCATAATTTACTTATTATTTTAGGAAAATGGGACAAGACAAAATATATAATGAGTAAAGTAACAGGGAGGCAGATTTCAGACACACCAGTTTAAGCACTTCTAACATTTTGGCATTTTTGCAGTCTTTCTTTCTTTCTTTCTTTCTTTCTTTCTTTCTTTCTTTCTTTCTTTCTTCTTTCTTTCTCCTTCCTTCCTTCCTTCCTTCCTTCCTTCCTTCCTTCCTTCCTTCCTTCCTTCCTTCCTTCCTTCCTTCCTTTCTTTCTTTCTTTCTTTCTTTCTTTCTTTCTTTCTTTCTTTCTTCTTTTAATGTTCATTTATTTTTGAGAGAGAGAAAGAGCACAAGTGGAGGAGGGGCAGACAGAGAGGGAGACACAGAATCTGAAGCAGGCTCCAGGCTCCCAGCTGACAGCAGAGTCTGATGAGGGGCTTAAACCCATGAACCATGAGATTGTGACCTGAACTAAAGTCAGATACCAACTGAGCAACCCAGGCACCCCTGTAATCGTCATTTTCTACATGCATTCTTAAAAGAAAGAAAAGAGAGAGGCGTAGTACACAAATGTTATGTTGAAAAATGAAATAACTACAAATAAACTAAAGGTTCCTTTAACTACTATTCTCAAACTCTCCGCTCCTGTATTCAGTAAGAGTTTTTGTGAATTGCCCAAGCCATCTTAAATTCCTTTGAGTACTTATGTACATCACACATACTTACACTTAGACGTATATATGGTTTTAGATTTTTTCCTACAATTATATCTAAGATTTTTTTTTTTATATCTTAACATGTTTTGTTATTGATGGGCAAGGCGGTCAAGAGCAGCTTCTCCTCTCTTGCGTAACAGCGTTTAGAGTAGC
The DNA here is from genome assembly GCF_018350175.1 of Felis catus. Classification (NCBI taxonomy): domain Eukaryota; kingdom Metazoa; phylum Chordata; class Mammalia; order Carnivora; family Felidae; genus Felis; species Felis catus. The sequence goes on along the minus strand of NC_058376.1, from coordinate 158,301,075 downwards.
CTTGAGCTGGGGACATTTCCTTGCAAAGAGATAAAGAGCACTCTGGGCTTATTGCCTTCTGAAGGACTATTTTTCTCTGTTCTTGCTTAATGTATACCCCTTTGTTCTGCCTATTGCATGTGTCAGTGACCCTCAGGCCTACCCCTGCTTTCTTTATTTCAGACCCCACCGGCAAGGGGTTGAGGGTCCTACTGCAGCATTAGGTGTAGTGCTTGTCTCCACACTGTCCTAAACACGTTGCCTGCGAAAGTGATCTGCTGTGCATGGGGAAAGCAATGGATTGCAAGAGGTTGAATCTTGTGCATTCTTTCTCTTTTCTCTTCTTGTGAGTAAGTTTTGTACTACTTGAGTCAGGTGTGTATTTTGTTTCTTCTTAGCAATAGAATCGTGCTCTGGCCTCTTGTGTGAGTAGCATTTACTTGCCTGTTAACCTTGGCCACACAGTCTGAGCACCCAGCAGACAGTGAAACAGTAATGTTAAGAGTCCAGTACAGTCTTTTAAACTGTTGTACTGGATATTTCATCCTATGCCGGAGACCTGCTCCAGCAGTCAGGGTCCTGTTGGGATGGGTGGACGTCGGCGAAAGAAGTCACACTTCAGTTTCTGCACATCAGCCTTTATTGCAGGTAGCGAAGGAGTTATTTATCACTTGGGGACCGGAGTCTTAACAGGTGGGGGATGACTAATTCTACATGATAGGCATAGGCAGGCATGTGTGCACCGACATATATAGTCTCACATGATTATACAACATGATTATTAGCAGGGAAAGGAGAAGGTACAAAGTTTACAGAAAGTTCCTCAAAGGTTATTTCCTCAATTTACATAAGGTAGATACAATGAAAAGAAATCTTTAACAATGTCACAAACAGGGTCATTTATCTTATTACAATTCTCGTGTAAGGTTCACCAGGTTCTCAGGGTCATGATAACTTTTCTAAGAAGCTTTACAATGTTGTTGTGTTCATATTGACGCAGTCAGAGTTTTACAATTTATTTATACACATTAGGGTACAGGTTGTCTTCTAATCCATTGTACACTTCATAATGGCAACCTTTAGGATTAGTCATAAACTTAGAACACAATACATTGCCAGGGGCAACATCCAAACATATCTTTGACTAATTTTCAAGGAACTTTCCATGCAGTATATCTAGTACTAGTAGGATGACTTACAGAATAATATTTCTGATTATAAATGAACCCAATACAAGGTGATTGAAAACCCCCTTTCAATTTCCTCTGGTAAAGTCCCCTCATCCCATGATTAGTATAAGGGTCCCAATCACTCCACATACACATATTACCCATGGGATCTTGTCTATATTTTACATATGTCTCCCATTTCCAGGCTTCCCCAAGAGTCAGAACTAAAGAGGACAGTAAGAGCAATAGCAGCATGTGGTTTGACGATGGTCCACTGCCTTGCAGTGGTTTCCAAAAGAGGATCTTTATCCTCATGGCAGTGCTGAATGAGACTTCATTCGGCTGGTTCCTTCAATCATAGATAGTGCTACGCTTTTATTTATTTCTATTGATGAACAAGTCATTTATTTCCAATATTGTGTTACTACAAAGAGTACTCCAGTGAACACCTATGCGAATGTCTGTATATCTACCTCTGCAAGTGTTTTTCCAGGGAGATTCCTAGAAGTGAAATTCCTATAGCCGAAGTAATGGGACTTCATAGTTTTGCTATAGACTTTCACACTACCTTTCCTGGTGGTTGTGTGCATTTACGCTTCTATCACTGTTTTGTTTTTTGTTTTGTTATTATTCTTTTTTCTGGTCAAGAGGTTTTCAAATATTGTAGTCCTATATCACACTTTTCCTTTTATTTTCTTAAGAAATCCTTGCTTACTCTGAGGTTCTTACTCTTGTTTTTGAAGTTAAGTCTTTGGAATTCATTTTGTGTGTAATTGTACTTTTATTTTTATTCCCTAGCCAGTCGTCCCTATGCAAGTCATTGATGTCTGTCCTTTTCCACTGTCTTGTAATGCCACTACTGTCATATCCCAGATCAGTGTGTGCATATAAGTCTTTGGATTCTGTGCTATTCCTTTTATTTGCAGTTTGTGTATTCCTTCAATAATACTCACTTTTAATTGTTATATTTTTATAATAAGCTGAATTGTATGGTAGGACAAATCTTCCCACCTTTAAAATAAAAGCTTGTCTTCACTATTGTTGACCTTTACTAATTTTTGTAATTTGTAGATGTTTATCAACTGTGAAGAAAGTTTATATTGGGTTTGTTATGATTTTATAGACTTTTCAATTAATTTAAGGAGAATTGATGTCTTGGAAATACTAGATTTCATATGCTTAAGACTTTTTCAGATATACTTTGTCTTTTGGTAGTTTACTATTTCCCCCATTAAAGTTGTGTACATTTTTTTAAGAGCTTTATTTCTGGGTATTTTATGTTTTAGTTGTTGGTATTTTGTTCTGTTTCTAAATAGTTGTTGCTGTTATGTTAGAAAAGTATTGATTATACATTGATATTCAGCTTTTTAAAAATATTTAAAAAATGTTTTAAAAACATTTATTCATTTTTTGAGAGACAGAGACACAGAGTATGAGTGGGGGTGGGGCAGAGAGAGGGAGACAGAATCTGAAGCAGGCTCCAGCCTCTGAGCTGTCAGCACAGAGCCCGCCGTGGGGCTTGGACTCATGAACCACGAGATCATGACCTGAGCTGAAGTTGGACACTCAACTGACTGAGCCACCCAGGTGCCCCCATGTTTGTTTATTTTTGAGGGAGAGAGAGAGCGCGCGCGCGCGCACGAGCGAGCGAGCGAGCAAGCTGAGAAGGGGCAGAGGGAGAGGGAGACAGAGGATCTGTAGCAGACAGCTCCACTCTGTCGGTGCAGAGCTTGATGCGGGACTTGAACTCATGAATCGTGAGATCATGACCTGAGCCTAAGTCGGACACTTAACCAACTGAGCCACCCAGGTGCCCTGACATTCAGCTTCTTAATTACCTATCATATTTTAAGTTTTTCAGTTGATTCTCTTAGACCTTTTAGGTGGATGTTTATATCACTCATGAGTCATAGTAGCTTTTAAAAATTTTAATACTTTTTTTATTTTTATTTTTCTTAAAATTTTTTTATTAACATTTATTTATTTTTTGAGAGTCAGAGAGACGCTGAACACAAGCAGGCGAGGTGAAGAGAGGTAGACACAGAATCGGAAGCAGGCTCCATGCTCTGAGCTGTCAGCACGGAGCCCAATCCGGGGCTCGAACCCACCAACCGTGAGATCATGACCTGAGGTGAAGTCAATCGCCCAACCGACTGAGCCACCCAGGCGCCCCTAATTTTATTTTTAAGTGATTTCTTTACCCAATGCAGGGCTCGAACTCATAACCGAGCGTCGAGTGTCTACCAACTGAGCCAGCTAGGCGCCACATCTTTGATCCTCCTTTTCTAACAGTTTCTGCGTATTTCTTCCTCTTCACCTCCTCCCCATCTTCCCCCTCCTCCCCATCTTCCCCCTCCTCCCCATCTTCCCCCTCTTTTCTTTCCTCCCCTTCCTCCACCTCCGCCCCCTTCTACTCTTCCTATTTCCTTTCCTCCACCACCGCAGCCGCCGCCAATTTGGTTGCCTTTTATTTCGTTTTGTTGTCTGATTACTGAGGCTGAGACTGCCAACACTATGTTAAACACTCCTCATCCTCCCTTTCCTCCTCCCCTTCCTCCTCCCCTTCCTCCTCCTCTTCCTTCTCCTCTGCCACTGCCAATTTGGGCGCCTTTTATTTTGTTTTGTTGTCTGATTGCTGAGGTTGAGACTTCCAACACTGTTAAACAACCATGGTGAGAGTGGAGATCGCTGTTGTGTTCCTGATCTCAGGGGGAGTGTTCTCAGTTTTTCCCCATTGAGGATGATATTAGCTGTGGGCCTTTCATATATGGCTTTTATGATGTTAAGATATGTTTCTTCTATCCCAACTTCCTTGAGGGTTTTTATTAAAAGATGCTGTATTTTGTCAGATGCTTTTTCTGCCTCTATTGACAGGATCATATGTTCTTACCCTTTCTATTAATGTGATATATCACGTTGGTTGATTTGCAAATATTGAACCAGTCCTAGAGCCCAGGAATGAATCCCACTTGATCATGGTGAATTATTCTTTTAATATACTGTTGAATTTGATTTGCTAGTATCTTGCTGAGATTTTTTGCATCCACATTCATTAGGGATATTGGCCTGTAATTCTCCTTTTTTGTGGGGTCTCTGTCTGGTTTGGGAATCACCATAATGCTGGCTTTAAAGAATGAGTATGGAAGCTTTCCTTCCATTTTAATTTTTTTGGAACAGATTGAGAAAAATAGTTATTAACTCTTCTTTAAAAGTCTGGTAGAATCGATCTGGACCAGGACTCTTATTTGTTGGGAGATTTTGATAACTGATTCCATATCTTCACTGGTTATGGGTCTGTTTAAATTTTCTGTTGCGTCCCATTAGGGTTTTGGTAGTATGTGGGTGTCTAGGAATTTGTCCATTTCTTCTAGATTGTCCAGTTTGTTAGCATATAATTTTTCATAGTATTCCCTAATAATTATTTGTATTTCTGTGGTGCTGATTATGATTTCTCCTCTTTCATTTGTGATTTTATCTATTTGGGTCCTCTTCTTTTTGAGAAGTCTGGCTAGGGGGTTATCAATTTTGCTTATTCTTTCAAAAAACCAGCTCTTAGTTTCATTGATCTGTTCTTTTGTTGTTTTTTCAATTCTATACCATTGATTTCTGCTCTAATCTTTATTAATTCCCTTCTTCTGCTGGCTTTGGGCTTTTTTTGCTGTTCCTTTTCTGGCTCCTTTAGGAGTAAGATTATGTTGTGTAGTTGGTACCTTTCTTGTTTCTTGAGATAGGCCTGAATTGCAATGTATTTTCCTTTTAGGACTGGTTTTGCTGCATCCCAAAGGGTTTGGACTGTTGTGTTTTTATTTTCATTTGCTTCCATGTATTTTTTAACTTCTTCTTTAATTTCCTGGTCGACCCATTCATTCTTTAGTAGAATGTTCTTTAACTTCCATGTATTGGGGACTTTCTAAATTTTTTCTTGTGGTTGATTTCAAGTTTCATAGCATTGTGATCTGAAAATATGCATGGTATGATCTCAATCCTTTTATTTTTGTTGAGGGCTATTTTGTTACCACTATGTGATCTATTTAGGAGAATGTTCCATGTGCATTTGAGAAGAATGTGTGTTCTGATGCTTTTGGATGAAAAGTTCTGAATATATCTGTTAAGTCCATCTGGTCCAACATGTCATTCAGAACCATTGTTTCCTTATTGATTTTCTGCCTAGATGATCTGTCCATTGTTGTAAGTGGAATATTAAAGTCCCCTACAATCACGGTATTATTATCTATACATTTCTTTATGTTTGTGACTAGTTGATATGTATATATGAGTGCTCCAGGTTGGGGACAATAAACATTTACAGTTGTTAGCTCTTGATGGGTAGACCCCTTAATTATGATATAATGCCCTTCTTCATCTCTTGTTATACGCTTTAGTTTAAAATCTAATTTGTCTGTTATAAGTATGGCTACTCCAGCTTTCTTTTGACATCCATTAGCATGGTAGATGGCTCTCCATCCCCTCACTTTCAATCTGCAGGTGTCCTCAGGTCTAAAATGAGCCTCTTGTAGGCAGCATATAGGTGGATCTTGTTTTTTTATCCATTCCAATACCCTATATCTTTTGATTGGGGCATTTAGTCCATTTACATTCAGAGTGATTATTGAAAGATACGGATTTAGTGCCACTGTGTTATCTGTAGGTTTCATGCTTGTGGTGATGTCTCTGGTCCTTGTAGTATTTCCTGCTTTCTACTCAGAGTCTCCCTTAGGATCTCCTGCAGGGCTAGTTTAGTGGTCATGAACTCCTTCAGTTTTTATTTGTCTGGGAAAGCCTTTATCTCTCCTTCTATTCTGAATGACGCCCTTGCTGGATAAAGGATTCTTGGCTGCATATTTTTCCTATTCAGTACATTGAATATTTCCTGCCACTCCCTCTGGCCTGCCAAGTTTCAGTGGACAGGTCTGCTACTACCGTTATGGGTCTATTGTGTAGGGTAAGCCCGTATGTCCCTAGTTGCTTTCAGAATTCTCTCTTTATCTTTGTATTTTGCCAGTTTCACTATGATATATCATGGTGTTGACCTGTTTTTGTTGATTTTGAAAGGCATTCTGTGTGTCTCTTGGACTTGGATGTCTGTTTCCTTCCCCAGATTAGGGAAGTTCTCAGCTATAATTTGTTCAAATAAGCCTTATGCCCCTTTTTCTCTTCTGGGACTCCTATGATATGGATGTTATTTCATTGCATTGGATCGCTACCTGGCTTTCTTTTTACTTCCATTTGAGTGATAAATGCTTCTCCATCCCTTGACTTTCAATATACATGTGTCTTCTTGTCTGAAGTGAGTCTTCTTGTAGGCAGCATATAAACCCAGGTCTTGGGTTTTTGTCTTCTCTGTCACCCAGTGTCTTTTGATTGGAGCGTTTAGTCCATTTATGTTCAAAGTAGTTATTGATGGATATGTATTTATTGCCATTTTGTTACTTGTTTTATGGTTGTTTTTTTGCAGTTCTTCCCTGTCCCTTTCTTCTCTTGCTCTTTTCTCTCTTGGGTCTGCTGGCTTTCTTTAGTGATATTCTTGGATTCCCCTTTCTTTGTTATTTGCATATCTATTATCGGTTTTTGATTTGTGGTCACCATTAGGTGTATATATATAGCATTTTATGTATATAGTGCTGTATGTTAAGTTGGTGGTTGCTTAAAGCACTAACCATTCTAAAAGCACTAAATTTTTATTCCTCTCCAACCCATGTTTTAAGTATATGGTGCCATACTTCACATCATTTTATTTTGTGAATCCCTTGCCTGAATTTTATAGGTACACTTAATTTACTGCGTTTTTGCTTCCTATTCTTTTTACTCCTGCTTATGGTCTTTCCTCTCAAAGAGTGCCTTTTAATATTTCTTGTAAAGCTGATTTAGTTGATGAATTCATTTGTTGGTCTGGAAACTTTTTCTCTCTCCTTCTCTTCTGAATGATAGCTTTGCTGGATAGAGTATTCTTGACTGCCTAGTGTTTCCTTTCAGCACTTTGACCATATCATGTCACTCCCTTCTGAAAAATCCACTGATAGCCTTACAGAGTTTCCCTTGTATGTAACTGTCTTCTTTTCTCTTGCTGCTTTTAAAATTCTTTCTTTATCATTAGTTTTTGCCATTTTAATTATTAGGTGTCTTGATGTGGACCTCTGTGGGTTGATTTTGGGGGGGATTCTCTGTACCTTCTGGGTCTGGATTTTTTTGTTTGTTTCCTTCTCCAGATTTGGGGAGTTTTCAGCTATTATTTCTTCAAATACATTTTCTGTCCCCTTTTCTCTCTCTTCTCCTTCTGGGATCCCTATAATACAAATGTTATGCTTGATGGTGTTGTTGAATTCCCTAATCTACTTTAATTTTTAATTATTCTTTTTTCTCTCTCCTGTTCAACTTGGTTACTTTCCATTACTCTATCCTCAGGATTGCTGATCTATTTTTCTACTCCCTCTAGTCTGCTCTTTATTTTCTGTAGTGTATTTTTAATTCCAGTTATTGAGTTTTTCATCTCTGGTTCATTTTTATATTTTTTATCTCTTTGTTGAGGGTCTTACTGAGGTCCTCCACTCTTAAGTCCAGTGGGTATCTTTATGACCATCACTTTTAGTTTTCTATCAGGCATATTACTTATCTCCATTTTGTTTAGGTCTTTTGCTGATATTTTGTTCTGTACTTTCATTTGGGACATATTCCTATTTCCTCATTTTGTCTAGGTCTCTGTGTCTGTTTCTGTATATTAGTAAAGTCACCTATGTCTCTTCCTGTTGGAAGTAGTGGCCTTATACAGAAGAGGTCCTGTAGTACCCTGCAGCACAGTGTACCTTATTCACCAGAGCCTGGCATTGTAAATATATCTCTTATGTGTGTTAGATGTTCCCTACTGTTGTCACTGAGCCATGTTTGCCTTCTATCCAGCATCTGCAATGGCTCTCTTTGCCTGTTGTGGGCACGGTTTGTATCCTGTGTTGTTAGTGGGCCAGTCAAGGGTCATCTTGGGCTTGAATTAAGTTAGACCATGTGTTTTCCAGAGCTGTGGTAGCACCAAACTGCAGGGTACTCTCCCTGTGTTGTTCCCTGAGAAGCTTTCATCAGTAGGTGAGGCCTGCTGCCAGACGAGATGTCTGCCCCCGGCCCACTGCTGGGGCCCCGGAGACTAATGTGTGTGGTTGTCTTCCCCTTTCTGCTGGGCAGGAGTCAATTTGGATTGGTGCTGGCCCCCCTTGGGGGTGCTTGCACACTGCCAGGCTCGTGGTACCACTTTGGATGTAATGGTGCTGAGGGCTTGTTGGAGGGGGTCGGTTACAGGAGATGGCGGCACTGTTAACAAGCTAGGTGGAGAGTGTTCACACTCTGCTGGTTCCCGCAGGTGTCCCTGTATGTACGTTGTGGGGAGTGAGAAGGAAACGGCTCCTACCAGCTCTTTTGTTCTTGGAGAAGCCTCCTAAAGATACCTGCTCCTCCAGCACATGCTTTTGAGATTAGTAAATAAATCTCTTTCTTGTATACCCGAGGTGTTTTGCAAACTGCCGCTTCTCTGCGGAATCTCAGTGGGGCTGTTTGTTGTGCTTTCCTTTTAAGGGCAGAGACTTAGTTTCCCATTGCCCTTCCCAGAGCTGATCCTGCTAATTTTTAAAGTTCCAGGTGTTAAGTACCACTGGTTGTAAGAACTTGAGAAATTAAGCCCCTCTGGTTTTCACGGGTCAAATATTGTGGAGACTTGTCTTCCCAGTACAGGTCCTCTGTACCTGGGGTGCCTGGTTTGGGGTTTGTTCGTGTCCTTTGTCCACCCCACATGCTCCCTCCTGTCCATGTCTTTGCCCTTTCTACCCTCTTCGTTGTGGCCTCTTCTATACATTTAGCTGTGGAGAATCTGTGCTTCTAGTCTTCAGTTGTTTTCTGGGTTATTTACACTGATATGGGTGTTATCAGGTGTATCTGTGGGATGAGGTGAGGCTAGGTGAGCCAATGATCCTCCTATTTCCAGCCATTTTCCCTGAAAGCTTCCCCCCACCCCCCTTTTTTAAAATTAATTAATTAATTAATTAATTAATTTACCTAAGTGCCTAAGAAACCTCCTGGACGGTGTTAAAGAGAAGAGTTGAGAGTGGACATCCTTGTCATATTCTCACTTTTTGGGGGGAAACATTTGGTTTTTAACTACTAAGTTTGATGTTAACTGTGGGTTTTCGTAGAGGTGTTTTGCCAGAAGTAGAAGTTCCATTCTATTTCTAGTGATTGCTTTTGTTATGAAAAGTTTGGGTTTTGTAAAAAAAATTTTTTTTGCTCCTATTTACATCATTATGTGATTTTTGTTTTGTGTTTATTGATATGTTAAACAATCTTGCATTCCTAGGATCAATCTCACATGGTCATGGTATATAATTCTTTTCGTATGTTAGTGGATTTTATTTTGCTAGTATATTGTCCAGAATGTTTGCATTTATATACATAAGAGATACTTGTCTGTCTGGTTTTGGTATCAAGGTAATACTGGCCTCCTAGAATGAACTGGGACGTGTTCTTCTCTTCTGTGTCTTTGAAGAGCTTATGAAGAATCAGTATTATTTTTTTCTTTAAATATTTGGGAGAATTCAGCAATAAAGCCATTTGGGTCTTTGCTTTTCTTTATGGGTAGTTTTGACTACTAATTTAATCTCTTTACTTGTTACAGGTCTATTCAGATTTTGTGTTTCTTCTTGAACCAATTTTAGTAGTTTGTGTTTTATAACTACTGTAACTACTTGTCAATTTCATGTAAGGCATTTAATTTATTGGCAAAAATTATCTTTTAAAAATTCCAGTAGTCAGTAGTATGTTTCTTCTCTCATTTCTCATTTCCATATTTGGATCTTTTTTTTTTCCTTCATCAGTGTGGTTAAAGATTTATCAATTTTGTTATCTTTTCAGTGAACCAATCTTTTTTTGAATATAATTTATTGTCAGGTTGGCTTACAAACAACACCCAGTGCTCATCCCAACAAGTGCCCTCCTCAATGCCCATCACCCATTTTCCCCTCTCCCACACCCCCCTTTTCCACCCTCAGTTTGTTTTCTGTATTTAAGAGTCTCTAGTGGTTTGCCTCCCTCCCTCTCTATAACTATTTTTTTTTCCCTTTCCCTTCCCTTATGGCCTTCTGTTAAGTTTCTCAAGACCCACATATGAGTGTAAATGTATGATACCTGTCCTTCTCTGACTTATTTCACTCAGCATAATACCTTCCAGTTCCATCCATGTTGTTGCAAATGGCATGATTTTGTTCTTTTCATTGACAAGTAGTAGTCCGTTATATATATAAACCATATCTTCTTTATCCATTTGTCAGTTGATGGACATTCAGGCCCTTTCCATAATTTGGCTATTGTTGAGAGCACTGCTATAAACATTGGAGTACACGTGCCCCTATGCATCAGCAGTCCTGTATCCCTTGGATAAATTTCTAGTAGTGATATTGCTAGGGTATCAATAGGGTAGTTCTATTTTTAATTTTTTGAGGATCCTCCACACTGTTTTCAAGAGTGGCTGCATTAGTTTGCATTCCCACTAGTAAGGTATGAGTGATCTGGTTTCTTTGTATCCTCGACAGCATTTGGTGTTGTCATTGTTTTTTTATTTTAGCCATTCTGATAGATGTATAGTAATTATCTTATTGTGGTTTTAATTTGCATTTCCCTGATGACTAATTATGTTGAACATTTTTTCATGTGCTTATTCTCTGTATATCCTCTTTGGTGAAATGTATCTTCATGTTTTTCACTCATTTTCTTATGGGATTGTTTGCTGTTGAGTTTTGAGAATTTTTTCTTTAATGTTTATTTTTGAGAGAGAGAGAGAGACAGAGTGTGAGTGGGGCAGGGTAGAGAGAGGGAAACACAGAATCTGAAGTAGACTCCAGGCTCTGAGCTGTCAGCACAGAGCCTGATGCAGGGCTTGAATTCACGAACCGTGAGATGGTAACCTGAGCCAAAGTCAGACACTTAACCAACTGAGCCACCCAGGAGCCCCAAGAATTCTTTATATAGTAAAATACCAGTCCTTTGTCAGATATGTGGCTTCTAAATATTATCTTTCAGTTTGTAGCTTGTCTACTCATCCTTTCGACAAAGGGTCTTCCAAAAGCAGAAGTTTTAAATTTATCAGTTTTTCCTGAGCTTATCAGTTTTCCCTTTTATGGATCATGCTTTTGGTGTCAATTCTAATAACTCTTTGCCTAGCTTTAGCTCCTGAAGATTTTCTCCTATGCTTTTTTCTAAAAGTTGTATAGTTTTATGTTTTATATTTAAGGCCGTGATTCATTTTGAATTGATTTTTGTGTAAGATGTTAGGTTTAAATTGACTCATTATTTTGCCTATGAATGTCCAATTTCTCCAGCAGTATTAGTTGGAGCTTATCCTTCCTTCTTTGAATTATTTTTTTTATTAATGTTTATTTATTTTTGACAGAGAGAGAGAGAGAAAGCGAGCATGAGCATGGGAGGGGCAGAGAGAGAGGGAGACACAGAATTCGAAGCAGGCTCCAGGCTCCGAGCTGTCAGCACAGAGCCTGACTTGGGGCTCGAACTCACAGACGCGAAATCATGACCTGAGCTGAAGTCGGACGCGCAACCAACTGAGCCACCCAGGCGCCCCTATCCTTCCTTCTTTGAATTGCTTTTGTACCTTTCTAAAAAATCAGTTGAGCACATTCTGCAGAGTAGACTCCTATGCAGTGATGTGGCCTGCAGCATAAGCTCTTTCCCCAGTGTGAAGAGGCAAACATTCATTGAGGGCCCAAAATGTTAAATCCCACAACCACACACATATTATACAGTGAGGCCACAGAGATTTTAAGAGGTAAAGAGGTAAAGTGCACCTACTGTCTTACAGGTAGTGGGGAGATAGATTTGAACCTAGGTAGGTCTTAGTGCATGTTCTCTACTCTGTACACTAAGCTCTGCTGTCTCCAGTAAGTGGCCGTTATGACGAATTACAAAGGCAAATAAGTTCAGTAGAGAACTGGATTAGTGTTTCCAAATTACAGTTCTTAATTCATTGGTGGGGTCATAGTTATTGAGGGGATTCCTAATCAGCATTTGTTTTGTTTTTGAGTTGCTTATTTGAGACATTTTAAAATATTATATTACAGTATTAGTAAGGTCACATTTGATATTACAAATCAGTTGGGTATACTTGTGTTAGTCTATTTCAGGTTTTTCTTTTCCACTGATTTATGTGTCATTTCCTCCACCACTACCACAGTCTTTTTTTTTTTTTTTAAAGTTTTTATTTACATACCAGTTAGTTAACATACAGTGCTGTATTAGTTTCAGGTATACAATATAGTGATTCAACACTTCATACAACATCCTGTGCTCATCACAAGTGCACTCCTTAACCCCCATCAACTGTTTTACCCATACCCCACCCACCTCCCCTCTGGTAACCATCAGTTCTCTATAGTTAAGAGTCTGTTTCTTGTTTCTTTTTTCCCCTTTGCTCTTTTGTTCTTCTCTGGCTGACTTATTTCACTTAGCATAATATTCTCGAGCCCCATCCATGTTGTTGCAGATGGCCAGATCTTGTTCTTTTTTATGGCTGGATAATATTCCATATACCACATCTCCTTTACATCTTTCATCAGTTTGTACATCTTTTCATCAGTTGATAGACACTTGGGCTGTTTCCATAATTTGGCTATTGTAGACAATTCTGCTATAAACATCAGGGTGCATGTATCCCTTTGAGTTAGTATTTTTGTGTTCTTTGGGTAAATACCTATTAGGGCAATTGTTGGATTCACAGTCTTAATTATTGTAGCTCTAAGTTTTGAAATCAAATAGACTATTTCCCCACACTTTATTCTAATTTTGAAAAATTGTTTAGCTATTGTAATTCCTTTGCCTTTCCACATAAGTTTTAGGATAATCTTGTCTCTCTCTCTCTCTCTCTCTCTCTCTCTCTCTCTCTCTATATATATATATATATATATACACACACAAAAAAAAAAAAGAAAAAAAAAGAAAAAAAAAAACGTTGCTGAGATATTGATAGGAATAGCATTAAACCTGTAGATCCTTTGGGGGAAAATTGACATCTTTACTCTGTCAAGTTTTCTAGTACATGATATGGTATGTCTGTCCATTTATTTAGATCTTCTTTGGCTTCTTTCATCTGCCATTTGTAATTTTTGGCATACAAGCCCTGTACATGCTTTCCTGTATTCTGGGATATTATCTTAGTTTACCCCAAAATGTGACAATCTAGCCCTGTGGTCTGCTTGATATGGGCAGGCACGAGTATGCAAATGGTCATGTGCCCTCTTTTTGTACATCCAAAGATGATCCTGGCTACCAGGATCTAACCGCACCATCATTCTCATCCTCCTGAACAGTAATATTTGTTATTTTAGTCTCTTACCAGTGATGTCTGATGCCCCAGCAAATGACGTTGCCCACCACTGTGCTGAAAAACTACTCCTGAGGTCCCAGCAGCGACACAGCTAACATAGACTTGGTTTGCACTCTGCTGGGTAGACCCTGAACAGGAGTGATGCCTCCAGGCAGGTGGTATGCTGTCCACCCAGCTCAGGCCCGGGCTTCAAGGGAACAAGTGCGGCTTCAGATGGTAAAGAAGGAAGAAGAGGATGAAGGCTACACTTCAGCACAGGCTGCCAGGCCACAGACACTCAACCGTTCTGGCCAGGAGCTGTTCCGCCAGCTCTTCAGACAGCTTCGCTACCATGAATCTTCTGGGCCCCTAGAGACTTTGAGCCGGCTCCGGGAGCTCTGCCGCTGGTGGCTGAGGCCTGACATTCTCTCCAAGGCCCAGATCCTGGAACTGCTGGTGCTGGAGCAATTCCTTAGCATCTTGCCTGGGGAGCTCCGGACCTGGGTACAGCTGCATCACCCTGAGAGTGGTGGGGAGGCTGTGGCCCTGCTGGAAGAGCTGCAGAGGGATGTCGATGGGACACCGTGGAGGCTGAGGGTGAGCAAGTGTGTAGTACTCAGTGAACTCTGCCTGTCAGTGAGCCCACTTGTCTAGAGGGACTGTGTTGGGCCTCTGAACGCTCAGCACTGAGGAATGCAGGGAAAGTCTTCCCTTCTCATTCCCACGGCACCTGAGCAGCAGAGAACTGGGCTCTGATCCAAGGACCTTTTAGCAGCAGCCCTTCTCGCCCTCCCAGAGGACAGTTAGCTCCAGGAAGAGGGTCAGCAAGTATCCATAGATAACAGTAATGAGTTTTTGGACACAGTAACTTAGATTATGGGAGTCTATCTCCACAGACCCAATTTGACTGGATACTGACCGGTTAAGCGGGGGTGATGTCTCTTGCTTGTTAGAGTCAGGACTCTTGGCTTCTGTGTGCCCGTTAAGACCTATAAATGCAGTGCACTCATAACATGTTCCTTCTTTCTTAGTAAGCTTTTTGAGGATTTATTCTCTGCAGGGGTCAAGGGTAAGAAGAATACTGAGGGTCAGCCCAGGGCCAGGAAATTGGAAAATTTATTCCACAGCCTCATTGTTCTTGCTCACATTCTTTCAGAGCCTCACTTTATTGAAAAGGATATGCAAACAAATTTGTTCAGTGTCTATTTGAGTGCCTACCATGTCCCCAGTTCCAGCCTTAGACCTGGGAAACAGAGCTCTAGGGCTGGCAATAGAGCAGCCAGTCAGTTAAAGTGAGCTCTGTGTGCCCCTTGTGCTACACACAAGCAAGCCTCTCAGTGCTTCCTGTAGCTTGAGGGTTTTTTTTTTTTAAGAGGATTTATCACTTTTATAGGCTTTAAAATTTTTTTTCAATAAAAATATGTGTAAGTCTACATATATGATGCATGCATAAATGAAAGTTACCTTTAAGATTTTTAAAAATGTTTATTCGTTTATTTTGAGAGGTGGGGGAGGGACAGAGAGAGGGAGAAAAAGAGAATCCCAAGCTGACAGTGCAGAACCTGACGGGGAGCTCAATCCCACAAACCGTCATCATGACCTGGGTGGAAATCAAGCACTGGACACTTAACTGACTGAGCTACCTAGGCGCCCCACCTTTAAGATATTTGAAACATATTTGGCATACTCTTCCCCCAAATATAATATGAAAATTAAGTCAGTTGAGTAACACATCTGACTGAACATCTACCAGTAAATGGTAATAAATCAATTCAAGGTATGACTTAAAAAAGAAAGCTCTTTGCGTAACATTCATTACTATTTTTAAAAATCTAAAAGAGCATTTATCATTTTTGCTGAAACACTAAGATGTTCAAAAGGATTGAGAAATAATTTATTAAAGCAAATAAGGTTCATAGTAGGTACATAATTGTAGCTTGGTTACATTTAACTCATTTAGAATTTGAAAATCCATGAAAACATTGCCAAATGTGCAGACAGGGTCTACCTGGTTGAAAGCAGTTAGAAATTAGAAAACAAAACAGGCTGGGAGAACACCTTCTAAATTCTGAAAAGTGAGCAGAAAAACTCAAGATGCACATAAAATTACAGAATCACCCTATGGTTCATAAGAATTGAGCAACTAGGGCCCGGTAATGTTTGTCCTTAAACTCATTGGGCTGTGTGCTTCCATCGTTAAGTATTGTTTCTTTATTCTCTTTTTGGTAGGGTTTGGGAGGACCAGGTTCATCATCTTTAAGATGTTTAACAGCCTCAGGCTAAGATTCGTCCATAGCAGTGTAGTCAGTGTCTTGGCCAGAGAACCAGAAAAAACTTACAGTTCATTAGCCATAAGCTTTCTATCCTCATTTCTCCATCAGGGATAGCCTTGCCTAAGAGACTGGAGCCATTTGAAGTCCCAGGGCAAATTGGCTCTTTCCAAGTGTTTGCTTGGATGGGCACTGTCATTTTTTGGATCTGAGACTTCTTCTTTTATGGTCCCATGGCTGACCCTCACAAGTAATATTGCCTCACTGGTAGTGTTACTTACTATCTCAATCAGATTAATGTCTGGGAGCTGTCCTTTGAAGTCACTTTGCTTATCACTGCCTAGAACAGTCCCTGATACTTGGGAGATGTTATCTGTCTGCATCTCTCTTGTGAACCATTATCAATTTAACTCAGGGATAAATCTCTTCTCTCTCATTTCTAAGTTCCAGACCAGGGGTGGGGTTGAGGGTTAGTGGGGAGGAGTCACTGCAGCACCTGAGGCCTGACAGCATTGCCTTGCTGGGTGTTTCCTATGTTGTAGCTGGAATCTGACTCCACCTGTGTCCCTCATGGTCCATATTAGAGGCCAGGGAGGCTGAGGGGTGAGGAGGTCCCCCTTGGGCTTTCTCCTCCTCCTTTTCCCTCTACTTATAGATAAGAAAGGGCCTGGCCTGCCCTTCCCTGGGTCCCTGCCCCTAAAGATTGGCCATGTGGCCTCTTCTCTGAGTTTGCTTTCTGATTCCCATGGGGATTCTCTCACAACATTTTCTTCCCGCCAGGACCCAGCCCTTGCCCAGAGCCCAGACGTGCGTTGGATGGGTACAGGAACCCTGCGAGCCTCACAGATATGGCCCCCTGCTTCACCTCTCAGGAGCAGCTCTACTCTTGGGGACCACCTGGAGCCTCCCTATGAAATAGGAGTGTGTGACTTCCTGGCTGGGCAATCCGGTACTCGCCATCTGGCTCTAAGACCCCAGCCATATGCCACACATCCCAGATTAGTATTGTCATTTCACCATCTGTCCTCACATGAGAATCCCTTTCTATCTTGGCCCTTAGCTTTGTGTCCTTTTTGCCTTCTGTGACCCATGTCCACCTAGACTTTCCTCCTCCCATTGTACCCCCCACTGCTCACCCCCCATCCCTCAGTGGACATTGGGAAAATGTGAAATGGATGTTTAACAATAGTCCATACCTGCTCATGGGCCCAGGAGTCCTCTATGTGGGGGAAGAGTAGGCCTACTCAGTGGGGTGCCAAGAGCTGGGTTACCTTCTCTCATGGCTCTTTCTTC
This sequence comes from Felis catus, assembly GCF_018350175.1. NCBI lineage: Eukaryota > Metazoa > Chordata > Mammalia > Carnivora > Felidae > Felis > Felis catus. Next base: position 158,284,021 of record NC_058376.1, on the reverse strand, counting down.
TCCTTCAGAGCCTCCTGTTGCCCAGGCTCCTGCTCTTTCCCAAAGAGAGGGGTGCCCAGGAGACCTGTTGACAGCCCAGCCTCAGGTGAGCCACAGGACCTTTGGTCCTTCGTGACATCCCAGCACTGCTGCCTAATGGAGCTGCTGAGGCTCCCCCTCATCTTGAGTCTCTGTGTCCAGTGACCTCACATCCAGAGACCTATGTCCTAGAGACCAGATTATCCCCCTTGAGCCCAGAGCTCTTCTGCTGCGTGATGCTCTTCTTTTTCACCCTTACCAGATCCATCTTGTTCTCACTCAGAGCCTACCCCTTTACAAAAGCCGGGAGCTGTAGACCGGCTCTTGGACATAGGACTATGTTTTTCAGGAGGCTGTGACTTTCAAGGACGTGGAAGTGATCTTCTCCCAGGATGAGTGGGGATGGCTGGACCCTGCTCAGAGGAACTTATATAGGGATGTGATGCTGGAGAATTATGGGAACATGGTTTCTCTGGGTAAGACATTAATTTCCCCATACTTCTACCCACTTTTACTTCTGCCTTCTTAGTTTTTGTTATGGTGCCTAGACGGGACCTGGACTTAGATCTTGGCTCTCTGTCACCTCAGGCTCTTCTCTTGAAGCATGGTGATGATGATTGTCATGCAGGGTTATTGTTAAGATTAAAAGTCATATATGTCCAGTTCCTAGTTAGACATCCAAAAAAATGTTGGTTGATTTAACTGAGTGAGTTGTCACGTGGCTCCCACCTCCAGAGAATCCTAATGATTCTTTTGGCTGTGACTTCTTTCAGCCTCTTTTTTTTTTTTTTAATTTTTTTTTTAACGTTTTTTATTTATTTTTGGGACAGAGAGAGAGCATGAACGGGGGAGGGGCAGAGAGAGAGGGAGACACAGAATCGGAAACAGGCTCCAGGCTCTGAGCCATCAGCCCAGAGCCCGACGCGGGGCTCGAACTCACGGACCGCGAGATCGTGACCTGGCTGAAGTCGGACGCTTAACCGACTGCGCCACCCAGGTGCCCCATCTTTCAGCCTCTTTTATCTCTGTTCAGAGCTGTTGGAAATGGCTGCCTGGGCCTCCTGTCCTAGCTTCTTCCACCAGCCTCCCTGGCCTTTCCCTCGTCCTTGCCAGGACCTGAGGCCTGAGAGGGTCCTGGAGAATAATTCTGTATGATTTATCCACACTTCCATCTCATCTCATTCCCTTCTCTTCTGCAGTGGGGCCATTCACCAAACCTGTTCTGATTTCCTGGTTGGAGGCAAGGGAGCCATGGGGCCTGAATGTCCAAGGAGCTCAGCCCAAGGGGAATCCAGGTGTTGCCCCTGCAGGTGAGTTCCAGAGACCCTCCAGATCCTGCTTCTCTCACATCTACTCTTTTCTTTCTTTCTTTCTTTCTTTCTTTCTTTCTTTCTTTCTTTCTTTCTTTCTTTCTTTCTTTCTTTCATTCATTTATCTCAGGGGTGGGGGAGGGGCAGAGAGAGTGAGAGAGAGAGAATCCCCGACACAGGGCTTGAACTCAAATTATGAGATCATGACCTGAGCTGAAATCAAGTCAGATGTTTAACTTACTGAGCCACGTGGGCACCCCAACTCTTCTCTTTCTTAAAGTCTTTTATACCAAGTAAGTCACAGGGAACTTTGATGTTTGTTAGAAGGAAGATCCTTAACAGTGATGCTAAGGAATGCTGGGTTTTTGGCCTTCCCCCCCTCCAGACTGGCCTATTAGACATTTGTTTCTGGCCCTGCTCCTTCCCCAGAAACCCTTTCAGTAAGTGTTCTTGCCCACTGGAGGGCTTCACTGTTGCAGTCTTTTCCAGTCAGTGATGGTCCTCCTCCTCCCTCTGCTGCACTCCTGCTGGCCCGTAGGCCCGTGCCTGTCCCTTTGTGCTATGAAGAGCCCTGATTCCACTCCAGCTTCTCTTCTTTGCCCCTGCGATAGGCTTGACATTCAGTTCTTTCATCCAGTCCTCCATGGATCCCTCCCCTGGGCTCTTGTGGACCTTCTTACCCTCTTATGCCAGGACTCCTCTCCCCTCTTTTGCTGTTTAACACTCACTTTTCAACTCTGTTTTTCAACTAGATGTGATTCCTGCATATGTCTAGCTTCTGTGCCCACCTTGCTTCTCCTCCTCCCTTCCCTGTCATCTGGAATACTCTTCCACGTTTTGCCTTCCCTGATTCTTTGGTAAAGGTATTGGTAGTCAGGCAAAAGCCTCACCACCCAAGATTGTGGCTTTTTTTTTTTTTTTGTCCTTCGGTGCTTTCTGCAGTTCCAAGTATGGGGAAAAAGTACACTGTCATTTGTTTTATTTTGTGTCAGGAGGTGAGCTCCAGATTAAAACAAACAAGTTCGTCTTAAAACATGAACCTTTGGAAGAAGCAGAAACCTTTGCTGTGCCATCAGAATGTTGTGTGATGAGTGTTTCTGAGGGAATCAGGCTCAGAGAATCTCTTGAAAAGAAGGGCAGGCTAAAGCAACAATGTGGAAGCCCCATACAATCAAGAGTTAAGAAGGAAGAGACCAAGTTCAGTCACAGGACAGCAAAAGAATCTGAAGAGTCAGGAAGAAGTGCTAGTCTTAATTTAAAACATGCTACGTATTTGAGAGTTCCCAGAAGAAAGCGATCCCTGAAACACGGCTGTGGCAGACACTTCAGAGGGGGTTCATACCACTGTGATTACAAGGAATATGGGAAAGGGCTCAGGCGCATCGTTGGCGGGTTTAGCCTCCATCAGAGAATTCATGCTGGACTAAAAGGGAATGCAAAGGATGTACATGGGAAAGATTTTCGCCTTAGCCCACATCACCAGCGTGGGCAGAATCTTCACATAGTGGAGACCTCGTATAAGTGCAGTGACTGTGGGAGGGCCTTCAGTCATAGCTCTCATCTCGCGTGTCATCAGAGACTTCACACTCAAGAGAAACCATTTAAATGCAGGGTGTGTGGGAAAGCCTTCAGGTGGAGCTCAAACTGTGTGCGACACGAGAAGATTCACACTGGAGTGAAACCTTATAAATGCAGTTTATGCGACAAGGCTTTCAGACGCCTGTCTGCCTACCGCCTACACCAGGAAACCCATGCGAAGCAGAAATCTCTTGAGTCTCATCAGTATGAGGAAGCTCTCACCTGTGGCTCAGGATTTGATAATCATTTGAGAGACCAGAGTAGGGGGAAGCTTTTTGACTGCAGTCAGTGTAGGAAATCATTCCACTGTAAATCGTATGTTGTTGAACATCAAAGGGTCCACACTCAGGAGAAACCTTATAAATGTACCAAATGTAGGAAAACTTTCAGGTGGAGATCAAATTTCACTCGTCATATGAGAATGCACCAGGAAGAAAAGTTCTATGATCAAGACAAATGTAAGGACTTCAGACTGGCCTCCAGCTGCGGTCAGCTCCAGGGTGCCCCTGCTCGGGAGAAAGCCTTTCCATGTCAGCAGTGTGGGAAAACGTTCACTCGGAAGAAATCTCTCATTGATCATCAGAGAATTCACACAGGTGAGAAGCCCTACAGATGCAGTGAATGTGAAAAAGAGTTTACCCATCGGTCAGCCTTTATTGCTCATAAGAAGCAGCATGCCATTCAAAGAAGACCCGAGAATGGGCCGTCTTCAAGTCAGGACACAGTGCTCCAGCTTCCTCCGAACAGTACAGAGGAAGCCTACAAATGTAGCCAGTGTGGCAAAGCCTTCCGCAATCACTCGTTCCTCCTCATCCATCAGAGAATTCACACCAGAGAAAAGCCTTACAAGTGCAGGGAATGTGGGAAAGCTTTCAGATGGAGTTCTAACCTCTCCCGACATCAGAGGATTCACTCTTTGGAAAAACGGTACGAGTGCCACGAAAGTGAGAACACTCCAAATCTGCAGCCGCAGATCCTCACTGGTGAGAAACCCTTTTGGTGCCAAGAATGTGGGAAAACTTTCACACGCAAAAGAAGTCTTGTAGATCATAAGGGAATACATAGTGGAGAGAAGCGCTATAAGTGTAATCTGTGTGGGAAATCGTACGATAGAAAACATCGCCTTGTTAATCATCAGAGAATCCACACTAAAGAGAGACCTTTTAAATGTCAGTGGTGTGGGAAAGATTTCATTGGAAGACATACTCTCCGCATTCATCAAAGAAAACACACCAGAGTGGCACAGTCTGAATGCAGCCTGGCTGCATTATCTTCCTGCCAGGACACAGGGGTGAGTTTACAGGAATTAAAACCAAGTGGGGAGAAGCCACTTGAAGATTCTGAGGAAGCTTGTGACCAGAGCTCCAGGCTCACCGGAGTCCAGAACATACCCATTGGGAAAAAGTGCCACAAATGTAGCACCTGTGGGAAAACTTTTAACAAAAGCTCACAGCTCATTAGCCACAAGAGATTTCATACCCGAGAGAGGCCCTTCAAATGCAGAGAGTGTGGGAATACCTTCAGGTGGTCTTCAAATTTGGCTCGGCATATGAAAAACCATATTAGAGATTAGCTTGGGTTTTGACAGTGGGGGGAGAGGGGTTCCTAGCTGCCCTGCCAGAGAACCCTTAATTGTGGGCAGTGTGGAAAAAGCCTTCACAAAGGGTCCAGCCCTTTCTGTTTTTGAAGCTGGTGGCAGAGAATCCTGAGGTCAAAAACTCAGGGCATTTCCTTTCCTACCTGCTGGGGAAGAGCAGCAACCTGTTTTTGGGGGCCCTTCTGGAGGCTTGGGCCCCAGGAGTGGCCTTTGCACAGTGGCCTGGAGCTCCCCCAGACTTAGGTATAAGTCTAAAGGCAGATACCATTGCCCTGTGTTGTTTGATGAAATGTCTGTGGTGTGATGGGCTGTGGCTGCTGGGAAGGGGCCAATTGGATACTGTGGTGGTGTGTATTCTATTTGATCTCACAAGTTGCAGCAGCAGCAACAGCAAGAACTCCTAGTCTCCCCAGTTGCCTCCTGGGAGTTCTGGCTGCAGCTTTGGCCTTCACGCCTGGCTTTGGAGATCTGCCACGGGCATACAGTTGTCTCAGTGGCACGTGGAAGACAGCAGGGCTGGACTTAATCACCTGGAGAATGGGGCTCTCCCAGTGCCCCATTGCTGTCTCCACCCACAGTCTGCAGGGTCAGCAACGGGCCATGTGTCCCAACAGAAATGTGCTGAGCACCTTCCATATGCCAGGCACTGTTGTGTGTGCTAGAGACCCAGCAGTGACTGGAATAGACAAAAAATCTGCTGTCTTGGATCTTTACAGACAGTGAACGAATGAGATACATAGTGCTTTGGATGGCGATATGTGTTGTGGACAGAATGAATCAGAGAAGAGTGAGAGGCAGTGCTGGATTAGGAAGTGGGTTGCGATTTTAAGTAGGCTAGTTAGAGAGGGCTTCAACTGAAGAGGTGAAACTTGGTCCAGGCACAGGAGGTGGGGTCTTGTCTGGTATCTTGGAGAATAGTAGGGAGGCCCTTGGGCTAGAGTCGAGGGAACCAGCAGAAGAAGGGGCCCCAGAGAGCTGGTGGGCCAAGTGGCGTGAGCACCATCGAGTCCCCCCAGGGGCCGGAGCTGCTTCACAGGGAGGTATGGAGGTGGGGAGCTTTGGGACAGTTTTGAGTTTAGGAGTAATGTACTCTGTGAATTAACATTTACAAGGGTTAACCGCAGACCCGGGGACTCATGCAGTTAGTTATCCCTGCTGCCAGTTTCCATGAATGCGACTATCTCCTTTCCCCTCAAAATGTCTGAATTTTCTACAAGACTTACAGCTCTCAGCAACAATTGTAAATGTTTAATTATTGCGCTTGCATCTGTACGGGACACTACGGGACCCTCTAACCTTCATGTAGCCTTCTTCTCATGTCAGATCCGGTGCTGGCATCGGGTTCAACCCAAAGGTACCAGTTCACATGACTGATGCCCTCTGGAGGAAAGGTGGCCTGGTGGGGGGAGGCACCCCCATCTCATTTGCCAACTTGAATTGAAGCACATAGCAAGAATCAGCTGGTGGTGTAAGGGTAAAGGACTGATTTTTCTAAAATGTATGTAGGTAGCCATTACTTCTGATTATTGAAGAGCTCACATTATGAATATAAGAATAAAATATCTCACTTGATAGTAGAGCACCATCCCAGACTATGTTTTACTGCTGTGAGTTAGGGTACACCTGGTGGACAGGCCATCTCTTATAGTAAGAAGAAACGAACCTAAAAAATGTACTTTCAGTACAGTACAAGTACTCTTATCCTTTCTGGATTGTCGTAGGTGGGTGAAAATGAAGGCTTTGATGCTTTGTGGTGATGTCACATGGAATAGGCAGGGGTGGGGAAGAGGGAAATAACTGCGGCAGATCCATGTTTGTGTTCTGGTCCCCATTCAGCTTTGTATTCAGGAAGGTTCGGTCATCCTGGCTCTCCCATCCTTTTCCTACAGCAGCAGCTGCCTCTGGCCTGGAATTGGGTGTCCCATCACTGGTAAAGTAGCAAAAACTGGCTCTAGAAGTGGCTGGGCAGGGACCAGAGACCCATGTACTGAGGGTCCAGGGTCATGGGAAGGGCCTTGGAGTTATCAGATCTGAGTTCAGGCTCAGTGTGACTTTTCTTGGCAAAATGATCCTGGACAAGTCACTGAACATCTTCATCTATTTTCGGGTGTGTAAAATTAGAGTAATCAAGCTCCCTGATCCTAGGAGTGGCAAAAGAGGACTTGGTATACGGGGCTCTGGGTTAGGTAGCTGATATCTGGAACCAGAGCCCTCTGAGAACTGCAGCTCCATATCAGTTTCAGCTTTAAATCAGTTGGTGCTACAACCAAGGAAATACCCTTTTCTGTTCGTATTTTCACCACCCTCCCCCAATTCCTTGTGCCACTGTCACCTCATAGAGTTCATGCCCCAGTAGGGGTTTTCTACTGCCATTTTTATAAAGTGAGACATACTTACTTTTAAACATTCACACCACAATTTGAAATGTTCAAAGAAGTAAAAATCAACAGAAATCCCTGTATGCTGAGGTAAGACTTTAATATCTTGGGGTTGTGCTGATGGAGTCTGTTTAATAACCTGAGTTTTTAAATAATATTAATTATATGAGTAATACATGATTATTCTAGAATTATTAGTAAATACAGATGAAGTAAAAGGAAAAGGAGAAAAGTCTTACTACTTAGAGCTAACTGCTAAACATTTTGGTGTAATCAGTGTTGGATTTAACTTCATTGCCTGCCCCTGAACACCCTTGGACTGGCCTGCTTTGTGCTGACTCCCTTCTCCACGAGTGTAGACCCTACCCATGCTCTCCCAGGTCCTCACCCTTCAAGGCCTGGCTCTCCCTACCCCTCATCCACCTAAGGCCTCTCCCCTGGCCCCACCTCTCCTTGTGCCTGTATCTTACTCTGCAAGTATTGTCCAAGTTTCCAGGAGTTACGCCTGCCACTGCAGCCAGACAGGGTGCTCTGGAGGCCAGAGCTGGGTGCTTATTTGTTTGCCATGCCGAGGAGATTTTGCACAAAATTACCTCTATTAAGGAATATGGAACTGAGTTTTGTTCAGCTAAGTCAGAATTGGAGTGTTTTGAAGGGACCGTGAGCACAGTGTTGATTGGAGGTCCCCCACCGGCACACTAGTTAGCAGCTCAGCGGTGCAGTTCCAGTTGACATTGTCTGACTGCCCCAGCCACCAGTTCTCAAGTCGTACCCCATCTCGCCCTAGAGAACATGCAGTCTTCTTTGAACCCTGCCTTGCTTTCTCTTACTGCCTAGGAAGAAGTGGAGTTGGGGCTGGGGAGAGCCAGAGGGCTGGGAGCCCCCAGAAGAGAGTAGGTATTGGAAAGTCTGAATCAGTTGTTCAATGTGGTTAATCCCAGCCTCACTGACTATCAGCCCACACAGAGGCATGTACAGAGAAGAAAGCACAGGAAGTGTCAGTTAATATGTACCATCTCACACGCCTCAAGATGACAGGTTTCTGTAAGCCCTTGCATGGGCATGTGTGTGGGACAGCAGGACCTGACTGTGGTGGGAGTGGAACTTGTAATAGCTCCTGTACCAGGCAGCTTGCAAAACGTTGTAAAGTTGTGTGTGTCACCAGCAGCTTCACTCCTGGACAAATCCTAGAAGAACTTCACATGGGGAGGGACATCTGTGTAAAACTGTTTATTGCAGTACTGTTTAGGTAGCAAGAGTGGGAAAAACCGAAATTTCCTTCAACAGAAAAGCAAAATAAAATAAAATAAAAGGGGTGGTTCTTGCTACTTTGGGAAGTGAATGTGAAAGAGCTAGTTACATCTTTCAACATAGATAAATCAAAAATGCTGAGAAAGTTGCAGAAGCTATGTACAGTATACCCCATTTATGTCAAATTAAATGTGTATCTGTGGGCACATTATTTAAACTTGTGTTTCACTTTTTTAATGAAATGGGATAGTCGTTGCCAACCTCACAAGGTAATTTGGGGAGGGGGGATGATTAATGAAATAATGCATGTAAAGTGTTTTGGTTAGTGGCTGGCATGTAAGCATTGTTGGCATATGGTAAACAATGTTGTTATTGTTTTGCACAATAATATATTCCTGTGGATTCAAATTATATGATGAGTATAAAATCATGTATTAAAATGTTGTGTGAAAATCGTGTTCTGCCTTTCCAGGGTGGGATTTGCAGATAGAATCAGGGAGGGTACATGGAAGTTTCAGTTGTGTTTTTATTTCATTTAAAATATCGATGTAGATGGGTCAACATGTTGATTAACAGGATAGCGTGGATTTTTTTTTTTTTAACTGTTTGCTTAAAATACTTAAAAATAAAAGTGTTTTTAAGCATGGGCTCTGTTATCTCATGACTTTATAGAAATCCTGGCCCTACCGTTTATGAAATGTTACTTAGAGTGAGGCATTTAATCTCTCAAGGGCTCCAGTTTCCTCACCCACAAAAATCTGTAGCAACACAAATGGCTACTAGTAAAGGAATGGTTGAACAGTTCTGGTCCCATCTGTGATGGAATACTACACATCAGTTAAAAAGAATGGGGATGTTCTCCATGTATTGACACATCTCCAAGACAGGCAGTTTATAGGAAATTATAAGGTCTATTTTCTTTAACCTTTTTGGCCTAAGTCTAGCAAGTGAGGTCAAAAGCTTTAGACTCAAGAGCTTAAGAAATGAAAAAAAGAAAAGTTTAAGAAATGGGATCCTGTGGATGGAGATGCTTAGCCATTCCACTTTATTAGGTAAATGAAGAAAGGGGAGTAAATGTTTATGCCCAACTGCCACGCATATTACGTTAATCCTAATAACCCTGTTAAGAATAGCAAAGAGACTTGTATCACCCAGGTTATAGTCAGGAGTCAAAAACCATACCAATTATTTTAAGAAAAAGAACTTAGAATTGTGTTCAGTAGGTATAGCTAAGTAAAAAGCCAAAAAAAAAAAAAAAAAAAAAAAAAAAAGCTAATGTTCATGGAGGTAGTGACTTGAAACCTGGTACCACCCCAGGACGGGGGTGGGCGTGCTGTAATGGAGTCTGACCCCATTTTTGATGTTTGACAACTGACAGCTTTCAAGCCCTCCCCATTTTGCCTCACATCTGGGCCAACTGGTAAGGAAACCAGGCAGTGTCTTAACACTTGAGGTGAACTTTATGCAAACCATTGCCCTGGAAACCCACACCCCTAACCACAATAAAAATCAGTCACTTGCCCTTCCTTGCAATCAAGGCCAACTGACTGGCTGGGGTGCCTGTCTTGCTCTTCCCAGAGAGCCGCATTATGTGAAGAATAAACTTTTTCATAACATCCTGATGTGTGTGGTGTCCTTTGTCTCAACATCTGAATCTGTTTGGGGGCACAGTATTTATCCCACCTACACAGGGCAAGCTACAAAGCAGGAACAGAATTATAAAAAGGTAGGACATTGGAAGAGAGCACCTGTGGGGCTGAATTCAGATGTATGCAGAGATCACTGCTGGGCTGGTGTTGGTCTGAATCAAAAGGAGGGCCTTATGATGACAGAACTGCAAGCTGGACCCAATTGTTGCTACCAGAGGGAATTGCCACTGCTGGAGTGAAGGAGCATTGGAAACAGGAAACAGTGCCTACGTAGACATGAAACCCAGGAAAGGATTCCCCTCTTCCTCCTTGTATTGTTAAGGTTCTCCAGAAGAACAGAACCAGTATATGTGTGTATACACATAGAAATAGATTTATTATATGGAATTGTCTCGTGATTCCAGAGGCTGGCAAGTCAAAAATCTGCAGGATTGGCCAGAAGACTAGAGACCCAGGAGTGCTAATTTTCCTGTTCCAGTTGAAGGCTGGCTATTGTAGAACTAGAAAGAGCCAGTGTTGTAGATGAAGTCCAAAGGCAGCCTCCCAGAGAATTCTTTCTTGTCCCCGGGAGGCTTTTTGTTCTACGCAGGCCTTCAACTGATTCATGATGAGGCCCACCCACATTATGGACAGTAATCTGCTTTACTCAAAGTCCATTAATTTAAGCGTTAATCTTATCCAACAGCACCCTCACAGGAAAACTCAGAATAATGTTTGTTCAAATTAGGCAACTTGTCACACGTAGCCAAGTTTACCCACAAAATCAATCACAATACTTCCAACACTGCAGCTTTCCTTTTACATTCCTCAATGCTAGAGCCTAGCAGAGAAATAGCTGGCAAAATGGAGATGTGGATTAGAGTTCCCACCCCATCATTTCAAAGCATCTATAGAAGAGTGGGTTTTGAAGCAGAGACCAAACTGGCACAGCTTTCCTAAATAATTTTATCTTAAAAATTCCTAGGATGTTGACTTAAAACTTTTGAGACCAAGAATATTATTTTTTAAAAAAGTTTTATTTATTTTGAGAGAGCTAGAGTGTACAGGAGGGACAGGGAGAGAGAGAGAAAGAATCCCAAATAGGCTCCACAATGCAGGGCTCAACTCACGAACCTGGAGATCATGAGCTGAAAAAGAGTCAGATGCTTAACTGACGTGAGCCACCTAGGCGCCCCTCAAAATGGAGAACATATTTAAAGATATTTCTGCTTAAAAACATTTAATTTACAACAAAAATGAATACATTTAATAAGTTTAATAAATTTAACAGTAAATTTATGACTAACAAAACACAGACTTCTGATTTGCCTCCAATGGAGCAGTAACTTAGGTGATAACCCCCCAACAGAGCTTAGGGGAGAGCATATAGCAACTCCTATAGCCCTGAATTCTAAATGAATGAATCAATTAAGAAGGCAAGGTTGCCTCCATTTATATCTCATAGTTGAGCCATCTGTCTTTGTTCCCCAACTGATCTGTAGCCACATTACTTCAAGCTTCTTGCTATGAAATCAATTTGAGCTAGGTAAGGCAAAGAGAGTGCATGCATCCTCTGATTAAGTCATAGGATGTTTAAGTGTTTTCAACAGATGGTTGCTATTGGTGTGAACCTAAGAATTGGGTCAATATATTGGATACAGGTAGAGAAAATTGGCCTAACTATGGATGTTTTACCATCATGACTTGGGGTTTTAATGAGAGCAGAAAGCAAGCTGTCCTTGGATACATCATTGAGGTTTACTTAAAATGGCCATGGCAGGTTCTCCCTTGGTGAGAAGTCTAAAGAGTCCATATGTACATAAACCAATACTAAATATTGAAGTCAGCAACCCAAAGGAAATGTACTTTTATATTCATACAAACATTTCCATATACTAGTTATACACATATACTAGTTATACTAGTTCTATATTCATATATAAACAACAAAGTTTTGGGGGATATCCACAAATATTTCTTCCTTTTGATCTATTTATAATCAAAACAATTACTCTTTATACATATAGAGTTCTATCATCAGATCCTCACCTGAGAAGCTCATTCTACCAAGGTGCATTCTAATGTGAACATAAGCAGAAATTTTATATGTTAAAAAAAAAAAAAAAGAGAAACAAGTAGCATTTGCACATAAGAAGGAAGTCTGGTTGGAGTCCTTGAGAGCAAGCATGGTGACTGCATTGTCATTGGAAGGAGCTATGTTAGGTAAGACTACTGTAATTCTAATTATATGAGGTGACTTGTAGAAGAATGTTCCAACTGATAAACCATGGTCATGGTCCTGGAGTAATCCAATGTCCAATAAGAATTGGTGTTTTCCTGTCCTCAAATGTTTCATTCACACATTGAATGTTTCATTCAACCCTAGAATGACTTTCCACCTGTAATTGGCCACATTAGTTGGAGCTGGTAATCTTTTAAAACTGAAATGGAAGAACAACCTATTAAAGTTTTACTTGATCTGAATATGTGGAAAATCTCCAGGTCTAGGGAATATAGGTCTGATATGAATCACCAAAACAGAGTTACAACTCATCACTCAAATCCCAGACTTAAGCTAGTTCACAGACCCCAAGCAGCTTGAATAAAGGGTAGGTAGGCCCCTTTGAAGCAGGACCCTATGTGTGTGTGTGTGTGTGTGTGTGTGTGTGTGTGTGTTAGAGAGAGAATTTATATATAAATATATATAATTTTTTTTAATTTTTTTTTCAACGTTTTATTTTTGAGACAGAGAGCCAGAGCATGAACGGGGGAGGGGCAGAGAGAGAGGGAGACACAGAATCAGAAACAGGCTCCAGGCTCTGAGCCATCAGCCCAGAGCCCGACGCGGGGCTCGAACTCACGGACCGCGAGATCGTGACCTGGCTGAAGTCGGAGGCTTAACCGACTGCGCCACCCAGGCGCCCCTATAATTTTTTTTAGAGAGAGAGAGAGATCATGAGCAGGATAGAGGGGCAGAGAGAGAAAGAGAGAGAGAGAATCCCAAGCAGGCTCCCTGATGTGGGGCTTGATCCCACGACCCTGGGATCATGACCTGAGCTGAAATCAAGAGTCAGATGGTCAACTGACTGAGCCACCCAGGTGCCCAGAACAATTTATATTTTGAATTTTCCTCATCTTCTTCCAAGGCGCCCAAGGACATTTACCAGTGCATCAGGAAGGGCATATAAACAGACTTTTCTGGGATTGCCCAAGCCTGGTTCTGAACTGACACTAATTACAAGAGACACAACTTGCTTCAACTTGATCTTGATCCATATTCTTGGGCATTGAAAAATTCAATAATTGAAACTGCTTTCTACTATGTGGTGGTCTGAGTCAAGTTGAGAATAGATTACTTTCCTATCCTCTCTGTTTTTTAACAGAGTTGGGAAGAACATGAAAACTGTAGGTGAGATCATAATTTATTTTGAATTCTTTGAGTTTCCTGAGTTTGATCAAAATTAACTGCAAAGCAGAGTTCAATCCAAATAGTTTTGAACAAAGGATTATTATTTTTTCAATGAGAAGAGGACTTAAGGTTTTACATTACTTGACCTAGAGAGCTACCTCTAGTTTTGGAGGACCCACTCAAAATCAGAAAGTTTAAAAGAGAGCTCTGAGTAATAACTCTAGAAGTGGAATGTAAATGAAAATATAACTCTAGAAGTACAGTGTTCTATATTGAGTGAGAAAGAGTGCAGGAGGGGCAGAGAGAGAGAATCCCAAGCAGGCTCCCCATTATTGGCACAGAGCCTGATGTGGGTCTCGAACTCACGAACCATGAGGTCATGACCTGAGCCAAAATGCTTTGGCTGAGCCAAAAGAGTTGGACACTTAACCGACTGAGCTACCCAGGCACCCCAAAAGTATTTTTATCACAAAATGTAACAAAGTATTTGAAACAAAAATGTACAACTCAAGTTTCATGAAGTGAGCTCCCCTAGAATCAGCAGTCAGACTCAGAAGTAGGACTCTGCAGGAAAATTTTAAGTCCCCTCCTGCCCTTCCTGATCACTTTCCTCCCCTTACCAATGTAAACTGTAATCTGATGTATAATAATTTACTTGCACTTATTAACCACCTAAGAAAACTTCCCTAAACATATTTCTGCCTGATTTCTGTTTTGTTTTCTATTTTAAATAGATGGAATCATATAGTATGTATTCTTTGTGTCCGGTTCCTTTTCATCTAAGTGGTTTGTGGGATTCATCCCTGTTGTGTACCTCTGATTGGTTCATTTTCACAGAGAAGTATAGGTAGCACAGGTGATCACAGATCTAAGAAGGTTAGCTTTTCAAAATCCTGACAAGAAGACTGGAAAATAAAGTGCCATAGAAATGGAAATAGATATTCTCCATCATTCACCACCCTAAGCTTCCTGGGAATCTAAGCATCATAGTTGTTTTCATCTTTCCATCTGAGATACAAGGGCAAGTTTGGGATGTGGAAATTTTGTTAGAGAAAGGAAATAGGATAGACAACTCAGTGGAGTCTTAGGAGCCACTCCCAGAATCCATGTTAAATTAGGCTCATATTTGTGAGGACTGATGGGAACACAGGGAAATGCCCAGGGAGAGAGAATGGGGATGGCTCAAGAGCTCAAGGAACACGTTCTGGATCCTGATCTTAGGCCAAACCTGAGGAGAGAGGGTCGGAAAGTCAAGGATCATCTGCTCAACTTCCTCCTCACTATAGCAAATGCATCTGCCTCAGGTCAAGGGCTGGCTTCCTGGGTGTGCTACTTGGGCATTTGCACATAGGCCTCATACTTAGAAGAGCCTCAGCTTTAATGCCCTGATTTCACTGTCTTAAAATTTGGGATAATTTTGAACATTTTGCAATTGATGTGGCAAATTATATAGCTGGTCCTGATTAGATCTCAAAGCAGCTCCAAACCAAAGCTGCTCAAAGCCCCACTGAGAGAGTGAGTAGATAGTGTGAGATGAGAATTATCTCAGACTTAAGGGCACCCCCCGCTTGGAAAACATTTGGGCAGTTCCACAAAATATTAAACCGAGTTACCATATGACCCAGAAAATGTCATGTAAAATTTCCTCTTGTGGCTCCTTTAAACATACAGAAAATAAATATTGGAAACATTACAAAGAATGAAATTTTGGAAAACATTGTTTACCTTAGCCAAGTTTATTTTCCACACTCTGTCATTTTATGTGTCTGGTCAGCATGTTAGAGTAGTTGCTGCTTCCGACATAGCAGATCTGATTACCCTAATATCATCAATATGTGGGCCAGCATGGTGTCCTGTTGGTAGAAATGTGATCAAAGTAACTGTGAACTAGATTGTAACTAGGGTTGTAGGGTTGGTATAGCCCTGAGGTAGGATAGTGAAGGTATATCCAGCTGAAAGCAAACAATTTTTGATGGTCTTTACTAACAGGCATAGAGAAAAAAAAGCATTCACCAGATTAGATTAGTAGCTGCAAATCAGGTGCCAGATGTGTTGATTTGCTCAGTACCAAAACCACATGTGGAAACAGCAGGTGCACTTGGAGTCACTACCTGATTAATTTATGATAATCCAATGTCATTCTCCAACATCCATGGAGGCAGGCTGAATGGGGAGTTCATATCTTTGATGGTGGCACTTACCTTGTCAACTTTTCCAGGAGTGCAATATTGCTTTGGTCCACCATTTTCCTGGGTAAGGCAGTTCTAGTGGCTTCCACTTGGCCTCTCTTATAAAGCCTTCACTCTATGGATCAGGGAATCAGTGGGATTCTGCCAGCTGTTGAGTATGTAGAGTCTAATTCTGTGTTCCAGACTGGGAAAATAATTGCAGGATGAATATAGGAGGCCTACGGTGGAGCTGAGCAAAAACTCCATCAATCACTGACCTCCAAATGCTCATACTCTGACCAGAGGACCACAGTGGCATTTTGAGTCTCCTGTAATTAGTGTCAGTTCAGAATCAGGCTTGGGCAATCCCAGAAAAGTCTATTTATATGTTCTTCCTGATGCAAAGTCACTCTGGTAAATGTCCTTGGGTGTCTTGGGAGAAGATGAGGAAGATTCAAAATATAAATTGTTCTGGAGCACCTGGGTGGCTCAGTCAGTTGAGCATCTGACTCTTGATTTCAGCTCAGGTCATGATCCCACGGTCGTGGGACCGAGCCCCACATCAGGGAGCCTGCTTGGGATTCTCTCTCTCTCTCTCTCTCTCTCTCTCTCTCTCTTTGCCCCTCTCTCCTGCTCATGCTCTCTCTAGAAAAAAAGTATATATATATATATATATATATATATATATATATACCACTCTAAAAAATACACACACACACACACACACACACACATGTATATATAGTGTCCTGCTTCATAGGGGCCTACCTACCCTTTATTCAAGCAGGTCTGGGTCTGTGAACTAGCTTAAGTCTGGGAATTGAGTGATGAGTTGTAACTCTGTTTGGTGACTAATGTCATACCTATATTCCCTAGATCTGGAGCTTTTCCACATACTCAGATCAAATAAAACTTTAATAGACTGTCCATCCATTTCACTTCTAGGGACACCAGGATCAATTAGCTAATATCAAAGAATTCTGTGGGTCAGGCTATTCAGATTACAACTTTGACTCCACTGTTTATTATAGTAACTACATCTACCTTATCGTTGCTGTTACCACATGGTCTTTGCCTACCCTCAGGATTCCATTATCCCCATTGCATTTACGAATCCCAGTTTAATGGAAGTAATTCCCACTGTTTGTAGATTCCCTTGGATTTTCTATGAAGATAATCTTATCAACTGTGACTAATGGCAGTTTTATTTCTTTCTTCCCAATCCCAATCCTTGTACTTTTATTTTATTTTTTTACACCTGTTAATTAACTGGTTAGTTTTACAATATTGAATCCTTATCTGATTCTTGCCTTAAAGGGGATTATTCTAAGATTTCACAATTAAGTATGATATTTACTGTATGATTAACATACTAGCATTATTGGCTTAAGTAAGCTCTCCTATAGTTTTAGTTTGTCAGTATTTTTTAAAATTGTGAATGGATGTTTTATTTTGTCACAGATTTATTTTGCTCTTGTTGAGATGTGGTGACTTAAATGGATTTTCTAATATTAAGCCATTTGTGAATTCCAAAGGTAAATCCAAAGATGTATTTTTTAAAACATGTATACATCGTTGGATTTGATTTGCTAATATTTATTTATAATTTTGCATCTATGTTAATGAATGAGATTGGCCTGTAATTTTCTATTTTCCTTATCCAAATTTGGTGTCAAGTTTATGCTAGCCCTATAATTGAAAATATCTCCTGTTTCCAACTCCCTGGAAGATTTTATATACAATTAGTGTGGCAGAGACCACTAGATGTCCCCAAAGAGAATGAAAAAATGATTTTCTGGCTTTCAAGGTCAGAGTTGAATCAGAATTAGGAATTGTGTAGTCATGTGATTAATAACCTTACTAATTGTTTTATGCCTCATCTATCAGTTAATGAGTAATACATATTTTTTAAACATCTCAGTGTGATGGTAGGATTATCATCTTCTCCATGTAAGTAGATCTATCTTTGTTTTGTCATGTACATTTAAGACAACAGTAATAACGGAATACACCTTAAGGATTGTAAAACATTGCTGGAAAACTGAATCTTTTATCGTTGTGTGATGAGCCTCTATATCCCTGGTAATACTTTTTGCCTTAAAGCAGGCACAGTTGACAAACTATGGTCCATTGGCATGAGAAAAAGAGAGATAAAAAAATCCAGGAGTATGAGAGGAAAATTAGGGAACTAAGTGATGCACTAAAGAGAATTAATCTATGCATAATTGGTATTCCAGAAGAGGAAGAGAGACAGAAAGGTGCTGAAGGTGTATTTGAAGAAATCATAGTTGAGAATGTCCCTGAGCTGGGGAAGGCAAAAGGCATTGAAATCCAACAGGCACAGACAACTCCCTTCAGACTTGAATTGATCTTCTGCACAACAAAGCATAGTGAAACTGGCAAAATCCAAGGATAAAGACAAAATTTTGAAAGCAGCTAGGGATAAACACGCTCTAACATACAAAGGGAGACCGATAAGACTAGTGGCAGATCTATCTACTGAAACTTGGCAGGCCAGACAGGAATGGCAGGAAATCTTCAATGTGATGAACAGAAAAAATATGCAGCCAAGAATTCTTTATCCAGCAAGTCTGTCATTCAGAATAGAAGGAGAGATAGAGGCTTTCCCAAACAAACAAAAACTGAAGGAATTCACCACCACTAAACCATCCCTACAAGTGATCCTAAGGGGGATTCTGTGAGTGAAATGTTGCAAGGACAACAAAGTACCAGAGACATCACTATAAGCATAAAACCTACACACATCACAATGACTCTAAACCCATATCTTTCAATAATAACACTGAATGTAAATGGACTAAATGCTCCAACCAAAAGACATAGGGTATCAGAATGGATAAAAAAATAAGACCCATCTATTTGCTGTCTACAAGAGACTCATTTTAGACCTGAGGACACCTTCAGATTGAGAGTGAGGGGATGGAGAACTATTTATCATGCCACTGGAATTCAAAAGAAAGCTGGAGTAGCCATACTTATATCAGACAAACTAGACTTTAAATTAAAGGCTGTAACAAGAGATGAAGAATAATTACAGGGTCTACCCATCAGGAAGAGCTAACAATTATAAATGTCTATGGGCTGAATATGGGAGCCCCCAAATATGTAAAACAATCACAAACATAAGCAACCTTATTGATAAGAATGTGGTAATTGCAGGGGACTTTAACACCCCACTTACAGAAATGGATAGATCATCTAGACACAGGATCAATAAAGAAGCAAGGGCCCTGAATGAGACATTGGATCAGATGGACTTGAGAGATATATTTAGAACTCTACATCCCAAAGCAACAGAATATACTTTCTTCTCGAGTGCACATGGAACATTCTCCAACATAGATCACATACTGGGTCACAAAACAGCCCTTCATAAATATAAAGGAGTTGAGATCATACCATGCATACTTTCAGACCACAGTGCTATGAAGCTTGAAGTCAACCACAGAAAAAAGTCTAGAAAACCTCCAAAAGCATGGAGGTTAAAGAACACCCTACTAAAGAATGAATGGGTCAACCAGACAATTAGAGAAGAAATTAAAAAATATATGGAAACAAATGAAAATGAAAATAAAACAATCCAGATGCTTTGGGATGCAGCGAAGGCAGTCCTGAGAGGAAAATACATTGCAATCCAGGCCTATCTCAAGAAACAAGAAAAATCCCAAATACAAAATCTAACAGCTTACCTAAAGGAAATAGAAGCAGAACAGCAAAGACACCCCAAACCCAGCAGCAGAAGAGAAATAAAGATCAGAGCAGAAATAAACAATATAGAATTAAAAAAAAAAAAAAACCTGTAGAGCAGATCAATGAAACCAAGAGTTGGTTTTTTGAAAAAATAAACAAAATTGATAAACCTCTAGCCAGGCTTCTCAAAAAGAAAAGGGAGATGACCCAAATAGATAAAATCATGAATGAAAATGGAATTATTACAACCAATCCCTCAGAGATACAAGCAATTATCAGGAAATACTATGAAAAATTATATGCCAACAAACTGGACAACCTGGAAGAAATGGACAAATTCCTAAGCACCCACACACTTCTAAAACTCAAACAGAAGAAATAGAAAATTTGAACAGACCCATAACCAGCAAAGAAATTGAATCATTTATCAAAAATCTCCCAACAAATAAGAGTCCAGGACCCAGATGGCATCCCAGGGGAATTCTACCAGACATTTAAAGCAGAGAAAATACTTATCCTTCTCAAGCTGTTCCAAAAAATAGAAAGGGAAGGAAAACTTCCAGACTCATTCTATGAAGCCAGCATTACTTTGATTCCTAAACCAGACAGAGACCCAGTAAAAAAAGAGAACTACAGGCCAATATCCCTGATGAATATGGATGCAAAAATTCTCAACAAGATACTAGCAAATCGAATTCAACAGCATATAAAAAGGATTATTCACCATGATCAAGTGGGATTCATTCCTGGGCTGCAGGGCTGGTTCAACATTCGCAAATCAATCAATGTGATGCATCACATTAATAAAAGAAAAGATAAGAACCATATGATCCTGTCAATCGAAAGATGCAGAAAAAGCATTTGACAAAATTCAGCCTCCTTTCTTAATAAAAACCCTTGAGAAAGTTGGGACAGAAGGAACATACTTAAACATCATAAAAGCCATTTATGAAAAGCCCACAACTAATATCATCCTTAATGGGGAAAAACTGAGAGCTTTCCCCCTGAGATCAGGAACACGACAGGGATGTCCACTCTCACTGCTGTTGTTTAACATACTATTGGAAGTTCTAGCATCAGCAATCAGACAACAAAAGGAAATCAAAGGCATCAAAATTGGCAAAGATGAAGTCAAGCTTTCACTTATTGCAGATGGCATGATATTATACATGGAAAACCCGATAGACTCCACCAAAAGTCTGCTAGAACTGATACATGAATTTAGCAAAGTCGCAGGATACAAAGTCAATGTACAGAAATCAGTTACACACTAATAATGAAGCAACAGAAAGACAAATAAAGAAACTGATCCCATTCACAATTGCACCAAGAATCATAAAATACCTACGAATAAACCTGACCAAAGATGTAAAAGATCTGTATGCTGAAAACTATAGAAAGCTTATGAAGGACATTGAAGAAGATACAATGAAATGGAAAAACATTCCGTGCTCATGGATTGGAAGAATAAATATGGTTAAAATGTCAATACTACCCAAAGCAATCTACACATTCAATACAATCCCAATCAAAATTGCACCAGCATTCTTCTCGAAGCTAGAACAAGCAATCCTAAAATTTATATGGAACCACAAAAGGCCCCAAATAGCTAAAGTAATATCAAAGAAGAAGACCAAAGCAGGAGGCATCACAATCCCAGACTTTAGCCTCTACTACAAAGCTGTCATCATCAAGACAGCATGGTATTGGCTGACACATAGACCAATGGAAAAAAATAGAGACTCCAGAATTGGACCCACAAAAGTATGGCCAGCTAATCTTTGACAAAGCAGGGAAGAATATCCAATGGAAAAAAGGCAGTCTCTTTAACAAATGGTGCTGGGAGAACTGGACAGCAACATGCAGAAGAATGAAATTAGACCACTTTCTTACACCATTCACCAAAAAAAAAATAAAAATAAAAACCACCTCAAAATTGATGAAGGATCTGAAAGTGAGACAGGAAACCATTAAAACCCTAGAGGAGAAGGCAGGAAAAATCCTCTCTGACCTGAGTCCCAGCAGTTTCCTACTTGACACATCTCCAAAGGCAAGGGAATTAAAAACAAAAATGAACTATTGGGACCTCATCAAGATAAAAAGCTTCTGCACTGCAAAGGAAACAATCAACAAAACTAAAAGGATACTGAAGGAATGAGAAAAGATATTTGCAAATGACATATCAGACAAAAGGCTAGTATCCAAAATCTATAAGGAACTCACCAGACTCCACACCCGAAAAACAAATAATCCAGTGAAGAAATGGGCAGAAAACATGAATAGACACTTCTCTAAAGAAGACATCCAGATGGCCAACAGGCACATGAAAAGATGCTCAACATCTCTCCTCATCAGGGAAATACAAATCAAAACCACACTCAGGTATCACCTCACGCGAATCAGAGTGGCTAAAATGAAGAAATCAAGAGACTACAGATGCTGGTGAGGATGTGGAGAAACGGGAACCCTCTTACACTGTTGGTGGGAATGCAAACTGCTGCAGCTGCTCTGGAAAACAGTGTGGAGGTTCCTCAAAAAATTAAAAATAGATCTACCCTTTGACCCAGCAATAGCACTGCTAAGAATTTACCCAAGGGATACAGTAGTGCTGATGCATAAGGGCACTTGTACCCCAATGTTTATAGCAGCACTTTCAACAATAGTCAAATTATGGAAAGACCCTAAATGTCCATCCACTGATGAATGGATAAAGAAGTTGTGGTTTATATATACAATGGAATACTAAGTGGCAATGAGAAAGAGTGAAATATGGCCTTTTATAGCAACGTGCACAGAACTGGAGAGTGTTATGCTAAGTGAAATAAGTCATACAGAGAAAGACAGATACCATATGTTTTCACTCTTATGTGGATCCTGAGAAACTTAACAGAAGACCATGGGTGGGGAGGGAAGGGGGAAAAAAAGAGAGGGAGGGAGGCAAACCATAAGAGACTCTTAAAAACTGAGAATAAACTGAGGGTTGCTGGGGGTGGGAGGGAGGGAAAGTTGGTGATGGGCAATGAGGAGGGCACCTGTTAGGATGAGCACTGGGTGTTGTATGGAAACCAATTTGACAAAAAATTTCTTATTTATTTATTTATTTATTTATTTTATTAAAAAATTTTTGTAATGTTTATTTTTGAGAGAGAGAGCATGCGAGTAGAGGAAGGGAGGAGAGAGAGGGAGACACAGAATGCAAAGCAGGCTCCAGTCTCTGAGCTGTCAGCCCAGAGCCCGATGAGGGGCTTGAACTCACGAACTGTGAGATCATGATCTGAGCTGAAGTTAGACGCTTAGTCGACTGAGCCACCCAGGTGCCCCGATAAATTTCATATTAAAAAAAAACCCAACTGGGGACCCTTTCCTAGGAAGTCGGCCTTAAGAAAGGACTACATGTGTTGGAAAGTTGCTTATATCATGATGGACTTCTATCTTACCATTTTTCATCATTGTCCTCTACTAACTACTTAAACTACAGAATTGGGAAATTTCACCTTGTAAAAATTTTCCAGTGTTTTCCATGGATTATAAATGGCAGGTTATTCATGGCCTTCTCAGCAAGGCAAGGCAAGGTGCAGCATGGCCTCTCAGCAAGGCAGGCCAAGGTGCATCTGGCCTTTATGGTGTGGCCTTCTCAGCAAGGAAAATTCAGTCCATATGCCAGCACCCATTGTAGTCTAGGAAGCAATGGGGAAGTGGTGGGGGGGAGGGCAGGGGGGAGGGCTGGCCTCCCTCCTACAGGGTCTTTAGGGTAGGTGGTGATCATAGCAATTTTGAGAGATGCTTCAGGTCCCTTTGACACCAGGAACCTCTGACATATCCTGTGTGTGGAATGCCACCTGGGAGTTGGGGGGAATTTTCTTGGTAATGGACCTTCTCTCTTCTTCAATTCCCAAGGACTCTCCTTTGGGATGCCTTTTAACCCACTGGAAACAACTCAGATTGCAAAATTTAAGAAATAAGTGCTCTCCTAAAGCACTGCATGGCCTCAGTAGGATCTATCAGTTAGATCTCTCCTGCAAGAAACAGGGAGAATGTTAGAGATACCCTATGTCCAGGACTTTTTGTCTCTAAATCAGGACCTCAACCTAAGGGCATCTTGCAGACTGTGTTTGCTCAAATGTGTTTGGCTAGTAAACTTCCTCCTGATATATTGGATGATAATGGTCTAAATAAGTCTCCCTGAAATAAATCCAGGTTGCTGGAGGAAACACAGGCCATCTCTAATGAAGGGGATGCAGACTCTCTTGCACTGTTCCTCTTAGTAGACCCAGGTTACTCTAGCTATATGTGGGGGCTTCTCCCTCATTCATTTCCCAGGGTAATGTCTATAATTGGAACCAATGGTCTCTGGTGAGTCTATCTCAGGACAGGGACTTTAAGGAATATTCCCAAGCAGCTGCCAAAACCCTCTTTGTTTCAGAAAAGTTCCCTGTCTTCTCTGGCCTGACATGGACTGCATATTTCCACTTTGGTGGAAAAAACATGGTGTCTGCTCATCTGTCCAAGCTGACAAGGTTTAGAACCAGGAACCCTCTTTCTCTGCCTTCTGGCGGTACTTTGCCTCTTTGCTCTTCCCCTGTTTCTGCAACACTTTGGGTGCAGCCTGTATCACTGGCTCTTATGCCATCCTCTTTGCCTCTGGCACCATTGGCTCCTCCTTCTATCTTCACTGTCAAGGATTAAAAGGCAAAACCCCCTTGGGCCACCCACTTCAGATTTCCCCACAAGTGTCCCAGGTAAGAATTGACAATGGGGAACAAATTGATTGACTTTTAAGTGGATGCAAGTGGAAAATATTCTGTGTTTAAGCTAATTTAAGTTTGTGGGTTTAATTAATATAGACATGCCTTTAGAGGGTTTTTTTTAATTTTTTTTTAACATTTATTTATTTTTGAGACAGAGAGAGACAGAGCATGAACGGGGGAAGGTCAGAGGGAGGGAGACACAGAATCTGAAACAGGCTCCAGGCTCCGAGCTGTCAGCACAGAGCTCAACGCGGGGCTCGAACTCACTGACAGCGAGATCATGACCTGAGCCGAAGTTGGCTGCTCAACCGACTGAGCCACCCAGGCGCCCCTAGAGTTTTTAGCATTAAATATGAAACTTTTATACTATCTAGGTTTGCTGAAGGTCAAATAAGCTCATATTATCTCTGCAATTTGTCAACAAAAAGATGACTTAAAATGATGGTTAATTCTGTCTCAAAGTTTTCATGGGTAATTGTTAAGATAGCTTTCATTCTTTGGTAATGAAACTTTAAAGCTTTGCTTGCATGATAAATGGGATTGAATCCACTGGACATCTAGATCTTTTCCAAATAGAATGTAGTAGTGAAGAATTGAATTACTGAAAGTAGGTTTATGTCTTTTGGCTTCTTATTGAAGAGAAACTAAGGATATTTAAATGTGTTGGAAAACATGCTTTGTGCTTAAATGTGTCCATAAATTTGCCATCTAAAGAATTCTGGTGTGACAGACCACAATTGGTTACTACTTAGTTTTCACTGGAGACTAAGATTTCTAAGAGTTAAAAATTCTGCTAACTGTAATTAAGACTGATGGAGACTGTGATTAAGACTGCTGTCTAATAATAAGTCTTAAATTATATTTGGGTAAGTGCTATAACTATTCTAGAGATTATATGAAATTCCTGAAGCTTTTTTAAATTAATTAATTAATTAATTTATTTATTTTTTTATATATGAAATTTATTGACAAATTGGTTTCCATACAACACCCAGTGCTCATCCCAAAAGGTGCCCTCCTCAATACCCATCACCCACCCTCTCCTCCCTCCCACCCCCCATCAACCCTCAGTTTGTTCTCAGTTTTTAACAGTCTCTTATGCTTTGGCTCTCTCCCACTCTAACCTCTTTTTTTTTTTTTCCATCCCCTCCCCCATGGGTTCCTGTTAAGTTTCTCAGGATCCACATAAGAGTGAAACCATATGGTATCTGTCTTTCTCTGTATGGCTTATTTCACTTAGCATCACACTCTCCAGTTCCATCCACGTTGTTACAAAAGGCCATATTTCATTTTTTCTCATTGCCACGTAGTATTCCATTGTGTATATAAACCACAATTTCTTTATCCATTCATCAGTTGATGGACATTTAGGCTCTTTCCATAATTTGGCTATTGTTGAGAGTGCTGCTATGAACATTGGGGTACAAGTGGCCCTATGCATCAGTACTCCTGTATCCCTTGGATAAATTCCTAGCAGTGCTATTGCTGGGTCATAGGGTAGGTCTATTTTTAATTTTCTGAGGAACCTCCACACTGCTTTCCAGAGCGGCTGCACCAGTTTGCATTCCCACCAACAGTGCAAGAGGGTTCCCGTTTCTCCACATCCTCTCCAGCATCTATAGTCTCCTGATTTGTTCATTTTGGCCACTCTGACTGGCGTGAGGTGATACCTGAGTGTGGTTTTGATTTGTATTTCCCTGATAAGGAGCGACGCTGAACATCTTTTCATGTGCCTGTTGGCCATCCGGATGTCTTCTTTAGAGAAGTGTCTATTCATGTTTTCTGCCCATTTCTTCACTGGGTTATTTGTTTTTCGGGTGTGGAGTTTGGTGAGCTCTTTATAGATTTTGGATACTAGCCCTTTGTCCGATATGTCATTTGCAAATATCTTTTCCCATTCCGTTGGTTGCCTTTTAGTTTTGTTGGTTGTTTCCTTTGCTGTGCAGAAGCTTTTTATCTTCATAAGATCCCAGTAATTCACTTTTGCTTTTAATTCCCTTGCCTTTGGGGATGTGTCGAGTAAGAGATTGCTATGGCTGAGGTCAGAGAGGTCTTTTCCTGCTTTCTCCTCTAAGGTTTTGATGGTTTCCTGTCTCACATTCAGGTCCTTTATCCATTTTGAGTTTATTTTTGTGAATGGTGTGAGAAAGTGGTCTAATTTCAACCTTCTGCATGTTGCTGTCCAGTTCTCCCAGCACCATTTGTTAAAGAGGCTGTCTTTTTTCCATTGGATGTTCTTTCCTGCTTTGTCAAAGATGAGTTGGCCATACGTTTGTGGGTCTAGTTCTGGGGTTTCTATTCTATTCCATTGGTCTATGTGTCTGTTTTTGTGCCAATACCATGCTGTCTTGATGATGACAGCTTTGTAGTAGAGGCTAAAGTCTGGGATTGTGATGCCTCCTGCTTTGGTCTTCTTCTTCAAAATTACTTTGGCTATTCGGGGCCTTATGTGGTTCCATATGAATTTTAGGATTGCTTGTTCTAGTTTCGAGAAGAATGCTGGTGCAATTTTGATTGGGATTGCATTGAATGTGTAGATAGCTTTGGGTAGTATTGACATTTTGACAATATTTATTTTTACAATCCATGAGCAGGGAATGTCTTTCCATTTCTTTAAGTCTTCTTCAATTTCCTTCATAAGCTTTCTATAGTTTTCAGCATACAGATCCTTTACATCTTTGGTTAGATTTATTCCTAGGTATTTTATGCTTCTTGGTGCACTTGTGAATGGGATCAGTTTCTTTACTTGTCTTTCTGTTGCTTCATTGTTAGTGTATAAGAATGCAACTGATTTCTGTACATTGATTTTGTATCCTGAGACTTTGCTGAATTCATGTATCAGTTCTAGCAGACTTTTGGTGGAGTCTATCGGGCTTTCCATGTAGAGTATCATGTCATCTGCAAAAAGCGAAAGCTTGACTTCATCTTTGCCAATTTTGATGCCTTTGATTTCTTTTTGTTGTCTGATTGCTGATGCTAGAACTTCCAACACTATGTTAAACAGCAGCGGTGAGAGTGGGCATCCTTGTCGTGTTCCTGATCTCAGGGAAAAAGCTCTCAGTTTTTCCCCGTTGAGGATGATGTTAGCTGTGGGCTTTTCATAAATGGCTTTCATGATCTTTAAGTATGTTCCTTCTATCCCGACTTTCTCAAGGGTTTTTATTAAGAAAGGGTGCTGGATTTTGTCAAAGGCCTTTTCTGCATCGATTGACAGGATCATATGGTTCTTCTCTTTTTTTTTTTTTTTTTGTTAATGTGATGTATCACGTTGATTGATTTGCGAATGTTGAACCAGCCCTGCAGCCCAGGAATGAATCCCACTTGATCATGGTGAATAATTCTTTTTATATGCCGTTGAATTCGATTTGCTAGTATCTTATTGAGAATTTTTGCATCCATATTCATCAGGGATATTGGTCTGTAGTTCTCTTTTTTTACTGGGTCTCTGTCTGGTTTAGGAATCAAAGTAATACTGGCTTCATAGAATGAGTCTGGAAGTTTTCCTTCCCTTTCTATTTCTTGGAACAGCTTGAGAAGGATAGGTATTATCTCTGCTTTAAACGTCTGGTAGAACTCCCCTGGGAAGCCATCTGGTCCTGGACTCTTATTTGTTGGGAGATTTTTGATAACTGATTCAATTTCTTCGCTGGTTATGGGTCTGTTCAAGCTTTCTATTTCCTCCTGATTGAGTTTTGGAAGCGTGTGGGTGTTTAGGAATTTTTCCATTTCTTCCAGGTTGTCCAGTTTGTTGGCATATAATTTTTCATAGTATTCCCTGATAATTGTTTGTATCTCTGAGGGATTGGTTGTAATAATTCCATTTTAATTCATGATTTTATCTATTTGGGTCATCTCCCTTTTCTTTTTGAGAAGCCTGGCTAGAGGTTTGTCAATTTTGTTTATTTTTTCAAAAAACCAACTCTTGGTTTCATTGATCTGCTCTACAGTTTTTTTAGATTCTATATTGTTTATTTCTGCTCTGATCTTTATTATTTCTCTTCTTCTGCTGGGTTTAGGCTGCCTTTGCTGTTCTGCTTCTAGTTCCTTTAGGTATGCTGTTAGATTTTGTATTTGGGATTTTTCTTGTTTCTTGAGATAGGCCTGGATTGCAATGTATTTTCCTCTCAGGACTGCCTTCGCTGCGTCCCAAAGCGTTTGGACTGTTGTATTTTCATTTTCGTTTGTTTCCATATATTTTTTAATTTCTTCTCTAATTGCCTGGTTGACCCACTCATTCGTTAGTAGGGTGTTCTTTAACCTCCATGCTTTTGGAGGTTTTCCAGACTTTTTTCTGTGGTTGATTTCAAGCTTCATAGCATTGTGGTCTGAAAGTATGCATGATATAATTTCAATTCTTGTAAACTTATGAAGGGCTGTTTTGTGACCCAGTATATGATCTATCTTGGAGAATGTTCCATGTGCACTCGAGAAGAAAGTATATTCTGTTGCTTTGGGATGTAGAGTTCTAAATATATCTGTCAAGTCCATCTGATCCAATGTCTCATTCAGGGCCCTTGTTTCTTTATTGACCGTGTGTCTAGATGATCTATCCATTTCTGTAAGTGGGGTGTTAAAGTCCCCTGCAATTACTACATTCTTATCAATAAGGTTGCTTATGTTTATGAGTAATTGTTTTATATATTTGGGGGCTCCGGTATTCGGCGCATAGACATTTATAATTGTTAGCTCTTCCTGATGGATAGACCCTGTAACTATTATATAATGTCCTTCATCTCTTGTTACAGCCTTTAATTTAAAGTCTAGTTTGTCTGATATAAGTATGGCTACTCCAGCTTTCTTTTGGCTTCCAGTCGCATGATAAATAGTTCTCCATCCCCTCACTCTCAATCTAAAGGTGTCCTCAGGTCTAAAATGAGTCTCTTGTAGACAGCAAATAGATGGGTCTTGTTTTTTTATCCATTCTGATACCCTATGTCTTTTGGTTGGCGCATTTAATCCATTTACATTCAGTGTTATTATAGAAAGATACGGGTTTAGAGTCATTGTGATGTCTGTATGTTTTATGCTTGTAGTGATGTCTCTGGGACTTTGTCTCACAGGGTCCCCCTTAGGATCTCTTGTAGGGGTGGTTTAGTGGTGACAAATTCCTTCAGTTTTTGTTTGTTTGGGAAGACCTTTATCTCTCCTTCTATTCTAAATGACAGACTTGCTGGATAAAGGATTCTTGGCTGCATATTTTTTCTGTCTAGCACCCTGAAAATCTCGTGCCAATTATTTCTGGCCTGCCAAGTTTCAAAAGAGAGATCAGTCACGAGTCTTATAGGTCTCCCTTTATATGTGAGGGCACGTTTACCCCTTGCTGCTTTCAGAATTTTCTCTTTATCCTTGTATTTTGCCAGTTTCACTATGATATGTCGTGCAGAAGATCGATTCAAGTTCCGTCTGAAGGGAGTTCTCTGTGCCTCTTGGATTTCAATGCCTTTTTCCTTCCCCAGTTCAGGGAAGTTCTCAGCTATTATTTCTTCAAGTACCCCTTCAGCACCTTTCCCTCTCTCTTCCTCCTCTGGGATACCAATTATGCGTATATTATTTCTTTTTAGTGTATCACTTAGTTCTCTAATTTTCCCCTCATACTCCTGGATTTTTTTATCTCTCTTTTTCTCAGCTTCCTCTTTTTCCATAACTTTATCTTCTAGTTCACCTATTCTCTCCTCTGCCTCTTCAAGCCGAGCTGTGGTGGTTTCCATTTTGTTATGCATTTCGTTTAAAGCGTTTTTCAGCTCCTCGTGACTGTTCCTTAGTCCCTTGATCTCTGTAGCAAGAGATTCTCTGCTGTCCTGTATACTGTTTTCAAGCCCAGCGATTAATTTTATGACTATTATTCTAAAATCATTTTCTGTTATATTATTTAAATCCTTTTTGATCAGCTCATTAGCTGTTGTTATTTCCTGGAGATTCTTCTGAGGGGAATTCTTCCGCTTGGTCATTTTGGATAGTCCCTGGCATGGTGAGGACCTGCAGGGCACTTCCCCTGTTTTGTGGTGTATAACTGGAGTCGGTGGGCGGGGCCGCAGTCAGACCTGATGTCTGCCCCCAGCCCACCGCTGGGGCCACAGTCAGACTGGTGCGTGCCTTCTCTTCCCCTCTCCTAGGGGCGGGATTCACTGTGGGGTGGTGTGGCCCGTCTGGGCTACTTGCACACTGCCAGGCTTGTGATGCTGGGGATCTGGCGTATTAGCTGGGGTGGGTAGGCAAGGTGCACAGGGGCAGGAGGGGCAGGCTTAGATCGCTTGTCCTTAGGTGATCCACTTCAGGAGGGGCCCTGTGGCAGCGGGAGGGAGTCAGATCCGCTGCCGGAGGTTTGGCTCCGCAGAAGCACAGAGTTGGGTGTTTGCGCGGAGCGAGCAAGTTCCCTGGCAGGAACCGGTTCCCTTTGGGATTTTGGCTGGGGGATGGGCGGGGGAGATGGCGCTGGCGAGCGCCTTTGTTCCCCACCAAACTGAGCTCTGTCGTCAGGGGGCTCAGTAGCTCTCCCTCCCTTTGTCCTCCAGCCTTCCCACTTGCCGAGCAGAGCTGTTAACTTATGACCTCCCAGACGCTAAGTCGCGCTTGCTGTGGGAACACAGTCCGTCAGGCCCCTCCGCTTTTGCAAGGCAGACTCGGGGGCTCTGCTTGGCCGGCGAGCCGCCCCTCCGCCCCGGCTCCCTCCCGCCAGTCTGTGGAGCGCGCACCGCCTCGCCGCCCTTCCTACCCTCTTCCGTGGGCCTCTCATCTGCGTTTGGCTCCGGCGACTCCGTTCTGCTAATCCTCTGGCGGTTTTCTGGGTTATTTAGGCAGGTGTAGGTGGAATCTAAGTGATCAGCAGGACATGCGGTGAGCCCAGCGTCCTCCTAAGCCGCCATCTTGCAAACCTCCCTGAAGCTTTTTTTTTAAAAAAAAATTTTTTTAACGTTTATTTATTTTTGAGACAGAGAGAGACAGAGCATGAACGGGGGATGGTCAGAGAGAGAGGGAGACACAGAATCTGAAACAGGATCCAGGCTCTGAGCTGTCAGCACAGAGCCCGATGGGGGGCTCGAACTCATGGACCGCGAGATCGTGACCTGAGCTGAAGTCGGCCGCTTAACCGACTGAGCCACCCAGGCGCCCCATGAAGCTTTAATATATATTGGTACAAGGCCATCGCTTGGTATTCTGATTATTGAAGTGTTATATATCACATAAATAACCGGATTTCTTGTCAGCTATACTCTCATCAGATCTTTATGTCAATTTTTTACTCTTTTTGTCATTTATAGTTTTTGTGACTCTTGTTAAAATATTTCTGGTTCTCTAATGTGTGCTTTTCCAGATTAGGGAAATTTCTCTTAAGATATTTATGATTTACAGAAAGGTGATAGAATATTCCTCTGTGAACAAATTGAAGCATTTAACTTTCTCCTTGAACCCTCTGAAATTCAGAAAACTCTCATTGAGTATTCTTTTTTTTTCATGGCAACTACAGATATTTGCATAAGTTCAATAAGCATCTGTTCTTGTAAGAGGACACCATTGGAAATACTGGTTATTTTACCAAGGCATCGACTGAAATGTCATTATCTGACAGACATACATAGACTCAAATGACTATACAACGTTAAGGAACTAAGGTTGACTTTATGAAGCATGAGCCATTAAAGCCCCTTGGAAATGTTGGCCTGATACCTTGCTTATAGAGTTCCCAGCAGCCTTACTAGGTGAGTAAAAATTGTCACTTCCTGGCAAGTGCCAAACCTCAGGATATTTTGGGGACCTTGAGAAGAGGAATTCACCCAAATCTACAGGTATTTCAAGCATGTGTAATGGCAAGTACTTGGCTTGGCTTCTGGCCTGGAGAGACTACTAAAAGTTCAATCTAGAGATTCCTTATGAAAAAGTCCCAGCAAAGCAAAAATTTTAAAGATCTATATGATCAATCACTATTGTTACTGAGCTTATGTAAATAATTAGGCCAAGTTTGTTAAAATTAGATTTGTTTTACAAATGACTTAGTTTTGATTTGGCTATGGCTCTCCAAATTAAGGTTTCTAATATTCTTCCAAAAAGCCTTTTCTTGTAGAGTTAACAATAGATGGAGACTATAATGCTCTGCTAAATTATTACATGAGACCAGGTTAATTCATAAATCTCTAAATGAATATGAGAAGGAAACCTGGTAAAAAGCAGACAAAAAGGGCCAGCCAAGATGTCCGAGGCTGGATACTCCCTTTGCATGCTTTTGGCTTCTGCAATCTTGCTTGCCTCTTGTATCAGCCAGCAGCCAGGAAACAAAAGCTTCTCTGTACTAGTCCCACCCAGCCTGGAAGCACTTATGTATAAAAGACCAGTAAAACGCAAGCCGGATGCTCAGCTTTTGGAATAACTCAGCTGGGGGCGGCACTGGTGCGAAATAAAGTCTTTTCTGATTCCCCGAGTGCGTGTCCCTTCCTGGGCACTGAGTATTCCTGTAACAAACATGCAAACTGTATCCTCCCTAAATCTGATCTGACGGTTACTAGCAACCCCATGTAAACTCAGGAGACCAGGTTTATTTAAAGGTTTGGAAGTCTAATACAGTGGGGTATTTAACTGCAAAATGTCAGGGTCATATTATGTACTCCCATTGCAGTAAATTAGAAGGACATTCCTCATGGACTCATATATCAAGAATTAAACATTTCCTTCTTCCCAGGAATCTAGTATGCCCGATGACATGCCTTCTTATTCCTATGAACCTGTGGAACACCTCAAATTCCTCTTCCAACGACAATGAAGGACTTGAGGAAAATTTTGGTCAACTATCAAAGGTCTTTTATTCAGGCTTCTTTTTCTCACGATAATATTAAACTTATTTTGTTGTCTTTTCCAGTGTCTTTCTGCCTGGCCTTTCTTCACTGCCATAACTTGTAGCTGACAGATGATCCTTTCTACTCAAGAAGGTTCATATATCTTGGATTGTTTCTGCCTCTGGTAACTCCTACATATATATATATATACCCCAACTGACCAATGTTGACCCATAGGTAGGGACATCTCTATGCCCCTATTCAGCAGGAAGAGGTTACAGAAGGTAAGACCTTCCACTCTCAGCAACCTTAAAGATTTAAGGGTCAAAATTGTCCAGGGGTGAATGATGTGGGAAACAAAGGCAGAAAGAAATGGTAGATAAAATTAAATTTCCTTATAACCTGCAGCCCATTGACAAATACTTGAGTCTGGCAGAGTATGACATTCCTCCAGGAACTCCCAACTGTCTTAATGTTAATGCTTTGCTAGAGAGAAAAACAACCTTGGCTTCACAATAAGCTAGGCCTCCAGGATCCTGCGAATCTTCGTTAGCATATTAAAATCTCACTGGAAACTTCCTCTTGCCTTACCTTCCTCAACTCCCAA
This sequence comes from Felis catus, assembly GCF_018350175.1. Lineage (NCBI taxonomy): Eukaryota > Metazoa > Chordata > Mammalia > Carnivora > Felidae > Felis > Felis catus. The sequence goes on along the minus strand of NC_058376.1, from coordinate 158,250,853 downwards.
GTATGTAATCAGCCACTCTTCACAAACCCCAGGGCAGCTCTTTCTGCCCATGGACCCTGTCCCCATGCTTTAATAAAATCACATTTTTTGCACCAACGATGTCTCAAGAATTCTTTCTTAGATGTTGGATCCAGACCCCCCTCACCACCACTCCATAACCTCATCAATTTCTACAACCTTATTGTGCTTTTGAGTTTTAATTTGTCCTGCTTTATAGATCTTCTTCTTTTGTTTTGGATTTATTGAAGCCTTTAAATTCATTTTTTTCTCTATACTATGGTAGAAGTTATATGCTATTTCTGTTATCTGAAAATATCATGCATTTTATACCATATACATACTTACATTGTACCTCTATTCATATATGATATTGTTATTACTACTTCAATTTTTTTGAAACACTGTCTCTACTCACTTTCCATCTTTAATTTTTTCTTTTTTGAAAAGAAATTATCCAATTAAAAACTGTAAATGAGCAACTATTACACAAAATTTTATAGAGCAAAAATTATTAGATGCTAAGACAGAACTGCTGAAATCTCTCCTACTTCCTTTTTTCATTTAATATTGACAATATGTTATAGACTTCCTTCAAGGTCAGTATATATAGACACTTTCCATGTTAATGTCTGTTTTAATTTTGTTTGGTTTTTATCCCACAAACTACACATTTTTATTATTGTTTTATACACTGTTTACTACTGAGGTAGACATCTTTAAATACAATTAATTTCTGTCCATTTTTTAACCTTCTGTAAATGGAGTCAAAAAGTATTTTGTCTTGCATCTTTTGCTCAAAATTATGTTTGTCATTTTATGCATGTTACTACATGCCACTGTGCTTTAGTTTGTTTTATGGTATTCTGCATAACACAACTGATATCCAGACACTGGGCTCTTTCCAGTTTTTGTCCTAGCTCACTGGGAATATCTATGTCCAACACTATGAAATAACGTCAAATCATAACAGTTCTTCTTGTTAATGCTTGATTTTGTCAGATTTCTTCACATTTGCCAATATGATAGATTTGTTATAAAAAGCAGCACACTTAATCTCATCTTTACTCACAACACCAATGTTATCTTCTGCAAAGGCTGCCTGCTTCTTCATAGCCATAGCTCAAAACTGTCTTGGTTGAGTGTACAGAGTGGTTATTTTTTTCAAACTTGCAAGGAACCAAATTATTCAACTGTCCATGTTATGGCAGGCCACAGTTGGAGTTACCTTCATTAATAATACAGGGTCCTTAACAACTCTCCTTGCATACTGGATAACTCCAGCCAGAGACCATCTTTCTTACAAGACTTTGCTAAAAGCAGCTGGAAAAAAGCCAAGAAATCCACCATTCTGGATTCTTGTTACCATTTTCCTAATGCCATCTGTGTGGTCAAACTGTGCCCTAACCCCCAAATTAAAGCAGACTGCAACCTGGCTGAACATTTTACTTGAAGCACCAGCTTCCCAATCTGCCTAGCTAAAAGCCAGGGTTTCTATTATTAGGGAAAAGTGGAGAATGGACATTGATGTCTTTGTTATAGTTTCCTCTGGCATCATTTCCCCCCCCTGAATAATATGCTTTAGACCAGTGTTTCTCCTCAAGGGGACATTGCTCAATGTCTGGAGACAACTGGGAAGAGGGTGACATCTAGTGCATGGAGGGCAGGGTACTGCTAATTATTCTACCATGCACAACACACTGCCCCCCCTCCCCTCACCCTCTACACCCCCAAGGAATCCTCTGGCCCAATATGTCAGGAGTGCTGAAGTTAAAAAACACCATTTGAGACATTTCTTTAGGTCTGATTATAGTAATTCACCTTGAAAATCTTTATATTTCCCTAATTCTTGATTAGCTGAGCATACAAATCCCAGCTGGTGGCTGGTTTTTCCCCACATGTTAAAGATATTCCACTAAACTCCATCATTATTGATGGCATCAGTTATTTTCTTTAGCCACTTTCAAGGTTATCTTTAGTGTTCCATGGTTTTGCTACTATGTAACTTATCTTGGGATTTAGTGGGGTCCCTGAGAATTTCTGTCTTTCAGCAACTTGGAGGAAGTCTCAGCTTTCTATCTTTGATGTAGCCTCCCCACCTCTTCCTGTTCTGTTCTAGAGGTTTCTCTCTCTGCTCTGTATGTTGTCATTCAAATTTTCTTTCTCCTCCTCTCTACTACTCAAGAAATATGGCACTTAAGTCTTGTTCAAATTTAGCCCTGCTTCCATCTGTGTCTGATTTTGTTTAATCTGTCCATTAACTTCTTACTCCTAATGATATATATATTTTTTCATTTTTAAAATTGAAAAAGCACATTAGCACAAAGAATGAAACAGTAGTATTGTTTTAAAATGAATTTATTTGTGTCTCATGTACATAAAATACAACCAGACCAACACTGAACCATCCTACACACCTAGAAAACTGGAAGATTAACACAACAATCTGCACAACCTGAACCACAGAATTCAGCAGGCACGCAGTGTGGAGAGCTGAACTTTGGGAGCAAGAAGTCCCAAAAGGTAGGGAACTGCTTTTGCGGGCAGAGGGAGGACGAAGACTGGGGAGGAGGGAAGAATCACCCTTCCCCAAAAGCAGCTGGAGAGAAAGTGGAAAACTGGAAATAGCCGCAGAGACGAAACTAAAAAGGGAGAAAGGAGAAAGGAGAGGGTTTGAATTCCATTAAGACTGTAAACAAGGGGAGCGCAAAGGCCGCAAATCTGCAGCTCGATACTTGGCGGTGCTTTGATGGGAAGGGCAAATCCCCAGGAACAGAGTGGGGTCCGGGAGGTTCTAGGGCCACAAGGGGAAAAGTGGTTCCACTGCTGGAAGGACATTTGGTAGAGACTGTTGAAGCCACCTGGTCCCAGCAGACCCCGGAAGGTGGCCACGTTAGCTGGTGCTGGGTCAAGGTTGTTAAGGGTGAAGCTGGTGCCGGATGTGGGTTGTGATTTTCCATAATCCCTGAGACACTGCTGCTACACTGTCTCGCAAACATCTGGGATGGGCTGGCACCTGGCTGCAGTCTCAGGGCATCAGCAAGGCATCGGCAACAACAGCGTCCAGCAGGAGTTCCTGGGTGCAGCTGACATTCGGCCATTGCTCATTCAGCCATTCCTCGGTGAGACCCTCCCACAGAGGGGTGGAACGGGTCAAAGCCAAAGTACTTTGGAAGTAGGGGGCCGGGGAAAACAGCCGCATCTGAGACAAAACTCGGGGGAGAGGTGCTGCCTGGGGCCTGGTCACGGAGAGTGAAGAAGCAGGGAGTGGATGAGAGCTGAAGAGAGGACGGATGCGCAATTGCTGATCCAGGAGAACAGACTGGGAAGCTGGGTGGCGCCATTTTCATTGCTGCCACTACGCACCTACGAGTCCCACAACAATCCATCCCAGTAGACTAGCAGCGCCACCTAGTGGAGAGCAGAGCTGTTACCCAACTGGACCAACTTCACTGTTCAAGAACACAAGTCTCACCGCGGACTTAATTTATGGACGATAAAGAGCTAGACTGACATAAAGAGCTAGACTGACTTCTAGGGGAAAACGAAGCAATTTCAGTCCTACTTCAATCTGTTAGCAGATTCATCTATTCGATTTTCTTTTTTCTTTTTCCTTTTTCTCTTTTACAATTCTTTTCTTTTTCTTGTATACATAAAGAGAAAACATTCATTTTTATTTTCAATTTTTATTAAAAACATCTTTAATTTTTATTACTGTACTTTTTACTTTTGTATAAATTTTTTCAAATTCTACTTCCATCATTTTATTTTAGCCTACTTCAGTGTACTCACCTTTTCAAACTCTCAATTTCCTTTTTTTTTTCTTTTTTCCTCTTTTTCATTTCTTTTCCTTTTCTTGAATACAGAAAGAGAAAAACTTTATTTTTACTTTCAATTTCTACTAAAAATGTTTATTTAATTTTTATTACTATATTTTTTGTTGTTTGGTAAGTTTTTTCAAATTCTATTTTACTTCCATCATTTTATTTTAGTCTACTACAGTGTATTCACTTTTCAAATTTTCAAATGATTTTTTTCTTTTCTTTTTTATCTATTTTTCTCTTGTTCATTTCTTTCCTTTTTCTTAAATACAGAAAATAAAAAATTTGATATTTATTTTTAATTTTTATTAAAAATATTTTTCTTTAATTTTTTCTACTACATTCTTTACTTTTGTGTATATTTTTCAAATTCTATTTTACCCCCATCATCTCATTTTAGTCTACTTCAGTGTATTCATTTTTCCAAATTCTCAAAAGATTTCCTCCCCCCATTTTTTTCTCTAATCTGTCAAACCACTTTCAACAACCAGACCAAAACACATCTAGGATCTAGCATCATCTATTAGATTTGTGTGTGTGTGTGTGTGTGTGTGTTTAATTTTTAATTTCAATATTTTTTTAATTTTAGTTTTTTTATTTCAATTTTTCTACCTCATTAATTCCTTTTCTCCCTTCAAGATGACAAAACTAAGGAATTCACCCCAAAAGAAAGAGCATGAAGAAATGACAGCCAGGGATTTAACCAACACAGATACAAGCAAGATGTCTGAACCAGAATTTAGAATCATGATAATAAGAATACTAGCTGGAGTCTAAAATAGATTAGAATCCCTTTCTGCAGAGATAAAAGAAGTAAAAAATAGCCAGAATGAAATTAAAAATGCTATAACTGAGCTGCAATCACAGATGGATGCAGCGGTGGCAAGAATGGACAATGCAGAACAGAGAACCAGCAATATAGAGGACAAACTTATAAAGAATAACAAAGCAGAAAAAAAGGAGGAGACTAAGGCAAAAGAGCACGATTTAAGAATTAGAGAAATCAGTGACTCATTAAAAAGGAACATCAGAATCACAGGGGTCCCAGAAGAGGAAGAGAGAAAAATAGGGGTAGAATAGTTATGTGAGCAAATCATAGTGGAAAACTTTCCTAACCTGGGGAAAGACATCAAAATCCAGGAAGCACAGAGGACCCCCCATTAGATTCAACAAAAACCGACCATCAACAAGACATATCATAGTCAAATTCACAAAATACTCAGGCAAGGAGAGAATCATGGAAGCAACAAGGGAAAAAAAGTCCCTAACCTACAAGGGAAGACATATCAGGTTTGCAGCAGACCTACCCACAGAAACTTGGCAGGCCAGAAGGGAGTGGTGGGATATATTCAGTGTGCTGAATCAGAAAAATATGCAGCCAAGAATTCTTTATCCAGCAAGACTGTCATTCAAAATAGAAGGAGAGATAAAAAGTTTCCCAAACAAAAATTAAAGGAGTCACAAACCACTATACCAGCCCTGCAAGAAATTTTAAGGGGTACTTTCTGAGGGAAGAAAAGATGAAAAAAATATATATGTAAATAAAAAATATATATGTATATATATACACATATATACATATATATGTATGTATATGTACACATGTATGTACATACACATACACATACATACACATATATGTACACATACATGTATGTACACATGTATGTATATATGTATGTGTGTACATATGCATGTATGTATACATATGTGTATATGTGCACACATATACGTATATATACATATATATGTATATGTATATATGTATTTATATATATGTAAATAAAAAAAATATATATGTAAATAAATACCAAAAGCACCAGAAGATTAGAAAGGACCAGAGAACAGCACCAGAAACTCCAACTCTACAAGACAAGCATCATAATGGCAATAAATTCATATCTTTCAGTACTCACTCTAAACGTTAATGGACTCAATGCTCCAATCAAAGACATAGGGTAACAGAATGGATAAGAAAACAAGATCCACCTATATGCTGTTTACAAGAGACCCACTTTAGACCTAAGGACTTCTTCAGATTGAAAATAAGGGGATGGAGAACCATCTATCATGCTAATAGTCAACAAAAGAAAGCTGGAGTAACCATACTTATATCAGACAATCTAGACTTTAAAATAAATACTGTATCAAGGGATGCAGAAGGGCATTATATCATAATCAAGGGGTCTATAGACCAAGAAGACCTAACAATTGTAAACATTTATGTGCCAAATGTGGAAACACCCAAATATACAAATCAATTAATCACAAACATAAAGAAACTCATTGATAGTAATACCATAATAGTAGGAGACTTCAACACCACACTCACAGCAATGGACAGATCATTTAATCAAAAAATCAACAAGGAAACAATGGCTTTGAATGACACACTGGACCAGATGGACTTAACAGATATATTCAGATCATTTCATCCTAAAGCACCAGAATATACATTCTTCTCCAGTGTACATGGAACGTTCTCCAGAATAGTCCATATACTGGGACACAAATCAGCCCCAAGTAAGTATAAAAAGATCAAGATCATACCATGCATATTTTCAGACCACAACGCTATGAAACTTGAAATCAACTACAAGAAAAAATTTGGAAAGGTAACAAATACTTGGAGACTGAAGAACATCCTACTAAAGAATGAATGGGCTAACCAAGCAGTTAAAGAGGAAATTAAAAAGTATATGGAAGCCAATGAAAATGATAACAGCACAGCCCAAAACCTCTGGGATGCAGCAGAGGTGGTCATAAAAGGGAAATATATAGCATTCCAGGCCTTCCTAAAGAAGGAAAAAAGGTCTCAACCTAACCTTAATGCCTTAAGGGGCTGGAAAAAGAACAGCAAATAAAACCCAAAACCAGTGGAAGACAGGAAATAATAAAGATTAGAGCAGAAATTAATGCTATTGAAACCAAAAAAAAAAAAAAACCCAGTAGAACAGATCAATGAAACCAGAAGTTGGTTCTTTGAAAGAATTAACAAAATTGATAAACCACTAGCCAGTTTTATCAAGAAGAAAAAGGAAAGAACCCAAATAAATACAATCAAGAATGAAAGAGGAGAGATCACAACCAACACAACAGAAATAAAAACAATAATAAGAGAATATTATGAGCCATTATATGCCAATAAAATGGGCAATCTGGAAGAAATGGACAAATTCCTAGAAGCATATACACTACCAAAACTGAAACAGGAAGAAGTAGAAAATTTGAACAGACCCGTAACCAGTAAGGAAATTGAATTAGTAATCAAAAATCTGCCAAAAAAACAAGAGTCCAAGGCAAGATGGCTTTTCTGGGGAATTCCACCAAACATTTAAGGAAGAGTTAACACCTATTCTCTTGAAGGTTTTCCAAAAAATAGAAATAGAAGGAAAACTTCCAAACTCTTTCTATGAAGCCAGCATTACCTTGATTCCAAAACCAGACAGAGACCCCACTAAAAAGGAGAATGATAGACCAATTTCCCTGATGAACATGGATGCAAAAACCCTCAACAGGATATTAGCCAACCGGATCCAACAATACATTAAAAAAAGTATTCACCACGACCAAGTGAGATTTATACCTGGGATGCAGGACTGGTTCAATATCTGCAAAACAACGTGATTCATCACATCAATAAAAGAAAGGACAAGAACCATATGATCCTCTCAATAGATGCAGAGAAAGCATTTGACAAAATGCAGCATCCTTTCTTTATAAAAACCCTCAAGAAAGTAGGGATAGAAGGATCATACCTCAAGATCATAAAAGCCATATGTAAACGACCCAATGCTAATATCCTCAATGGGGAAAAACTGAGAGCTTTCCCCCTAAGATCAGGAACGAGACAGGTATGTCCACTCTCTCCACTTTATTCAACATAGTATTGGAAGTCTTAGCCTCTGCAATCAGACAACACAAAGAAATAAAAGGCATCCAAATCAGCCAGGAGGAGGTCAAACTTTCACTCTTCACAGATGACATGATACTCTATATGGAAAACCCAAAAGATGTCACCAAAAAACTGCTAGAACTGATTCATGAATTCAGCAAAGTCGCAGGATATAAAATCAATGCACAGAAATCGGTTGCATTCCTATACACCAACAATGAAGCAACAGAAAGAGAAATCAAGGAATTGGTCCCATTTACAATTGCACAAAAAAAAAAAAAACATAAAATACCTAGGAATAAATCTAACCAAAGAGGTGAAAAATCTATACACTGAAAACTATAGAAAGCTTATGAAAGAAACTGAAGAAGACACAAAAAATGGAAAAAGATTCCATGCTTCTGGATAGGAAGAACAAATATTGTTAAAATGTCGATACTACCCAAAGCAATCTACATATTCAATGCAATCCCTATCAAAGTAACACCAGAATTCTTCACAGAGCTAGAACAAATAATCCTAAAATTTGTATGGAACCAGAAAAGACCCCGAAGAGCCAAAGCAATCTTGAAAAGAAAACCAAAGCAGGAGGCATCACAATCCCGGACTTCAAGCTATACTACAAACCTGAAATCATCAAGACAGTATGGTAGTGGCACAAGAGCAGACGTTCAGATCAATGGAACAGAATAGAGAACCAGGAAATGGACCCACAAATGTATGGCCAACTAACCTTTGACAAAGCAGGAAAGAATATCCAATGGAATAAAGACAGTCTCTTCAGCAAGTGGTGCTGGGAAAACTGGACAGCGACATGCAGAAGAATGAACCTGGACCACTTTCTTACACCATACACAAAAATAAACTCAAAATGCATGCAAGACTCAATGTAAGACAGGAATCCATCAAAATCCTCGAGGAGAAAGCAGGCAAAAACCTCTTTGATCTTGGCCGCAGCAACTTCTTACTCAACACGTCTCTGGAAGCAAGGGAAACAAAAGCAAAAATGAACTACTGGGACCTCATCAAAATAAAAAGTTTCTGCACAGTGAAGGAAACAATCAACAAAACTAAAAGGCAACTGAAAGAATGGGAGAAGATATTTGCAAATGACATATCAGATAAAGGGTTAGTATCCAAAATCTATACAGGACTTATCAAACTCAACACCCAAAAAACAAATAATCCAGTAAAGAAATGGGCAAAAGACATGAATAGACACTTTTCCAAAGAAGACACCCAGATGCCCAACCGACACGTGAAAAAATGCTCAACATCACTCATCATCAGGGAAATATAAATCAAAACAACAATGAGATACCATCCAGGCAACAACAGATGTTGGCAAGGATATGGAGAAAGAGGATCTCTTTTGCATTGTTGGTGGCAATGCAAGCTGGTGCAGCCACTCTGGAAAACAGTATGGAGGTTCCTCAAAAAACTAAAAATAGAACTACCCTATGAGCCAGTAATTGCACTACTAGGCATTTATCCAAGGGATACAAGTGTGCTGTTTCGAAGGGACACATGCACTCCCATGTTTATAGCCGCACTATCAACAATAGCCAAAGTATGGAAAGAGCCCAAATGTCCATCTATGGATGAATGAATAAAGAAGATGTGGTATATACATACAATGGAGTATTACTCAGCAATCAAAAAGAATGAAATCTTGCCATTTGCAACTACGTGGATGGAACTGGAGGGTATTATGCTAAGTGAAATTAGTCAGAGAAAGACAAAAATCATATGACTTCACTCATATGAGGACTTTAAGAGACAAAACCGATGAACATAAGGGAAGGGAAACAAAAATAATATAAAAACATGGAGGGGGACAAAACAAAAGAGACTCATAAATATGGAGAACAAACTGAGGGTTACTAGAGGGGTTGTGGGAGGGGGGATGGGCTAAATGGGTAAGGGGCATTAAGGAATCTACTCCTGAAATCATTGCAGTATATGCTAACTAATTTGGATGTAAATTTTAAAAAATAAAAAAATTAAAAAAAAAGAATTTATTTACAATAATTACACATACATATATGGAAAATAGTAAATATTCGAGAAAGACTTCAACATTAGCCTCTGAGACATTTTAAAAGACAAACCAAGTCATGATTTGAGTCAGACTGAAAGCCTCTGAGGACCCTGTGTAGGTCCTGTGAGTAATGCAAACAGCCTGGAAGACCATTTTCTGGAGGCTGAAGGATGTTACCTTTGTGGACAAATCATAAAAGTAGGAAAGCCCTTGTTCTAGGAGAGTGCCCTGGGGGGAGGGAAATGATGCCAGTGGCCAGCACAGTGGGGGAGTCTGAGAATGGAGAGAGCAGAATGCCTGGTTCTGCTAATGAAGGAGGGCTCTTGATAGCAGTGAGCACCTGCCCAGTGCCTGGTGGAGACCAACCAGGGCTTCTTAGGCTACTTTCTCTCAGGGAGGCAGCAGCAGGGGTCCCCAATGGACTCAGTGTCTGTGTAGGGACAAAAGATGAGCCTCTGAGATAGGAAGGAGCCACATTCTCAGCCCACATCCAGATAGAGGTCTACATCTCATGCTCAGCAGAGAAGCAGGAGATGGTGTGGAAGGATTTATCTTCTATGTAAGGTAGGTAATTTGTGCAGTGACTTCATTTACCCATATAAATGTAGGTAAAAGCTTATTCCTTGACCCCAACTGACTTATCATCTAAAGGAGAGGAAAGAAAGCCTAGGTGAGTTCTCCATCAGTGGTCAATGGTGGGGAATTCTCTTCGCACACATTGGTTCCAAGAAACCTCATGGTCCATGAGCTTCAGTGAACTAGCCTATGCTCCATAGGGGTACAAGCTTTTCTCAGAGACTTTAAAAACTTTTCCAGGAATATGAGAGATCTCATAAGCTGCCCCAATTTAATTTTTAGGTTTGATTAGAACTTCAGTAAGAAACACACTGCATTTCTCCAAGTCATCCATTCTTGCTCTAAATAACCAACACGCATTTGCCAAGGGCCATTTCCTGTGAATTTATGGGTTCTATTTCTTTTGTAAGGTATGAAGTGATGATCTTTTCCAGTGACATCTGACAGCCCTTATCTTCTAAGTCAAAACAGTTTTTGTGGTCTGAGCACTGTTTTGGAAATTGATGCTGGGTGGGGAATGTGGGTTAGCTGTGGGAAGTGTTTGGGTCCGTGACTGGAACGCTGTGACAGTTCTAAGGCCATGGTCAGTGGGTTTGGGAGAAGGATGGCTGCAAAGGGAAGTACAAAGAGGAGGAGTGGCAGAAGACCTGCAGTACTCTTTCAACTCCACAGCCCCCTCCTTTTATTCTCTGGCACCAGCACTTGGCCTTTATGACATCAAGGCTCCCAGCCAATCATAGAGAATCATAGAGCTTTGCTTTCACAATGGGTTGTCCAAGGCGATTCATGGATGAAAGCACCTTTACTACCAGTATAAATACATACTTCTTTGCTTGTGCTAGTTAGCATGCTTGGGCGAGGGCAATTATTTTAGTCATATGAACTTTAATTTCTGGGCAATTAAATTAAATTTAATTTTTGTGAGTTCTATATTTTAAAGGTGAATTTGCTTCTATGATGTCATTTAAAAACATGAATAAAATAAGGTCAGATGTATCTAAGGGAATTGATATTATTTTAAGAATATGCTAAAAGTACTGAGAATTAACCAAATAATTTGGTAACAAAGAGGAACCTCTAGTACTTTAAACATTAAAAAAAATCCACCAAACAACTATTAGAACTAATAAATGGGGGTGCCTGGGTGGCTCAGTCGGTTAAGCACCCTACTTCAGCCCAAGTCATGATCTCACAGTTTGTGAGTGTGAGCCCCACGTTGGGCTCTGTGTTGACAGCTCAGAGCCTGAAGCCTGCTTCAGATTCTGTGTCTCCCTCTCTCTCTGCCTCTACCCCGCTCTCTCTCTTTCTCAAAAATAATTAAACATTAAAAAAATTAAAAAAAGAACTAATAAATGAATTCAGTAATGGTGCAGAATACAAAACTAATGTACAGAAATTATTGTGTTTCTATATGCTAAGAATGAAATAGCAGAAAGAGAAATTAAGAAAATGATGCCATTTACAATCACATCAAAAAGAATAAAATACCCAGGAATAAATTTAGCCAGGGAGATGAAAGACCTATACACTGAAAATGATGACATTGATGAAAGAAATTGAAAACAACACAAACAATGGAAAGATATTGTTACCATGGATTGGAAGAATATTGTTAAAATGTTTATACCACCCAAGCAGATTTAATGATATTCCTATCAAAATACCAATAGTACTTTTCACAGAACTAGAACAAATAATCCTAAAATTTGTATGGAAATACAAAGGACCCCAAACATTAGCCAAAGCAATCTTGAGAAAGAACAAAACTGAAGGTATCATAATCCCAGATTTCAAGGTATACCACAAAGATATAGTGATCAAAACTGTATGGTACCACCATAAAACAAGACACATAGATCAGTGGAGTAGAATATAAAGCCCAGAAATAAGCCTACAATTACATGGTCAATTAATCTATGTCAAAGGAGGCAAGAATATTCAGTGGAGAAAAGACGGTCTCTTCAATAAATGGTGTTTGGAAAACTGGACAGCTACATGTAAAAGAATGAAATTGGACCACTTTCTTACACCATAGACAAAAATAAACTCAACATGGATCGAAGACCTGAATGTAAGATCTGAAACCATAAAACTTCTAAAAGAAAACATAGGCAGTAAATTTTTGGACATTGGCCTTAGCAACAGTTTTCTGGATATGTCTCCTTGGGGCAGGGAAACAAAAGTAAACAAACAAACAAAAAAACAAAAACAAAAACAAACTATTGGACTATACCAAAATAAAAAGCTTTTACACAACAAAGAAAGCCATCAACAAAATGAAAAGACAACCTATTGAATGGGAAAAGATATTTGTAAATGATATATCTGATAAGGGGTCAATATCCAACATACATAAAGAACTCATACAATTCAACACCAAAACAAAAAAACAAACAAGAAACCAAAAACAACTTGATTAAAAACTGGGCAGAGGACCTGAATGGTCAATAATATTGTAATAACGTTGTATGGTAACAGATGGTGACTATCATAGTGAGTACTGAGTAATGTATAGAATTGTTGATTCACTATGTTGTATACCTGAAATTAAATATTGTCAACTTGTATGTCAATAAAGCAAACAAGAACCTTAGTCCTTTTACATGAGAGACTGTATTAGGGTTCTTCAGAGAAATAGAATCAATAGGATGTATATATAATACATGTGTGTGTTTATATCTATGAGAGTTATTATAAGGAATTGGCTTACACGGTTATGAAGGCTGAGAAATACAGTACTGGGAGGGCTGATGGTATAGCCGCCATCCAGGTCAGAGGCCAAAGGCAGGAGGAGACCAACGTCCCAGCTTCAGGACAATCAGGTAGAACTTTTATTCTATTCAGGCCTTCAACTGATTGGATGAAGCCCACCCACATTGGGGATAGCAGTCTGCTTCACTCAGTCTAGGGATTCAAATGTTAATCTCATCCAGAAACACCTTCACAACGCATCCAGAAATAATATTTAGCTAAGTATCAGGGGCCTAGTCAAGTTGACACATTAGCCATCAGAGACCCAAGTGTTAATTTTACTCTTTTGGTACATTATTTATGTAACAAATTATAATAAAGGAGCAATCAACTTACTTTTATTTGTATGCATTTAAGTATACACAGATGTATAAATATATACACAGGTAATAAGTTAAAGTTTCTAACTATGGCTTAAAATATAATTCACTTAATTGTATATTAATGAAACATATATATATATATATATATATATATATATATATATCATACTAAAATTATCAGTTGAGTGAAATGTAACAACCATTTGAAATAATAGAATATCACATCTGTATACCTGTATCTTTCTGTTATTACATATCCTGTGCAATTAACTACCAATTGTTAATTAGAGTAACCAATCTTTTTTTTTTTTTTTAATGAGAAATGTGGGGGAAAAAAGAGAAACTTGGGGATGAAGAGTTAAAAATCACACAGCTATATATTTCTGAGTATTTATCTTACATTATTTTAAAATCAGAGAAGGTAGGGGCGCCTGGGTGGCTCAGTCGGTTAGGCATCCGACTTCAGCTCAGGTCATAATCTCACGGTCCGTGAGTTTGAGTCCTGTGTCAGGCTCTGTGCTGACAGCTCAGAGCCTGGAGCCTGTTTCAGATTCTGTGTCTCCCTCTCTCTCTGACCCTCCCCCCATTCATGCTGTCTCTCCCTGTCTCAAAAATAAATAAATGTTAAAAAAAAATAATAAATAAATAAAAAATAAAATCAGAGAAGGCAAAACCAAACACATATGCAAATATACAAATAATCATGTTCAATAATCAATGTGTTTCTAAATCTTTTTTTCTTTCAGAAAATATATAGGTCTTAGGGAAGGAAAAAATAAGATAAAAACAGAGAGGGAGGCAAACCATAAGAAACTCTTAAATGCAGAGAACAAATTGAGGGTTGCTGAAGGTGGGGGTAAGTGGGGAGATGGGTTAAATGGGTGACGGGCTTTAAGGAGGGCACTTTTTGGGATGAGCACTGGGTGTCATATGTAAGAGATGAATCACTGGGTTCTACTCTTGAAGCCAAGACTACATTGTATGTTAACTAACTTGAATATATATATAAAAAAGAAAATATATAATTCTTTAAAGATTACTTATTAATTGATTTGCTTGAAGTTTTTAAAACTAGTTAAAAACGTGGAGATGACAATTTAACACATCAAAACTTTGTGAAATGTAGTATTGTAAGTAATTTATAAAATTGAGGCATTTAAAAAGACATTCATTGGGGCTCCTGGGTGGCTCGGTTGAATATCAGACTGTTGATTTCAGATCAGGTCATGATCTCAACGTTTTGTGGGATTGAGTCTTGCGTCAGGCTCTATGCTGACAGCCTGGAGCCAGCTTGGGATTTTCTCTCTCTCTGTCCCTCTCAAAATAAGTAAATTAATTTAAAAAATTTAAAAAAAACATTCATGGAAGATTGAGGGAAGATGGCAGTGTAGGAGGACGCTGGGCTCACCGCGTCCTGCTGATCACTTAGATTCCACCTATACCTGCCTAAAAAACCCAGAAAACCACCAGAGGACTAGCAGAATGGACTCTCCGGAGCCAAGTGTAGACGAGAGGCCCACAGAAGAGGGTAGGAAGGCCAGAGAGGCGGTTGCGTGCTACACGGACTGGCGGGAGGGAGCCAGGGTGGAGGGGCGGCCCGCCGGCCAAGCAGAGCCCCCGAGTCTGGCTTGCAAAAGTGGAGGTGCCAGACGGAGTGTGTTCTGACAGCAAGCAGGACTTGACATCTGGAAGGTTATAAGCTAACAGCTCTGCTTGGAGAGTGGGAGGGCTGGAGGACAGCGGTAGGGCTGGAGGACAACGGGAGGGAGAGTTGTTGAGCCCCGGATGACAGAGCTCAGCTTGGCGGGGAACAAAGGCTCTGGCCAGCGCCATCTCCCTTGCCCGTCCCCCAACCAAAATCCCAAAGGGAACCGGTTCCTGCCAGGGAACTTGCTTGCACCGGCGCAAACACCCAACGCTGTGCTTCTGCAGATCCCTCCCTCCAGCGGGTCGGACTCCCGCCCGGTGCCGCAGGGCCCCTCCCAATGGGATCTCCGAAGGATAAGCGAGCTGAGCCTGTCCCTCCTGCCCCTGTGCACCTTGCTGATCCGCCCCAGCTAATACGCCAGATCCCCAGCACCACAAGCCTGGCAGTGTGCAAGTAGCCCAGACGGGCCATGCCACCCCAGAGAATCCTGCCCCTAGGAGATGGGAAGAGAAGGCACACACCAGTCTGACTGTGGCCCCAGCGGTGGGCTGGGGGCAGACATCAGGTCTCACTGTGGCCCCGCCCACCAACGCAAGTTATTCAAGACACCACAGGGGAAGTGCCCTGCAGTTCCGCACCACTCCAGGGACTATCCAAACTGAAGAAACGGAAGAATTCCCCTCAAAAGAATCTCCAGGAAATAACAACAGCTAGTGAACTGATCAAAAAGGATTTAAACAATATAACAGAAAGTGAATTTAGAATAATAGTCATAAAATTAATCGTTGGGCTTGAAAACAGTATAGAGGACAGCAGAGAATCTCTTGCTACAGAGATCAAGGGACTAAGGAACAGTCAGGAGGAGCTAAAAAATGCTATAAGCGAGCTGCAAAATAAAATGGAAACAACCACGGCTCGGACTGAAGAGGCAGAGGAGAGAATAGGTGAACTAGAAGATAAAATTATGGAAAAAGAGGAAGCTAAGAAAAAGACAGATAAAGGGGCGCCTGGGTGGCGCAGTCGGTTAAGCGTCCAACTTCAGCCAGGTCACGATCTCGCGGTCCGTGAGTTCGAGCCCCGCGTCAGGCTCTGGGCTGATGGCTCGGAGCCTGGAGCCTGTTTCCGATTCTGTGTCTCCCTCTCTCTCTGCCCCTCCCCCGTTCATGCTCTGTCTCTCTCTGTCCCAAAAATAAATAAAAAACGTTGAAAAAAAAATAAAAAAAAAAAGAAAAAGACAGATAAAAAAATCCAGGAGTATGAGGGGAAAATTAGAGAAGTGATGCACTAAAGAGAAATAATCAATGCATAATTGGTATTCCAGAGGAGGAAGAGAGAGGGAAAGGTGCTGAAGGTGTACTTGAAGGAATCATAGCTGAGAACCTCCCTGATCTGGGGAAGGAAAAAGACATTGAAATCCAAGAGGCACAGAGAACTCCGTTCAGACGTAACTTGAATTGATCTTCTGCACGACATATAGTGAAACTGGCAAAATGCAATGATAAAGAGAAAATTCTGAAAGCAGCTAGAGATAAACAGGCTCTAACTTATAAAGGGAGACCTATAAGACTCGTGACTGATCTCTCTCCTGAAACTTGACAGGCCAGGAAGGAATGGCAGGAAATCATCAATGTGATGAACAGAAAAAAATATGCAGCCAAGAATCCTTTATCCAGCAAGTCTGTCATCCAGAATAGAAGGAGAGATAAAGGTCTTTCAAACAAACAAAAACTGAAGGAATTCACCACCACTAAACCAGCCCTACAAGAGATCCTAAGGGGGATCCTGTGAGACAAAGTACCAAAGACATCGCCACAAGCATGAAACCTACACACATCACAATGACTCTAAATCCATATCTTTCTATAGTAACACTGAACGTAAATGGACTAAATGCGCCAACCAAAAGACATAGGTATCAGAATGGATAAAAAAAGAAGACCCATCTATTTGCTGTGTACAAGAGACTCATTTTAGACCTGAGGACACCTTCAGATTGAGAGTGAGGGGATGGAGAACTATTTATCATGCTACTGGAAGTCAAAAGAAAGCTGGAGCAGCCATACTTATATCAGACAAACTAGACTTTAAATTAAAGGCTGTAACAAGAGATGAAGAAGGGCATTATATAATAATTACAGGGTCTATCCATCAGGAAGAGCTAACAATTATAAATCTCTATGCGCCAAATACGGGAGCCCCCAAATATATAAAACAATTACTCACAAACATAAGCAACCTTATTGATAAGAATGTGGTAATTGCAGGGGACTTTAACACCCCACTTACAGAAATGGACAGATCATCTAGACACACGGTCAATAAAGAAACAAGGGCCCTGAATGAGACATTGGATCAGATGGACTTGACAGATATATTTAGAACTGCATCCCAAAGCAACAGAATATACTTTCTTCTCGAGTGCACATGGAACATTCTCCAAGATAGATCACATACTGGGTCACAAAACAGCCCTTCATAAGTATACAAGATTTGAAATCATACCATGCATACTTTCAGACCACAATGCTCTGAAGCTTGAAATCAACCACAGGAAAAAGTCTGGAAAACCTCCAAAAGCATGGAGGTTAAAGAACACCCTACTAAAGAATGAGTGGGTCAACCAGGCAATTAGAGAAGAAATTAAAAAATATATGGAAACAAACGAAAATGAAAATACAACAATCCAAATGCTTTGGGATGCAGCGAAGGCAGTCCTGAGAGGAAAATACATTGCAATCCAGGCCTATCTCAAGAAACAAGAAAAATCCCAAATACAAAATCTAACAGCACACCTAAAGGAAATAGAAGCACAGTGGCAAAGACAGCCTAAACCCAGCAGAAGAAGAGAAATAATAAAGATCAGAGCAGAAATAAACAATATAGAATCTAAAAAAACTGTAGAGCAGATCAACGAATCCAAGAATTGGTTTTTTGAAAAAATAAACAAAATTGATAAACCTCTAACCAGGCTTCTCAAAAAGAAAAGGGAGATGACCCAAATAGATAAAATCATGAATGAAAATGGAATTATTACAACCAATCCCTCAGAGATACAAGCAATTATCAGGGAATACTATGAAAAATTATATGCCAACAAACTGGACAACCTGGAAGAAATGGAAAAATTCCTAAACACCCACACGCTTCCAAAACTCAATCAGGAGGAAATAGAAAGCTTGAACAGACCCATAACCAGAGAAGAAATTGAATCGGTTATCAAAAATCTCCCAACAAATAAGAGTCCAGGACCAGAGGGCTTCCCAGGGGAGTTCTACCAGACGTTTAAAGCAGAGATAATACCTATCCTTCTCAAGCTATTCCAAAAAAATAGAAAGGGAAGGAAAACTTCCAGACTCATTCTATGAAGCCAGTATTACTTTGATTCCTAAACCAGACAGAGACCCAGTAAAAAAAAGAGAATTACAGGCCAATATCCCTGATGAATATGGATGCAAAAATTCTCAATAAGATACTAGCAAATCGAATTCAACGGCATATAAAAAGAATTATTCACCATGATCAAGTGGGATTCATTCCTGGGCTGCAGGGCTGGTTCAACATTTGCAAATCAATCAATGTGATACATCACATTAGTAAAAGAAAAGATAAGAATCATATGATCCTGTCAATCGATGCAGAAAAGGCCTTTGACAAAATTCAACAACGTTTCTTAATAAAAACCCTCGAGAAAGTTGGGATAGAAGGAACATACTTAAAGATCATGAAAGCCATTTATGAAAAGCCCACACACAGCTAACATCATCCTCAATGGGGAAAAACAGAGCTTTTTCCCTGAGATCAGAAACACGACAGGGATGTCCACTCTCACCGCTGTTGTTTAACACAGTGTTGGAAGTGCTAGCATCAGCAATCAGACAACAAAAGGAAATCAAAGGCATCAAAATTGGCAAAGATGAAGTCAAGCTTTCACTTTTTGCAGATGACATGATACTCTACATGGAAAGCCTGATAGACCCCACCAAAATTCTGCTAGAACTGATACATGAATTCAGCAAAGTCTCAGGATACAAAATCAATGTACAGAAATCAGTTGCATTCTTATACACTAATAATGAAGCAACAGAAAGACAAATAAAGAAACTGATCCCATTCACAAGTGCATCAAGAAGCATAAAATACCGAGGGATAAATCTAACCAAAGATGTAAAGGATCTGTATGCTGAAAACTATAGAAAGCTTATGAAGGAAATTGAAGAAGATTTAAAGAAATGGAAAGACATTCCCTGCTCATGGATTGGAAAAATAAATATTGTCAAAATGTCAATACTACCCAAAGCTAATTACACATTCAAAGCAATCCCAATCAAAATTGCACCAGCATTCTTCTTGAAGCTAGAACAAGCAATCCTAAAATTTATATGGAACCACAAAAGGCCCCGAATAGCCAAAGTAATTTTGAAGAAGAAGACCAAAGCAGGAGGCATCACAATCCCAGACTTTAGCCTCTACTACAAAGCTGTCATCATCAAGACGGCATGGTATTGGCACAAAAACAGACACATAGACCAATGGAATAGAATAGAAACCCCAGAACTAGACCCACAAACGTATGGCCAACTCATCTTTGACAAAGCAGGAAAGAACATCCAATGGAAAAAAGACAGTCTCTTTATAAATTTTTTTTATAACATATTTATTTTTGAGACAGAGAGAGAGCATGAGCGGGGGAGGGTCAGAGAGAGGTAGACACAGAATCTGAAACAGGCTCCAGGCTCTGAGCTGTCAGCACAGAGCCCGATGCGGAGCTCGAACTCACAGCCCTCACGGACCACGAGATCATGACCTGAGCTGAAGTCGGCCGCTTAACCGACTAAGCCACCCAGTCGCCCCTAAAAAAGACAGTCTCTTTAACAAATGGTGCTGGGAGAACTGGATAGCAACACGCAGAAGATTGAAACTAAACCACTTTCTCACACCATTCACAAAAATAAACTCAAAATGGATAAAGGACCTGGATGTGAGACAGGAAACCATCAAAACCCTAGAGGAGAAAGCAGGAAAAGACCTCTCTGACCTCAGTCATAGCAATTTCTTACTTGACACATCCCCAAAGGCAAGGGAATTAAAAGCAAAAATGAACTATTGGGACCTCATGAAGATAAAAAGCTTCTGCACAGTAAAGGAAACAACCAACAATACTAAAAGGCAACCAATGGAATGGGAAAAGATATTTGCAAATGACATATCGGACAAAGGGCTAGTATCCAAAATCTACAAAGAGCTCACCAAACTCCACACCTGAAAAACAAATAGCCCAGTGAAGAAATGGGCAGAAAACATGAATAGACACTTCTCTAAAGAAGACATCCGGATGGCCAACAGGCACATGAAAAGATGCTCAACGTCGTTCCTCATCAGGGAAATACAAATCAAAACCACACTCAGATATCACCTCATGCCAGTCAGAGTGGCCAAAATGAACAAATCAGGAGACTATAGATGCTGGCAAGGATGTGGAGAAACGGGAACCCTCTTACACTGTTGGTGGGAATGCAAATTGGTACAGCCGCTCTGGAAAACAGTGTGGAGGTTCCTCAGAAAATTAAAAATAGACCTACCCTATGACCCAGCAGTAGCACTGCTAGGAACTTACCCAAGGGATACAGGAGTAGTGATGCATAGGAACACTTGTACCCCAATGTTTATAGCAGCACTTTCAACAATAGCCAAATTATGGAAAGAGCCTAAATGTCCATCCACTGATGAATGGATAAAGAAATTGTGGTTTATATACACAATGGAGTACTACGTGGCAATGAGAAAGATTGAAATATGGTCCTTTGTAGCAACGTGGATGGAACTGGAGAGTGTGATGCTAAGTGAAATAAGTCATACAGAGAAAGACAGATACCATATGGTTTCACTCTTTTTTTTTTTTAATTTTTTTTTTCAACGTTTATTTATTTTTGGGACAGAGAGAGACAGAGCATGAACGGGGGAGGGGCAGAGAGAGGGAGACACAGAATCGGAAACAGGCTCCAGGCTCTGAGCCATCAGCCCAGAGCCTGATGCGGGGCTTGAACTCACGGACCGCGAGATCGTGACCTGGCTGAAGTCGGACGCTTAACCGACTGCGCCACCCAGGCGCCCCTGGTTTCACTCTTATGTGGATCCTGAGTAACTTAACAGAAACCATTGGGGGAGGGGAAGGGAAAAAAAAGAAAAAAAAAGAGGTTAGAGCGGGAGAGAGATCCAAAGCATAAGAGACTCTTAAAAACTGAGAACAAACTGAGGGTTGATGGGGGGTGGGAGGTAAGGGAGGGTGGGTGATGGGTATTGAGGAGGGCACTTTTGGGAGGAGCACTGGGTGTTGTATGGAAACCAATTTGACAATAAATTTCATATATTGAAAAAAATATTCATTATTTTTATTACTTTATTTGTTCAATACTTTAGGCATATGCTTTTTAAGCTTAAACTAGTTATGGAAAGAATGGAAACATATTTAACTCATAAAACCAATCTTGGAATTTTCAGAAGTTTGAATTGTGAGGAATGTAATCTTGGTCTTAGATAAACCAAAATATTTTACTAGCTTTTTTTTATGATGATAAATTAGTAAAGACTGAATCATACTGAAGTTTTTCTTTTATTTTGAAAATTATGCCTTTTGTTATTATCTTACAGGCAATTATAAAAGCTATTAGGTAAATATACTTAAAAAAAAAACAGATTACTGGTTTATTATAAAAGGGTAGAACTCAGGAAGTGCCAGATGGAATAGAGGCGTGGGGCAGGGTGTGAAGAAAGGGTGCAACCCTTTCCAGCACCTTCACGTATTCATCAACCCGAAGCTCTTAAATAAACTTTCTAAAGTCCATAAAAAGAAACACAGTTTAATAATGTTTCTCTTTTTTCTTATGTAGACAATTTTGGCTTTATCTGAACCAAACATTCCTGAAGAATTTGTAAAACAAATGAATGTGTTTTGGATGAATAAAGGAAATCTGTCATGTTTCCAAGAAAGGGGAGAATGGAAAGGGAAGTGAGGTAGAAAACATAAGAAGGAACTGGTTTTAGACAACTAATCATTTTTCTCTGTAAGCAGAGGAGATAGCTGAGGCAAGCACACACACCAAAGAGAGTGTTGTATATTAGATTTTGACATTGACATCACTTGGGTCCTTGACGGTTCTGTTGAGTCACAAGATTTTTAATACCAGCACTTATTAAAATTTTTTTTTAACATTTACTTATTTTTGAGAGAGAGAGAGTGAGGTAGGGGCAGAGAGAATGGGAGAATCAGAAGCACGCTGCAGGTTCTGAGCTGTCAGCACAGAGCCCGACACAGGGCTCCAGCTCAGGAACCACAAGATCGTGATCTGAGCCGAAGTCAGCTGCTTAACCGACTGAGCCACTCAGGCACCCCAACACCAGCACTTATTAATTCACAATGTATGGAAAGCAAGGAAGGATGACTCCTGCATGAAACAATTTCATGAGACTTCTTTCTTTTTTTGGTATCTACCTCCTTAAAATATATAGCCAAACACTGACATTTATGCAATCAAGTGATTTACCAGTCAACATTAAAAACAATTTTTTTTTTTAAGTTTAGTTATTTTGAGAGAGACTGTGAGGCTTGAGCTGGGGAGGGGTAGAGAGACAGAGAGAGAACGAATCCCAAGCAGGCTCCACATTGTTAGCATGGATCCTGATGGGGGCTTGAACTCATGAACTGTGAGATCATGACCTGATCCAAAATCAAAAGTCATATGCTTAATCCTACTGAGCCACCCAGGCGCCCCTCAGCCAACATATCTATGCTAACATATCTCAGCTAACGTACCTATGATTTCTGACTGTAAGCCTTTAACAGACTGGAGAAAAAGCACGGGACATGTCAATACCAGAAGCTAATCCTAAAGGTGCTGATGAGGGAGAAAATTCTCATACATTAGTTTTAGCTACAAAATATTTTAGGAAGGCAATTTTTGAGTTCGAATTGTGTTTAGAATCCTTCTTATACCAATTAAAGAAAGCAGGTTATTGGACAGTCAGAATTTTGTTTTCATTTTTTAGAGTAAGTCACCTCTCAAATGAATAGTTGTGTCCATATTAAAATTTCTCAAAAGAGGCCATTTTAATTCCAAATTATTTTTGATGAGATTGAGCCAGTTAGGGAGATATGCATTAGCATTCTAGTGAGAAAACATACAGAAAGCAGGTATCTGGTCTGGAAGAGGCAGAGTTTTAGACGGAGAAGATCCCAGAGAATTGGGGGTATGTCCATAGGTTGGTGCTCACGTAACTTTTCAGCCCTGAGTTTGTCAAAGGCCATACATCACCACACTTTTCTGACTGCATGGAAGACAAAGCCCTCAGAGTACAGTCTCAAGAGCTGCATGTCCTGGTGGGAACAGGGGAAACCTTGAGCCCAGGGATGCACACAGCAAGCGTGTGCCTGTCAGCGATGGGCCTGTCAGCGTGGGCCTCCGGTAAGGCCTGTTCCTGGTCCCGGAAGGATTTCTGGAGCACCTGGGAAAGCATCTGTCTTCCTGACAGAATCCTGTCACTGGCTGTCTAGTCCTAGCCCAGGGGCTGATGGTTCCTTTTGACCCTGGCTGTGTAGAGACAGCCCTCTGTCCCCACTATGGCCAACTAAAGATGCATCTGTGTTGCCTCAATTTCCTCCTTTGTAGCTATGTCTAAGCGTCTGTTTGGACAGGGGGAGAAACCTCTAGATACGTTTTTCTGGGTAAACGAGATAACTGGAGAAATCACCTATCCCCCATGAAGACAGATGTACTTGAAGCTTCTCCAGCTTCTCTGGAGAACCCCCAAGATAGGCCCAGATCTCAGCATGGGAGCGTGCAGGGGCTCCTTCCAGTGACCAGGGTCTGTCCAGCACACCTGCACAGAAGGCTGTCTTTCACTTCCTTCTAAGACTTCGCTGAAAGACACTGGCTCAAGAAATTCCCTCCCATCTGCACCAACCTATGGCCTGGCTAAGGCTGGACCAAGGAGCACCCTCCCCTTCTCCCCACCCCCCCACACCCAGCCAATCTCAGCAATTCCTGTCACCATCTCACCACCAGGAGGCGCTCCACCAACATGAGGCGCCCTTGGACCAGCAGCCTGCCCCCGGTGTCTTCCTTTCTTCCCAGCCCTTCTGTCCCCTGGGCCTTCACCTGCAAGCTGAAAAATGTCCTTAACTGGGAATAACCGATTTTCCTTTTGAACTTGAGAGTATTTGCATGGTCACACCTTCCTGAGCTGCCCATGGCCAGAGTGGCCTGTGACCTCTACACCTTCGTGCTCCCCTCTGCCTCCCCTGCAAGTGCACAGGACTGTGGCAGAGTTCTTAGAAGAACAAACCAAGTGCTTTCAAACCTCATTTCAATTTAACTTAGATTTTGACACATAGCATTTTCTAGACCTTCTTTTACCTCCCAAACCACCTTGGTATTTTGCTCCTAAGTTTTTTGGGTTCAAGAATTTGGTTCTGATGTTGGTGTCAGAGCAGTACTTTGGTTCCCAGCCAGAGTCAGAAGGATGCTTCTTTGGTGGAGATGGGAACAAGCTAGGATGAGTGTGACCCAAAGGCCCTGTGTCCCTGGGCACAGCCCGGGGCCACCTGGACTTGGGGATGGCCCTCAGGGCTGCCCTGGACCTTGAGCACAAAGGGGCTGGGGCCCTGACAGGAGCTTCGAGGCAATCTGAGGCTGAGAGAGACTTTGGGCAGGGCGCCCCTTCCAGCTATGTGCCTTCCCTAGTGGACAGGCTCCCTGATGATGCTTTGGTGGGACAGTGGACAGCTGCTCGGCCCTCCAGGAACGGATGACCACTTTCCTACTGATCCGGTCATGCTGGAGTGGGAGGCAGAAGCAGGGGCTCGGAAACACTGTCTCAGCCTGAGGACTCCAGGAAACCCCAGTTCTCGGGCCTGTGGAGCAAGGGCCTGCCTTGATTCTGTGGCCAGTGTGTCCTGTGACCCAGTCAGAATCCTGCCTCCCGTGGCCTCAGTGCAATGTAGGGGTGAGCGAGCCCGTTCTGCACAACACGCCCGTAGCATGTCAGCCCTGCTGCCTGCTGGCCCGTCCGCACCACGGTGCCAGGCCTGACACCTCGCCATCCAAGGGCTCTGTTTCTGTATCCCCCCTGCCCACCCGCTAGGGGCAGGACTGCTGCAAGGGCACATCTGATCCTGAATTGTGGGTTGCCTACGTGCAGTACTAGCTCAGCAGTGGGCAGACACACGGCCGGGGGTGCTTCTGCCCGCTCAGACCCCTCACAGCCCCTGGGACACCTGGGCTCTAACCCCCCCTCTCTTGTCTGCCTCAGGCAGAAAGGCCTTGGGCAAGTCTCCAATTTTGGGTGTCAGTTTCCTCATATGCAACATTCATCAGCTTAGGGGGAAAAATTGCTATAATGCTCCATAATAGGTATGTCCCCTGAGGGAAGGGTTTTGAGGGACCAGCAGCCTGAACTTGCAGGAAGCAGGGGAATGCAGGGAAGGAGAGGGTCCCGTGGCACTGACTCAGGTCTGATCTGTCTGGACACTGGCTGCCCCGCATCCTCCTCCTCCTCGTCCTTAGGAGTGAGGGGAACGTAGGCTGGCGGCCAAGACCACCCAACGGAGGGCTCTGCATTCCTGGGGCAGACTCACTGAGGGCGGGAGAAACTTCAAGAACACAACCTGGTGTCTCCTCTTAGAGATGGGGAGACTGAGGCCAGATGAGGCCTTGCCCAGAGCCACTCTGTGCAGGGAGCCACTGGGAGCCCTACAAAGGTGCCCTGGGGATTGTGTCAATAATTACAGAACAGGCACCTGCCAGGTCACAGGGCTCGTGGTTGGGATCGGTGCCAGGTGGCACACGTAACAGGCAGTCTGGAAACAAGGGGGCACTTTGTGGGCAGCTAGCTGCCAGGCCTCACCCAGTGCATCGGTGGTTCCTGCACCCTGGGTCTGGGTGCCAGCCTCCCAGGAGCTTAGGCTCCCAGCTCTGGGGCCTGTGGTGGAAGGCTGCCAGGACCACAGCCCCCTGTAGAAGAGCCCAGAGCCTTGGAGCTACCAACCTCCACAGGACATGGTCTAACTGGCTCACTCTGGGGAAGCACAGACAGGTCCCTCGAGGGAAGTTGGGGTGGGGTGGTGATACTGGATTAGTATAGGGGAGGTAGGAACTCTAGGGTGGTGGGACAGTAGCCTGAGCTGGAGGGGTTCACTTCAGGGGCCTCTGCCTGGGATGTGCAGAGTCCTTGGAGGTTTCAACGGTGAGCTGACTCCAGATGCAGCCCTGGTCCCTCTTACTTCACCGATCCATTTCTCAATGCCCACCACTCCCTCATGAGCTCAGGGGGGCTGCCTGGAGGCAGAGGTCTTTAAGAAATGAAGGAGGAAGTAGGGCTTGGGGAGATCTGTCCTGAAGACAGATGCGGCTTCCGATGTAAGCCAGGCCATCAGTTTCTTGTAATTTCTTATTATGTTCTAGGAGTTGTGAAACTATTAATAACTGAATAAGGAAAACAATAATCTGATTAATGTATTATTTATTATATTATTGTTAACAATCAGTTCTGAGACAAAGTCCAATTCAAAACATATTACTGAGGATTCTATATTAGTTGATTTTAGAAATGGCATGATCCAAAGCTACTTTTCAATAAATTTTCTTACATAACCTTTAAGGAAGGAATTGTTCACCCCCATCATTTGGCTCTGGAAAATCCTTATAGGCAACATTTTTACATTAGAAAAACAAATTCAGTATACTTGGTACTGAAG
The DNA here is from genome assembly GCF_018350175.1 of Felis catus. Classification (NCBI taxonomy): domain Eukaryota; kingdom Metazoa; phylum Chordata; class Mammalia; order Carnivora; family Felidae; genus Felis; species Felis catus. Next base: position 158,224,052 of record NC_058376.1, on the reverse strand, counting down.
GTTCACAGGGATGATATGCACAAACTATAAAAATTACACATCAGTATTTCTTTTGAACACACATTTGAATTTAAACAGTTTAAACAATCGGTGTTTTAGATGAATTTGAAACATACTTCAAGAATGGTTAACAGCTCCTTCCCTTTCTGATGCACTGTGAAAAAAACTTCCTTTCTTATTTCTTCAGCCAGCAGTAGGAGCCACGAAAATGGTGTCCCAAATTAGATTCACCTTATCCTCCTGAGAAACAAGCTGGAGAGGTTTTGGATCTGGCGAAATACATTATCCGAAGGGAAAGGACTGCAGAGAGAGAAGCCCGGCGTCTCCAGAGTGGGCCCGCCATGGCCCTTAGGTCTGGGCGGTGCTGCGACCTCAGGGAGGCCACACAACCTCACACACGGGCGGCTCAGAGGGACTTCATGCCGGATGCGAAACACTGGTAGGAACAGGAAGCACGGGGTTGAGGAGGTGACAAATCCTGGATGGCCCGAACCATTTTACACTTGATTCTACTTGCTGGAACTCTGTGGGACACCAGCAAGGGTTTTTCCAGACAGTTTGTCCATGAGAAACCAGAGTCCCCTCACTGATTCAAAGACATTCACTGTCTGTTGTGTCATGCTACCAACAGTTGTGATAGATTAATGGGTAGGAAAACCCGCGGGTTTAAACCCAAGTTTTCTGTCACTAAGATGTTTCTAACGAACTGGTATCAGACTGCTTATGTCCATGTCAATACCATACATACATCTAGTTGCTTTTTTTCCTTCTACTCTTTCTTTCAGGAAAAATTCGGTTATCTAATTTTTGCCATCCGTCGGTCGTCTTCTGTTTTGGACAGCAACTGTCCCGTACTGGCTGCAAAATACGCATTTGTATTGACCCATGAGATGTAACTACAAAGTTGCATGTGGAATGAGTTCCATCGCTCCGGAGCTATGCTGAATGAGACCTGATTACACTTATGCACGCTCACTCATATAAAAATATATATCCTCAACTTCGTAGAACCCCTCATTTATATACCGCAAAATATGTTCCTTGATGCTGACATCTTTTTACCCAATCTTGCCAATCAGCTAAGAAACGCCATAAGACTGGGAGATAAAACCTTTTAAAGCAAGTTTTGTAGCAGAAATTAATTTTTAAAAAAGGTCTACTTTTAGAGCAGCAGTTAGAAATTCTGTCCTTGTAATATGTAAATAATACTGTTATATTAAACTGTGGATTTAAATAAGTTTAATGGTTTCTTGTCTCTTCAAAAAATAATACCGATTTCTGTGTTACTTAACGGCTTCTCCATCCTTCCAGTTCCAAGGAATACAAACGTCTCCATCTTGCATGACAGAATAAAAATGTGAAATGCAGAGATGCATCCCTCGTAGGTAAGGCAGCGACTGTTCTAGAAGTCTCTTACAACAATCCACCATTTGTATACTAGAAACGCTGGGCTCCTTATAAAACTTTCCCAGAGAAAATTTCTTCGTTGAAGCCTCTATCAATTCATTTTCAATAACCTTTAACCTGTCATATTGAAAATAAACGTAATATTGCCACAAGCTATCACCAAATAAAATAACATAAAATGTAGATACAATTTTATATATTGGGGCTCTAACTTTCCACTCTCAACATTGAAAATGGTGTTGCCCGCAAGGGGCGAGTTACATGCTCAGAACACATGCCAATCGTTGTCGTGCATGTGTCTCTAAAAGTATTTGTTAAATCTTTTTTAGCAGCAATGGGTAAAAATAATTAATACATAGTTTATAAAGTTCTAATCCTGCCTCACTGAGCAGCTGTTAGTGACCAAAGAAGGCAGAAAGCAGAGTGTAAAAGCCATAGTTTTAGGAACCACCTGCTCTCTGACCCTTGGGCAGTAATGACTTCTGGAAATTCCCAAATACCCAAGCTGGCCCCCTGAGGAGGAAGGGCTCACTCCACTCACTTCCAAACCCATCAGCTCCCTTTCTGCTCCCTCCCCTTCGCCTGCAAGCAACAATGCCTCTTCCATCAAGGGCTTGAGTAAAGGCCTGCAAAGTAGACAACTCCCGGCAGAACTTTGTGTCTTAAGTACATTATCCCACAGGTGGTCAATGTTTACAGATATGTTTTAATGTTTATTTACTTATTTGAGAGAGAGAGAGAGAGAGAGAGAGAGAGAGAGAGAGAGAGAGAGAGAAAGCATGAGTCAGGGAGGAGCAGAGAGAAAGGGAGATACAGAATCTGAAGCAGGCTCCAAGCTCCAAGCTGTCAGCACAGAACCCCATGCAGGGTTCAAACCCATGAACTGTGAGATCATGACCTGAGCCGAAGTCAGACACTCAACCGACTGAGCCACCCAGGCGCCCCAGTGAGCATTCTTTTAAATGGTTGTTTCTTCTATATGTCAGTATCGAAATTATTTAAACATTCTTCTATTATTGTACATTTCCATGGTTTCCAGTTTGTCTAAGTGACATTAAAATTTATAGTATGTGATATAGGGTAGGAACAAACGTGAGTGAACTTCCACAGAAACACTGAGTGAGGACAGCCTGTCTGGGGACAGCTGGCTTACCGCTAGGCCCAGGTTACCCTGGGTCACGACCGCCCTATGTAAGAGCTGTGCACAGGTTATTCCCAGCCTCCAAACACAGCAGGGGTTCCACAGACAGTGCCTGCACTCTCCCTGGCAGCCAGGAGGTGCAGCTAGGCGGTGTTACGAGGCAGTCTTGAGAAGGCCACGTGGAGTCTACTTGGGACCCAGGTACTAGCTTATTAGCATAGTGGTTTTAAACCGCTGGCAGGCTCCTGCAGAGCTATTCCGAGGTTCCCTGTGGGGACGGGGGCCCCTAGTTCCCTTCCTCTTCAGACAGAAAACCAGCGAGTTTTTACCTTTTTTATAATTTGAATTTCCACTCGGAAATCCACTTTATAGAGATATGCAGCTAAAAGGTGAAAACCACGGTCTAGGAGCACACTTCATCTGAGGGAAGCCAGTAGTCTTAACCACCCCCTGGTGATTACAAGGAGGGCAACCTTGATAGGGTGGGGAAAAAGAGCAAAGGAGAAGAGAAGGCAGAGTGGAGGGGACCTCTGGGCCCAGAGTCAGAGGTCTGCAGAAGGATGAAAGCAATGATTATGAGGGGAGGTATACTGGGACCAGCAACAAAGTGGCTTCCTCTCCACGGGTGGTGAAGCAGGGACGAAGGCTCCAGGGCCAGGGCCAGAGCAAGGCTCAGGCAACATGCAAGTTAATGGATTCAGTCCGTTATCTTCCCGAAGGCCTCCTGTGTGCCAGGCGCTGATGCTGGCACTGGAGGGAATAAGAGACAAAAGTCCCTGCCCTTGTGGTACTCACATTCTGTCTGGGTGGGCACAGGCACTGAATAAATAAGGAAAAGAGCTTGTCAGAGGCCGATGGTGGTGAGTTCGAGGGAGCAAGGCAGACCAGGGCATGTGGAGGGGGTGCTGCAGGGGAGGGGGCTGGTTCCGCTAACCGCCAGGGAAAACCTCACCCAGAAAGAAGGTAGATGCGAGCGGAGACCCAGAGGGAGGTGAAGGGCAAACCGGGAGGACACTGGGAAGAGGCGCTCCAGGCAGGTGCCAGGGGAGAACAGAAGGGCCACCCGGCTGTGGCAAAGTGAGTGAGGGATGAGTGGAGGGGGTCCTGGCCTGCAGGCCACTGATGAGCCCCGACTGGGCTTCTCACAGAGTAACTCACTCTGGCTGCTCTGATGAGCCACTGTATTGACCCGACTCACTGGTAGGATGGAACTTTCAAAAGCTAACCCATGTGAACTGCATTTCTTTTTATTTGACTTCCTCAAAATCTAGTAGCAATACACTGAGCCTATTAAGTGGCCGTTGAGAAGACAGAAGCAGCAGCGACAGTGTAGCCAACAAAATTGTCAGCCCTGACGATGACAGGCTGGCCAGGGCTGCTCCCGAGGGTTCAAGCTGACTCACAACTGAGAAAATCACATCACAAACACGGAGGCTGAGCACCCAGTCAGGAAGTAGGGTGTTTGTGCCATCGGATCCCGCCAACGCAGCTGTCACCAACCCCACAAGCCAAACAAAGACGCAGCTCCTTCACTTAGTTTTTATATGCAAACGACCCCGTTATTTCTTGTCAGAGAGATGACTTCCGTGGCCCTCCTCCACTGCCACCCTCGATCTCTTCTGAATGAGCAACTGGTAGGGACGGAGGGGTGAGCGGGTGGCAGGACAGGAAAACCTGGAACCGATGCCCCAACGGTCCACGGCTCAACGGTCACCTCTACCTTCCGGGTGCCAGTCTCCGTCCTCCTTGCTGCCTCCCCGGACACGTGCAGCCGCCTTCTCTGGGCCTCTGTGGCCTTCGGGAGCTAGCCAGCTAGCCCTGGTGCTTCTCACTCAGCCCCACCCTGGCCCAGCTACCCGGCGCTCGCACCTCCCACCAGAAAAACACATTCCAGGACGGCCGGGACCCGGCCTCCATCTTTCTATCGATGGCACCTTTCAGTCATGGCAAATGACAGCTGAATGAATGAATGAATGAATGACTTCTCAGTATCCAAACCTCCTTTGCCAACATCTTTAGAAAAACAACCCTGTTTTGAGTGTAATATCCTCCTTTCTTCATAGTAGAAACATTATTAAGCAGTATCCACTGGCCACAAAACAGGAAACTGTTGGCTAAGATTCCTTCAAAGATACAAACGACACAGATACAGGACTGCTTATGAACTGCAACAATTTTTTACTTCTAATCTCTTCTCCTTTACTTAAATTCAGACGAAGCTTGCTTTGCACCAGTAGGTCTCAAAGTTTTAAACAGAAAACATGCCTGTCATCTTTCTTTCTGATACTCTTATCTTCGTTCTGCTCTTGAGTTGACTTTTATATTAACAAGTCTTGATCCTCAAATTGAGGCACATGGTGGTAATGTAATTTAGACTCTTATATGAGGAAACACCATATGCAATTCTTGGCAGAATAAGGTGGGGGATAAGTAAACATGGACTATGCGCCGATGAATCAATTTTCTAAGTGTAATACAGTTTTTATGTACCATATTTATGAATTCTGAATATTCAAATTTTTATTTATTTATTATTATTATTTTTTAATGTTTATGGTTGAGTGAGAGAGAGCACGAGCAGGGAAGGGACAGAGAGAGAGAGAGAGAGAGAGAGAGAGAGAGAGAGAGAGAGAGGATCCAAAGCAGGCCCTGTGCTGACAACAGAGAACCCAACACAGGGCTCGAACTCACGGACCGTGAGATCATGACCTGAGTCAAAGTCAGACGCCTAACGACTGAGCCACCCAGGCGCCCCTGAATGTTTAATAGACTGACTGGTAGGAAGTTACAGAGGGTTCATAGCACTCACTCTTCTTTCCTCTTCATGTTGTCTCTTGCCTGTTGGGCTTTGGTTAGAATAAACCACTGGAGCTTTGTTGGATCACAGAGGCTTGGGATGTTAAAGTGCCCGAGTTCATGCAAGCTTGGAGCATATCTGTCACTGTAATGAAATATACATAAAAGGAAAAGTCACTGATCTCTCATCCCCCACTCTGCCCCCAAAGAAAACATGTTATTAGTCTGATTAGTGATAAGGGAATTTTTCAAGAAAATCCATTTTAAAAGTATAGTAAAATTACATTTTAACTTTTGCTGTCCCCAAAGAGACACTTTCAGGATAACCGCATTCTTCCTCACTGTATGGCCACCCTCACCTGTAAATGGAGGCAGTAGCCCACTAGACGGTGAGGTGTGCTCTTAAACAGCAAGCATAGGCTGTGAAAACAATGTGTGCACAACAAACACGGGCTGATTCAAATTAGTCTAACGCTATAAAGTTTTCCACAGGATTGACTTTGCCTTGAAGTGGCAATGTATTTCAAAAATGTTCTATGGCACAAAAACAGACACATAGACCAATGGAATAGAATAGAAACCCCAGAACTAGACCCACAAACGTATGGCCAACTCATCTTTGACAAAGCAGGAAAGAACATCCAATGGAAAAAAGACAGCCTCTTTAACAAATGGTGCTGGGAGAACTGGACAGCAACATGCAGAAGGTTGAAACTAGACCACTTTCTCACACCATTCACAAAAATAAACTCAAAATGGATAAAGGACCTAAATGTGAGACAGGAAACCATCAAAACCTTAGAGGAGAAAGCAGGAAAAGACCTCTCTGACCTCAGCCGTAGCAATCTCTTACTCGACACATCCCCAAAGGCAAGGGAATTAAAAGCAAAAGTGAATTACTGGGACCTTATGAAGATAAAAAGCTTCTGCACAGTAAAGGAAACAACCAACAAAACTAAAAGGCAACCAACGGAATGGGAAAAGATATTTGCAAATGACATATCGGACAAAGGGTTAGTATCCAAAATCTATAAAGAGCTCACCAAACTCCACACCCGAAAAACAAATAACCCAGTGAAGAAATGGGCAGAAAACATGAATAGACACTTCTCTAAAGAAGACATCCGGATGGCCAACAGGCACATGAAAAGATGTTCAGCATCGCTCCTTATCAGGGAAATACAAATCAAAACCACACTCAGGTATCACCTCACGCCAGTCAGAGTGGCCAAAATGAACAAATCAGGAGACTATAGATGCTGGAGAGGATGTGGAGAAACGGGAACCCTCTTGCACTGTTGGTGGGAATGCAAACTGGTGCAGCCGCTCTGGAAAGCAGTGTGGAGGTTCCTCAGAAAATTAAAAATAGACCTACCCTATGACCCAGCAATAGCACTGCTAGGAATTTATCCAAGGGATACAGGAGTACTGATGCATAGGGCCACTTGTACCCCAATGTTCATAGCAGCACTCTCAACAATAGCCAAATTATGGAAAGAGCCTAAATGTCCATCAACTGATGAATGGATAAAGAAATTGTGGTTTATATACACAATGGAGTACTACGTGGCAATGAGAAAAAATGAAATATGGCCTTTTGTAGCAACGTGGATGGAACTGGAGAGTGTGATGCTAAGTGAAATAAGCCATACAGAGAAAGACAGATACCATATGGTTTCACTCTTATGTGGATCCTGAGAAACTTAACAGGAACCCATGGGGGAGGGGAAGAAAAAAAAAAAAGAGGTTAGAGTGGGAGAGAGCCAAAGCATAAGAGACTGTTAAAAACTGAGAACAAACTGAGGGTTGATGGGGGGTGGGAGGGAGGAGAGGGTGGGTGATGGGTATTGAGGAGGGCATCTTTTGGGATGAGCACTGGGTGTTGTATGGAAACCATTTGTCAATAAATTTCATAAAAAAAACACAAAAATGTTCTAGAGATTCAATCCTTCAATCCTCTCATGTTGGCTTTTTTAATGTGTAAAGAGAGCTGCTAACAGGAGTGACATTCTTTTCTTTAGTTCCTAAGAATCACACAGTGAAACACAAAACAATTTAATCTACCTACACACACAACACATCTAAGTGAAAGAATAAAAATAATTCTTATTTTAGATATTTACCTGTTAAGGATCATTTTTAAACCACGTAGACTTCGAGGGTGAAAGGGTATTCTATTTTTCAACAGCCGATTATAGAACACATCAAGAAGAGAGTAATACTCTTCAAGTGTCAATACTGGCTGCAACTCTTCGATATAAACCACTTGTATGCCACCTAGAAGATAGCTTATTTGGTCTTCTAACAGCATCAGCCTCCTCCGAAGGTCAAAATAACTTGGTAATCTTTCAAAAAGCTACAGTATTTAAAAAAATGAAAGAAATACTTAGTTTAATAACATAAAACTAAGTAAACATAAAACATAAAACAATGTTAGGATTCCAATTAGTGGTATTGAGAAATTTTAACAACAAAATTGTTTTTCTAGAAGGAAAGCTCAAATAAGTACTATGACTTAATGTAGGGCTAGAAATATTAATATTCAAAACAACCCACTGTAAATCTTAGGAATTTTTAGATAGGACTGAAGAGATTGCAGAAAAAAAGAAATACGTTCCAAATAAAAATAAGTCCTAAGTACTAACATTTAAATAATCAGGTAAGTGGGGCACCCGGGGGGCTCAGTTGGTTAAGCGTCCAACTTTGACTCAGGTCATGATCTCGCGGCTCCAGACGCGAGTTCGAGCCCCACGTCGAGCTCTGTGCTGACAGCTCAGAGCCTGGAGCCTGCTTTCTGATTCTGTCTGTCTGTCTGTCTGTCTCTCTCTCTCTCTCTCTGCCCCTCCCCGACTCGTGCTCTGTATGCCTCTCGCAAAAACAAACAAACATTTAAAAAAAATAAAAAAAATCAGGTAAGAATCTCAAATTAGTTTAGAATGATTATATGGTCTAATAAAGAAGGGTCTGGGAAATAAAGTACATGTAGTTCCCTCCAAGTATATTTCTTCAGAATTTACTTTTAATTCCAACAAAACTCAATTACATGCAATAAATATCACTGAGCACCTACCATGTACTTAAGCACTAAACTGTGTGTACAGATTATAAAAGGTGGGCCCTACTTTTCAGCTGGGGTGCAAGGAAACAAAACAAGAACCAGGATTCTTTGTACTAAGTGCCATGTAAACATGAGTGGACACAGGGGAGAGGTTCAAGCAAAGGTTTCTAAGGAAGTCTAATGTGACCAGTCTGAAAAGCTGAGAAGACAACCAGGATTTAGCAAGAGTTAGATACATGTGGAAGTGTTTTGGGGGTAGAAAGAAGAACATGTGTAAAGACAGAAGCATGGCAAGGGGCAGCACATCCCAAATTCTGGAGTCTGGTGTGGCTGGAGTGTGGCACGTGTGTGGAAAGGAAAAGGCTGAAGACGCGGGAGCGGCTGGACTGGGGAAGGCCCTGGGATGCTGCACTGAGGACTCAGACTTGACGTAAAGAGCTGGGGATGTACAACTCGCAGAGGGGTCGAAAGGCATCAAAAACTCTGCGATGATAAAAGCAATAGCGGTACACAAGTTATTCGTAATGTATTTCCAACACTTTGTGAAAATAATTTCCCTACCCACTTTTTCCATTTTTTTCTCTTAATGAGTTATCCAAGTATGGATGGTAGGTAGCTACCTTTAAAAAACTTTTTATTTTCACAGAACATCTTTCATACAGTTTCCCCAACGGTAACATCTAACAAAACTACGGTATACTATCACAACTGAGAAACTGACATTGAAAACAATCCACTGACCTTCTTCAGACTTTATCAGTTTTACTTACACTCGGGTGTGGGTATGGGGGGCGGGGCGGTGTGTGTGTGTGTATGTAACTGTATCCCATGTGTAGACTGATGTGCCATGACCACAGTCAAGATACAGAACAGTTCCACTCTATGGACCCTGCATGCCTACCCATGCACTAGCCACGGACCACGGCGGGGAGAGTCCCTCACTCTCCAACCCCTGGGAACCACTAATCTGTTCTTTCTACAATTTTATTTTAAGACCATTATGTACATGGAATCACACAGTATGTAGTCTTTTGATACTGACTTTTTTCACTCAGCACAATGTCCTTTTGTGCCAATCCACCCAAGTTGTGGCTGGTATCAGTAGTTCATTCCCTCTTTTTGTTGGGTAATATTCTGTTGTACGCATGTGTCACAATTTAAACATTCACACACTGAAGGACATTAGAGTTTTTCTAGTTGTTGGCTATTATGAACATTTATGTACAGGTTTTATGGGAACATAATTTTTCACTTCTCTAGTACAAATGCCCAAGGGTGCAACTGCTGGGTCATATGGTCACACTTGTTTAGTTGTGTACCATCACACTTTTTTCCAGACTGCCTGTAGCACTCTATACCCCCACCAGTGACCAGTGCCAGAATTTGGTGGTATCATTACTTTTCATCTTAGCCATTCAAAAAAAATTGCCATCTGTAGGTCACCTTCTGTGACAAACCTGTTCATGTCTTTTATTTTTGTTTTTGGATTGTTTGAGGTTTTTTTTTGACTGTTGAGTTTCAGAGTTCTTTATACATTAGGTACACAGACTTTGCAAATATTTTCTACCAAATATTTGATTTGAATAGCCACTTCACAAAAGCAAGTACGCGGATGGCAAATAAGCACATGAAAAGATGCTCAACATGATGGGTCATTAGGGAAACACAAATGAAACCCATATGAGATAGAACCATACTCGTGGTAGAACGGCTAAAACTAAAGACAACCATTGCAAATTTTAGCAGTTTCTTAAAAGATAAAATGCCCTAACATGTGATCCAACTATTCACGGACAAATGTTCCTAGCAGCTTTATTTCCAACAGCCCAAACTAACACAGCTCAATGTCCATCAGTAGGTAAATGGATAAACAGACTGGGGTAGATTTAGATGATCAGATACTAACTACATGGCAATAAAAAGGAATAAATTCTTGATACATGCAACAGCATGGATGAATCTGAAAAAAATTATGTTGACTGAAAGAAAACAGAACCTGCCCCCCCCCCCGCCAAAAAAGAGAAGTAAATACTTTGTGATTCCACTTATAGAAACTCTAGTAATATAAACTGACCTACAGTGACAGCATGCCAGAGGTTGTTTGTGGAGAGGGTGGTGGGATGGAGGAGAGGGTTTACAAGTGGACATGAGCACACTTTTGTGGGTGATGGATACGTTCACTATCTTCTTGTGGTAATGGCTATTTATACAGGTTAAATCTCATCAAATTATATACCATCTGTGCAATTTATTGTATGTCAATTATAGCGCAGTAAATCTGTTAACACCAAAACAATAGAATGCAAGCCTTTTAGGCGGTGCCTCAGAAAGACTACAAAATTTCCAAATAAAAACTGACTTAAAAATCAGGCCCCTAAGTATTTTAACTACATGATAGTAAACACCTAATCTGAAAACAGCCGAAACTATGATTCAAGTTGTTTTTTAGTTCATTGACGTAACAACATAGTTTGAGACAAGCGTATGTCTATGACAAATCAGAGATTCTTTTGCTTTTAAACTCTTCCTTACTTTTGTCCAGTGATGATGGACATCCATTGTTCCTAGCATCACATGGCCCACTGCACTCATCCCGGAGCGGTCTGTAAATATTATTGTACATCCTGATGATAAAAACACAAACCCTTTGGTCACTGTCCAGAGATGCTTCATTCACCACTGTGCAAATAATTACTTAAACTTAGCATACAAATTCAGGATTAAATTAGGTAGAAGCTTAAAGGCTAATCTTATGTTGCTGTTTTATTCAAAGGAACACATTTAAAAATTCAGCTGTGATAAGGTCACAGCTGTAAGGATTTTTAACACTTAGTTTTCCTCCACAAGTTACAGATGTGTATAGCAGCTGTGTGATATTTGAAAAGAAAATGGAAATTGTTTACCTTTTGCATTTTTAAGCGTTTCCAAGTTCTGCTGTGCTAGGCGGCCTAAACTGTGAAGCTGGCTACAGCGATGGGCGATGCCCCAGCCCCTCTGCCACCTAGGACACCAGAGCACAAAGGCACGTTAGCAGCAGGCATCCCTGAGGGAAGAGCCGTGCATTCACCCCAGCTGCTTAATTCCTGTGAAAGACAGAGAATTAATTCCTGCGAATGCTTTTTTCAAGTAGTCATGTTTTCCAACTAGCTCATTATCTTATGAAACAACCAAATGGAAAATGAATGGTTGGCCAGAGGGTAAAAATATTACTACTATGTTCAGGTACCCAAAGATTTAAAACAAGCAAATACAGGGGTAACTGAGTGGCTCAGTTGGTTGAATGTCTGACTCTTGATTTTGCCTCAGGTCACAGTCCCAGGGTCATGGGATAGAGCTCCAAGTCTAGGTCTACACTGAGTGTGGAGCCTACTTAAGATTCTCTCTCTCTCTGCCCCTCCCCATTCACCCTCTCTCTCTCTCTTTAAAATAAAATAAAACAAACAAACAAACAAACAAACAAACAAACAAATAAAGCAAGCAAATACACTATGCTGTTTCTATTTTAAAATAAGGGAATGAGGGGCCCCTGGGTGGCTCAGTTGGTTAAGCATCAGACTTTTGATTTCAGCACAGGTCATGGGTCATTCTTGCTCTCAAAATAAAGTTAAAAAAAGAAAAAAAAGAGAAAAAGAAGAGAATGAAATAGGAAACACTTAAAAAAATCTTTTCCATCTCCACATCACTCAAAGATGATGATTTTGTTTTAGATTTAAGTTTTTTTTTAATTTATTTATTTGAGAGAGAGAGAGCAAGAGAGCAGATGGGAGAGACGGAGAGACAGAATCCTAGGCAGGCTCCTTACAGTCAGTGCAGAGCACAATGTGGGGCTCGAACTCATGCTCCATGATATCATGACCTAAGCCAAATTCGGACACTTAACTGACTGAGCCACCTGGGGGCCTCTGGATTTAAGTTCTAATTAGGAATTCCAGTTAGGTTTATCAGATTCTTTTTATCTTATTCTGGACTAAGTGATTTTTGTGACACGTGATCTACTTATTTTTATAAATGAACACTAAATCTTAGTGACAAGATGGAACCTGATGTTCACATGATGTTACAGAGGCACTGGTGTGCAAATGTAATATGTAAATATATTATTATTATATAATAATATATATTATATGGCACTGATCTTTAGCAGTGTCTGAACACCCACCCACCTGTGAATTCTAATTCCGTGGCTTACTAGCTCTGTGACCTTGAACAAGTTGCTTCTGTCCTTACTAAACTTTCCTTTCCATACATGCAAAGTGGGATCACCTCCTCCAGCACAGCATAAATCATAGGGAGAATATATGTGAAGGAGTAAGACTCTCAAAACACGTGCTCAAAAAACTTAGGTTCCTTCTTTACCCTATCACTGATTCTGATGAAAGTCATTTCTGTTAAGATTAAACCAATTTTCAAAAATTTTCCTTTAGCCCACAGTTGAAGAAGATATCATTTCAAATAAAATTAACACTGTGATAGAGCTACTAAATACAGTTCCTATTAACAAAGGGTCTTTCACACAGGCTGAATAGTTAGAAACGTCATTGGTTGCAATTTCTCCATCTTTTGGAGGTTTGGGTAATTTTCTAATAGTGGAAAGCCATCATGCCCATGGTCCTCAAATGTTTTGGTCTCAGAACGCTTTTGCACTCTGAAAAATGGAGAACCCCCAAGAGCTTTTGTTTATGTGGCTTATATTTATTGACATTTACCATGGTAAAAATCAAAGCTGAGAAATTTCTACACCATATTGTAACATAATGCTTGTTTCTTTTTATGTTTAAGAAATCCTTAAAAAAAATCCTTTTATTTTCCTAATCCCAGTCTCTTTGATAGATCATTTTAGAATTTGCACTAGAAAAAGTTACTTTTATGTACAGGAATTTACTTTACAAACTTTTAAAAGGGATCTTGTTATTTGGTTGGAGCTAGAAAAGTCCGTGCTACTAGATTGTGGAATTGGAAGAATGCCCTATAAACAAAGCAGGGCCTAAAAATATTGACCTGATGATCAAAGAGCAGCTATCAGCACAAAACCCAACACCCCACATACCCCAAGTCCACATGTTTTCCTTGAAATCTGAATTCTCTTATAAAACTATAATTTGAAAAAAAAACCCCAAACCCACTATGATTTGAACATACAAGAACAGAACATATACGTCTTATTAATACCGGGCAGGCACAAAGAAAAGGTGCTATTATGGTACCCAAAGAGTCATTTCAGTTCAAAAGAAGAAAAAGCATCCTGTTAATGAGGGTTGAAAACAACAAAGCAGGTTACAAGAAACAGTAATAGCAATGTCCAAGCTTCACACTGCACAAGTTTTTTTTTTTTTAATATGAAATTTATTGTCAAATTGGTTTCCATATGACACCCAGCGCTCATCCCAACAGGTGCCCTCCTCAATACCCCTCACCCACCCTCCCCTCCCTCCCACCCCCCCCATCAACCCTCAGTTTGTTCTCAGTTTTTAGGAGTCTCTTATGTTTCACAACAGTTTCTCAGAGTTCTCCTAATGGGGAGTCCTCCCTGGTGGGGAGTCCACCAGGCCCTGCCCTTTCTCTTCCTTACCATTTTAAACAGCTGTTAAATCTGTTTTTATAATAAACACCTACATGTATCTTTATGTACCTTGCAATTTCCAGGTTAATGAAAGCTTCTTTAAAAAGTCATGTTGGGGTGCCTGGGTGGCTCAGTCAGTCAGACTCTTGATTTCAATTCAGGTCACAATCTCATGATCGTGAGATTGAGCCCCACATTGGGCTCTGGGCTGGGCATGGAGTCTGCATAAGATTCTCTCTCTCTTTGTCTCTCTCACTCTCCCTCGGCCCCTCCCTTGCTAGTGTGTGCTCTCTGTCTCAAAAAAATTATATATACATTTAAAAAAGGTCATGTTATAAAACATGGAACCAAGAATACAACACCCATTTTCTCTCTCCCTTCATTTTAAACTTGGATACTGATCTCACATGATGGAGGAATAATTATTTTTGATATATTATGTGTATATGGAATAGATATTTTTCTTATAAACATTACTTTAAAAAATTAAACTGCTATGCTAAAAATGTCAGTATCTAAACTTTAGTTCAGTATCTAATGTCAGTATCTAAACTTTAGTTCACTGTTTTCAGCAAGAAATTGATCATTTTCTTACACAGATGAACATTTGACAATTTCTGAAAAAGATGACTGAAGATTATTTAGTAATCAGAATAATTAAATTAAAGATGCAAATATCTAACTGCTGGAAAGCTTGACCAATAGATAGCACCTGCTTACTCCCATCTCCAAATTAGGCTCTGCCTTTGTTACCTGATGTCCGAGAGCTGCAGCTGATTAGACAGGTCATCTTTTAGACGATCTAGTTCTTTTCTAAGTGGCAAACTGTCCTTCAGCTTTCTAACTGCACTTTTCCCATTGTTATCTAACCAGGATCTGGAAAGAAAAAACAGACATACACACTTTGTAATACTGACTATAATGCAAATATTTCTAGTACTAACAGATATAAGCACTACCGTAAAGTAGCCCCAGTATTAAACTGAGTTTCCAACCAAGGCTTTACCAAATTATAAGCAAAACACCAGGTGGGGAAGAGTTGAGCACAGCCCACAGTAGCAGAGTGGACGGGGCATGTGGTAAGGTGGAAGGAAAGGAGGTGGCAGTGAGCCCCAGGGGAGTAAATAGACAGGTATTTTTGGAGACTCTGGGGTAAAAACAAAAACAAAAACTGGACTGGTAAGGTCTGGCCACTGTGGGCCTTGGATAGAGCTATGGGGGAGTAAACACTGAGAGCTCAGGGAATTAATAATGAAGATTAAACTAAGGAAGGAGTTGGAGTCTACCCAGCTAGTACCCACAAAGTGATCTTTGCAAGTTCCTTCAGCCACGGGCATTGCCTTCTCAATGTCACCAGCACCATTAGCTGTGCCTTCTGAGTCTGACTCTTTCACCTTATTAGTTTGCCCATCTGCTCTGGTTAGAAGTGTAGCTCTGCCCTCTCACATGGACATGGCTGAGTGACGGGCTAGTGCAGCCTACTGAAAGGCGTAGCACATGTGACTGATTGTGAAGTATCCTGACGTTTGAAATCTTTATCCCATCTCTAGAAATCTAGCAACAGGTTTAGCATAATTAAAATTTAATTTTTTTATATACAAAGGAAGTTATCGAAACTAGAGTAGGATTTTAAAAAAAATTTTTTTTTCAACTTTTTTTTAATTTTTATTTTTGGGACAGAGAGAAAGAGAGCATGAACGGGGGAGGGGCAGAGAGAGAGGGAGACACAGAATCGGAAGCAGGTTCCAGGCTCTGAGCCATCAGCCCAGAGCCGGATGCGGGGGGACCGCGAGATCGTGACCTGGCTGAAGTCGGACGCTTAACCGACTGCGCCACCCAGGCGCCCCATAGAGTAGGATTTAAGAGGTGCTGGCAGAAGAGACATTTTAAAATGATCAAAGTTGATAATCTTGAAACCAATAAAATCTTTCTGCATTTATCCAATGCCTGATACTGTGCTGTGCTGAGATATAAGGAAGATAAAGTCGCTGTGTAAAGGAAGACACACCTACTAAGGAATACGGAGATAAAAAATTAGGATTGATGAGCCTTTGTGAGAACAGAGGAAGAATGAATTCTGTCTGTAAGAGTCTGTGGAACAGGTGATATGTGACCTGGAACCTGAGAGACGTGTCAGATGTTTCCAGGCAGATTACTGTCGGGGGAAGGGCAAGCCAATCATGCTAGTGCGCTGGGAACCGTGAGGTGAATCAATGTGCCCAGATCATATAATGCCCCGAGGGAGGGAAGTATGAGATGAGACTAGGGAGGAAGGTGGGAGGACTTGCACATTGGGAGAAGGAATTGGGACTTTATCCTCTAAGTAAAGGTATTCAACTTTTAATTAATTTTTAATTCAGTAACTCTGTATAGTAATTAATAACTCTCCCTACTCCCTTTTTAAGAATATTGGTAAAAATTTTGTCATCGGTGCATAATGGGATAAATAAGAAAATAAATAAAAATCTTATTTCACCTCACTATTATAAGCTATTGCATTATAAATTTTCAAGATTTTCCTCATTTATTAATGTTATTCAACTTATTTTAAATCATATAAGAGAAAGCATGATTTGTTGACAAATGAATCATCAAAGAGCGTGCCATATTTGGTTGGAGACAAAATGTCTTAAAATGTAGGCTGAAATATAATCGTATGACTATATGCTCATGACCTGACTTTTGGAATTCTTACATTTAGTGTATAAAAATCAGCTGGTCTAGTTTAACAGTTTTTGTGTTTTGTTTCTAAACACGGAGATAGAAATGAAGCTTCTAAACACAGTATTTACTACATACATGTAGATAAAGATACATGTTTCCTAGCCTCAGCCATGAGGGGTTTGGGAGCTACGGAGCACATCTATCCGCCCCAGACCTCAGATTCTACAAACCATTCCTTACTAAAAAGAACGAGAGCTTCCTGGCCAAATGGCTGAATCAAATATTGGGGCACGGACAGTCCAGATGAGCCTGGAACGACTTAATGAATCAGAAAGCAAAACTTCCCAAGGAACGATAGGGACATAGGAGCCAGCTTGAAGGGATGATGAAATTAGAAAATTGTTATATGGATGCTATCATTTAATATGTGATTTAGGCAAGAATCATCAATGAAGATTAGGGCTAAGGGGTAAGAATGCAGTGAGTAAAAGGATATCTAAATAGCTGTATCTCTTCAAAAGCAAGTAACTGAAAGGAAAACTTTACTATGGAAAAACAGAGGTAATCATCTTACTCATTTTTTTTTTCTTTAGTGCACTGGTTGGACCCTCTAAGACATGTAAGTTATAAAGGGGGACAGCAGTCTTGTTGCTGGCCAGCTTGTTTCTCCTCTCATCTGCTTTCTATTTTTCAAAAATTCCCCCAAACATGTCTCTTACTGACATTCCTTTGCTGTCTCTCACCAACCTCCATGAACTTCCATAAATTCCTAAGGATCTGCAGGCTACCAAAGAGAAATGCTTCTCTGGATAATGCATGAGTTATTAAGGGGAATGACAGGATAAAATTGAATATGTAGGTTAGGGGGAATACAGAATCTAGGATGCAGGGAAGAGAAACCAACAGCACCAGATCCTTTAGGAAGTTACAATCTGGGAGAAAGTAGCAACGCAGATTTCCATTAAGTATTTTTGAATGATCTTTTTCTCCCCTAAGTAAGAACTATGAAAACAAACTGGAATAAGTCAAGAGCTACATTTACTTTAAAACTTGTCTGGACATACCCTCCCCCTAACTTCTGTCCTATGACTGGCCAGTGTACTTTTTCAGTATCTCTTTTTGAGAGATACAGTCTGTAGAATAATTTCTGTAAGTGTTTCATTTCCTCCATTACCTTATTACCTCATGAGGGAAAGATAAGTCATCCCTTACCTAATGTTGTTTTAAATTCAAACTTCAGATTTCAATTTCATCTCAGGAGCTCACTAGACAACCTACATTTTCACTATGCAAATTAAACCATAAGGCAAAGAGAAAAGTGTATCTTCTTGTCCGATATGGAGACACATGGTTATCCTGACTGTCCATATTCTAGAACTAAGAGACAGAATTCTATGTTATTCTCTGGATGGATTTAAAAAGGACATTAAGGGCACCTGGTGGCTCAGTCAAATATCCGAGTCTTAATTTAGGCTCAGTACATAATCTCGTGGTTTGGGAGTTCAAGCCCTGCCTGCTCCCCTGCTGACAGTGCAGCGCCCACCTGGGATATTTCTCTCTCTCTCTCTTCCCCCTTCCCCCCCTTTATCTGCCCCTCCCCTGCTCATGAGCTCGCTCTCAAAATAAAAAAACATTTAAAAAATGTTAAAAAACCAAAAAGGACAATTAATGCCTGAATTTGCCATAAAAATAATTTAAATTCTTAATTTTACAATCATAGTCATTTGTAAAATTTGAACACTTGATTTTTAATGGGGAAAAGTCCATTCAAATTATTATTGAGATTAAAGAGCCATCTTATATTTATTCTATAATAAAATACAGTTAAACCATACTTTAAATTTTTTTTAAACATTTATTTATTTTTTTTTTAATTTTTTTTTCAACGTTTATTTATTTTTGGGACAGAGAGAGACAGAGCATGAACGGGGGAGGGGCAGAGAGAGAGGGAGACACAGAATCGGAAACAGGCTCCAGGCTCCGAGCCATCAGCCCAGAGCCCGACACGGGGCTCGAACTCCCGGACCGCGAGATCGTGACCTGGCTGAAGTCGGACGCTCAACCGACTGCGCCACCCAGGCGCCCCTTAAACATTTATTTTTGAGAGAGAGAGAGTGTGTGTGTGGGTAGGGAGGGTGGGGGACGCACAGAGAGAGAGGGAGACACAGAATCCGAAGAAGGCTCCAGGCTGAGCTGTCAGCACACAATCCACGCGGGGTTGAACTCACAAACTGCCCACATCAGACGCTTAACCGAGTAAGCCACCTAGGTGCCCCTAAACCATACTTTTTTTTTTTAACTTGAAAAAACTTTTTTTAAATGTTTGTTTATTTTTGAGACAAAGAGCATGAGCAGGGGAGCACAGAGAGAGAGGGAGACACAGAATCTGAAACAGGCTCCAGGCTCTTTGTTGTCAGCACAGAGCCTGATGCCGGGTTCAAACCCACGAACTGTGAGATCATGACCTGAGCTGAAGTCGGAAACTTAACTGACTGAGCCACCCAGGCGTCCCCGCAAACCATACTTTTTAAACTTTACTACTCAAGAACTTTAAGAAATGTTGAAATTTCTTATTATAAAAACTTATCAAAAATGAAATAATCCAAATAAATAGTATTCATGAATATATATTTTTTAAAAATAGTAATAGTTTTGCGTTTAAAACTTTATTGAGGCACTAAAAACCATAAGATGCCTCAGAATACACCAAAGCAAAGAGGTGAAAGACCTATACTCAGAAAACTATAAAACACTGATGAAAGAAATTGAAGATGACAGAAAGAAATGGAAAAAAAAAAAAACATTCCATGCTTATGGATTCAAAGAACAAATATTGTTTAAATTTTTTTTAAATTTATTTTTGAGACAGAGAGAGAGCGCAAGCGGGGGAGGGGCAGAGAGAGAGGGAGACACAAAATCCGAAGGAGGCTCCAGGCTCCGACCTGTCAGCACAGAGCCTGACGCGGGGCTCGAACTCACGGACCACGAGATCATAACCTGAGCCGAAGTCGGACGCTTAACCAACTGAGCCACCCAGGCGCCCTTTTTTTAAATTAAATTAAATTTTTTTTTTTGAAGAACAAATATTGTTAACATGTCTATATTACCCAAAGCAGTCTACACATTTAATACAATCCCTATCTAAATACCACCGGGCATTTTTCAGAGCTAGAACAAACAATCTTAAAATTTATATGGAATGACAAAAGACCCAAATAGCCAAAGCAATCTTGAAAAGGAAAAGCAAAACTGGAAGCATCACACTTTTGAACTTCAGGTTATATATGGAGCTGTAGTCATTGATACAATATGGTAGTGGCACAAAAACAGACACATGGATCAGTGGAACAGAACAGAACAGAAAGCCCACAAGTGGACCCACAAATATATGACCAGCTAATCTTTGACAAAGCAGGAAAGAATATCCAATGGATAAAAGGACAGTCTCTTCAACAAATGGTCCTGGGATAACTGGACAGTGACATGCAGAAGAATGAAACTGGACCACTTTCCTACAGCAGACACAAAAATAAATTCTTTGACCTCGCCCATAGCAACTTCTTAGTAGATATGTCTCTTGAGGCAAGGGAAACAAAAGCAAAAATTAACTATCGAGACCTCATCAAAATAAAAAGCTTCTGCACAGCAGAGGAAACAATCAACAAAACTAAAAGGCAACCTACAGAATGGGAGAAGACATTTGCAAATGGCATACCTGATAAAGGGTTAGTATCCAAAATCTACACAGAACTTCTCAAACTCAACACCCAAAAATAAATAGTCCACGTAAGAAACGGGCAGAAGACATCAATAGACATTTCTCCAAAAAAGACACACAGATGACCAACAGACAAATGAAAAGATGCTCAACATCACTTACCATCTGGGAAGTGCAAATCAAAACTACAATGAGATATCGCCTCACACCTGTCCATATGGCTAAATGTAACAACACAAGAAACAACAGGTGTTGGTGAGGATGAGAAAGGGAAACCCTCTTGCCCTGTTGGTGGGAATGCCAATTGGGGCAGCCACTATGGAAAACAGTAAGGAGTTTTCTCAAAAAGTTAAAAACAGAACTACTCTACAATCTAGCAATTGCATTACTAGGTATTTACCTAAAGAATCCAAACAATACTAATTTGAAGAGATACATGCACCTTGATGTTTATAGCAGCATTATCAACAATAGTCAAATTTTGGAAAGATCCCAAGTGTCCATTGACTGGTGAATGGGTTAAGAAGCCATGGTGTAGTGGGGGAGCCTGGGTGGCTCAGTCAGTTAAGCATCAGACCTCGGCTCAGGTTATGATATCCTGATTTGTGAGTTCAAGACCTGCATTGGGCTCTGGGCTGACAGCTAGGAGCCTGAAGCCTGCTTCAGATTCTGTGTCTCCCTCTCCCTGCCCCACCCCCGCTCACATGCATGCTCTCTCAAAAATAAAAATTAAAAGAAGAAGAAGAAGAAGAAGAAGAAGAAGAAGAAGAAGAAGAAGATGACGACGACATAGTGTAGGGGCGCCTGGGTGGCTCAGTCGGTTAAGCATTGGACTGTTGATTTTGGTTCAGGTCATGATCTCACCGTCTGTGGGATCAAGCCCCATGTCCGGCTCTGTGCTGACAGTGCAGAGCCTGCTTGGGATCCTCTCTCTCTGCCCCTCCCCTGCTTGTGCTCTCTCTCTCTCTCTCTCAAAATAAATAAATAAACTTAAAAAAAAAAAAAAGGAAGACGTTGTGTACACACACACACACACACACACACACACACACACACACACACACTGGAATATTATTTAGCCATAAGAAAGAATGAAATCTTGCCATTTACAATGATGTAGATGGAGCTAGAGAGTGTAATGCTAAGTGAAATAAGTCAGTCAGAGAAAGACAAATCACTCATATGTGGAATTTCAGAAACAAAATAAATGATCATAGGAGGGAAAAAAGAGGAAAACCAAGAAACAGACTCTTAACTACACAGAACAAACTGATGGTTACCAGAGAGTTAAATAGGTGACAGGGATTAAGGAGGGCACTTGTCATGAGCACTGGGTGTTGCATGGAAGTACCGAATCGCTACATTGTACACCTGAAACTACTATTACACTGTTAACTGGAATTTAAATGAAAAAATAAATGAAAATAAAAGTTTTATTGAAATGTAATACACACACCATGCATGTTGTGTATATTCTCAGAGCTGTGCAATCACCAGTACAATCAATTTGGGGATACTTTCATCACCCTAGTAAGAAACACGTAGCAGGGCGCCTGGGTGGCTCAGTTGGTTAAGCATCCAACTCTTGATTTCAGCTCAGGTCATGATCCTACAGCTCCTGAATTCGAGCCCTGCATGGGGCTCTGTGCTGACAGTGCCGAGCTTACTTGGGAATCTCTCTCTCTCCCTCTCTCTCTGCTCTTCCCCTGCTCTAAATAAATAAATAAACTCAAAAAAGAAAAAGAAATCATGTACCTATTAGCAGTTACTTCAATACTCACTTCCACCTCTAAGCAACCACTAATCTACTTCCTGTGTCACAGATTTGTCAATTCTATACACTTCACATAGATGGAAGCATTCAATATGTGGTCCACTGTGACTGCTTCTTTCTCTTAGCATAATGTTCTCAAAGTTCATCCATGCTGTAGCATGTATGAGTACTTCCTTTGTTTTTAGGGCCAAGTACTATTTTCACTGTATGAATATACCACATTTCGCTTAACCATTCATCCATTGATGGACCTTTGGATCATTTCCACTTTTTGGTGATGATGAATAATGCTGCTATGAACAAGTTTTTATGTAGACGTGCTTTTTTCTACATCCTTCCCAATACTTGCTATTTTCTTTTGATTGTAACCATCCTAGGCTATGAAGTGTTATCTCATGGTAGTTAATTTACTTGTTAGACCTTGTCTTGGTTCCAAAAATGATTTCATTATACTTATAATAATAAATATGAAACATGTATTGTTATAAGATGCAGGGAAAGAGAAAAAACGCTGGTAATGAAGCCGCAGGGAAGTGGTATACAAAAATGAATACAGGAATATCATGTACAGGGTCTAAAGTTAGACTGCAGACTGAAGACAACTGGTTTAGTTCTTAGGCTAATGATTCTTTTGAGATAAAAATATTTCAGTAACTCAAGAGAAGTTCAGTTTTTCATGGATACAAGAGGATGAAAAGGACAGCCATGATCCAAATCGCAGTAAAGTTAAAATGGCATAAATTTCAAACTCCTAGGCCTCAAACTACATGGAACTACATGACATTTACACCACAGCTTTTCAAACTTCTCTGATGGCAACCCACAGTAAGAAATTTTAAATGGCGACTCAGTATACACACATACGCATATACATATATGTTTACACAGAACTCAAACGAGTATTTTGAGAAACGTTGAAATTTACTGAAAATATATATTTAAAAAATGTTTAAAAGGAAGAACACAAAGCAACTTTGCTGGTCCCAAATCACTAAACTGTGTCATGACTTGTTATTTGAAAAACACTGACTTAGCCTGTAAACAAGGGGAAGAATAAATAAAGGCATGATAGGAGTTAAAATTTCCAAACGTTCTATAGAAATAATTCCAATGTTATAGTTGTCCAAGGTGTCATTTCGTGGGCAAAGATTGATTTACAACTTAGACACTGAAGGTGGAAAAAAAAAATTCGCAATTGAGCAAAATTCGAATGGAGAAAACAGAAGTCTGACATTTATTGGTCTTTCAGTATCTGATAGAATAGCATTTCAATGATCCTTCTACAGTTTATGTTTTCTCAATGGGAAAGATATTACATATGGGATTATTTTATTTTGTTTAAAAAGTTTATTTTGAGAGAGAGGGAGAGAGAGAAAGAGAGAGGGACAGAGAGAGAGGGAGACAGTGAGAATCTCAAGCAGGTTCTGCACTGTCAGCATGCAGACTAATGCGGGGCTTGATCCCATGAACTGTGAGATTATGACCTTAGCTGAAATCAAGAATTGGACACTTAACCGACTGAGCCACCCAGGTGCCCTGGGATTATTTTGTGTAGACATAAATGGATCCTGTTGGCTCCTTCCAAATACAAATTATATAATTAAAATCCATTTTTGTTATAACAGTATTTGATAATCAGAGAATATATTCAAAATATGAACATACTAAAATCTACAACATGGAGTGGCATTTCCTAATCTTTTTGAGACTCGTAAATTCCCATTACAGTATATAATTAAAGAAAACTCCTGAGGTATTAAAATTTTAATTTTATTCTTTTTATATGGTTATACAGTAAAATGAGTTTGAAGTAAGCTAAAGCATAGTTTGTTGAGAAATTCAGAATTACACAGCATGTCCTAAAATGTGGATTGAAATACAGTTACCAGATGTAGTATGAAAACAAATTAAATGGAGCTTTTATGACCTGATAATTCTTCTATTTAAAAAGCAATCCCAACTGATTTATTTTCATAATTTCTGTGTTTTATTTCATAATAGTAAGAGACTACTTAAGCTGCACTTCTCAACAAAAACAGAATTATTGAAAAAATTAACTCTAAACTAAATAACATTGCTGCTATATCTTCTCTTTTTAATATTATATCCTAAAATATTAGAAGTATCTTAATGTGCTTTCCAAAATGAATTTGAATCCAGTGAATATAATTTATACATCAAGTGAAGATCAGTTTGATGTAAATTTGATGCTCCTTCTGACCATATAATTCAGCATGTGCTCTGATTCTTCTTCTGCAACCTACATACATAAGATGAAATTAAACAATACAAGAATACAAACAAAAACTTAAACTGCAGAATGGCCAAAATGACCATGGTGGCCAATAGGTTTTGGTTGAGTTATAGGCACCCTAAATCTTATCAAGTGGTGTCACACAATTCATGAGTTGGAAGCTTTAAAATGGTTCAACAATTTTGTAATTATGTTTAAAATAATTACTAATTTATTTTTTTTATTTTTCAATATATGAAGTTTATTGTCAAATTGGTTTCCATACAACACCCAGTGCTCATCCCAAAAGGTGCCCTCCTCAATACCCATCACCCACCCTCCCCTCCCTCCCATCAACCCTCAGTTTCTTCTCAGTTTTTTTTTTAATTTTTTTTCAACGTTTTTATTTATTTTTGGGACAGAGAGAGACAGAGCATGAATGGGGGAGGGGCAGAGAGAGAGGGAGACACAGAATCGGAAACAGGCTCCAGGCTCTGAGCCATCAGCCCAGAGCCTGACGCGGGGCTCGAACTCCCGGACC
This sequence comes from Felis catus, assembly GCF_018350175.1. Lineage (NCBI taxonomy): Eukaryota > Metazoa > Chordata > Mammalia > Carnivora > Felidae > Felis > Felis catus. Next base: position 158,199,160 of record NC_058376.1, on the reverse strand, counting down.
GCGAGATCGTGACCTGGCTGAAGTCGGACGCTTAACCGACTGCGCCACCCAGGCGCCCCTCTTCTCAGTTTTTAAGAGTCTCTTAGCTTTGGCGCTCTTCTACTCTAACCTCTTTTTTTTTTTTTTCCTTCCCCTCCCCCATGGGTTTCTGTTAAGTTTCTCAGGATCCACATAAGAGTGAAAACATAGGGTATCTGTCTTTCTCTGTATGGCTTATTTCACTTAGCATCACACTCTCCAGTTCCATCCACGTTGCTACAAAGGGCCATATTTTGTTCTTTCTCATTGCCCTGTGGTACTCTATTGTGTATATAAACCACAATTTATCGATTCATCAGTGGATGGACATTTAGGCTCTTTCCATAATTTGGCTATTGTTGACAGTGCTGCTGTAAACATTGGGGTACAAGTGGCCCTATGCATCAGTACTCCTGTATCCCTTGGGTAAATTCCTAGCAGTGCTACTGCTGGGTCATAGGGTAGGTCTATTTTTAATTTTCTGAGGAACCTCCACACTGTTTTCCAGAGTGGCTGCACCAATTTGCATTCCCACCAACAGTGCAAGAGGGTTCCCGTTTCTCCACATCCTTGCCAGCATCTATAGTCTCCTGATTTGTTCATTTTGGCCACTCTGACTGGTGTGAGGTGATATCTGAGTGTGGTTTTCATTTGTATTTCCCTGATAAGGAGCGACGTTGAGCATCTTTTCATGTGCCTGTTGGCCATCCGATGTCTTCTTTAGAGAAGTGTCTATTCATGTTTTCTGCCCATTTCTTCACTGGATTATTTGTTTTTCGGGTGTGGAGTTTGGTGTGCACTTTATAGATTTTGGATACTAGCCCTTTGTCCGATATGTCATTTGCAAATATCTTTTCCCATTCCATTGGTTGCCTTTTAGTTTTGTTGGTTGTTTCCTTTACTGTGCAGAAGCTTTTTATCTTCATAAGGTCCCAGTAATTCATTTTTGCTTTTAATTCCCTTGCCTTTGGGGATGTGTTGAGTAAGAGATTGCTACGGCTGAGGTCAGAGAGGTCTTTTCCTGCTTTCTCCTCTAGGGTTTTGATGGTTTCCTGTCTCACATTCCTTTATCCATTTTGAGTTTATTTTTGCGAATGGTATGAGAAAGTGGTCTAGTTTCAATCTTCTGCATGTTGCTGTCCAGTTCTCCCAGCACCATTTGTTAAAGAGACTGCCTTTTTTCCATTGGATAGTCTTTCCTGCTTTGTCAAAGATGAGTTGGCCATACGTTTGTGGGTGTAGTTCTGGGGTTTCCATCGTATTCCATTGGTCTATGTGTCTGTTTTTGTGCCAATACCATGCTGTCTTGATGATTACAGCTTTGTAGTAGAGGCTAAAGTCTGGGATTGTGATGCCTCCTGCTTTGGTCTTCTTCTTCAAAATTACTTTGGCTATTCGGGGCCTTTTGTGGTTCCATATGAATTTTAGGATTGCTTGTTCTAGCTTCAAGAAGAATGCTGGTGCAATTTTGATTGGGATTGCATTGAATGTGTAGATAGCTTTGGGTAGTATTGACATTTTGACAATATTTATTCTTCCAATCCATGAGCAGGGAATGTCTTTCCATTTCTTTATCTCTTCTTCAATTACCTTCATAAGCTTTCTATAGTTTTCAGCATACAGATCTTTTACATCTTTGGTTAGATTTATTCCTAGGTTATTTCATGCCTCTTGGTGCAATTGTGAATGGGATCAGTTTCTTTATTTGTCTTTCTGTTGCTTCATTATTAGTGTATAAGAATGCAACTGATTTCTGTACATTGATTTTGTATCCTTTGCTGAATTCATGTATCAGTTCTAGCAGAATTTTGGTGGGGTCTATCAGGCTTTCCATGTAGAGTATCATGTCATCTGCAAAAAGTGAAAGCTTGACTTAATCTTTGCCAATTTTGATGCCTTTGATTTCCTTTTGTTGTCTGATTGCTGATGCTAGCACTTCCAACACTGTGTTAAACAACAGCGGTGAGAGTGGACATCCCTGTCGTGTTTCTGATCTCAGGGAAAAAGCTCTGTTTTTCCCCATTGAGGATGATGTTAGCTGTGTGTGGGCTTTTCATAAATGGCTTTCATGATCTTTTAGTATGTTCCTTCTATCCCAACTTTCTCGAGGGTTTTTATTAAGAAACGTTGCTGAATTTTGTCAAAGGCCTTTTCTGCATCGATTGACAGGATCATATGATTCTTATCTTTTCTTTTACTAATGTGATGTATCACATTGATTGATTTGCGAATGTTGAACCAGCCCTGCAGCCCAGGAATGAATCCCACTTGATCATGGTGAATAATTCTTTTTATATGCTGTTGAATTCGATTTGCTAGTATCTTATTGAGAATTTTTGCATCCATATTCTTCAGGGATATTGGCCTGTAATTCTCTTTTTTTTACTGGGTCTCTGTCTGGTTTAGGAATCAAAGTAATACTGGCTTCATAGAATGAGTCTGGAAGTTTTCCTTCCCTTTCTATTTTTTTGGAATAGCTTGAGAAGGATAGGTATTATCTCTGCTTTAAACGTCTGGTAGAACTCCCCTGGGAAGCCATCTGGTCCTGGACTCTTATTTGTTGGGAGATTTTTGAGTACTGATTCAATTTCTTCGCTGGTTATGGGTCTGTTCAAGCTTTCTATTTCCTCCTGATTGAGTTTTGGAAGCGTGTGGGTGTTTAGGAATTTTTCCATTTCTTCCAGGTTGTCCAGTTTGTTGGCATATAATTTTTCATAGTATTCCCTGATAATTGCTTGTATCTCTGAGGGATTGGTTGTAATAATTCCATTTTCATTCATGATTTTATCTATTTGGGTCATCTCCCTTTTCTTTTTGAGAAGCCTGGTTAGAGGTTTATCAATTTTGTTTATTTTTTCAAAAAACCAACTCTTGGATTCGTTGATCTGCTCTACAGTTTTTTTAGATTCTATATTGTTTATTTCTGCTCTGATCTTTATTATTTCTCTTCTTCTGCTGGGTTTAGGCTGTCTTTGCCACTGTGCTTCTATTTCCTTTAGGTGTGCTGTTAGATTTTGTATTTGGGATTTTTCTTGTTTCTTGAGATAGGCCTGGATTGCAATGTATTTTCCTCTCAGGACTGCCTTCGCTGCATCCCAAAGCATTTGGATTGTTGTATTTTCATTTTCGTGTGTTTCCATATATTTTTTAATTTCTTCTCTAATTGCCTGGTTGACCCACTCATTCTTTAGTAGGGTGTTCTTTAACCTCCATGCTTTTGGAGGTTTTCCAGACTTTTTCCTGTGGTTGATTTCAAGCTTCAGAGCATTGTGGTCTGAAAGTATGCATGGTATGATTTCAAATCTTGTATACTTATGAAGGGCTGTTTTTTGACCCAGTATGTGATCTGTCTTGGAGAATATTCCATGTGCACTCGAGAAGAAAGTATATTCTGTTGCTTTGGGATGCAGAGTTCTAAATATATCTGTCAAGTCCATCTGATCCAATGTGTCATTCAGGGCTCTTGTTTCTTTATTGACCGTGTGTCTAGATGATCTGTCCATTTCTGTATGTGGAGTGTTAATGTCCCCTGCAATTACCACATTCTTATCAATAAGGTTGCTTATGTTTATGAGCAATTGTTTTATATATTTCGGGGCTCCCGTATTTGGGGCATAGACATTTATAATTGTTAGCTCTTCCTGATGGATAGACCCTGTAATTATTATATAATGCCCTTCTTCATCTCTTGTTACAGCCTTTAATTTAAAGTCTAGTTTGTCTGATATAAGTATGGCTACTTCAGCTTTCTTTTGACTTCCAGTGGCATGATAAATAGTTCTCCATCCCCTCACTCTCAATCTGAAGGTGTCCTCAGGTCTAAAATGAGTCTCTTGTACACAGCAAATAGATGGGTCTTCTTTTTTTATCCATTCTGATACCCTATGTCTTTTGGTTGGTGCATTTAGTCCATTTACATTCAGTGTTATTATAGAAAGATATGGGTTTAGAGTCATTGTGATGTCCGGAGGTTTCATGCTTGTGGCGATGTCTTTGGTACTTTGTCTCACAGGATCCCCCTTAGGATCTCTTGTAGGGCTGGTTTAGTGGTGACGAATTCCTTCAGCTTTTGTTTGTTTGGGAAGACCTTTATCTCTCCTTCTATTCTAAATGACAGACTTGCTGGATAAAGGATTCTTGGCTGCATATTTTTTCTGTTCATCACATGGAAGATCTCCTGCCATTCCTTTCTGGCCTGCCAAGTTTCAAAAGAGATCAGTCATGAGTCTTATAGGTCTCCCTTTATATGTTACAGCACGTTTATCTCTAGCTGCTTTCAGAATTTTCTCTTTATCCTTGTATTTTGCCAGTTTCATTATGATATGTCGTGCAGAAGATCGATTCAAGTTACGTCTGAAGGGAGTTGTCTGTGCCTCTTGGATTTCAATGCCTTTTTCCTTCCCCAGATCCGGGAAGTTCTCAGCTATTATTTCTTCAAGTACCCCTTCAGCACCTTTTCCTCTCCCTTCCTCCTCTGTAATACCAATTATGCGTATATTATTTCTCTTTAGTGTATCACTTAGTTCTCTAATTTTCCCCTCATACTCCTGGATTTTTTTATCTCTCTTTTTCTCAGCTCCTTCTTTTTCCACAATTGTGTCTTCTATTTCACCTATTCTCTCCTCTGCCTCTTCAATCTGAGCCATAGTTGTATCCATTTTATTTTGCAGTTCATTGATCGCATTTTTTAGCTCCTCCTGCCTGTTCCTTAGTCCCTTGATCTTTGTAGCAAGAGATTCTCTGCTGTCCTTTATACTGTTTTCAAGCCCAACGATTAATTTTATGACTATTATTCTAAATTCACTTTCTGTTATATTGTTTAAATCCTTTTTGATCAGTTCATTAGCTGTTGTTATTTCCTGGAGATTCTTTTGAGGGGAATTCTTCCATTTCGTCAGTTTGGATAGTCCCTGGAGTGGTGCGGAACTGCAGGGCACTTCCCCTGTGGTGTCTTGAATAACTTGCGTTGGTGGGCGGGGCCACAGTGAGACCTGATGTCTGTCCCCAGCCCACCGCTGGGGCCACAGTCAGACTGGTGTGTGCCTTCTCTTCCCCTCTCCTAGGGGCGGGATTCACTGTGGGGTGGCGTGGCCCGTCTGGGCTACTTGCACACTGCCAGGCTTGTGGTGCTGGGGATCTGGCGTATTAGCTGGGGTGGATCGGCAAGGTGTACAGGGGCAGGAGGGACAGGCTCAGCTCACTTACCCTTCGTAGACCCGCTTCTGGAGGGGCACCGGGCGGGAGTCAGACCCACTGGAGGGAGGGATCTGCAGAAGCACAGCGATGGGTGTTTGCGCGGTGCAAGCAAGTTCCCTGGCAGGAACCGGTTCCTTTTGGGATTGGCTGGGGGATGGGCAAGGGAGATGGCGCTGGCGAGCGCCTTTGTTCCCCGCCAAGCTGAGCTCTGTCGTCCGAGGCTCAACAACTCTCCCTCCCGTTGTCCTCCAGCCCTCCCGCTCTCCAAGCAGAGCTGTTAGCTTATAACCTTCCAGATGTCAAGTCCTACTTGCTGTCGGAACATACTCTGTCCGGCCCCTCCGCTTTTGCAAGCCAGACTCGGGGGCTCTGCTTGGCCGGTGGGCCGCCCCTCCACCCCGGCTCCCTCCCGCCAGTCCGTGTAGTGCGCAACCGCCTCTCTGGCCTTCCTACCGTCTTCCTTGGGCCTCTTGTCTACACTTAGCTCCGGAGACTCTGTTCTGCTAGTCTTCTGGCAGTTTTCTGGGTTATTTAGGCAGGTGTAGGTGGAATCTAAGTGATCAGCAGGACACGCGCTGAGCCCAGCGTCCTCCTCCACTGCCATCTTCCCAGGATTCTCAATAATTACTAATTTAAAAACACTAATAATTGAAGCAACAATTGATAGATAACGTTCTGGCTTTCATGATAAAATCCCCTGGAATCCTTACTGGGAAAAACTAACATAAAACAAACTGTTGAAGAAGCCCTCAGAGAATGCCTTCAAAGTGGGCAATTATCTGTGTTTGGGAGCAGGTCAAGACTGGTTTGAAGGGGCTCAAAGGGGCTTGAAGTGGCCCAAGGGCACAGCAACCCACTTGACTTCCAATGTAGCCTCTGCACGTAATTCACCTTCAATCATCTTTTATTTTTCTAAACTTTTTTCTAAATCACCACTTTCTATCCTACCATGACTGCTCTTTGTTTTTCTTATCCCTACTTCTTCATGCTATCTTCATTACTGCTGGTCTATCATTAAATTATCATTCCCAGTGAGCCATAGCATAAGTGACTCTTAAAAACTGAGAACAAACTGAGGGTTGATGGGGGGTGGGAGGGAGAGGAGGGTGGGTGATGGGTATTGAAGCGGGCATCTTTTGGGATGAGCACTGGGTGTTGTATGGAAACCAATTTGAGAATAAATTTCATATATTAAAAAAAAAAAGAAAAAATAAATTATCATTCCCATAGCCACATTTTCCTCTTGGTTTTATTTACAAAGAAAATTTGAACAATTAAAATCCACATATTTAGGGAGGTGATTTACCTATTAGCTACACATATAGATAGAGACACACCTTCACCACAGACATGCCTTCAGGCAGACACTGGTCTCCCTTTCTGTACAAGACTCTGTTACTTTCTTGTCTCTTCAGCTTTGTTTGGAATCTAGCTAGATAATGGGAGCAGGGATTCCTGAGGTAGTACAGGTAATCTACAAAGCAAATGTTCTGCCAATGGAGGATTAAGGATTATCTACCATGCTGTAAAAAGTGAGAATCCTCTGGTAAGCCATGGACTCTTTAAATACAACCACAGAACAGAATATGGCTGGTCTTTATGGAGTCCAAAAAGGACTTACTTAAAAAACATTAATGGTGACTTTACAAACAAGATAAATTCATAGGGAAATATTTCATACACGGCTTTTATAACTAAAAATTATTCTTTCTCAATACATTCCAGATGATATATTAAAAAAAATTAGATATAAGTGACATGTAACATTAGTTTTATGTGTATAGAATAATGATTCGATATTAGTGTATATTACACTTACTAAAGTAAGTCTAGTTAACAGCTATCATCATATGTAGTTATCAACTGTTTTTCTTATGAAGATCTACTCTCTCAGCAACTTTCAAATACACAATACAGTATTATTGACCACAGTACCCATGCTGTATGTTACATCGCTAGGACTAGTTTATTTTATAGCTGAGAGTTTGTACTTTATAACCCCCTAGAGATGATATTTTCAAGCGCTGTCTCCATGCATTTTTATTATGTATGGACTGTTATACTAAAGAACATTACTCCTACACTAGCTGAAGAAACTGGAAATGCTTACCTGAAGAAGCCTCATATTTTTTATAGTCTTAGGTATATACATCCTTTTTCCATATACCAGGGGTAACTTGAAGAGTAGAATTTTTAAAATTTAAAACAACTTCCTGCATTTGTTTGGCATCAAAAGACCACAAATTAAATACATTTGAAAGTATTCTGGCCACTTTAAGAAACATGAACTATCTTTTTCATAATGGTCACTGGATTAACTATATTGATAGAATTATTTTTCCTGAAAAATTAGGCTTTACTTTTAAACATGAACTAGAAATAAGTTTAATTAAATAGGAACTTTTACATACGTGAGGGTTGTTTCCATTCTCGAGACTTGTTCAAGGTCTTCATGAGGGTCCTTGAATCCAGTAAAGTAGTAATAAGACTTGTCCCACTTGATGGGCCTGTCAGGCATCCTTTTAGCCTCTTTGAGAGGCTGGGAACACACATTAGTATTCAAGCTTTGGATATGTTCAACAGATAAACTGCAGGAGTTGAGAATATATAATACTGTGCTTAGCAGATCTCTGGTGTGCAAAGTAAATTTGACTGCTCGAAATCCTAGAGAATATAATTCCCCCAAACAATTAATACAGATGATTATTCATTTATTTAAAAATAATTTTTCATGCAACATTAATAAAATCAAAATCTTTTAAAACATTTGATTACTGCTTAAAATCCATCCTATTGGCAAATCATCTGTAAATGGAAAACTACTCTTCTCTAAAACTTTACCACAGTATCTTTACCTTCATGAATTCCTCTGTCAGTTTTTCTTTCTAGTCTGGCACTAGAGACCAAACCCATTCCAGCCCAAGGAGGGGATTCAGAATATTTTCAATGCTGCCCATAAATATGGTCTCTATAGTCTAGAATGGAAAAGCTCTCCTATTAGCAAGTATCCATGAAAGATGGTTTCTAGCACCAAGACAAAGGAGGAGAGATGGGAGATGGGGAGGTTTTACTGTAACAATGGTTCAGATGGGAGTGGCCTAGTCTCAGGGGTGACAGAAACCCATCTCAAATTTTCTCTGTGATTACAGGAGACCATCTTCCTATTTGTCCACTCAGCTACCTAGTAACTCAATATTTTTGGCAGTGATGTAAAATTCCCTAACTGGTTAAAAGTTAATGCTTCACAATCTGATTTTGATTTTGGGTAGTCAGGGGGTAAGGTCAGTAATCTAATGTGTTACATCCTAATAGGAAATCCACTGTTTTCTTTTCTTCATTACTGGGGGTTAGGCATGGTTCCAGCTGAATTTATACAACTTCTCAACATCCTCACCAACTGTGTCACTATTATCTTTCTTCAACTGTGAACAAATCTGGCTTAAGGAGGTTAGGAAAACAGAGCAAGGGCTTAAATCTGAGTTGACCCCAAGCACAGTATTTTCTCCATTATACCACCCCAACACTGACTCTTTCTTCTTTTTTTTTTTAAAAAAAGTATTTTTAGTTGGTTTCAAAAATTATACAATTATTTTATAAGTACATCCTCGCTATGAAATTGGAGATACATATAGTAAAAATAAAAGTCTGTTCACAGGCATACAGACTCACATCTTTACTAGACATAACCATTACTAACAATTAGGAACCTGTGCTTTTTGACCTGCACTGTCTAATATGGTAGCTACTAGCCCTCTAATGGCAGTTTAGGATTAAATTAATCAAAGTGAAATAAAATTAAAATTCAGTTCCCGGTCACATTAACCCCATTTCAATAGTCACATGGGGCTAGTGCCTGCTATATTAGTGCACATACAGAACACTGACATCATTACAGAAAGTTCTCTTGGACAGCACTGCTCTAGACTTTTTCTATGTGTTTATGCATGTATAATACATGTGATATATGCCCATATTTGTTTACACACACCCCTACAATTCTTAAAAAGAATTGTTTCTTTTTAATATAGAAATAGTAACATTCTAGGTATATTACTTTGAGCTTGCTTTTATTACTTAACCAGTTGTCTGTATGTATAGATCAACTTATTCTTTTTAGCAGCTATATATACCAGTCCATATATTGAAGGCAGTGCAATTTTTATTTAACACTTCTGAAACTGATGGACACAAACATTTTTAATTGTTCGCTTTTCATATAAGGCTGAAATGTATTTTCTTATCTTGGCCACTGATGACAGACACCAGAGTTTAAATCATTATGAGAGATACACACACGCCTTGCCACACAGACTTAAGGAATCCAGAACATGCAAACTAAGAAGTTTTTTAGTTCAATCATTTGATGGTAAAGTGAGAAATACTGGCAGAAGAGTCGTTCTAGTTAGTGAAAGAAGAAAGCAAAGTCCAAATTCCTGCATTTGAGGTAAGGAAGAGCTCAGTCAAGAAACAAATTCCCAGAAGAGTTGTCAGGAATAAATCTCAGTTTCTATCTTATCGATTCTGTTAATTATTTATTCCAATGTAAGGGCTGCTATATAGTGAGGAATGCCTCTACCAATGTGACTACAGAAGCTACACATTTTAATGGTTGTTGGCTATTTGTATATATTATTTCCTGGGGTGCCTGGGTGGCTCAGTCAGTTAAGCGTTGGACTTCAGCCCAGGTCATGATCTCACGGTTCATGGGTTCAGGCCCCGCGCTGGGCTCTGTGCTGACAGCTCAGAGCCTGGAGCCTGCTTTGGATTCTGTATCTCCCTCTCTGCCCCTCTTCTGCTCACACTCTCTGTCTCTGTCTCCCTCTCTCTCTCACAAATAAACATAAAAAAAAATAGAGAGGTGCTTGGGTGGCTCAGTTGGTTAAGCATCTGACTTAGCTCAGGTCATGATCTTGTGGTCTGTGAGTTTAAGCTCTGCATCGGGCTCTGTGCTGATAGCTCAGAGCCTGGAGCCTTCTTCAGATTCTGTGTCTCCCTCTCTCTCTGCACTCCCCTGCTTGCACTCTGTCTGTCTCTCTCTCAAAAATAAACAAACATTAAAAAAATTAAGAAAAAAAAGTAGAGGATTTTTATTTCTACTCAGTCACCGCTGACTACAACTACTTGTTTTAGCATTTTTATGAAAGTTTATTTATTTATTTGGGGGGAGGGGAGAGAGAAGGGGGAAAGAGTGAGAAAGAATCCTAAGCAGGATCAGTGCTGTCAGCACAGACCCAGACGCCAACGCAGAACTTGATCTCACCAACCTTGCGATCATGACCTGAGCCAAAATCTAGAGTTGGACACTTAACCAACTGAGCCACTCAGGCGCCCCCCACTAGTTTTAACATTAACTCACAGAAGGCTCCTGGTAACTCTTCCACTTGTTTTAATGGAGTATATCTCCTCACAGGCCACCAAAAAATGTAGAGCTAAAGAAAGATTTAGGCCTTTCAGTACTGAAAATCAGTAGTAAACATTTTACCTTGTTACCATCTTAATTATCAGTGATCTTAATTTTACAATCAGATAAAAAGGTTAAAAACATAAAAATCTTTTAAATACTTGTCAGATTTCCAGACTCTGTCATAACGGCAGAGGCAAAAATGATTACTAACAAAATTTTTGAAGAGGAATAGATAATGTAAAATACAAATCACAACATTAGACTATGAATGAGGAGATGTTAGGTCTAGTAACAGCTCTGTCCCTAATTTGCTGTGTGAAACTTTCTAAGTTTGAGTTTCCCTCTGTTTGCTCCTTCCCTAACAAATAAACCTGGTTCATTCTTTTTTTTTTTTAATTTTTAAAATTTTATTTTTGAGAGAGAGAGAGAGAGAGAGAGAGAGAGAGAGAAAGAGACAGAGGGAGGGGCAGAGAGAGGGGGAGACATAGGATCCAAAGCAGGCTCCAGGCTCTGAGCTATCAGCACAGAGCCTGATGTGAGGCTCGAACTCACGAACCATGAGATTATGACCTGAGCCGAAGTTGGCACTTAGCCAACTGAGCCATCCAGGCACCCTATAGACCTGGTTCATTCTTTAACTCCATGTGAGGTGAACATCCAAGACAAACCCAGTTAATGGCAGTAGTGGAAGTGGCAATGACTAGAAATGAGCCTGACTCTCCAAAACCCAGACAAATAAAAATGCAAAGGTGATAATATTGTTTTAAAAACTGTAAAGGACTTAACCTACCTTTACAAATTCTATCTACCAAGGAGAAATCATTAACTCTAAGTAGACAACTATGCATAAGTATGAGGTTTTTCAATTCCTAGCCTGATCTTGACTGTGTATCTATTTGAAGAGTATTTATGAATATTTTGTCTTATACTACTAAAGAATGTATCTCAGCTGCTTAAGAAGAGCACATTTATAATTACTTACAATTTCAAATAGAATTGTGTCATTTAGAGTGATAAGCATAATTACTTGTTACGACTACTATTATCATTAACAGCATTCTTCAGTAGGGCTGTGCTTTCATAACAGGACTCTGAGTTGACTTTTTGTCTCTGGATAATGAAGAATAGTGTCTTTCTTTAAATAAAACTCCCAAATCAGAGGTAGATGGAGAAACAGACAAGGAATTTCTGATTTCTGATCTCCCACATTCAAACATGAGAGGGTAAGAAAACAAAGAGAAGATACATGATCAAATGTTCATTCCTGGAGAGATTGGGTGGGAAGTGTTTTTCAACATAAAGATCCTGCTTTAGCCCTTTTTAGCCCAAGCTCTCCTCACTCCATGCGAGCTCCTGAGAGCCTTATGAGCCCCGGGTATAAGGTAGGGTCTTCACTGAATGCTTCAGTACTTACACACAGTATTTCACCTCTTTCATTTTAATAATGAAGAACCAGAAATTAAGGTCACATAGCTAGTCACTGGCAGAGCAAGAAATAGACTCTAGGTCCCCAAAACGATCACATTTTGAGTTTTCTAATAGTTTGTTTCAAGAAAAAACATTATAGCGCATTTTCTAATTGTTTTGACCTTAACTCACAGAAAGCTCCTGGTAAACCTTTAAATTATTTTAAGGTTCACTCCAAAAATAAAGTTATTTCTTCAAGGATCACCAAAAGAGTATATATTTAGAGAAAATATAGACCCTTATTTGCCCTTAATTTTAAGTATTTCTGGATCTGGATTAAAGTAGTAACAAAGGATCAAAAAGAAGGCTGTATATTGGGGTGCCTGGGTGGCTCAGTTGGTTAAAGCAACTGACCTCGGCTCAGGTCATGATCTCACGGTTCATGAGTTCGAGCCCCGCGTGAGGCTCTATGCTGACAGCTCAGAGCCTGGAGCCTGCTTCAGATTCTGTGTCTCCCTCTTTCTCTGCCCCTCCCCCACTCACACTCTGTCTCTCTCTGTCAAAAATAAATACTAAATAATAATAATAATAATAATAATAATAATAATAATAATAAAAAGAAGACTGTATATTAAGACTGATTAAAAAGAGCCAAAAGGCACCTGCATGACTTAGTCTGTTGATTTCAGCTCAGATCATGATCTCTTGGCTCTGAAGATTGAGCCCTGTGTAAGGCTCTGTGGTGACGGTGTGAAGCTTGCTTGGGATTCTTTCTCTCTCTCTCTCTCTCTCTCTCTCTCTCTCTCTCTCTCTCTCTCTCTTTCTGCCCCTCCCCATCTTGTTCTCTCTCTCTTTCAAAATAAATAAATACCACTTAAAAAAAATAAATAAAAGAGCCTAAAGCTGGAGTTGAAAGGCCTAAGTTCAAGACCCATATTCCATCTCCACAGTCCTGGCAAAATCCCCGCACATTACCAATTTATTTGGGCAAACACTACCTACTTCAGAGTACTTTGAGGACAAAATAAGGGATTATAGGCTGTACTTTAAAAAATGTAAATTGTTATAAACACGTTTAACACTTAAAACAACACTGAAATAGGAAGTGGACAAATAGATTAAAAAACAATTTTTTTTCATTTTTTTTTGTTTATTTATTTTTGAGACAGAGAGAGAGAGAGAGAGAGCATGAACGGGGGAGGGTCAGAGAGAGGGAGACACAGAATCTGAAACAGGCTCCAGGCTCTGTGTGGGCAGCACAGAGCCCGACGCAGGGCTCAAACCCACGGACCGTGAGATCATGACCTGAGCCGAAGTCGGCTGCTTAACCAACTGAGCCACCCAGGCGCCCCTAAAAAACAATTTTAAAGGGGGCACCTGGCTCATGAGTATCTGACTTCGGCTCAGGTCATGATCTCATGGTTCAGGGGTTCAAGCTCCACACTGGGCTCTGTGCTGACAGCCTGGAGCCTGCTTGAGATTCTCTGTCTCCCTCTCTCTCTGTCCCTCCCCGACTTGTGTTCTCTCTCTCTCAAAAAAAATAAACATTAAAAAAAAAATTTTTTTTTAAGTGGACAAATAGGAACATTTTAGTTTTACAGACAAAAAAGTTTAAACACAAAAAATGGCTTGTTCAAACACAGGTAGCCAGAAATAGAATCTAATTCTAGGAAAACAATTAAATGATATTATTACTACTTTTTTTTTTTTTTAAGACCAAGTCTTCAATCCAAAGGTATTCTGGCAACAACACACTTAATGAACAGATTTATCACAGAGCTTATAAGGGAAACACTAGAAATGAGAACACATACCGGATGTGCTAAAGGGTTCCTGGGCTTCAGCAGAATTCTGCTCTGTTTCTCTTACATAAAATGTAAGCTGAGTTGGTTTCAAAGACTTGGAGCCTGGTTTCTGGAGGTTTTCTAAGTAGACACTTAATCTCTTAAGAGAATTTTCATTGACTTCCTGGGAAAAAAAAAACAGTAAGGGGCATTTACATGCAAAATAGAACAAGGAAACAATTATACCCTGACCTTTAAACACATTATTGAGGGTATTAAATAATTACTATCAGTGTTAAATAATTTAGTGTTAAAAATGTTGGGATTTCATAGCTCTCTGGTGAAGAATAAAACTGGACCCACGTCTTATAACATGTAACAGAATGAACTCCTTATGACTAAGATGTGAAAAAAAGTAACTGCCTAAGTAGTGGAAGAAAACATGGTTGAATTCCTTTATAACCTTGGTGTGGAAAAAGCCTAACTATGACTCAATCTCAAACTGATACAGGATTGATACATCCCATTACATAAAACATTTAAAAACAAAAAAAATCACACAAGAAACCACACACACACACACACACACACACACACACACACACACACACACAGCTGTTTACATACAGGTAAGCTACTGAGAGAAAATATTTTCAAGTTATTTGTCTCTATAAATGGCTCTTAAAATGACCACCCAGGGGAGATTGGTTGAATTACAGTACATTCATTCAATGGAGTACTATACAACCAAAAAAGAAGGGAGAGAAAGAATGTGGTGTAGAAGTCTAGGAATTGACATGGAATTATTTCCAATGTTTTAAGTGAAAAAAGTAACATCCTTTAGTGAAGGAACAGCTCTACAGAACGGCATAAATAGTAACCATGCTTCTTATCACTGTAGATTTCTTCTCAGACACATTGTGTGATCTGAAATTAGGAACACTTTATTTTTTTATTTTTGTTTTTATTTTTTGAGAGAGAGACAGAGAGAGCTTGTGAGCAGGGGAGGGGCAGAGGGAAGGGAGGGGAGAAAGCATCCCAAGTAGGTTCCATGCTGTCAGCACAGAGCCCGATGGGGGGCTCAAACTCATGAATCGTGAGATCATGACCTGAGCTGAAATCAAGAGTCAGACACCGACCCGACTGAGTCACCCAGGCGCCCCTGTTTGTCTGTTTAATTTGATTATAATATGCTGTTCTTAGCTGTGATCCAGTGGACTAAGGTACATTTCCTGCTAAGACTAAATCTTATTATGTTTTGCTACAAGTTTCTGCTTTTGCCAGAAAGAAATAGGCAGAACAACCAAGAAAGAATCTAATAAAAATGGTTGCCTACAGGAAGTTCACAGGAATGGGGTAAAGGAAACAGGGACAGGAGTGAGACTTCTGAGTAAGCTTTGCATTTAGTTTTGATTTTTGAAACTTGGAAATGCTTTGTGTATTTTACAATGGAGTTAAAATGAAGAAACAATAATAAAGCAGCGATAACTGTGTTTCACTTTGAGACCCTGGCCTGATGCTGACTGGATGGCACTTTAAGTCTGCTTCCCTAGAAGAGGGATGGGGGTGTCCTGCACAAGTGCAGAGAAGACCGGACTGAACATGTGGTGCCAAGAAGGGTGAACTGCCTGCTCAGAGCTGGCCTCTTGGTGCCAGTTTTTGACATGTGAGGGAAGGGGACACACACAGCAGCAGAAACACTATGGCAGGGCATGGGGGACAGAGTGCTGGGAAGCAAGGTGGGGTGGCAGGCAGTCTCAAATGGCGCAGTCTGGGAGAGCCTCATGAAAAGGAGATACTTAAACAAGAAAGGAAAGGACACGCCACACCTATGTGACCAAGTCCCAGTAGAAACCCTGGACCCATGGCTTGGTACAGAGGAGGCACGCAAACACAGTGAGAGAGTAAATGGAAATACAGCTGACTCTTGAACAACACGGATTTGAGCTGCACAGACTCACTTATCCGCAGACTCTTTTTGGATAAATACACAGTAAATGTATTTTCTCTTCCTTATAATTTCCTTTTTAAATACATATTTCTGATAGAGGGCACGAGCAGGGGAGGGACAGAGAGAAGGGGAGACAGAGGACCTGAAGTGGCTCAGCACTCTCTGTGTAACTGACTGAACCACCCAGACACCCCTCTTCCTCATGATTTCTTAAAACCATCTTCTTTTCTCTAGCTTATTTTAAGACTTTAGTATATATTACACATAACATGTAAAATATGTGTTGATTATTTATATTACTGGTAAGACATCTGGTCAACAGTAGGCTATTAGTAGTTAAATTTGGGGGAGTCAAAAGTTATATACAGATTTTCAAATGTGCCATTTATGTGGTCATTCAGAGCACTAAAATGAGACCATCTTCAGAGGGGACAACCAAAATGAAAACCCCATAAGCCATGCCCCTGATGTGGAGACAATCACTGGTAATCTGAATGTATTGGGGACCTCTATCTATGAGGGCTCAGATAACCAATGCCTGGGGCTCTTCACGGTGACTCCCCTAAACCAACTGTCTATCAGAAACCCAGAGCCTCGGGTGACTCTAAATATAGAAGAAAAACTGGTTGATTTCCTTCTTAACACCAGAGCTACTTTTTCTGTCCTCCTTTCCACTCCAGGCCAACTATCCAAGTGCAGCATGATGATTAGAGGCATCTCTGGAAAACGTCTAACTAAATTTTTCTCTCAGCCCCTGGGATGTATATGGGGAAACCTAATTTTTTCTCGTTCTTTCCTGATAATGCCAGAGAGCCTTGCTCCCTTGCTAGAAAGGGACATTACAACTGAATTAGAGACTATGGTGCTACCAACTCCAGGACAGATAAACAGTTACGTGAGTTATTGGAAATTACTAGACATTGTAGGCTGTGCATATCAGGGTTCAGGAAAATAGTTTGCCTGCTATATCAATTATTAAAGGAGACTCAATCCCACCTACTCTCCAAAAAGATAAATAAACAAACAAACTGGGGTCTGACTCCTAGACACTGTTTCTAGCCCTTGGAATGGTTACAAACACAGCAGGGCAATTACTATTACCAAGCTCACAGAGCTAAACGTCATTAAAACACAGCGCCAGGCCTTTCTTGAGGGAGGGGCAAACCTTATCAAATGGCCCAAAGGATGTTTACTAAAAAAAAATTTGTCAAGGACAGTTCTGCAAGTAGTGTCAGCCTGTGAAGTGTGTCTTAGAAACAATCTTTCAACCACAAACTTGTTCACTCAGGCAATCAAGGAACCGAAGGCTATCCAGGAAAGACTAACAATTAGGTTTCCCTCATATGCCAAGGTCAAAGGAATTCCAACACCTGTTGGTATGGATTGATACTTTCACTAACTGAATAAAGGCCTTCTCCTGCAACACAAAAAAGGCACAACAAGTAATAAAAGTTTTGCTTTATAAAATAATACCCAGGTTTGGTTTACCTAAAATTGTGCAAATTAATAATGGCAAATGGCTGCTTTGACTCTTTCTCTAATAGAACTCCTGGCTGTTAAAAAAGTTTTACAGCTCAAAATAAAGCAGGCTGTCTGCTTATACTCAGCAAAACTCTAAATAATACCTCACAAGCATTAGATGCTTTAAATTTTTTTAAATTAAGTTAGGGCCAAACTCTTGGAAATAGAGCCACCACTGCTCTCCTGCTTCCCCATCACCTGGGTTATGAGAGACTCCCCAACATATATTGTTTACATAGTCAGGGTCTCTCCTAGACTGTTTCACATGTTTGGAAACTGTAGACATTATCTTAAGATGCCATCTTGTTGGTCAGTATAATCTTTGAGTTTTTCTCTTTGTGTCTGCTAATGTTTATGCCACCTCACGCCTGCCAGCCTTCCTGTAAAACCATACTGTGGGCCACTCGAACAATCCTTGAGTAGACTCTAACTGCTGTACCCCTACACCGTCCCTTATCAGCTTGAAGAAACCAGAACGGTCATCATCCCTGTTCCCTAATGGCAGTTAGGGGCCCTGTTCCAGGGGGAGGAATGAATAGGAAAAGAGTTAACATGAGGCAGGGAGAGATAAGGGACCTTCAGGGAGGCAGACTGCAGCTGCAGGTGGGAGGCTGAAGAAGCAGATGTGATTTTCCCCTTATAAAATCCTTTTTGGGTGCCCTCCTTCCATTATCAAGGGTACAAGGCGGGGAATGTAAATGAGACAGACAATCTAACCCTAAGACAACAGATGCGGGGCCTTGGTTCTACCCTAACCATCTTACACCCCTGGGTCTGGGAGCGATTACCTGTGAGTCTGACCGCAGACGCTCACCCCTTTAAACCAGGAGATGCGATATGGATAAAGGAGTGAAACGTCCAACCCCTAACACCCCTCTGGAGGGGTCCCTTCACTGTCATTTTGTCCACCCCTACTGCAGTAAAGGTGGCTGAGGTAGGTCCCTGGATTCATCACAGCAGAGTGAAGTCCGCATCTCGAAACTGGGAGTGCCTTCCTGATCCATCAATGCCTTGCAAGCTGACCATATGGAAGAAGCAATCTGCAACCCCAGAGGCTCTGGGAGACCGCAGCCCTGCTTCAGTCACTCTGGAAGCTGACTGATCTAGGCACGGCAGAAGCTTGAGGAATGGACGGTCCGGTGAAACAGAAGACTGTCCTTATTTTCTATGCTTCCTTACTGTGACGCACTGTCACGCCTTGTTTCTCACCGTTATTGTGATTCTTGCTCTACTCTTTGCCATAGGATTGGCCGAGGCTGACCCGGAAATGTGGGGAGAGTTTTCTATTAGCACTCACCTTCCTCTTGGGGATAGGATACTTCATTGGTACCAACATGGGGAAACAATGGCCATAAGGGACTAGAAAATTAGATTCCCACAAACCTTATAGTGAAACAAAATACCCCAGTCCTACTACCGGGGTCTGGCTCCTCAAAAGCTCAATTATTGGGAAAAAATAATTATTGGTGGAAAAAAAGTTCATCATCGTCTCTGTTAAAAACTTAACATACCTAGGCCAAAGATTTTATAACCGAACTGCCCGGAAAATCCAATCAATGGTGGGGGACTCCAGACCACCTTGAGCCAGATCCCCATTCCTTGTCTAACTTCTCTCATCTCTGAGAGGCCTGGGACAATGTCGATGCAGCCATCAAATGGCAGGCCCAGGTGGACTATACTAGATTATGTGGAAGGACAGCCTATATAGTACTTCCCTCCGTCTGGTCAGGGTCATATGTACTGAAAACTATTCATCCATCTTTCTTCCTGCTCTCACTTGCTAGAGGGAAACATTTGGGAGTCCAAGTGTATGGGGACAGGGAGACTCAAAAGAAGCAGTGTGCCTTACAAACTGGCAATTAAAAAGATAATAAATGGCTTCCTGAGTGTATAATCCAATATTATGGCCCTGCCACCTGGGCAGAGGATGGTCCCGGGGCTACCACACTCCCATTTACATGCTAAACCATATGATTAGAGTGCAAGCAGTTGTAGAAATTACAACCAATGAAACTGCCAGGGCTCCTAACTTACTAGCCAAGCAACAAACCAAATGGGCAATGCTATCTATCAAAATCGCTTGGACTTAAATTATCTGCTTGCTTCTGAGGGAGGAGTTTGTAAAAAGTTTAACTTAAGCAACTGCTGCCTACAGATAATGAGAAAAATACATAGAAGAGATCACAGAACAAATGAAAAGGACTGCTCATGTCCCCGACCAGGCCTGGAATGGTCAAAACCCCAGGGAATTATTTGGAGGATTCTCAACTGTCAGGGGATTCAAAACTCTCATAAAAATTATCCTCCTAATTCTGGGAGGGTGCTTAATCCTACCTTCCTTAGCTCCCCAGTCTGCCTCCAGTCTCACTGAGGCCATGATTACAAAAAAAAAAAAAAAAGACAGCACTCATGTAATGGTGTTATAAAAATATAAACCTCTAAACCAAGATGATGCTCTTTGACCCAAAACAGAGGGGTCTGAGCATGAAAGGGGGGAATATGGTAGGGTCCCCTCCCTAAAGAAAGAAAAAAAAACCCTCAAGGCAATCTGACTATATGCTTATGACAACATCCCTCAGGACCTTGTAACATGAGACCACTTAATCAGACTGCATGTTTGTGTGTTACCATATATGGAAGACAAAGAAGTAAAAAATACATTAAAAACTATGCCATGTGGCACTGGGGCCTCAGTTCTTCTGGTAAGAACCCAACTAAGCAGTGCCCCAGGAATAAAGTTGCTTCCTGGAAGGCAAAGCCTGGTATCATGACTCTGTGTGAGAATCCTGCTACAGTGGAGGAAGGAAAACATTCACCTACTACTAGGCTTAATTTTTGCATACGTGCTGGGTTTAAAAACTAGGTAATTAGCAACCCCGAGGTAATGGCTATTTTTCTGTTGATTCATTTTACCAATCACTTAGAAAGGATCTGAACTTGAGTAGCCAACATATGTATCAAATATCACAATCAGAATATTTTCCTAGAGCAAAGAAGCAAAATTAATTTTTTCCACAAGTAGAAAAAAATTATATAATAATGTTCTAAATTTTCAAGAGTTTTAAATTCCTTATCATGTTAAACCAGGTATTAATGTTAAGGAAGATAAACAGAACCAGTGAAATAATTTCTATCTAATGTCAAAAAATATTGACCCTCACACTAAGTTTATTGTAAGTTCCTTTTCATCTCAGTTTGCATTCCTTCAACATACAATAACTAAGGCTGTAGGGAATTAATCAGTGGCATGCAACAGAAGGGAAAACCATTTAGGGGACTAAAAAACCTTCCTGTAACCATCCTTTTTTTACTTTACATTTTAGTTTTTATTAAAAATTTTTTTTCTCACATTTATTTGAGAGAGAGAGTGTGAGTAGGCAGAGGGGCAGAGGGAGAGAAAGAATCTTTAGCAGACTCCACGCTCAGCACGGAGCCCGATGCAGGGCTCCATCCCACGACCCTGGGATCATGACCTGAGCCAAAATCAAGAGCTGGATGCTCAACTGAGCCACCCAGGTGCCCCCCTTGTAAGCATCCTTAACAATAGGATGGACCATGGTCATAGAAGCCTGAAATTTTCTTTCTAACACTCAATTTTACTCTGAAAACTGATCAGAAAACATGATTACTAGTACTGTAAAGAGTTTCCATGATAACTTTATAGACTTCATTAAAAATGACAGCTTTCATATAAAGGAAAAACTCAGTCTGTCTCCTGTGTGTCTCCTTTATTATTCACACAAAACACTTCACTTCTGATACTTCTGGTCACCAAATGGGTGGTTTTTCCCCACAATAAGCAATTCTCTGTGACATCAGCTGGGTGCCCTACAATTTAATTCAATTGTGACATTACTCACCCAGAGACAGTATCAGATCCCACAGGTTAAGGGCTCGGTCTCACAAGACTGTCCTCTCCCCCCACCCCATACATGCGTGCGCACACACACACACACACACACACACACACACGCCAGATGCCAGGTGCACCCGTTATCACCTGTGCCTCTGACCAACCAGCTATTTGCAGCACCCCCTCCTTAGGTTCTATTAATTTGCTACAGCGGCTCACAGAACTCAGGGAAAAACTTACCTATGTTTACGGTATTAAAGAATGTAAAGGATGCAGATAAACAGCCAGATGAAGAGATACACAGGGAACTTGTGTCCCTGCAGAGTTGGGGAGCCCTACCCTCCAGTGTAGATGTGTTTATCCACCTGGAAGCTGTCTGAACCCCACACTACAGGAGTTTGATGGAGGCTTCCACACGAGGCATGATCAATTTTTAACTCTATTTCCAGCGCTTCTCTCTTCTCTGGAGGTTGAGGTTTGGAGCTGAAAATTCCAAGCTTCTAATCATGACTTGGTCTTTCTGGCGACCAGCCCTCATCCAGGAGCCACCCAGGGTCACTTCATTAGAACAAAAGACACTTCTGGTGCTGCTACCACTTAGGAATTTACAAGGGTTTTAGGAGCTTTGTGTCAGGAACTGGGGGCAGAGAGCAATATATGTATTTTCCATTTCCTCAGATTTCATAAAAAAAAACATAGCTATATTTTCAATTTTCAGTATATATATTTCAAATTAATTCAAAACACTGACTTTATCACCATGACAGAAAAATTCAAATTTATAAAACTCTGTATTATACTGTGTCAAAAGAAATAAAATAAACTGAAATGTGAACTAAAGGTTAAATAAATAAATAAATGTTTACCCTCTCTCTGGGGTGTTGTCCAAAGAAATCTGGATGTACTGCAAAATAGAATGGCCTCAAGGCATTGACTGCTTCAGCTCCAGATAAAGCTCTTGAGTAGAGAAACCAGTGTGGAAATATCTTCTCCAGACATAACCTTTTAAAAAGATTCAGATTTATTATATCAAGGCACTGACACACACACACTCAGATCCTCAATGCATAAAGTGACAATAACATCAAAATTATTATGTATGGAAGATACCATAGAAACAAGACAGAAACCAAAACTGTGGTTTTCTGAAATATATAAAAGTTTTGACAAGCAAATGTCCACGTCTGAAATAAATAAGTTGCGGGGATGTGATGTACAACATAGGCAATATAGTCAATAATATCAGAACAACTTTGTATGGTGACGGATGGTTAACTATGCTTATCAGGGAGATTATTTAATAATGTATAAAAACACGACTCATGATGTACACTTGAAACTAAGGATACTGTATGTCAATTATACTTAAAAAGAATTTAAAATTAAGAAATATATTAAAGTTTTAACAAGCAGCGAGTACCACGTGGCTTCTAAAAACAGTGATTTTAAATTCTTCTGGTGCAATATGAAAAAATAATATCAATTAATAATGAAATTTCCAAATTTTCCCTCAAAGCCTATTATGAAATACTAAATGGCATTACTACAGATGATGACAATTTTCTATAACATTTTTTTCTTCAGATAAAAAAAACTCAATATCCAATAATATAATCTTTTCTTTATAGTGAAAAATATTTTGAAAATTATAATGCTTAAAAAGAGATACAAGATGTCCCTTGGTTTACTTCCTCATTGCTAGCATGCTAAAATTATTTTAGTTGGATAACTTAACATTCTCATTCTTAGATTCTGGCATAACTCACCTAGGAGTGTTTTTTTAAAGTGTAGTTTTAAATCCAAATGAAAATATTTGCAATTTTGGGGAAGCACTTCCACGACATCTATTTTTGAACATTACAATTTTACCTTTTCCATTCCATAATGGTCTATAAAGAAGTCTAAATATTAGGCACATTTTTGTCTTAATACATTACCTCATAGATAATTGAGCATGAGTGTTGTCTCATACAGTATTGAATCTATAGAAAGGTTTTATATTTTTAAAATGAGAGATTATCGAATCATTTATGAGATTTTGCTAACAATCTGGAGACCACCAGCATATTTTCAGATTACCTTTGGTTTTGTTTTGGGGTTTTTTTTTGCATATATTTGACCCTTTTACAAAGTCAGTATATGTAGGCTGTGTACAAAGGACTACAACAGGAGCCTGAACAATAAAGGAAACAGTAAACAGGTACCCGAGTCCTCAAAGTGAGGCAGCATGAGTAAAGATTGGTGATGGCTCCACTCAGTCCCCATTTGAGTTTCAGTTCTCATTTCTAAGTGTCTCACGGACACTTAGCTGTCCTGTCAGCCTGTCAAATTCTGTGTCTTTAAAAAGGAATAGAGATCACTGTCTTCCTTCTAATCTCTGCCTGGATACAGAACGCAAGGAAGCAGTTCAATCCAGGATTATCTTCCTTATTTCTGTCATTCGGGTACCACTGTTCTCAGAGTTGCCAAAGCACAAAGCTGCAGAGGTACCACTGCCCAAAGCAGTTCACACCCCCACCCCATTTTGGGGTGCTCTGGAAGTGGGTTATTTCTTCTCACTTTACAGTGTCCCTGGAAACCGTTCCTTCTTTCCATTTTCTGTGCTCCCCATTTATCACCACAGGGTTGGACTGCATAGCCTCACCATCCGTCTACCCCCCAGTCTTATCCCTACCATATTACATACAGGTTAATTTTCCTGAAATTCCACTACCACTGTATTCCCTGCTAAAACACCTCTGCTGGTGTTTCAACTCCTGCTGAATAAACTCCACTTCTTAGGCTGGTATTCAAGTCCTCTGTAACCATTTCCAATCTGTCTTTACAACTTGACCTCCTACCACTTCTTTAGACACCTCAGGTCAACTCTCAGTGATCTTTCTCATTCTTCCCTTTCTTCTGCGTGGTTTCTAAGCCCTAAACACGCTCCCTGTGCCTTAGTTCCATCTACCCAAACAGTACTCACTCACTAAACAATTATTGTGTAAGTGCTACGTGCCAGAAGGCAAGATGCCCGTTTCCCCCAGATACTTCCCTTTAGTATCCTCACTATAAACAGTCTTCCCTTCTTCTAATCTCTAAAAACAGAAACTGTGGACCCAGCATATTTGGAGCACCATACCATAACGTGTGAGAGATGTTTCCATTTGTTCTCTTCCTCCACCCACACTCATCCTCCTCAGCTATCATGCCCCCTTGAAGGCTGTAAACATGGTTTACATGTGTACTTGCCGTTGTTCGGTTCGTTAGTTGGCATCTGCTGAAAAGCACTAGCCAAACACACTTAGATGTGCGAGAGAAGTGCTGGCAAAGGGAGAAGGGAGGGAGAACTTTCAAACCAGGAGTTAGGTCTGACACCTGTAGGGGAGAGGGGAGGCAGGACTGGGTAGGAAGTCTTGGGCTGCAGCACAGTTCCAAGAAGCGCTCAGGTAGGCCAGTGGAGTGTCCTTGGGCCAAAGATGCCCACTGGCAGAGTCCTGTGTCTTGCTGGAGTGAGCCTGACTTAGTATTCCTGCTTTGCTTGGTCACTGACAGCCAGGAAAGCGTGGCTTCGGGACAAATCCTTTGGTGGACCCGGAGAGGCCAGAGAGCTCAGTGGGCATCTTATAACCACCACAGCACAGGGTCTGGCACAAGTATTATTGTTTTTATTTTTAAAATTTTTTTAAATGTTTATTTATTTTTGAGAGAGAGAGACAGAGACAGAGAGGGTGAGCGGGGGAGGGGCAAAGAGAGAGGGAGACAATCTGAAGCAGGTTCCAGGCGCTGAGCTGTCAGAACAGAGCCCAGTGTGGGGCTCAAACTCATGAACCACGAGCCAAACTCATAACCTGAGCCAAAGTCGGACACTTAGGTGCCCCAAGTATTATTTTTAATGTACGTTAAATGAATGTATAGTCAGTTTTTAATGAAAGGAAACAAAACAATCAAGGAAAGGTAAATGGAAAACAATATTATACTGCTTGAAATCGAGCAGATTCAGCACATGAAAATCTGAAATTGCAAGATATTAAGGAAAAGATTAGATTTTGTAGGCCACGTGGCCTGTATTACAACTATCTTCCTTTGCTGCTATAGCAGGAAAGCAGCCACAATGAGCACGTGAATGAGTGTAGCTGCGGTCACAGAACTTCACTCACATAAGTAGGCAGTGGGCCCGTCTGCCTCATGGACTATACTTTGCTGACCTTTGCACTAGAGGAAGCATCCCAAGTACATTAAAAAATACGTGCACAATTTCTTTCTAATTTTTGTGGAACAGACTATGCAAGAGAGAGATCTGTCAAATTATTTGCACTTTTCCAAAAGGAAAGTTATCCTACCTATAAGAGCAAAGCTGCTTTGAGTTAAATGCAGAGCCATTAACAACACGTCAGGGGATTAGGTCCTAAAGAATGTCACTACTGGTATCTGTTTTGCATATGATGTGATTTCTTTTTTTTTTTTTTTTCAACGTTTATTTATTGTTGGGACAGAGAGAGACAGAGCATGAACGGGGGAGGGGGAGAGAGAGAGGGAGACACAGAATCGGAAACAGGCTCCAGGCTCCGAGCCATCAGCCCAGAGCCTGACGCGGGGCTCGAACTCCCGGACCTCGAGATCGTGACCTGAGCTGAAGTCGGACGCTCAACCGACTGCACCACCCAGGCGCCCCGCGTGATTTCTAATTAACAAAGAGTTTGCACTGCAGTTACTCCAGGGCAGTGTTCATCATGATGCATAGCACTGTAAAATAAACTTACTCATTAAAAAAGAGAGGATGCACAATAGAAAATATCACTGGATACATATTTTTTAATGTTTTGTTTTTGAGAGAGAGAAAGAGAGAGAGAGAGGTGTGACCCAGCGTGAGAGGGGGAGGGGCAGAAAGGGAGGGAGACTGAATCCGAAGCAGGCTCCAGGATCTGAGCTGTCAGCACAGAGACATCATACCCTGAACTGAAGTCGGAAGCTTAACCGACTGAGCCACTCAGACGCCCCAATATCACTGGATATTTTCTCAGGCTCAGTTGGTTAAGCCTCTGACTTCAACTCAGCTCCTGGTTTCAAGGTTGGCGGCTTTGAGCCCTGTATCCGACTCTGTGCTTACAGTGTGGAGCCTGCTTGGGACTCTTTCTCTCCCCATCTCTTTCTCTGCCCCTCCCCAACTTGTGTGCGCGTGCATGCTCTCTCTAAATAAATAAATAAACTTTAAAAAAAAAAGAAAATATCACTGGGTAACTATTGTCATGAAACTTGTATTTTAAGGATTATGATTAAAATACTGTTTTCTGAAGGCTGGAATAAAAACAAGCTGGAAAAGCGTGGCTCTATTCTACAACCACTACTATTCACTGCCTGTCAAAGGCATGGAGTGAGGAGGCAACCATCACTGAAGGGAATGGTCCATGAGATGTTACAGAACCCATTCCTCCAGGCTCCTATGGTCTCTCCTGTATCAGAGCATGAAAACACAATACTTTAGCCTGGTTTTCTGTGGTTGAATATTATTAAAAATACCACACCATGAAGAATGTCTCCTCATCTGCAGAAGAACAGTTTTTCAGGGCACTGTATCCCACAGTTGCTTTGTTTCCCTGCCACTCCCCCTCCCCCTTCATCTCTTCACAGTTGTGTCAGGAATTCTGTCAGAGAAAGTCTCCCTTTGTTTGAGAATCTTTGTTATTTACAACTTGGTGGAAAAAGTGTTTCCTCTAAACAACTTCCTTTTGCCAGGAACTATTTACTTACACAGAATAGTTATTTAAAGGAACTAATTACTGCCAAGTATGTTTCAGAAAACTAAAACTTCACATATTTTTATGTAGCAGGTCAAACTGTCTTGTAGTTATATATTTTGAGCCAAATGAACAATATTTTCCCCTTTTTTGACTTGGCTACCAAGAAGCCAGGACTGAATTTGATGTCTGAGTAATTGTTGACCAGTTCTGTTTTGTTTTTTTTTTAATTCTTAATGTTTATTTATTTTTGAGAGAGATAGAGTGTGAGTGAGGAGGGGCAGAGAGAAAGGGAGACATAGAATCCGAAGCCGGCTCCAGGCTCTGAGCTGTCAGCACAGAGCCCGACATGGGGCTCAAACTCACGAACCTCGAGATCATGACCTGAGCCAAAGTCAGATGCTTAATCAGTTCTGCTTTTTAATATGATTTTTTTTCTCTACAGGGCTTTTGATCTCTTTCAATTATACTATATATGCCTATTATACAATGTCAATTAAATTCATATATTTGAACTCAAATCCTTTCTTGAAGTAGGATTTAGATTATATATCATTAGTAGCAAATACAGTAATCAAACGATCTTACTATACAATTAAATACAATTTAAATGTAAAGTGGTTTTCCATATGACAGCATAGACTTGAGGGCAACATGACAAAAACTGTGCTAAGGACAATCTTTATCTTTTCTTCTCTTAAATTTTTCATACCGAACTATTCTGAAACATGGTATTTTTTTTTCAGCTTCTGCCCTGAATGAACTCTTGGAGGGTCTGGATGTTAATATGAATTTTCTTTTTCTTTTTTCGTTCCTGCCCTCCATCATAATATAATTTTAGAATTTGAAAAATAAAAATAAATTAAAATTATCCAAATGCATAACAGATACCCCCACCCACACTATTTACAGATTGGACCACACAGCTTACCTTCTCACCGGTCTCAGGTGGCAAAACATTTCTGAATATATGTATATACATCAACTGCCAGCCATCCATTAATCACCTAAAAAGTTAAGCAGATACAAGTAATGAATAAATGGAATTTGAAATTAAAAATTACCATTTATATTAGCATCCCCCACTCCCAATATGAAATGCTTATCCATAAATCTAACAAAATATGTACAAGATCTATGAGTAAAACTGTGAAATTGATGATGAAATCAAAGAATTAAATAAATGGATATCCTATGCACATGAATAGGAAGACTCAATATTGTCAAGATATCACTACTTTCCAACTTGATCTATAGGACAATAGATGAAATCTATAGATTCAGTGCAATCCCAATCAAAACTCCAGTAAGTTATTTTATGGATATTGGAGGTTCTTCAAAAAGTTAAAAGTAGAACTACCCCAGAACCCAGCAATCACACCATTAGATATTTACCAAAGGATAAAAAAATACAGATTTGAAGGGGCACATGCATCCTGATGTTTATAGTAGCATCATCAACAATAGCCAAACTATGGAGAGAGTCCAAATGTCCATCAAGTGATGAGTGGATAAAAAAGATGTGGTACACACACACGTAGGAATATTACTCAGCCATCAGAAAGAATGCAACCATGTGGATGGAGCTAGAATGTATTATGCTAAGAGAAAGAAATCAGAGAGAGAAAAATACCATATGATTTCATCACTCATATGTGCAATTTAAGAAACAAAACAGACCAAGAAAAAAAAAAAGAGAAACAAAATAGATAAACATATGGGATGGGGGAAGAAAAAGAGGAGAGAGGGAAACAAACCACAAGAGACTCTTAATGATGGAGAACAAACTGAGGGTTGATGGAGGGAAGTGGGTAGGAGATAGGCTAGATGGATATTAAGGAGGGCACTTGTGATGAGCACTGGGTGTTGTATGTGGGTGATGAATCACTGAATTCTACTCCTGAAACCAATATTGCACTGTATGTTAACCAAAATTTAAAAAAAAGAAAGAAAGAAACCAGCATACAGATGTCTAAAGAAGCTTTATTCATAATTGCCAAAACTGGGGAGCAACCAAGATGTTCTTCAGAAGGTGAATGGATAAACTGTGGTACATTCAGACAATGGAATATTATTCAGCACTAAAAAGAAAAAAAGCCATCAGGCCATGAAAAGATGTGGAAGAAGCTTCCAAAGCTATAGTAATTAAAACAGTATACTGACATAAAAATAGACATATAGATTGATGTGACAGAATAGAGAGTCTCAAAATAAGCCCATGCATATATGGTTAATTAATTTATGACAAAGGAGCCAAGACTATACCAAGGGGAAAGGACATTTTCTTCAAGAAATGATGCTGGGAAAATTGGACAGACATATACAAAAGAATGAAATTGGACCCCTGTCTTATACCATACACAAAAATTAATTCAAAATTAATGATTTGAACATAAGACCTAAAAGCATAAAACTCCTAGAAGAAAACAAAAGTGGCCAGCTCTTTGACAATGATATTTTTGAATATGACACCAAAAGCAAAAGCAACAAAAGCAAAAATAAACAAGACAATATCAAACTAAAAGGAAAGCATCAACAAAATGAAAAGGCAACCTCCTGAATGGGAGAAAATCATTGCAAAGCATAAATCTGATAAGGGGCCAATATCAAAATGTATAAAGAACTCAACTCAATAGCAAACAAACAATCTGATTAAAAAAACCTGAATAGACATTTTGTAAAGACATACTGATGGGCAACAGACATATGAAAAGATGCTCAACCTCACTAATTTCAGGGAAATGCAAATCAAAACCACAATCTGATATCACTTCACGCCTGTTAGAATGGTTATTATAAAAAAGGCAAGAAATAACAAGGTTGGTGAGGACGTGAAGAAAAGAAAACCCCTGTACACAGTTGGTTGGAATGTAAATTGGTGTAATCACTATGGAAAATAGTATGGAGTTTCCTCAAAAAATGAAAAATAGAATTACCATATGATCCAGTAATTACTTTACTGGTTATTCAAAGAAAACAAGAACACTAATTAAAAAAGATAAAAGCACCTCTATATTTGCTAAAGCATCATTTAGAGTAGCCAAGATATGGACACAATCCAAGTGTCCATTGGTTGAATGAATGGATAAAGACATTGTAGTACACACACACACACACACACACACACACACACACACACACAGAAGAATATATTATTCAGCCATAAAAAAGAATGAAATGCTGCCATTTGCAACAACATGGATGGACTTCAGGGATCATATGCAAAGTGAAATAAGTCAGACAAAGAAAGACAAAAACTATATGACCTGTCTTATGTGTGGGATCTAAAAAAAATAAAAAGAAAAAACCCATCAAGCTCAGAGATAAAGAGAACAGATCGGTGGCTGCAAAGGGTGGGGTGGGGGTGGGGGGAAGAAATGGATGAGCTGTCCTTTTTTTAGTTTACATAAATTCAATATAAAATTTTTAAAAGTTTAAAAAAGAAAAATGAGCTATCAAACCATGAAAAGATGTGGAAGAAAAAGTGACAGAAGCCAATCTACAAAGATTATGTACAGTGTGATTCCAACCATATGACATTCTGGAAAAGGCAACACTATGGAGACAGTCAAAAGTTCAGTGGTTGCCAGAGGTTGGAGGGAGAGAAGGATGAACAGGTGGAGCACAGAGGATTTTTAGGACAGTGAAACTACTCTCTGTACTACCATGGCAGACACACGTCATTATACTTTCGTCAAAACCCATGGAATGTACAACACCAAGAGTGAACCCTAATGTAAGCTGTGGATTTTGGGTGGTAATGATGTGTCACTGTAGGTTCAAACTGTAACAAACGTACCATGCAGGTGTGGAAGACTGTGTGTCAGGGACAGAAGGTATATGGGAACTCTATACTTTGCTCAATTTTGCTGTGAACCTAAAAGTGCTCTAAAAAATAGTGTATTTTTTGGGAAGCCTGGGTGGCTCAGTCGGTTGAGTGGCCGACTTCGGCTCAGGTCACGATCTCACAGTCCGTGAGTTCGAGCCCCACATCGGGCTCTGTGCTGACAGCTCAGAGCCTGGAGCCTGTTTCGGATTCTGTGTCTCCGTCTCTCTGACCCTCCCCTGTTCATGCTCTGTCTCTCTCTTGTCTCAAAAATAAATAAACGTTAAAAAAAATTAAAAAAAATTAAAAAAATAGTGTACTTTTTAAAAAGGTAAGCAGATAAAAGGGGGAAGATTTTAATCACATGAACTTTTCCAACAATTTAGATCATAGGAAGATGTTCAACTATAGTATGATATCCACGTCAACTGACATAGTGATTTAAAAAAATCCTAAGAGGAAGAAAAATCGTATGAGCAGTCCCTTAATAAGTATTGAAATGCCCTATTCACCCAATAATCACCAAGTAAAACATTCCTTTTCTCCCTATTATCAAGCTCTTAGCTGTCTTACTCCCTATTATTCCACTCTTCCAGGCATCTGTTCAGCAGCATTATTCTCTCAAACAAACCATTACATGGCTAAAGTCCTAGTCCATCAAATCTTGAGCATTAAGTATGTTTAAAAAATATTTTCATGATGTAGTTAATATACCTGAACCAAGGTAATGTAATGAAGCATATCTGCCATTAATAAAATGACAGAAATATGTATTTTAAAGACAAATCGAGAATTACCTTGAAAAATTTATGTATTCAAACAACAATGGATACTTTACTTTCTGGTTAATTGGTGTGGCAAGAGTCTCTGGAATGCAGAATGTGTTAGACATATTCATTTCAATGTTTAAAAAGATGATTTTACTTAACCATCTACCTTTATATTTTGTTTGAGACAAATACACAGATACAGGAGACACTCCTACCATTTTGAAGATTTCTGAGATGAAATGGAGGAAAAAGAACCATTTGGGCTATCTAAAAGTTCAGTGCAATCTGTGATGGACTGAATTCTCACAAAATTTTCTCAAGAAGTAACCAGAATAATCTAATCTCAGTTAAGATGGCACAGATAGAAGGCTCAAAGCCTGCAAAGACCAGAAGGATATACATAGCCAATCTTTAACTGGCTACCTGTAGGTAGTAAGATATTAAGTGCTTTAATTTTATTTCCTGGTTTACTTACAATGAACACGTGGCATACATTCTTAATTGTTTTTAATCAATGCTTTTAACATTCACATTTAATGAAGAAAATGAGTATAGCAGGAAAGAGGGTTGTTCACTCAGTATTTAAGACAGGACCCTAACCCTGGAATATCTGTCCAAAGACATTCCTGGACTGTAGTCCCAATTTAGCTCAAGAAGAAACAGCTCACCACACTCACACATAATGAATTCATTTTTATATTATTATTTTTTTAAGTTTATTATTTTTTTTTAGTAATCTCTACACCCAATGTGAGGCTTGAACTTAAAACCGTGAGATCAAGAGTCCCATGCTCTTCTGACTGAGCCAGCCAGGCGCTCAGTTTTTATATTATTAAGAACATTTATGCCACTTAATGGCAAAGATACTACTAAATGAGCTAAAACTGTGGGTAAGAAATGAGGAATAATACTTGAGAGGCAAATGATCATCTAAGAATACAGATGGGAAACAGATGAAATACACAACCATGCTCTAACCAATATCCATTATTCAGCATAAAATGATCTGAAAGCACCCTTGAAAAGCCAGAATTACTAAACACCACAAAGCACCTCTGTCTACAACACAACAGTGCAACCTGTTTTGTCTTTTGCAGCAATATCTTAGAAGTTCATAAAATCGAAATGTCTACATCCAATGAATAATGTAGGTGATCCAGAGGACATGCTCTCCTACACATTTTCAAAAGCAAGACATTAAAACACAACACTGAAAAGAAACTGTTATGATAGCTGATTTGAAATAAATGTTTTGAATTTTGAAGTTAAAGGACACCATAAAGATAATTTAAAAATCTGAAATGAATTTAGGAAAGACTAGCTGTTTCAATTTGATTCAAAAAGTGTTTTAGAGGCAGATAGCCAAGTTACACTAAACACTTATGAATAAGATTTCCTAGGAAAAGTAGCTCATTTATCACAGAAAGCAGTTTTGTAACTTCAGAGTCAGCTTGGAATTGATCTCCAAAGAATCACCAACAGCAAAATTGCAAAAACTACAGAATGTGACCTTAATGATTTTCTTTATTTTTGTATTATGAAATTTATTGTCAAATTGGTTTCCATACAACATCCAGTGCTCATCCCAACAGGTGCCCTCCTCAATACCCATCACGCACCCACCCCTCCTTCCCACCCCCCATAAACCCTGTTTGTTCTCAGTTTTTAGGAGTCTCTTATGTTTTGGCTCCCTCCCTCTCTAACCATCATTTTTTTCTTCCCCTCCCCCATGGTCTTCTGTTAAGTTTCTCAGGATCCACATAGGAGTGAAACCATATGGAATCTGTTCTTCTCTGTATGATTTATTTCACTTAGCATCACACTCTCCAGTTCCATCCATGTTGCTACAAAAGGCCATATTTCACTTTCTCATTGCCACATAGTACTCCATTGTGTATATAAACCACAATTTCTTTATCCATTCGTCAGTTGATGGACATTTAGGCTCTTTCCATAATTTAGATATTGTTGAGAGTGCTGCTATAAACATTGGGGTACAAGTGCCCCTATGCATCAGCACTCCTATATCCCTTGGGCAAATTCCTAGCAGTGCTACTGCTGGGTCATAGGGTAGGTCTATTTTTAATTTTGTGAGGAACCTCCACACTGTTTTCCAGAGCGGCTGCACTAGTTTGCATTCCCACCAACAGTGTAAGAGGGTTCCCGTTTCTCCACATCCTCTCCAGCATCTATAGTCTCCTGTTTTGTTCATTTTAGCCACTCTGACTGGCATGAGGTGATATCTGAGTGTGGTTTTCATTTGTATTTCCCTGATGAGGAGCGATGTTGAGCATCTTTTCATGTGCCTGTTGGCCATCCGGATGTCTTCTTTAGAGAAGTGTCTATTCATGTTTTCTGCCCATTTCTTCACTGGGTTATTTGTTTTTCGGGTGTGGAGTTTGGTGAGCTCTTTATAGATTTTTGGATACTAGCCCTTTGTCCGATATGTCATTTGCAAATATCTTTTCCCATTCCGTTGGTTGCCTTTTAGTTTTGTTGGTTGTTTCCTTTGCTACGCAGAAGCTTTTTATCTTCATGAGGTCCCAACAGTTCATTTTTGCTTTTAATTCCCTTGCCTTTGGGGATGTGTCAAGTAAGAAATTGCTGCGGCTCAGGTCAGAGAGGTTTTTCCCTGCCTTCTCCTCTAGGGTTTTGATGATTTCCTGTCTTACATTCAGGTCCTTTATCCATTTTGAGTTTGTTTTTGTGAATGGTGTAAGAAAGTGGTCTAGTTTCATCCTTCTACATGTTGCTGTCCAGTTCTCCCAGCACCATTTGTTAAAGAGACTGCCTTTTTTCCATTGGATATTCTTTCCTGATTTGTCAAAGATTAGTTGGCCATACTTTTGTGAGTCTAGTTCTGGGGTTTCCATCGTATTCCATTGGTCTATGTGTCTGTTTTTGTGCCAATACCATGCTGTCTTGATGATTACAGCTTTGTAGTAGAGGCTAAAGTCTAGGATTGTGATGGCTCCTGCTTTGCCCTTCTTCGATATTACTTTGGCTATTTGGGGCCTTTTGTGGTTCCATATAAATTTTAGGATTGCTTGTTCTAGCTTCGAGAAGAATGCTGGTGCAATTTTGATTGGGATTGTGTCGAATGTGTAGATTGCTTTGGGTAGTATTGACATTTTAACGATATTTATTCTTCCAATCCATGAGCATGGAATGTTTTTCCATTTCACTGTATCTTCTTCAATGTCCTTCATAAGCTTTCTATAGTTTTCAGCATACAGATCTTTTACATCTTTGGTCAGGTTTATTCGTAGGTATTTTATGATTCTTGGTGCAATTGTGAATGGGATCAGTTTCTTTATTTGTCTTTCTGTTGCTTCATTATTAGTGTATAAGAATTCAACTGATTTCTGTACATTGATTTTGTATCCTGTGACTTCGCTGAATTCCTGTATCAGTTCTAGCAGACTTTTGGTGGGGTCTATCGGGTTTCCCATGTAGAGTATCATGTCATCTGCAAAAAGCGAAAGCTTGACTTAATCTTTGCCAATTTTGATGCCTTTGATTTCCTTTTGTTGTCTGATTGCTGATGCTAGAACTTCTAACACTATGTTAAACAACAGCAGTGAGAGTGGACATCCCTGTCGTGTTCCTGATCTCAGGGAAAAAGCTCTGTTTTTCCCCATTGAGGATGATGTTAGCTGTGTGTGGGCTTTTCATAAATGGCTTTCATGATGTTTAAGTATGTTCCTTCTATCCTAACTTTCTCGAGGGTTTTCATTAAGAAAGGAGGGTGAATTTTGTCAAATCCTTTTTCTGCATCTTTCGATTGACAGGATCATATGGTTCTTATCTTTTCTTTTATTAATGTGATGCATCACATTGATTGATTTGCGAATGTTGAACCACCCCTGCAGCCCAGAAATGAATCCCACTTGATCATGGTGAATAATTCTTTTCATATGCTGTTGAATTCGATTTGCTAGTATCTTGCTTAGAGTTTTTGCATCCATATTCATCAGGGATATTGGCCTGTAGTTCCCTTTTTTTTGCAGGGTCTCTGTCTGGTTTAGGAATCAAAGTAATGCGGCTTCATAGAATGAGTCTGGAAGTTTTCCTTCCCTTCTATTTTTTGGAACAGCTTGAGAAGGATAGGTATTATCTCTGCTTTAAATGTCTGGTAGAATTCCCCTGGGATGCCATCTGGGTCCTGCAGTCTTATTTGTTGGGAGATTTTTGATAACTGATTCAATTTCTTTGCTGTTATGGGTCTGTTCAAGTTTTCTATTTCTTCCCGTTTGAGTTTTAGAAGTGTGTGGGTGCTTAGGAATTTGTCCATTTCTTCCAGGTCGTCCAGTTTGTTGGCATATAATTTTTCATAGTATTCCCTGATAATTGCTTGTATATCTGAGGGATTGGTTGTAATAATTCCACTTTCATTCATGAATTTTTCTATATGGGTCATCTCCCGTTTCTTTTTGAGAAGCCTGGCTAGAGGTTTATCAATTTTGTTTATTTTTTCAAAAACCAACTCTTGGTTTCATTGGTCTGCTCTACAGTTTTTTTAGGTTCTATATTGTTTATTTCTGCTCTGATCTTTATTATTTCTCTTCTTCTGTTGAGTTTGGGGTGTCTTTGCTGTTCTGCTTCTATTTTCTTTAGGTGTGCTGTTAGATTTTGTATTTGGGATTTTTCTTGTTTCTTGAGATAGGCCTGGATTGCAATGCATTTTCCTCTCAGGACTGCCTTTGCTGCATTTCCAAAGCGTTTGGATTGTTGTATTTTCATTTTCGTTTGTTTCCATATATTTTTTAATTTCTTCTCTAATTGTCTGGTTGACCCATTCATTCTTTAGTAGGGTGTTCTTTAACCTCCATGCTTTTGGAGGTTTTCTAGACTTTTTCCTGTGGTTGATTTCAAGCTTCATAGCATTGTGGTCTGAAAGTATGCATGGTATGATTTCAATTCTTGTATATTTATGAAGGGCTGTTTTGTGACCCAGTATGTGATCTATCTTGGAGAATGTTCCATGTGCACTCGAGAAGAAAGTATATTCTGTTGCTTTGGGATGCAGAGTTCTAAATATATCTGTCAAGTCCATCTGATCCAATGTATCATTCAGGGCCCTTGTTTCTTTATTGATCCTGTGTTTAGATGATCTATCCATTTCTGTAAGTGGAGTGTTAAAGTCCCCTGCAATGACCACATTCTTATCAATAAGGTTGCTTATGTTTGTGATTGTTTCACATATTTGGGGCTCCCATATTCACCCCATAGACATTTATAATTGTTAGCTCTTCCTGATGGATAGACCCTGTAATTATTATTATAATTATCTTCTTCATGTCTTGTTACAGCCATTAATTTAAAGTCTAGTTCGTCTGACATAAGTACGGCTACTCCAGCTTTCTTTTGACTTCCAATAGCATGATAGTTCTCCATCCCCTCACTTTCAATCTGAAGGTGTCCTCAGGTCTAAAATGAGTCTCTTGTAGACAGCAAATAGATGGGTCTTGTTTTTTTGTCCATTCTGATACCCTATGTCTTTTGGTTGGAGCATTTAGTCCATTTACATTCAGTGTTATTATTGAAAGATATGGGTTTAGAGTCATTGTGATATCTGTAGCTTTCATGCTTGCAGTGATGTCTCTGGTACTTTGTCTCACAGGATCCCCTTAGGATCTCTTGTAGGGCTGGTTTAGTGGTGATAAATTCCTCCGGTTTTTGTTTGTTTGGGAAGACCTTTATCTCTCCTTCTATTCTGAATGACAGACTTGTTGGATAAAGGATTCTCGGCTGCATATTTTTTCTGTTCATCACATTGAAGATTTCCTGCCATTCCTTTCTGGCCTGCCAAGTTTCAGTAGACAGATCCGTCACAAGTCTTATAGGTCTCCCTTTATATTTTAGAGCATGTTTACCCTAGCTGCTTTCAGAATTCTCTCTTTATCCTTGTATTTTGCCAGTTTCACTGATATGTCATGCAGAAGATCGATTCAAGTTACGTCTGACGGGAGTTCTCTGTGTTACTTGGATTTCAATGCCTTTTTCCTTTCCCAGTTCAGAGACATTCTCAGCTATTATTTCTTCAAGTACACCTTCAGCACCTTTCCCTCTCTCTTCCTCCTCTGGAATCCCAATTATGCGTGCATTCTTTCTTTTTTTTTTTTTTAATTTTTTTTTCAACGTTTATTTATTTTTGGGACAGAGAGAGAGAGCATGAATGGCAGAGGGGCAGAGAGAGAGGGAGACACAGAATCGGAAACAGGCTCCAGGCTCCGAGCCATCAGCCCAGAGCCTGACGCGGGGCTCAAACTCCCAGACCGGGAGATCGTGACCTGGCTGAAGTTGGACGCTTAACTGACTGCGCCACCCAGGCGCCCCATTTTTTAATTATGTCACTTAGTTCTCTAAGTCTCCCTTCATGCTCCTGGATTTTTTTATCTCTTTTTCTCAGCTTCTTCTTTTTCCATAATTTCATCTTCTATTTCACCTATTCTCTCCTCTGCCTCTTCAATCCAAGCTGTGGTCGCCTCCATTTTATTTTGCACCTCATTTATAGCATTTTTTAGCTCCTCATGACTGTTTCTTAGTCTCTTGATCTCTGTAGCAATAGATTCTCTACTGTCCTCTTTACTTTTTTTCAAGCCCAGTGATTAATTATATGAGTATTACTCTAAATTCTTGTTCCATTATATTGCTTAAATCGTTTTTGATCAATTCGTTAGCTGTCGCTACTTCCTGGAGTTTCTTTTGAGGAGAGTTCTTCCATTTTGTCATTTTGGGTATTCCCTGGTGGCTCCAAACTACAGGTCACTTCCCCTGTACTGTCTGGAGAAACTTGTGTTGGTGGGCGGGGCCACAGTGAGACCTGATGTCTGCCCCCAGCCTACCACTGGGGCCACAGTCAGACTGGTGTGTACCTTCTCTCTCCCAGGGGCAGGACTCACTGTGGAGTGGTGTGGCTCCTGTCTGGGCTGCTTGCACCCTGCCAGGCTTGTGGTGCTGCTTTGATGGGATCTGGCCAAGGGCGTATTAGCCGGTGGATCCGCAAGGTGCACAGGGGCGGGAGGGGCAGGCTCAGCTCGCTTTGCCTTCGGTGGTCTGCTTTGGGAGGGGCCCTGTGGCACCGGGAGGAGGCAGACCCGTCGGAGGGATGGATCCACAGAAGCACAGTGTTGGGTGTTTGTGCTGTGCAAGCAAGTTCCATGATGGGAACTGATTCCCTTTGGGATTTTGGCTGGGGGATGGGCGAGGGAGATAGCGCTTCCCAGCACCTTTGTTCCCCGCCAAGCTGAGCTCTGTCCTCTGGGGCTCAACAACTCTCCCTCCCGCTCTCTGAGCAGAGCTGTTGACTTACAACATATCAGATGTTAAGTCCCACTGGCTGTCAGAGCACACTCTGTGCGGCCCCTCCGCTTTTGCAAGCCAGACTCCAGGGCTCTGCATTGCTGGGCGGGCTGCCCCTCTGCTGCCCTGGCTCCCTCCCACCAGTCTGTGTAGCGCGCACTGCCTCTCTGCCTTTCCTACCCTCTTCCGTGGGCCTCTCGTCTAAGCTTGGCTCCGGAGAGTCCGTTCTGCTAGTCTTCTGGTGGTTAGCGGGGCAAATTAGGCAGATGTGGGTGGAATCTAAGCGATCAGCAGGACACGGTGAGCCCAGCGTCCTCCTATGCTGCCATCTTCCTGTCTTCCCTTAATGACTTTCAAACATGGAACAAAAAGTATGTTATACAGAGAATTTTTTGTTTGTGCAGAGAATTTATGTTGCATGTTTTAGAAGCATTTCCATAAAAAATAAGGCAAAAAAAAGTTTCTGTACCTAAAGTACTGGTTTTCAGTTGTACAGAAAAATTATATATTCAATGTCCACTCTGTAATCACATGGCAAATTTACTACTGAGCAATGACTAATAAAGGACATTAATACTTAGAAATGGGACAACGGATTCCCCCAAAGAAAATAAAATGTTCCTAAATACAAATCTGAACATCACATCATGGTTTCTAGATTTAGGGAGAACTTAAAAAAAAAAAGTTGGACTGTTACAGGTTAAAAGTTAGGTGCTTTCTGCCTGCTTTTTTGGTGAGTAGGCAATTTCCTTAAAAGGTGCACATGGCACTAAAACGATTTCAAATCTAGGCCACCTAATAAGGTAGCCACCTAAAGCCACCTTCCCCAAAGGCCTTAATGGTCTCACAGGTAGAAAATTTTGCGGCAGGGAATGTAATAGACTCTGGTGTGTGTGTGTGTGTGTGAGAGAGAATGTGTGGCTCAGCCAGCCTTGCTGATTTCGAGTTTGTGGCTCCACGGACAGGCACCCTTAAGGTCCCCAAAACTCTACTGAGTCTGAGTAGGCTCTCCTTGTCCTTTGGGAGCATAAGGTCTAGGGCAGTATTGGATCAGATTCTGATATCAAGTCACGAAGCTGAGTCCGCTCCAGCCAAACCTCACCTAAAGTTTCCCTCGGGAACATGACCAGAGGAGTATCTGATTGGTCCTCTCATCCGAGGAAATACTCTCCTTTTGTCTGCTCTTGTGACACTGAACATGAGAAAGAAATTAATAATGGGATCAAAACAGGGTAAGCTTACGATTTTAGAGGTCATGCCCAAAAATTTTACAAAGGGATTTTTCAGGTGATTATGGGGTGAAAATGACACCTGGGAAGTTAAGGACCTTTTGGGAACTAGAATGGCTTATATTCAATGTAGGATAGCCCCTAGAAGGGACACTAAATGTTCAAACAGTGCAGTGGGTTTGGCTAATAGTCACTGGGAACCCAGGCCACCCTGATCAATTTCCATACATCGACTCCTGGCTTGAAATTGCCTGAAACCCCCTACCTTGGGTGTGATTCATCCTTAGCAAGCAGAGCCAGGTAATGTTTTAGCCATTTTATCTGGACGCTCACCCAGGGAACCAAAGAAGCAACCCACCGCTCCTCTAATATTTAAAGGAGATGTGGAGAAAGATTTTGTCTTTCCACCTCCTTATGAGTCGTCAAACTCCCTCCCCGATGCCCCTGAGCTTTAAACCCCACCCCCGTCTGTCTGTCTGTCCCATCTGCTGCTGTTGCCACCACCATTGTCACCACGGCCCATCTCCCTGCCCCTCTCAGACCTGGAGAACTTTCCCCCACAAAGGCCAGCAGCCAGATTGCATGCCAGACCCAGACCTAACGCTCTCCAAATGCCTGTAAGGGATATGAGAGCCTGAAAGACAGAATGAGGCGGGAACAGTCCAGCCCAGCCATTCCATGATGTATTACCAACCTTTCTCTATAACTGACCTCCTCATTTGGAAACACAACACTCCATCATACTCTGAAAAGCCACAAGCAATGGTCGACTTGATGGAGTCCCTCTTCCAGACCCACCGACCGAGTTGGGAAGACTGTCAACAGTTACTCCATACTCTGTTTAATACAGAAGAAAAAAGAAGAAGAATGAGAGAAACATGACAGTACCTAGAAGATCACACACCTCTGGGGATCAATGACCCTGCTGTCTGGGCTCAAGCTGCCATGTCTGAAGAACGCCCAACATGGGATTTCACCACAGAAGGACAAGCCCATATCCCACGATACCAGGAAGCCCTCCTTTGGGGAATCTGAGCTGGAGCCAAAAGGCCTATGAACATGACTAAAATATTATCAGTCACGCAGCACCCTGGGGAGTCTCCCAGAGACTACTAT
This sequence comes from Felis catus, assembly GCF_018350175.1. Taxonomy (NCBI): domain Eukaryota; kingdom Metazoa; phylum Chordata; class Mammalia; order Carnivora; family Felidae; genus Felis; species Felis catus. The sequence continues at coordinate 158,158,063 of NC_058376.1, read as the reverse complement.
GAAAGATTATGTGAAGCATACCATGTATACACCCTGTTTGACCCCGAGGCACCAGAAAGTCAACAAATGGTAAATACCTCTTTTGTGGCACAGGCTGCCCCAGATATCAGAAGAAAACTCCAGAAGTTGGAGGGCTTTGCCGGAATGAATGTCACTCAGCTGATAGAGGTCGCCAATAAAGTTTTCATGAACAGAGAAGTCACAGCCGAGAGAGAGAAGTGGAGAGAAGACCAAAAAAGAAAGCCACCCTTCTTGCAGCAGCACTAAAAGAAATGGACACTGCAAAGACAGGAAGACCCCAACCACCAAAAGGGGGGAAGCCCAGAGCACCCTCAGCAAAAGACCAATGTGCATACTGCAAAGAGAAGGGACACCGGAAGAATGAATGTCCGAATCCGAAGGGGCTCTCAAAACCCAGCCAATATCAGGAGGAACTCAAGGCGAGAACCTCATTGGTCTGGCTGGGGTAGAATCAGACTGAGGGGGACTGGGCTCTTTCTCTCTTGGCCCCCATGAGCCCACGGTCGGAATGAAGGTAGGAGGCCAAACAGTAACTTTCATGGTTGACACTGGGGCTGAATACTCCATTGTTAATTCCCTGGTGGTGCCCTTAAGCCAAAAGACGGCAACCATACTTGGGGCTACTGGGGCACGGGTGATGCAACAGCCCTTCTGTCAAGTTCAACAATGTGAACTTGGGGGTCAAAAAGTACGGCATGAGTTCCTCTACTTACCTGACTGCCCGATTCCTCTCCTGGGCCGGGATATGCTCTCCAAACTTGGGGCCCAGATAACTTTTGAACCCAATGGACACACTAGCCTCCAATTAAACCCAAGCAGGAGGAAACCCTGGTCTTGGCGATTACCCTGCCAAGGGAAGAAGAATGGAGACTATTCTGTGCACAGGCCCTACTCTGTAGCCCCTCAGAATTCAGGCTTACATTCCCCTCTGTATGGGCTGAAGATAACCCACCTGGACTAGCTTGCAGTTGGGGCCCCACCGTTGTTGACCTGATCCCTGGAGCCCAACCTCAGAGACAAAGGCAGTACTCTTCCACTCGAGGCTAGAATGGGTATACAAGAGCACCTGACCAAGCTCAGAGAAGCAGGTATTCTAACTGAGTGCCAGTTGGCTTGGAATACCCTGCTCTTGCCAGTCAAGAAGCCAGGAGGAGGATACTGACCAGTACAGGATTTGAGGTCCATTAACAAAGTGACTGTTTCCTTACACCCAGTGGTTCCGAACCCATATACTCTCTCCAGACACATTCTGGGGTCAGCCAAATGGTTTACATGCCTCGACCTAAAGGATGCTTTCTTCTGCCTCCACCTGGCTCCTCAAAGTCAACCATTGTTTGCCGTTAAATGGACTGAGCCCGTTACAAGGCACCAGATGCAGCTGACCTGGACACGACTTCCCCAAGGTTTCAAGAACTCGCCTACTCTTTTTGGGGAAGCACTAGCTGCAGACCTCGCTGACTTTCTGAGGGAAACCACAGGGTGTGTCCTCCTCCAATACGTAGGTGACATCCTCCTTGCCAGCGACACCCAAGAAGACTGTATGAAAGGTACCAAGGCCCTCCTGCAGCTCCTGTCCTACTCGGGGTACCAGGCCTCTGGGAAAAAAGGCACAGGTTTGTCAGCAGCAGGTCTGATACTTAGGCTTCCTCCTCACAAAAGGAAAAAGAGAACTAGGACCGGAAAGGAAGAAAGTTATCACCACACTGCCACAGCCCCAAACAAAACGACGCTTGCATGAATTTTTAGGGGCCACAGGGTTCTGTCGCATTTGGATTCCTGGATTCTCAGCCATAGTGAGGCCCCTCTATGACCTGTTGGGAGGGCCAGACTGGGGGCCCCTCGCATGGACTAAGAAGGCAAGAGCTGCTTTCACAGAAATAAAGTGGCTCTGGGATGAGCCCCAGCCCTGGGTTTGCCTGACATAGAAAGACCCTTTAACTTCTTCGTACATGAAAAGGACAAATAGCCCTTGGAGTGCTCAGAGTATGGGGCCTTGGCAATGGCCAGTGGCCTGTCAAAAAAACTTGATCCTGTGGCTGCAGGATGGCCACCGTGCCTCAGAGTGCTGGCAGCCACAGTCCTGCTCATCAAGGATGCAGACAAAGTCACGTTGGGACAAACGCTTAATGTTAAGGTCCCACACACGGTCATGTCCCTCATGAGCACCCAAGGATATCGTCTCCTCTCCAATTCTCGGCTGACACAATACCAAGGCCTTCTCTACAAAAACCCAAGGGTCGCTCTTGAAGCAGTAAAAACACTAAACCTGGCCACCTTCCTTCCCATGGGGGAGGGAGAACCCGACCATGTCTGTTCCAAAGTAGTGAATGAAGTCTATGCCAACTGCCCGGACCTCCAAGACCAGGTTATATAATAAGTCCGGAGATCACCCTGTTCAGCGATGGGAGCAGCTATTTACAAGAGGGCAGCCGAAGAACAGGATATGTAGTAACCACAACCACCGAAGTTCTGGAAGCCAAGGCCTTGCCGGAAGGATGGTCGGCACAACGGGCTGAACTGTATGCCTTAACCCGAGCCCTCATCCTTAGCAAAGGTAAATGAGTTAACATCTACACTGATTCCCAGTATACCTTTGCTACTGTGCATGTACACAGGGCCATCTATAAAGAAAGAGGTCTCTTTACTGCTGCAGGGAAAACTATCAAAAACAAGGAAATAATACTAAAGCTTCTTGAGGCCGTATGGCTACCAGACAAGGTAGCTAACTTACACTGTAAGGGACATCAGAAAGGAGACGACCCTATAACTCAAGGAAATCGCCTGGCAGACAAAACAGCCAGAGCGGCTGCCTGTGGCGACCCAGGACAAGCTCCTACCTACACTATGACTCTTGCGCCCCACAGGAAGCCTCCCTGCCCCTGTACACAAACAATGAAATAAGTTGGGCCTCGACAGAAGGGGGCACACTAAGCGAAGAGGGATGGTGGGTCATGCCAAGTGGACACATCTTTGTCCTGTCGTCTATGGGAAAACACCTAGTGAAGGAATATCACCAACTCATGCACCTAGGGAAAACCGCACTGAAGGCCCTCCTCAAAAAGAACTACTATATCAGCCAGGTGCCAGCATTATGCCGAGCTGTCAGTGAACAATGTGTAACATGTACCAAAACCATGCTTGGTCTGCCCCATGGCCCCCGCCTGGCACGCAAATGATGGGGGCCGCCCCTTTTGAAGACTTAGAGGTGGACTTTACCGACATACAACCAAATAAAGGATTCAGGTACCTTCTTGTAATAATCTGCACATATTCGGGATGGGTCGAAGCATTCCCGACCAGAATGGAACGAAGTCGCAAGGTGGCCAAAACTCTTCTACGGGAGATTGCACCTCGGTTTGATCTACCCTTAACCATACACAGTGATAATTGACCTGCATTTGTGGCAGACATTATATAAACCCTGACAAAGTCCCTCAACATTACCTGGAAACTGCACACTGCTTACCGACCCCAGAGCTCAGGGAAAAGTAGAGCAGATGAATCGCGCCCTCAAGGAAACCCTGCCCAAGTTCCACCAAGAGACTAATCTCCCACGGCCAGATTTACTACCGCTGGCCCTCCTGCATGCCCGATGCACACCTCGGGCACTAGGATTCTCCCCTTTTGAGTTATTATGTGGGCGACCCCCTCACATGTTTAGGAAAACTCCCAGGAGACCTACACCAGCTTGGAGACAAGGGAATAAGAGAACAGCTCCAGACCTTGGGGGCAGTCCTAAACAAGTTACAGAGATATACCACAGAGAGGGCCCCAATTTCCTTAGGGACCCCCATTCACCCCTTTCAGCCAGGAGACTCTGTGTGGGTCAAAGATTGGAAGAGGGAACCTCTTAAACCACAGTGGACTGGGTCTCATACTGTTATTCTAACAACTCCTGCAGCCCTTCAAGTTTCAGGTGTCACCCCATGGGTCCATCACTCAAGAGTTAAGAAGGCCAACTCAGAAGAACCCACAACCTGGCGAAGTGATCCAGATCCAGTCAACCCACTTAAACTGACCCTCAAAAGGGAAACTGCCCCTGAGACCTCCAGCCCTGCTCCAGCCATACCCCAGAAGCTGGCTGGCCTGCGTACGGTAGAAGCTTGAGGAATCAACGCATGAACCTAGCCCAGGGGTCTGGATGCAACTCTGCCAGCCCTTGCCCCTTATTGGTGTCATAGCCCTGATCTTACTTCTTACTGTTGGGCTGATAGAGACTGTACCATCAAGCTGGACACGGGACAAAAGATGCATTCTGGGTCTCACATATCTCCTCTGGATGGGAGGGCCATTAGGTATTGCCTGTATATTATGATAGCCTCTCTCACCCTCACAACTGCCGCTTACCCACTTTGCCTCTAGGATTGTCATATGATAATAAGGGGGTCAAGGGCATTCAGTGCCTTCACCTGCCTCCACAAGATTTCTACAAGGGAAAAACACCCACTCTCTGTCAGTCACCCGGTGCCCCAATGACTAAGTATTGGACTGCAGAGATAACCCAAAATGTCAGGAACCCATGTCACAACAAGGGCCTCCAGAGAGGGAAGCGAGCTTGCTACACTTACTTTCCTCAATAGGGGAATCTCGGATGGGGGAGGGGTGCAGGACAGGGCCAATCAAAAGGTTATAAAGGATACCCAGGATAGGGTAATACAAGCCACAAAGGCGACCACTCCCCCGGCAGCCTACCAAGGTGCGAACCTTTCAGCCCTCAATCAGATGCTTACCGTTTCCCCACTCCAGCGTTGGGCCAACACTACTCTACAAGTCCTCCATAAAATAGATATTCACACCCAAACCTGCTGGATGTGCTTGCCCCTCAGCTGGAAGGCTTACTTAGCCACTCCTATCCCTTTGACCTGGGAAGCTCCTGAAAATCTCAAAACCAACACCTCTGTCTTAATTGGACCCCTGGCCGCTGGGGTCCGTCTCACAAATGCCAACAATCTAATCTGTACAGTTGCTGAAGGTATGAATGGTACCTCTCTATGCAGAATAAATATAACCTTAAGGAGGAACACAACCCTATGTTCAGCCTTTGGGGTGTTCTATCTGTGTTCTAATTCGGCCTACCGATGCTTAAAGGCCAACTGGACTCAGATATGTTATTCCGTCTTCCTAACCCCAGAGCTATCCATATACACTGAAGATCAGTTCCTAACAGCCTTTAGCCCCAAGTCCCAGGCCAAACGGCAGTCTTGCCACCTGTTCTGATAGGAGCAGGAATTGCGACAGGAATAGGAACCGGAATAGGGGGCATAGGTTCATCCGTAGGACTCTACCATAGACCATCTCAAGAGCTAAGTGAAGATGTGGAACAAACAGGTGGCAGATTCTCTGGTAACCTTACAAAGCCAAATAAACTCTCTGGCAACAGTGACCCTCCAAAATAGGCAAGCCCTCAACCTCCTCACTTCAGAAAAAGGAGGGACTTGCATCTTTCTGAGGGAGGAATGTTGCTATTTTGTAAACCAGTCAGGAATAGTTATAATTAAGGTTAAGGAACTCAAGGAAAGAATTTAACGTAGACAACAGGAAAATATCAATCAATGGAAAGGATAGGATCTCATGGATTGGGCATCCTGGCTTCCTGCCCTGGCGGGGGCCCTCCTCTCCATAACTTGTACCCATTGGCCCCTGTATACTGAATGCCATGGTTTTACTGAAAACACTGCTCGCCAAACTACTGCACACGTATCTTAGCCTTCTGAGAGTACCAACCTGTAAAACTGAAAGGTGATGCCTACTAAACATTTTTTTTTAAAAGGCATTAAAGGGGGGCATGTTGGAGAAGTGAATAAAGTATGCCAAAGATGGCCAACAGGGCTAAAACAGACTCTGGTCTCTAGCTTATAGACCCCTCCTTCGGGTTCTTCTTCCTTTGTTTGCTGTGCGCACAAAACCCCCACAGATATCGAAGCGGACGACTACAAATTAGCCTCCCCACTTGCGTTCGGCACTCAGGTCTTTGAAGAAACAGTCTCCTCTGATCCTGCCGGTGTTAAATAAATCTCTGATCCACCAAGATCGTCGGGTGCCGCTTGGTTTTTCTGCCAGCATTCCTGCCTGGTTCCGTAACACAAGAACTGTCCGTTCTGCTACAAAAAAAGTTTCTTTAATGTGAACTAGCTTATGTGCAATTGGTGAATAAGGGAAATAGGTTACACCTTGTGAAGTTTTTTCCCAGCATGTAAGTGGTTTAGAGCAATCAGAAGTGGTCTTTCTACGATTACAGTGGCTTCAGCTGTATGTAAAGACCTTACAAAACCTGAAAATCCCCCAGGAGTTCCTTCCTTTGATTTAAGCTTATGTTTAGTGGCTTCAAGTATCCCTGCGTTTTTCACTACATCAAGCAATCTGGAAAGCTGCTGGTGCAGATGAAAAGGCTGGAGACTTCCACATGTCTCATTTTGAGTGGTATATATTTTTTCTTCATAACCCCTGTTATTTTAATGTATTATCCTACAGAATCTCAGGATTTCCAGGAATGTGTACATATCCTTACAGCAGAAACACCTGTATAATAAATAGGCACTGTCACCCCAAATTGCCCTTTAATTTAAAATTTAAAAATTTTCATTAACTGAGAGAATACTTTAAGCTAACACTGTCTGCTAGACAGGAGTGGTTTAGTCAGAAACTTTACTGTAGAAATGTTAATTCCGTAAGTATTTTATTAAATTTTGTCTTTATCAAAAGGATTACATTTCCTTTTTTTTTTTAATTTTTAATGTTTATTTTTGAGAGAGAGAGAGAGAGAGAGAGAGAGAGAGAGAGAGAGAGAGAGGGAGGGAGGGAGGGAGGGAGGGAGAGGAGGGGTACAGAGAGAGGGAGACACAGAATCTGAAGCAGGCTCCAGGCTCCGAGATGTCAGCACAGAGCCTGACGCGGGGCTTCAACCCATCAGCTATGAGATCATGATCTGAGCTGAAGTCAGACACTTAACCGACAGAGCCACCAGGTGCCCCAAAAGAATTACATTTCTAGTGCTAGCAATAAAGACTAACAAATTGAATACAAATGAAACAATAAATACAGGTATCATCATTTGTCCTTTATCTGATGCTCCCTAAAGCGATCTTCACTGTGTATTTAAGAAAAAATGTTGACAGACACATATAAAATGCTGGAAATATTCATTACAGACTGTTTCTAAAAGGTGAAATGTAATCTAGAATATTATAATTATTTTTTAGTTCTCTGGATATGGAATCCCACATCAAACTTTTGTACATGTTTTAATGAGTGTGTTATGTATAAAAGTAGGGGCTACTTGTGTTAGGATTTTGTGAATCTTAAATAAAATACATAAAGGATTAGCAACATCTGGCAAATAGAAAATTTATATGACATCTATTATTATTAGATAATTTGGGGCTCATAAAATTCTGCAGAATTCCTTTTTCCCCTCCTAAGGGCTTACAAATAGATAGAACATGTAGTTAAATACAACATTTTATCGAAAAACAAATTTTTTGATTGGAAAATAAGGATAAGGATATGTGAAAGTCTTAAAAAATACAATGCAAGGCTAGACACAAGTCAAAAATCACAAATGAATGATTTAAGTTCACAAACTATAGGGAAAAAATTGAATCTATCAGAACAAATAAATATGGCTATTTATTTTTGTTATTCAAAACAAATAAAGTTAGCATTTGCTAAGTAATAAAAAAACAAGTTTTCACAGGAGTATTTCTCTTAAAAAAAAAAGAGAGAACTTAAGTGTGTATAATAAAATTATATTGTGCTGTGGGAACTGCCTTTTTAATGAATAAAGTGGTTTTCTCAACTGGGAGATGGAGGGACTTCTTTCCCTTTGGCCAAAAATCTTCCCCTGCCCCCATCAATGGTGGCCAACTCGTATTTCTATAGGAAAATGCCTATATACATAAAATGTCCACTTAATTCCGATATACCCTCAACCTAATTATTACCCTAAAATGATTGTTTCCTATTTAAATCATTGGAAAAAATTAAAAATATGTGTTCTGGTTCTGTTGAACCAGACAGGACAGGAAATGTGTGGTTTCCCCTGGAAGTCCTAGGAGTGTTTTTAAGTGTTTCCATAAGCTCTCCTTGAAGAGTAGGCTGACAATTTGATCGTGATGGGTGGGATCAGCAGTCAGCTCTGGAAGGGCAGGGATTAAAGAAAAGAAAGGGGTGCCTGGGTGGCTCAGTCGGTTAAGCGGCCGACTTCGGCTCAGGTCATGATCTTGCAGTCCGTGAGTTCGAGCCCCGCGTCAGCTCTGTGCTGACGGCTCAGAGCCTGGAGCCTGTTTCGGATTCTGTGTCTCCCTCTCTCTGACCCTCCCCCGCTCATGCTCTCTGTCTCAAAAATAAATAAACGTTAAAAAAAATTATGAGAAGAAACAGCAAACAACCTTTAGGGCAGTGGTTCTCAAAGCTGGAAGAACATTCTTGAGAATTTGTTATAAATGCAAATTATCAGGCCCCACCCTAGACCTGCAGAATCAGAAACTGGGTGGGGCCCAGCAGTCTGTTTTAACATGCCTTTAGGATTCTGATGTTTAGGGAACCCTAATGTCATCATTTTATAGGACCCAGGTGTCTGTCAGGAAACTTTTAAGCTTTAATTCATTAAAAATACTTCTTTAACACAACCTTAGGGAAAGATCTCTAGATAGCTATAGGGGAAAAGTCAAATAATTTTAAGTTTTGTTTTAACTAGTTCTTTGTTTTCTGTATGATTTACCCACTTCTTAAGAAGAAAAAAAAAAAAAAAAAGCAGTTCTAACTGGAAATGATGAGGGAGCATAAGGCAGGCTGAGGGCAAAGTATAAGTGAGCATTACCCCGCCCCACCCCCAGGTGGGATATGTGTGGCATTTCTCAGGCACTCCTGGCTGCCCAAGGACAGAAAACAAATGGTTAAATGATAGAGATTGCATTCATACAGGACATGGGTCTCCCTCACTTAACAAATCTTAGTAAATTACAAGAAAAGGCAATCTTATCAATAGCCTAATCTCCAGAAACCTACAGACTGTTTCCTGGAGCCCCAACATCACCCTCCCTCCATAGTGATGGGGGGGAACAAAGGCAAGAAGGAAATGGCAGAAAAAACTGAATTTCCTTATAACCTGCAGCCCACTTGACAAATATTTAAGGCTGGCAGAGTAAAACTTTTCTCCAGGAACTCCCCAGGGTCTTAATGTTAATGCTTTGCTAGAGGGAAAAACAACCTTAGCTGGACAATACCTAGGCCTCCAGGATCCTGTGAGTCTTTAGCATATGAAAGTCTCCTTGGAAACTTGCAGGACTTTACCTTCCCCAAGCCCGTAGCGTATAACCAGTCATTCTTCACAACCCCAACGCAGCTCGTTTTGCCCTGGGGTCCTTCCCCGTGCTTTAATAAAACCACTTTTGCACCAAAGATGTCTTCAAGAATTCTTTCTTGTCCATCGGCTCTGCATCCCCACGAACCCCACCATCATCCTAAAACCTCATCAGAAACAAGGTTAAAACCCAGCCGGTTGGCAGGCATGGCTGCTTGTTTTTTCACGTGGCACAGATCTTAGATCAGTTCTCATCTCTGCAAGACCAAGAACCCAATTACATCACTTTAGTCAGAGATAAACAGGCCTAGGGAAAACAAAATCATAAGGGGCCTGATAACTGCAATGTCAACTTTTTAATTTACTATGAGAAATGTGATTGCTAACGACAAGAAGATTTAGATCTGTGGTTCTTAGGCCTTAGTTACCCAGAAAGTCAAATGATTTTTAGCAGATTGAAAATCTGCTTCAGAGTGGAGTTGGGTGCACTCATTTGCTAGTGAGAAATGGTCTGAAAGCCTGGGACACCCAAGTCAACCGCAGGGTTTTGTCTCCAGATAAATTCTTCCGTTGCCTACTATTCTTCCATTTGGAAAAGGCCTCAGGCATGCTACAAAGTAACTAATTTTTCAGACTTCAGAGGCACTCTGGGTCCCTAATTCACCTAATTCCTCAACAGGCATTTACCATGTTCTTATGTGCCAGGCTGTATGCAAAGTACTGGGAATAAAAAACAAAACAAAAAACACATTAAGACAATCCACTTGTCCAAAATTTTAGCGTAGGAAAGAGGGAGAGAGTGGAAAAATAGACAAAGATAATTATAAAACAATATAGTAAATGAAATAATACAGCCGCGCACAGAGTATTATGGGACACTCTCTGGTACAATAGGTAGAATGGGAGAGGGGAGTTGGAAGGTCTTTTCCAAGGAGATGGTGAACTCTGGACGGAGGTGGAAGATGAGGAAGGTCACAATTTATTTACAGTCCATCGAAAATGGCCTCTGTCATCCGTTTAATAGTGATGTTAGCTTTTATTTCATAAAATGAAAACTTCTCTGACCTTAACCTAAACTGTGCGAACCGAGGCATTAAATCTATGCAGTTTCAGGTCAAATGTGGTAGGAAGAGATAATCGAAATTGGTGGAAAAGCCACATTATGGGTTGTTTAAAAAAACAAAAAACAAAACTGTTCTGCTTACCTCTGATACAGAAACAGTAACAATGATTGTTAAATAAAGGCCCTAAGATTGACTTTTGGCCATTTGGCATAATTTTTATTTGAAAGTAACTTATTTTAACAAAGTTTAATATCCCCAGGCTTCTCTCATTTAAACTGTGACTTATCTTACTATTTTGCAAGGGTTTAAAAGCAATTTGCTCTGTCAAGGAGGAATAAAAGCAATTTTTCATTGCTTTTCGGTTGACTACTCAGGAAAGCGAAAAAGGTAAAGGAAAAGCAAAAGCAGCAAGTCCCATTACATAAATTAATAAATTACAGCAAGAGCAAAGCCATGTAGACTCTTTAGTTTCCTTCCTAAGTCTCTGGCTACGAGGTTTGAATCACAAGTTTCCTATAAGGTAAAGGGCTTCGGGGATATATTGCCGGAAGCAAACCTGTATCTTCTTTGGCTTCTCATTTCCAAACAAGTTAAGACAGGTGCGGTGCAGGTACCCCGGGCCCTGGCAACGCCTCAGTTCAAAAGGTAGCGCGTCGACCTAAGGTGACTGTGCACGCCGCCCGCCCAGACGCCCGTTCTGAACGCGCCCGTTCAGTGCCGAGCGGCCCGAAGGTACCACTTGGCGCACCCTCCTGCTCCTTACAGCTCGGACCAGCGCCCAGCGCAAACGACTCCTCAGACCTGCTCCACCTACCACCCGGTACCAGGGCGAAGGGCGGTCGCTCCCGCCGGGCGGTGCGGGGGCGGGGGGCGCATGCGCAGCGGCGGGCCAGCCCTGGCAACGGGAGCGCGCCGCGGGGCCCGGCGCTCCCACCTCCACTCGCCCCACCGGGGGAGAGGCTGACAAATTCCTACCAGCAGTGCTCGCCAAGCCCCCGTCCCTGAAACCGCAGCCGGGCGCGCACCCCTGCGCGCGTCGCTCCGGCGCCCGCCGCGACGGGTCGCTCGAGGCGAGTTCGGCGTCTGGCCGGCGCCGAGCTCGCGCTCCCATTGGCCGACGCGTGCCCGGCCTTCCTTCCCTGAGCGCCTGCGCGCAGCCGGACGCAGGGGAAACCCCGCGCGCTCCCCAGCCCCGCGCTGGTAGCACTGCCCAGGTCGCCGGCCTGGGGCCCCCGGACCTCTTGAGACCCTTGCCCCTCCGCCTTCTTACCGCCCGGCCGGGAAGGAGCTCCGCCCTCCCCGGAAAGCACTGGGAGACGCGAATGAGCCCTCCGAGACCTGATGGACTAGGCCGGAGGGAGTCAGAAAATGACTGGGTGGCAGGTGACGGGGCCTGACCGGAGCAGGGCAGGCTGGACGGGGAGCGGAGGGCGACCGAGCACGCGCTGGAACCCTGAGCGGGGACTGGCGGGGGGCGGGGGGGGTGGCGCGCATGCGCCGGGCCGCCCTCCGCCCTCCCGCCCCGCGTCCCCCACCGGGGCTGACTGGGAGCGTGGGGGGCGGGGGGAGGCTGGCCCTGTGAAACGCGCTCGGCGCTTTCGGAGCTGATGCCTTAGGTCGGCCCTCAGTGGAGAGTTCCAGGTTTTAAAGGTCTTATTAAAGTGTGCCCTTTGGCATTCCATATAGAAACATAGCTAATTTTTAAACATTTCTTTTCTCCAGCTTGCATTTTCTGACTTCGGTCCCTTCGATATCTGACCTTTTTCAAACTTGAAGCGCCCCCTTGCCCTCCCGTCACCGCCGCCTCTTTAAACTATCCATCTAGGGTTTTAGCTTTATTTTGCTCTTTTGGCTTTGATTATCCCTAGAAACAGCAACAAATGAAATTAGGCAAATGCAACAAACGCTCTTTTCCCTTTCTTTGGCACTGTTGACAGAAGCAAAAAGGAGCGCCTCCATTTTTTCCAACCCTAGGACCGTAAGGGCTCTTGATTTGTCCTTAGAAAGGGTCTGGCCACTTGTAATCTATTCCATTCAATCCCATTTTTTAAAAAATTCTTTTAAATGTTTTTTATTTGTTTTTGAGAGAGACAGAGCATTAATGGGGGAGGAGCAAAGAGAGAGGGAGGCACAGAATCCGAAGCAGGCTCCAGGCTCCGAGCTGTCAGCACAGAGCCCAACATGGGGCTCCAACCCACAAACCGTGAGATCATGACCTGAGCTGAAGTCGGTTGACTTCAGTCGGTGACTGAGCCACCCAGGCGCCCCAATCCCATTTTTTCTTAAAAGCTTAATTTACAGGGTGCCTGCTTGGCTCAGTTAAGCCTCCCACTCTTGATTTCGGCTCAGGTCATGATCTGGTGGTTTTCTGAGTTAAAGCCCCGAATCGGACTCTGTGCAGGCAGCCCAGAGCCTGCTTGGGATTCTCTCTCCCTCTCCCTCTGCCCTTTCCCCACTCACGCTGTTTCTGTCTCTCTCAAAATAAAAAAAAAAACACACCTTTTTTTATTAAAATAAAAAATTTTTAAAAAGTTTAATTTATGCTCTTTGCCATTTTAATCCTTTCAAATGCATCCTAGCCACAAGCATCTAAACAGTGTTGCTCTTTGCATTTCAGTTTCCATTTATAGGAAAGACTAATTTATAAGCGGCCACTTAACATTCTCCACTTGTCCCCAAAGGCACCTTAAACTAACGGTAGTAATCTCCAAACCTAATCTATTTCCTAGGTGCCGCAATTAAGTAATGGTAGTTATAGTCATCTGGTTTTTTCATACTAGACAAGTGGGCATTTTTCTTGACATCTCCTGCCTCATTTCCACTATCCTGTTCATGATAGTGTTCATTTCATATCCTATCATATGGTAAAAGGTGATGTGAAATGTTGGGGTCCAGGAGCAAATGGTCAAGAAAGAACTGAGACCTCTCCAGCGCAAAAAAGTGGTTGTATTGAAGCACAGGACCCTGGGCAGAAAGAGCTGCACTGCAGTTGTGAGGAATGGCTGATAATAGACTTTCAGGTTGGGAGGGGGTCAGGTATAGTGTAACTCTCTAAGGAATTTGGAAGCAAGTTTTCCAGCACCTTGAGAGGCAAGCTGTTGTTAGGAAAAGGTCATTTACAATGGTCTATAAAACCTTAGTCATGAGACCCTTCAGATGTGTACCAGTGCGCCCTATGCTTGGAGGATAATTGCTAACATGTATCTTGGGAGGTGGGGGTAGGGATGGGTAGAGAGTTTCCAAAGGGATTTTCCAAAGGATCTTTGATCCAAAGGGTCAGGTTACTGTCAAGCTAAGGTTGCCTTTTGCCTTTAGCAAAGTACTAACACTGAGACAGCTAAGCTCCTTGAGGAAGGTTACGGTCTTCCTCAAGTACTTGTCACTACGTGTTAGTGATAAGGAAGTTTAATTTTTTCCCCCTTTGTTCTCCACATTAATAGGCATTTTGCTAAGTGCTAGGATTTAACTGTTTTTAGTCTTGGGAGGGTGCACTTATTCCAGTGATGCTATTATCATATTTTGAGAACTTTAAGAAATACTTTCAGTTCTCCTAGTCACAATTTATTATTCACCTTATTCAGACTTTTTCTCTAAATGATTTTAAATTATGGTTTAAAGTATCAAATCAAGGATTGAGAATGATCACCTTGGACAATGACTGTACTACAGATCCTGAGGAGGACTTCAGAAAAGGAGTTTTAACTTCTTAAGGTGGTTAGGAATAGTACTTGTTAGGGTATCTAGATTGTGGTATACTTGTTTAAAATACTATTTTCTTTAGCCATACCTAATGTAACAAATCACAGATTTTCAAAATACAGGTAGTATTCTAAGATACAATAAAGGAAAGTTACTCAGAGGGTAATTTAAAAATTTTTGGTATAACTTAGAAGGTGCTCTGGAATTTTAGTGTCTGAATCATCTTTCAATAGTATTTATGATTCTAGATTACAGATGTAGAATAGGATTTAGAGACTGGACTGTGTATACATTATTTCATACCCAAAAGCTTTATCTTTAAACTCCAGTGACTTCCTCATGTACTTCCCTTTTATATCCCCCTCTCATTAAATGCTGCACTATATTCAGTTTGTGATTTATCATTGTTTGGATTTCAGAATAAATAGGGATTTACTACATTTAGGTTTACCTAAGTTAAAGAGAAGTAAAATAATTTGAAAAGTCATTTTTCTGTGTGGGTAAACCATTTGCATACTTCAAATTTTTTTGTGTTTAGCTGGAAGCTGAGCTATCCCAGCCTGAGTGGCAGGGCCCGAGCTGTGGATGGATTGGTGACTGCAGGGCGGCCGCCGACAGGGAAGCTGCTTGTACTCCCGCTTTTAGGTAATTTGGCCTTAAAACTACCTGGGGTATTGTCAGTTGGGGAATTGCCCTTGACAGGCCCTCTGGGAAAAGAACCAGTAGGAAAGAAAATAAGGTTCTGAAGGAAATGTGTGGCCTTACATTTAGCCCTTGCCATTCCCCATGGAGACTCCTCTACTTATAGGAAGGATAGCCTCATACCTTTGCCAGCAAAGAGGGCCTTGTATAGGAGAGACATATGGATTTGAAAGCCCCACTCTGGCAACTAAGGAGTGTATCTATGGATACAGGTCACTCTAATCCCTAGGCCCACTTGGCCCCCAGGAGGCATTCCAGATGATGACTGAACCTCGTCGGTTAAAGTACAGAATGGTTCATTGGTTCCTAGGTGCATTGTCTCTCTGAGAATGTATAAGGCGTGGGTTTCTAAGGCCCTCTTGGCCCCCTTCCTGGCACCTCGGACCCAGGCGAACACTTTTGTTCTTCAAAACCACGAACGCTTCAGGGAAACAACTAACAGGTTGTGTCCCTCTAACTGTTCCACTTGAGGTGTTGAGAGATGAATGACCTTTCATGAAAACAGCAAAGCAAATACTTTATAGATTAGAGATAAACATAGATACATAATAAAAACAATGAAAGAAATTAATAAGCAAAGGGCAGGAGGGAACGTTATGAGAAAACAATCATGTTATTCCTTATTGGGTGATGATACATAGAAACATTTTCAAAATTAGGTAATGTTAGAAAAACATAGATGACATATGCTACAAGGAAATCACTAGCATATATAATGCCACGCTTGGTACAATAAATTGGTCAGTTCAACACACTGCTGTTGTCTGTGTCCATTTTTATTTTAGTTTTTTATTTTCCAGTTTTTTATTTTAGTTTTATTTTCACCGACGCTGTTCTTCCTTCGGGAACCCCTCCCTGGTTGCTGGAGCTGGTCTCTGGCAGTGTTTGGAAACTATTAACTTACTATAAACCAATAAAGGGCAAAAGCTGAATATAGTGAAAATTGTCTTTACTTTTATTGCATTTTCAACAATGATTACTTGAACTTAAAAAAAAAAAAAAAGCCTTTATTAACTAATGGTTATTGAAAAGCCAAACCTTTCCAGCCCACTTCATATTATCTTTCAACCATTTCAGGGCAGAACAATGTTCCAAACTATAAACCTGTTCCTTATTAACATTGACGGTCATGTGCTTAATGAAGAGCTTTGGGTCCGATATACGAGCAGCCATAATTAGTCTTTCCACTGCAGCTTGATAATCATCCTTACTCCGAGATTTGTCTTCTTCACATCTACAAAGTGAACACCTCCCGAAGTCAGAAACTTAAAAAGGAGTTCTATCGTTTCTCCAAAAGACAGTACTTTGCATTTCCTGGTACTAAGCTATAAGAATCTTTTTACTATATTCTTCTAACAGTGCCTTTCAAACTTGTTTGAACATAACACACAGCAAGAAACACACTTTATATTGTGACCCGGTGTATACCCTCCACATCAAAATGGAAATAAGAGTTTCACAGAACAAGACTTATTACCCTTATGACAATGTACTCTATTTTCTACTCCCTTTTAGTTTTGTAATAATGTTGCAATCCCCTGAACTGATTTCACCAACCAAATAGGCTACAACCTACAGTTTGAAAAACACTAATCTAGAACACAGATAATAACCTCTTTGTATTTTGAAAATTAATAACTGTAACTATTTATTGTAATATGTACAAAAACATTGAGTTTAATCAAGTTTGGAGTTACTAATGGTCATATGTTTTACCTTGATATTAGCTATTTTTAATTATAAGCATATATGTAATAGGTAGCTAACATTTGGAACTGTCGCTGTGTACCTTTACTAAATTTCCAGTTATTTTATTTAGTCTTGATTTAAGATTCTTCACTAAGTGCTCAGACTTACTTTTCTAATAACTCTTTTACCAGTCTCCAACTTTCATAAAATTCATACCTTATGGCTGTTTATCATAAGGGATAGGGAATGGGAAGTACATACATTTTTTAATGTTTACTTATTTTTGAGGGTGGGGAGAGCAGAGACAGAGGAAGTCACAGAATCCAAAGCAGGCTTTAGGCTCTGTCAACACAGAGCCCTATGCTGGGCTAGAACTCATGAACTGAGAGATCATGACCTGAGCTGAAGTCAGAAGCTTAAGCAACTGAACCACCCAAGCATCCCTGGAGTGGGAAGTATTTAAAATAGAGATGTGGCTGTTACATTAGGCATCAGTTGTTCTTTATGTTCACTGTATCCTGCTCTTGGCACCTGTAGGACCCAACAGCAAGGTCCAAGAGTGAGCCTACCCACATCAATACCTTAGTATGGTGCAGAGTGGTGGGAGTGAGGACTTCAACTTAGAACAGAAACTTGTCACAGAGAGGAAAGATTGGTCAGGCACCTTCTACTACATTCTGGCTTAGAAACTGGTGCCTGGGATCTGGTAGACCGGGCATATGCCAACTATGTGCAGTTTCTGAAAGTCTAAAGATGCATAGATTCTCTCAGAGAGGTTAGTATAGCAAGGCAAGGCTCAGTATGATGATGACGATAATAAGAGAAATAGTATTGGTTAGGACAAAATTAAAGATCTAGGCATGTCACTAATTTGCACTGAGGTCACAAATAGCAACCAAGTTCAACAATGAGTAAAAAGGCTGCATATGTGTGGGGAATCCTGAGAAAACCAAACCCTCATTAGGAAGATGGGGAGCCAAGATTCCTCATGCCACTTACAGTGCATAGTAGTAAACAAGGAGGCCCTCAGAAAAGACCTATATCAATAAAGCTAATTTAGTGAGTTTTTAAAATATTGTCGACCTAAAATAAATTATTTCATAATTCTCCTCCCTTTAAGTATGGGCTAGATTAAATGACTCGTTTATCACATATAGGATAAGGGTGCCTGCCTGGCTCAGCTGGGGTTGTGAGTTGGAGCCCCACACCGGGTGTAGCGATTATTTAAAAAATAAAACCTTAAACAAATGACTTGCTTATCACATATGGAACAAAGCAGAAATGACTGTGTAACTCTGGACACTAGGTTATCAGATGACAATTCTTCCTGGGTCCCTGAATTTCTGGAAGTTTTGAGGACAGAGACAGTAACTACTTCTTGTTCTGAATTTCAAGCATGTTTATATAGTGAACAACCTTGAAAGACAGATAGGTCCTCCCTCTGGAGCAAACGATAGGTTTGCTTACAGCCTTACAAGATAGTGATGGTGTTTCCCTGCAGAGCAACAGGGCAGGCATGCTTATCATTTATAGTAAGAGACTTAGGTTCCCCAAAGTTCAAGATTCCTCTTCTGTAAGAGGGCCCAGTACCTGTGCAGGTATCCACCAGGGCCCCTCTGTGGGACTTGGGAGCAAAACCAGAGACACAGATATGCATACAATCATAGTGCTTGCTGTACATAAGTAATAACATCCTCTGTCTCTAGTGCAAGCAAGAGTCTTACGTCTTATGCTAGGATCCAGGACACTGTCAGCCTGCAATTAGGGTAAAATTCAGAGCCTTTCCAGTTCTTGATATAGCTTATGAAAGGCACTGTAGCTTCCTCCTTGTCTTTTTTCTCTTGGATCACTCACTCAGAGTGTCATAAAGACACTCAAGCAACTGAGGATTCCTGGCAACAGGCACGTGAGTGAGCCATCTAGGAAACAGATCCTCCAGTCCCAGTCAAGCCATCAGGTAGGTGACTTTACCTCCTGACCAACTACCTCAGAGAATCTGAACCATAACCATACTGCTAAGCTACTCCAAAATTCCTGACCCACAAAAACTAACATAATATTTGCTGTTTTAAGCCACTACATTTTGGGATAATTTATACACAGTGATAGATAGATAGATAGATAGATAGATAGATAGAAAGAATATCCAATCTGATGATGTGGTTTATGATACCATTAAACTGAAGCAAAATTCTTGTCAAGAAACCCTCAAAACAGGAGTTCCATGAGATCTTTATTAGTTTCCTGGATAGGCTAACAAGAAATTGGGAGTGGTGTAAGTCTAAATTCTGGGACTTTGAAAAAATTATTTAAAGAGATACCAGTCTGGTCCAACAGCTAAATTGTATGCATTTGTAACATTTTAAATATAGACACTAGGCTGATGGCTTTATTTTCAACAGAATTCTTAAAAAAATTTTTTTTACATTTTATATTTGAGAGACAGAGAGAGAGACAGAGTATGAGTTGGGGAGGGGCAGAGAGAGAGGGAGACACAGAATCTGAAGCAGACTTCAGGCTCCGAGCTGTCAGTGTAGAACCTGATGCAGGGCTCGAACTCACGGACTGTGAGATCATGACCTGAGCCAAAGTCAGATGCTTAACTGACTGAGCCACCCAAGCGCCCCTCAACAGAATTCTTGACTGAACCAAATTCTTGACTGAACCAAAAAACTATCACATATTTTCCTTTTAGACCTGGTTCTTAGATCTTCTGTGTTGACCAAAAAGGTAAATAACTTAGATATCTATCTCAAAACCATCAGTGCACAAGAAAGATGCATACCTAAAGAAGGCCCATCTCTTTGAACAGCATCTTTGGAGTTGTTAACGTGTTTATTAAATGCTATCAGCTTGTTCGTTTTAAGTCTCCGGTCAAATCCTTGCTCAATTTAAATGTTACCAAAATTTGTAAATGCATACAAACACAAGTATATACATATATATGAATATGTATGTGTATACACACACACACATATGTGTAGAAATGTGTTTGTGTATATATGAAAATATTTATGCCTAAAAATATATAAAATATATATTACAAAATATAAAGTAGAGATAAACATTTACATCCTAGGGCAGGTGTAATGATCTGCTTTTAGCATGCAATTAGAAGTTATATCAACCAACCTTTTCAAAACTATCTGCAGCATCTGTGTAGAAGTTCCAGGACTCTGAATACTACTAGCATTAGATACCAGGAAGATTTCAATAGCTAAAAGCATTTCAATCTCAGATAAATAAGAAGGAATCAGTAGAAGTTTTCGGTATAAATTTCCCTCCAATGGTGGATAGCAACCCAGTGAAAGAGCACCTGGAAATCAAATAACAGATCAAACTTTATTAAACCCCAACAAGTGAAAAACTAGATTTCCAAAATATCCACAGGTGATAATTACTTACATCATAGAATGTTTCTTCACATTAGTAGGTTTATTATACAAATTATATGGTGGTGAGCTTATCCTAATACATGGGAAATTATTCTTTGTAAAATACTTTTGAAACATTAAATATGAAGTAAAAAAATATATTTAAAAAACTCTCCTAAAAATGACTTTTGAGCCTCATCGTGGTAAGTGACCATTTATTTCAAGCCATAGTCAATCAATACAACATAATTATAGAATAACTAAAAAACCAGAATAGCGACTTGGGTTTTATTTTAATGGGATCTGGTCTAATAGCAGCTACACAGATTTGTAATTATTGCCTATCTTGAATTATGAATCCAAAATGTAGAAAAAAAGAAATTATAATTTGAAGATTTTGTCATATATATTATGCTATTTTTTAGCACTTATTTATACTGCTGTTATAGTTTGTATAATAAACATTTACTGTTCTAACCACAAGAGACTCAACAATAAGAGAACAAACTGAGGGATAATGGAGGGAGGTGAGTGGGTGATGGGCATTAAGGAGAGCACTTGTTGGGATGAGCACTGGATGTTGTATGTAAGTGACTAGTCGCTAAATTCTACTCCTGAAACCAATACTGCATTGTATGTTAACTAAAATTTAAATTAAAATAAATTAATAAAATAAAAATGGAAAAAACACATGTACTGTTCCTACTCTATGTCTGGCATTGAGCTAAGCACTATTTAGATATGAAACTAAAATACTATCTTAAAATATGTATCTTTCCTGTAGATGGTCAATGTGTTGTAGCTATACTCACCAAGTAATGTTCTAAAAATTTTACTTTTCAAGAAAAGAGATTTAACTTTTAAACTGTTTAGGGGCGCCTGGGTGGCGCAGTCGGTTAAGCGTCCGACTTCAGCCAGGTCACGATCTCGCGGTCTGTGAGTTCGAGCCCCGCGTCGGGCTCTGGGCTGATGGCTCAGAGCCTGGAGCCTGTTTCCGATTCTGTGTCTCCCTCTCTCTCTGCCTCTCCCCCATTCATACTCTGTCTCTCTCTGTCCCCCAAAAAATAAATAAACATTGAAAAAAAAATTAAAAAAAATAAACTGTTTAGGTGCTTATTACAAATGATCTATACGGAAAACCCCTGAAGTCTTGGGGTATCTAAACTGTATATAAACAATATTATACTGTCATAATTCACTGAAACCAATATGTAAAATTTGTTTAAAATGTTGTGTTAAGATAAGTTTCTTTAGGGGCACCTGGGTGGCTCAGTTGATTAAGCGTCCAACTTTGGCTCAAGTCATGATCTCAAGGTTTGGGCTTTTGAGCCCGCACCAGGCTCTGTGCTGACAGCTCAGGGCCTGGATCCTGCTTCGGATTCTGGGTCTCCCTCTCTCTGTGCCCCTTCCCCAGTCACACTGGAGGTCTCTCTCTCTCTCTCTCTCTTTCTCTCTCTCTCTCTCTCTCTGTGTCTCTGTCTCAAAAATGAGTAAATATTAAAAAAAAAAAAAGTAAGTTTCTTCAAGAAATCTAATGTGGATGATGACTGCTAACCTTTGGGGGCCTACTATGTGCCAGGTACCTGTGTTAAACATAAACACATAATTTTTCCCTCATTTTAACTGACAGTACTACCTTTGAAATCAGGTATACTGACTCCTACATTAGGTGAAGGGCTCTGGCAATCACCCCAGCCTCTGACTCCAGATCTCGGATTCCTAACTACTAGGTAGTTCCACTCCCTAGGTCGCTTGCAGGATTAACATACTATTGACTCATTAACTTTCTGACTATTGATAGGTATAATTTACATACACTCTTGTTTTACTTTGCTGACCGGAAGAGGAAAACAAAAAATAACAAACTGAGTAGAAATTTACCAACATTATTTTTCCTCTAAAAGCAAGTATGAAAAGAAAAATATTCCTATTCAGTTTTAGGGGAGGGAAACATACTGGAAAGACGCACTAACATCTCCCCTTCCTGACTTTTTGGCTGAGAGAAAATCAGTATTTTTAGGACTAGGGAGAACAAATCAGGAGCATCAGGAAGGCAATTTTACTGTCCCTGGACAGTTTCTTTATGATTAGTTTGAAAATAAAAGCAGAGCCAAGCCATTAAGAAAGGAAAGACAACTGACAGACTGGAAAAAAAATATATTTGAAATTCATGTATCTGACATGGGACTTGCATCCAGAGTGTGTGTGTGTGTGTGTGTGTGTGTGTTGTGTGTGTTGTGTGTGTATATGTACATATATGTATATATATGTATATTATGTGCATGTATTCTTACAACTCAATAATAAAAAAAACAATTAAAAAATGTGCAAAGAAAAAAATGGGTAAAGGATTTAACAGACATTTATCCAGAGAAAATACACAAATGGCTAATAAGTACTTGAAAAAGTCACTAGGATCATGCAAATCAAAACCACAATGAGATACCACTTTATATCCACAGGAAGTCTAAAATAAAAAACACAGTGTAACAAGTGTTGGTGAGGATGTGAGGAAACTGGAAATCTCAAATTTGGGTAGTGGGTATATAAATACAAAATGATACTGCATCTTTGGAAAAGCAGATTTGGCAGTTTCCTAAAATGTTAAAAACAGATTTATATGAGCCAGCCACTTTGATCCCAAGAGAAATAAAAATATATGTCCACACAAAAACTTGTATGTGAATACAGCAGTGTTATTCATAATAACTAAAAACTAGAAACAACTCAAATGTCCATTAAAGGATGGATGGATAATCCCATACAATGGAATATTATTCAGCAATAAAAAGGAATGACGTATTGATACACGCTATAACAGGATGAGCCTTGAAAATATTACATTAATTACACGAAGCTAGTCATAAAAAACTACATATTGAAGGATTTCATTTATGTGAAATGCCCCAAATTTGCAAATCTACAGAAATAGAGTCAATTAGTTGTTGTCTGGTCAGCAGGAGGCATTCAGGGAATGCTAATGTGTTTCTTTTTTGGAGGTGCTGAAGATGTTCTAAAATTAGATTGTGGTGTTGGCTACACAATTCTGTGAATATAATAAACACTAATGCATTGCCTAAATGGCTGAAATTTATGGTATGTGAAATTATTTCAGTAAAGCTATACAAAATATTTTTTAAAAAAGCAAAACAAAGGCATTGGCACCACAGTCTTAACAAGTGCCTCGATGAAAAAGCCATCAGCCTAAAATCCAGTACTACTGGACCAATTATAACGCTTTTCTAGAGTGTTAACTATGTGTGAAGATAAACCTAGAGAGTTCCAATGATATCTGAAATGTCAGCATTGTCAGGTAATAAGATGTTTTTGAAGACTGATTGGTGAATATACATTACTCTTTTCGTTTTGTAACTCAGGCACATTAAAAATACCAAAAATACTCTTAGCCCTATACCTAACCTGCATAAGTCCCAGTAGTTCACTGCATATGAAATTAGGCATAGATGTATTTATTTATTTTTTTTTTAATTTTTTTTCAACGTTTATTTATTTTTGGGACAGAGAGAGACAGAGCATGAATGGGGGAGGGGCAGAGAGAGAGGGAGACACAGAATCGGAAACAGGCTCCAGGCTCCGAGCCATCAGCCCAGAGCCCGACGCGGGGCTCGAACCCACAGACCGCGAGATCGTGACCTGGCTGAAGTCGGACGCTTAACCGACTGCGCCACCCAGGTGCCCCTAGGCATAGATGTATTTAAATTATTATCATTTTTAATTTGAGACAGAGAGAGAGAGCATGAGTTGGGGAGACAGACACAGGGAAGGAAGGAGGGAGAGGGGAGGAGGGAGAGAGGGAGAGGGGAGGAGGGAGAGAGGGAGAGGGAGAGGGAGAGGGAGAGGGAGAGGGAGAGGGAGAGGGAGAGGGAGAGGGAGAGGGAGAGGGAGAGGGAGAGGGAGAGGGAGAGGGAGAGAGAGAGAATATCCCAAGCAGGCTCCACACTCAGTGTGATTGCACGAACTATGAATACCTTAAGACCACTGTAAATGGGTGAACTGAATTTGAATTATATCTCAATAAAATTGTTAATAAAAATTTTTACAAATGATTAAGTTTAGCTGCTTTAAAACAGAATTTTATTTCCAACTAAGAAACAGAGATTCATAGAAATCTCATCTAAGTGTTTCCAAGTTTATGTTTTGTTCCTATGGCAGAGAAACACCTTCTATGGCATGGTCCCCAAATCGCACAATTATTTTGAAAATAAATAACCCCACTGATTCTAAAAACTAAAATAAAGAAGTTACAGCAAAAAGTAGTATATATATACTTTGTGTGTGTGATTTCTAGTAATCTGCAGGGAAATAGTATAAGGAGTTGAAACATAAGTTGAAATGAGGTGTTTATGAATAAACAAATCTACGTTTCCTCTGAATTTCTGATCATTTTAAAAAATTGTTTTTAATTTTATTTATTTATTTTGAGAGGGGGGAGGCAGAGATAGAGAGAGAGAGAGAGAGAGAGAGAGAATCCCAAGCAGGCTCCATGCTGTCAGCACAGAGACCAATGTGGGGCTTGGTCCCTCAAAATGTAAGATCATGACCCAAGCTGAATCAAGAGTCAGGCGCTTAACGCACTGAGCCACCCAGGTGCCCCTAAAAAAATTCTGCTTTTAAAACTTCTTTTGATTGTAACCTACAATAAGAGGTACATTTTACATATTGACCTGGTACACATATATGGATGTATGTAACTGAAATGAAAATTTTATCAAATAATACTTCATCTTACCACCTGTAATGTATGCTAATGTTTTCTTTCCTATTTCATTGGGGAAAAGTTACCACCTGCTAAACAGCTGGTAGTGTGAAAAACACTCCCAAGTTCAGAGAGGTTTCTGGGCTGGCAGGGGTGGCTGGGATGTTTGGCAAATCTGGCACAGCGGTGACATGCAGTAGGTACTCGAATGTTTGTTAGATACGTGGCAGTGATAGAAACGTAAATTTAGGACAAACTACTGCAGGAAGGCAGAAGTGTTTTCTGGATCTCGACTCTACATGAAATTACTTCCAATTCAAATACCTATGAGGTGGCTGGGACTAGAGAAAGCATTAGTTTTCCAGGCTTATTGGTTAGAGAGAAACAACTGTAAATAGATTAATAAAGTTCTTTTACTAGGAACCACGTGAAAAACCTATGTGTCGTGTTCATTGTAATGGCAGCCTCTGTACTTCTTATGTGGCCTGCTATAAAATATTCTAACTTATGAATTATAAAGATCAGGGATATAGCAGGCATGAATAAAATATATAAATATTCCTATTGTTTTACTCCTATATATTTATAAGCTATGTCAACTGGTTGAAATTCTTTATTTCCTTTGTGCACCCTCAAGTGGGCATACTAATGTGCAAAGAAATAAAGATATAGTAATTAGAAACGAGAAAGAACACGTTTCAAAAGAGAGAACAGATCTGTGTACACCATTATCTTTGATTGTGTATCAACTGCTCCTTTTACATATTTAAATGCCTAGTCATAGACACTATGCAAGGATTCTTGGTTAGAAAATCGAAGTCAAAACCAAGATTTCAAATATAAATTTTTAAAATGCAACTTACTTTTGTAGTGGGTTCTGGCTTTGAGCCATAAACAACTCCTTCCCAAAGAAGTAATTAATCTTCTAAGAAAGGAGAGCTCAATAGGGATGTTCTTTGAAATCATGAAGTCTGCCACGGAGGATGACATACCAAGACTGTTGCTTTCTATACAGGCATCTAGAAGTTTATTAAAAAGAAGGCTGTACTGTGAGACCTCCACAGTTTCTGGAAAACAAAAAGGATATAATGAAATCAATCTATCTTAGTCTCTCAATCTTCCCTCTCTCACTGCTTTTCTTTTCCCTTTGCTCCTGTTGGGATTTTCCTACCCACTATGGGAGTCACAGTCGCTAAAATGCAATCATATATTCTCTAAGAAACAAGCATTCAACAAAAGAAACCTCCTTCATTTACTTTGGAACAAAGAAGAAGAAAGGAACCTTGTAACAATGTGGGTGAAACCAGAGGGTATTATCCTAAGTGAAGTAAGTCAGGCAGAGACAGATACCTGTTTTCACTCATATGTGGAATTTGAGACACTTAAGACCATGGGGGAACAGTAGAGAAAAAGAAAGTTACAAATAGAGAGGGAGGCAAACCATAAGAGACTCTCAAATACAGAGAACAAACTGAGGGTGGATGCGGAGGTGGGGGCAGGGGACAATGGACGATGGGCACTGAGGAGGTAACTTGTTGGGATGAGCACTGGATGTTGTGTGTAAATGATGAATCACAAGAATCTACTCCTGATGCCAAGAGCACACTGTATACATGTATGTTAGTGAAGTTGACAATAAATTATGCTTAAAAAAAAAAAAAGGAAGCTTGACAACTATCGCAGAGGCTACATTAACACCGCTGTCTGTGATTCCACCTGCGACTGCATCTGCTCTCCCAAATGAATGACTTGCACAGTTCTGTTTGCACTGTCTACAGTTCAGACCTCAGACTTAATTTCCCATGACTAAAAATAAACCACCGCCTCTAATATTCTCTCTCAAATTAAAAACAAATCCTTTATTAAGATATTTATCCTTCTTTCAATTCCTCACTTAGAAGAAAGTGAAGTCACCTTGGAGACTGTGAAATCTTTTATTCCCTGTATTGTCAGTTCAATCTATGACCTAGATTTTGGTCTTTATCACTTCATCTGTAGCACCCTTTAGTGATCCAGGCCTAAGCAAGAAGTTAATCTCCTTACCTTTTAGTCTCTTCCTAAACATCTCCACCAATGGAACTTTCCTAGAACATGTACTCTGATAAAGCACTGTGGGAGGCCCTCAGGTTAACATTCTCATGAAGTGGCAACTTGCCACTCTGAAAGCATTACTCAGGTTCATTTTGATCCAAAGCTTTTGCTCATGTTTCCCTTAACATGGACCCCCTCTGGTCTACATAAAACTTGAGTGTCAGGATTCGAGAACACTACCTACTATTGTCCACATTAATATTCCTTTTCTTTGAACTTGTCATTTCTTCCATTTATTTCATATTTTCCTTTGTTCCAAGGTAATGGAAACTAAGCTCTGTATTTAATGTTAAGTAATAAAAGAAAAAGTATTCTTCATTATTCTAATGCAATGAATTCTTTTACGACACAAAACTTGCTGGGGCATTATTGTTTGCTGCTGACCTGACAGAGAGGGAAAGGGGACTGATGAAAACAGTTGAGGGAGGGAATGGCTGACAACCCAAAGGTAAGCATCTCTGCTTTTGAAAAAACAAACAAACAAACAAACAAACAAAAAAACAACAAAAAAGAGAAAGAAAAAAGAAAAACATTGAATTTGCAGAGAACACATTTTACAGAAAATAATTTCATTAAAAATATATGCTGGAATATAAAACTCAACCAAAACAGGTGGAGAATGGTTTCTTATTTAAACACCAGATGGACATTAGAATTGAGGCTTTTAAAAAACATACCTTGAGAATTTTGAAAACCTGGTAGATTTTGCAAAACTTCAAATGTCTGTCTATAAAGGCTCTTGGCCAAGATTTCATGTGCAATTGTACAGAGCAGATTATGTCGATTGAGTACATCCAGTCTATCACAAGGCCACAGTGGTGTATTGATGATCCATTCTGATTCTTCCAAAAAGAAAAAAGTACTAATACTTTATACTATGTAAATCACACTTAAGAGTATAATTACAACTAATGTTTTCAAATATGTTTTGTTAAGTATCAAAATTTAAGTATGTGTATTCAGAAAAGATAACAATAACTCAAATTTATTAGAAACAACTTGTATAGTAATGGTCACTATCCTAAGGGGATACAAACAAATGAGTACTTTGTTATACTTATTTTTTAATTTTTCATTTTTCTAAGTGTACTAACTCAGTTTTTAACTCTAAGGTTAATGTTTATTTTTACATGACAAAAATGTTTCTTTTGTAGTAAATTATTTGTTATAATGTAAAATATTTGTGTGGACAAGTTTAACAATTTTATAATAAAGAATACATAAATTAATTAGTTTTTGGCATTTTGGGGAACAGCTTCCCCCCCCAATTTCTTACATAATTTTTATTACAAGATAGTTGATATGTGCACAATATATAATGTATGTAAGTTATAAAAGCAAAATAACAAACTTTTATGCACGCTTCATACAGCTTAAAAAAAAGAGAATATTACCTATAATGCTGAAGTTCCTTAATTTCTGCCTTGATTTGCACATTGAGAAAAACAATAGGAGACTATCATACAGAACACTGAGGTACTAAAGTATTAGAAATGTCAATATTTTATCATTTGCCTAATTCTCTCAATCATCATACACCAGATACATAAACGAAACGTTGTTATAACACTTGAATCATATTTCCCTATTTTTTAACAGTACTAAGTATAGGAGTCACGTTTTCTTTTTCTTTGGGGGCCTTCCCAGCACAGTGAATACAAAAAGTATTGAAGGGAGATTTGGTAATTCATGTACACAAATGCCAAAATAAAGGCTTAATTATCCAGTATAACTTTAAAACAGGAGCTAGTTTTTAAATTAGTAGAGCCCATCTGACAGACTGATTGACTGACTGAATTGCCTCATGCTATGTGTTAGGCAATGTTTTACAAATATTGGTGCTTTATGAATCTTAGCTCATTTAAACAGATATTTCCATTCATTTACTTCCAAATCTGCTTAAACTTTACTTTATAGAGAAATTTAAATGAACTTGTTATCTTTTGAAAGACTGCATAAATCATTGGTTAAGCATAATTCCCATTTTCCCCCGTAATTCCCCAAAGTAAAACCGCTAAATCACCATTCCTTATAAACTGAATTTTATTTTTATCAAATAAGTTCAATTGTTTTTTGTTAATGATCTATCTGGTAGATATGTCACACTTATAAAAAGTAGACTATGTGGACCTTTCTCACAACAATTGCACTGTTCTTTAGTACTCATTTTTTATTGTTAAGGTAGAATAATGGTCACAGTTTTTGAAAGAATAGATGGTATTTTAGGAGCTTCATTTTGAAATCTTACCAAATTGTGTAGCTATATTAAAAACTCTGAATAAGCTGGTCATTTTATGTACTAAAGTTAACTGAAACTGGTAATTGGGTAGTCATTTAGACTTTTAACTAATCCACCCCATTCACAACTCTATCAGCATAAACACTTTTGAGAAATTTTATAAGACCTCTTATGAGAATTAAATTTTCAAAAACAAAAACCAGTTTACTAGTGTACTTTAATACTAGTTTTATGGTGATAGAAGTCCTTATTGCATTAACCCTCATGTTTTTCACTCTTCGACAGTTGGGAATATTTTCCATTTGTCTAAAAAGTCTGAGTCAAAATGCAAGCAAATTTTCTATAATAGCCATTCTTTATCCACTTACCTTCCAACATATGCATATTTAGTCATTTGACTCATGCAAGATTTTGAATACAAGGCACTGAGAATATAAAGACTATTAATATGAAGATGGTCTGCAGTGAATGAATTTCCAGGCTAGTCAGTGACACTATCAAATAACTATCCTTGACTACCATAGTGAATGCTACATATACCATAAAGAATATCTAAAGATACCTTTCTTCTTTTAATATATACATTTAACATAATCCCAATCAAATTTCCTTACAGAACTATATGAAAAACTCAATAGCTGAAATTCATCTAAAAGAATAAGCACTTGAGAATGTGAACAATAATTTGGAAAAGAGGAGTGAAAGTGGTGTTGCCTAAATAGATATTACAGATATTCTAAAGCTACATTAACTAAAAAGAGTTTGGTGCTACCATAGAAACAGATCCCTGGGAGAGAAGACAAGTATAGAAACACACCTAAGCAGATACAAGATTCTAATAAATGATAAAAGTGGCATTTTAAATAAGCGAGTAAAGGGTGAGTTGGGACATTTTGGGGAAATAAATACAATTTTGTTCCCATTTCATATCAAAATTTAAAACTAGTAATGAATGAAAAAATTTGAAGAACATGGGTAAATATATAATTTTGAGATAGCTAAGGAGTGCCTAAACCATGATACAAAACAAAAAGTCATGGGAATAAAAGGTATAGCAAAGGGAATATAGTCAACGGTATTGTAATAGTGTTGTATGGGTGACAGACGTATAGCTGTAGTGAACATAAGCATAATGTATAGAGATGTTGAGTCACTATGTCACTATGTCGTACACTTGAAACTAACGTAACATTGGTGTCACGTATACTAAAAAAAAATATTAAAAAAAATAAAAAGCTATACTAAAAAGAGAACACTAAAAAAATAAAAACAGTTTATGTTAGGTAGAAAAAATGTCAGGTGGACAACAGAAGAAAAACAAAAATGCAAAAAAAATCATAAAGTTAAAGGAAAATGAAAAGCTGAGAAAAATATGTGCAAATATGCAACAGATGAAGGACTAATATCTTTAATATGTAAAACTATCATAATACAAAGGGACATAATTTACAGTATAATATTTTCTAAGTGTGATATATACATCATTGATGATAAGTACCTGAACTGATTTTTAGATCACATTATAATGTTAATAACCTATTTGATTGTGTACTATAAAAACTGTAACAATAAAAGAGTGCATCAAGTATAAAAACCACATTAAACAGGCAATTTCAGAAATACTGTTCAGGATGAGGCCAAGCTGGTTGATTTACTTCTAAAATAATGTTTATTTTAAAAAATTATTTTTTAAAGTTTATTTACTTATTTCTGAGAGAGACAGAGAGAGAGAGTGAAGGAAGGGCAGAGAGGATGAATCCCAAGCAGGCTCTGCATGGTCAGCGCAAAGCCCGATGAGGGGCTGAAACTCACGAAGTGTGAGATCATGAGATCATGATCCGAGCTGAAACCAAGAGTCGGACGCTTAACCAACTGAGCCACCCAGGTGCCCCTAAAATAATGTTTATTTAAAAAATATAAACGATCACAGAGGTGCCTGTGTGGCTCAGTTGGTTAAGCGTCAGACTTAGGCTCAGGTCATGATCTTGCAGTCTGGAAGTTTGAGCTCCCTGTTGGACTCTGCACTGACAGCTCAGAGCCTGGAGCCTACTTGGCATTCTGTGTATCCCTTTCTCTCTTCCCCTCCCCTGCTTGCATTCTGTCTCTCTCTCTCTCAAAAATAAACATTATATACACACACACACACACACACACACATATATGTATACACACACACACACACACACACACACACAATCACTACAAAAAATTAAAACAGAGAAGTATAAAGAAGAAATTAACAAAAATTGAATAGCCCATCACTGAAAATGACCAGTGTTCACATTTGGTGAAAATTACCTGGGAAAGAAGTGTTAATGACCTAAATAATGGCTATGCCTACATAAGTAGTTATAAGTGAAACTGCTGTATGAAAACAGAGATTAAACATGGCCTGGCCTAACATAACATTGTTCTGAACAGAGCTATCCACTGATTGAAAATAAAGATGATGCAGTTTTTAAATATTAACATTGTTTATATGCTTATATTAGTACTGCAGTGGCAGTCACTGGTCTAGGTGTTCAAGCTAAACTTTATGCTAAATTTCCTATATAAAAAAGGGTAACACTTTCCTAAATAAACAAAAAAAACCACACACATCTATGCTTTAAACAAGTCTAGCCTAAAACAATATAGATGGACCTTGAGAGCATTAGGCAAAGTGAAGTAAGTGAAATACAGAAAGAGAAACACTGCATGATCTCACTGGTATGTGAAATCTTAGAATCATAGAAAAAGAGATTGGATTTGTGGTTACCAGAGGTGGGGGTGCGGGGTGGGGAAATGGATGAAGGTGGTCAAAAGGCACAAACTTCCAGTTGTAAGGAATACTGGAGATGTAATGTACCATAACACGGTGACTATAGTTAACATTGCTGTATGACATCCAGGAAAAGTTGTTGAGAGTAGATCCTAAGAGTTCTCATCACAAGGGAAAAAATGTATTTTTCTTTTTTTTTTTCTATCTATAGGAGATGATGGATGTTAACTATATTTATTGTGCCAATCACAATTCACAACATATATGTCATTATGCTATACTCCTTAAACTTACACAGTGCTGTATGTCAATTATATCTCAACAAAACTAGAAAAAAAAATCTAAAACAAAAACATCTCCAGCCATTTCCTCCCTAGGAAGGTACAAAGAGAGTTAAATGTAGAAAATCCATAAATAATACATAATAAAAATGGTAATGCTTGTAGCACTGGTTAACAAACTAGGGGAGTGACTTGAGGAAGTGTGGTTTAGGGATACAGGGGAGGTGTGAGAAATGCCCACACAAGAGAGCTATAGGGTAGTGGTCTTCAAAGTGAGGTCCCAGACTAGCATCATCAACAGTAACCTCTGAGAACTTGTAAGAAATGCAAATTCCCAAGATCCATCCCAGATTTAATGAATCAGAAAATCTGGGAATGGACCAAGCAATCTGTGTTTTAACAATCTTTCAGGGTGTTCTGATGGCCAACTTTGAGAACTACTGTCTCAGATTTATAAAAACAAGATCAGAATCACCACTTCGCTCAGGTGGCTGACTAGGTCAGATCCAGGTCTGTTTCTGTGGTTTGTGCTTCCTCCCTGGTTGCAATTTTACAAAGTCCATTTAAATGAAAGATTAGGGAAATAACAGTGGTATAAGGTTTTAATATATGGACTCTGCAATCAGACCTAGATTGGAATTGCTGTGTGATCTTCTCTGTGCCTCAGCGCCTTCATCTTGGGATACCATCATCTACTTAATAGGGTTAGTGTTGATTAAATGAGATGACACAAGTAACACACTTAGCACAATGCTTGGTATATAGCAAATAATTACATTATTATTAAATCAATAATGAAGAGATATATTAAAATTTGAAAACAGACCAAGAGGGGCGCCTGGGTGGCTCAGTCAGTTAAACGTCTGACTTCGGCTCAGGTCATGATCTCGCAGTTTGTGAGTTCGAGCCCCGCGTCGGGCTCTGTGCTGACAGCTCAGAGCCTGGAGCCTGCTTTGGATTCTGTGTCTCCCTCTCTCTGACCCTCCCCCACTGTGCTCTGTCTCTCTCTATCAAAAAATAAATAAATGTAAAAAGAAAAAAAATTAAAAAAAAAAAAAACAGACCAAGAACATGAATAATCCACAAAAGAATAAGTAAAAATGGTAAAAAGGGGAAAGAGTTAAATTTTCTAATAAGCAATTAAATGCAAAGTAAAGCAACAAATATCACTTTTTCTCTGTCAAACTAGCAAAGAGAAAAGAAAAATAGTATTCAAGAAATAGTATTGGTGAGGGTGTTTCATAACATGCATCTTCACATGCTGGTAAGACTAATTACTACAAACTTTCTAAAGGTGTAGGGTACTTTTATATTCCACTTGCAGAGATAAGACCTGGAATGGAAAGTATTGAATGGCCAGATTAGGGATTGCATAGACTGGAAAGTACCAGTCTGTCTGACAACTAAAAACCATAATATTCGGCACTAACTCTTGGACTGTTTATATGCACCTATGACCCCTAAAAGGACAATGTCTTTATAGAAGAGATACCTATGTAATAGTTCTCTAGGATTTTCTTACAAAGGGAGGGTTCCTAATAAACTCAAGATAACTTGATGCAAATCTGAATGGGAATAAGGGCAAATCTACCAACATTTACCAAAAAGCTTTAAACTGCCTTATCCTTTAACCCAGCAACTGTCAGAATTTATCCTAAGGATGTAATATTAGCAGGAATGTTTAGCATGGATTATTATTTATGATGGACATCTGGAAACAAGCTAGATGAAGAAATGTGGGTCTATGGATATATTTATATATCTACATTTATACACTTATATGTATTTTTTCGTAAGATGGAAAACTAAGCATACCATTAAGTGACGTTATAGAAGAACATTCCTTTACACAGAAGATGTCCACAGAAAGCCTGTTCCCTAGGGGCGCCTCGGTGGCTCAGTCGGTTAAGCGTCTGACTTCAGCTCAGGTCATGATCTCGCGGTCCGTGAGTTCAAGCCCCACGTCGGGCTCTGACAGCTCAGAGCCTGGAGCCTGTTTCGGATTCTGTGTCTCCCTCTCTCTCTCTGACCCTCCCCCGTTCATGCTCTATCTCTCTCTGTCTCAAAAATAAATAAACGTTAAAAAAAAAATTAAAAAAAAAAAAAAAAGAAAGACTGTTCCCTGAACAAAACAATGCAAGGTACAAAAGGAGTCTGTGTAGTAACGTTAAAGTGGTTAACAGTCATTTCTGGGTGGACTGAATAAGGAATTTTTATCATCAGTTTTTCTTATCTACCTTTTCCTACTGGTTGCTAATGAACATGTGTTACTTATGTTGAGGCAATAACATTTATTTTAAAGTTCAAAGGCAGCTTCTCAATAAATGGCATAACTTTGTACAAAATGTATATTCTAGGACACTTATTTTTCAGCCTCTAAGCCATGATTATAAATTATGGTTTAAAGGCTTTTTTTTTTTTTTTTTTTTTTTTTTACTCTGGTAAGGGGAGAAGGCAGGAATTTATTGTTCATTTGCCAAGATACAAGCTACTAGTGCTAAGAGTTTTAAATGTCAAACTGAAAAGCCAAAACAATAGATTTCTCATCATAAAGTCCTCCACTAACTAAAATGAGTAAAATATTCTGCATTTCTCCAACACAAGTAATGTATAACCCTTCTATAAAAAGTTTAGTAGGTAATAAGTGCACAGGTTTTCAAAAGGAAAAAATATAGAGAAATAAGATGGCAGAGGAGCAGGGGGACCCTAAACTTCCCTTGTCCCTTGAACACAGCCAGATAAATATCCAATCATTCTGAGCACCCAAGAAATCGATCTGAGGACTGAGAGAGCAAAACTGCACAACTAGAGGGAGAAAATGGCCACAAAAGGCCACATCGTGGAAGATAGGAGCTACGGAGAGTTGATTGGTGAAAGCAAAGAACTGCAGGTGCTGTCAAGGGGAGGGAGTCTTGATGATGGAGAGATGAGAGAATATAAGAAAGAGAAAAGGTGGGGGGCAGTGTGGAGCGACGAGCACACGCAGGGGACTGCGCAAGAAAACTCTTTCCCCAAGACCACTGACTAGGAAAAGGAGAGCAGTGGAGCACAGTCTGAAGCTTTGAAGGTCTGCACCATGGTTGTGCCTTGTGGCCTCGGTGGGGAAAGACTATGAAGACCTGGGAGAGGCCAGCAAGATCTGAGGATTCCCTGGGTCACATGGGAGGAAACAGTTCCCCTGCTAGGAGTACATTTGGGAGTGGCCGCACAGCCTCTGCGGGGACAAAACAACTGGCAGCACCCATGGGTTGCCCTGTTCTCAAGCATAGGAACAAAGACACAAGCAGGGGAAGCAAATCTTGGTGCCAATTCTGTGCTGTGCTTTACAGAAACTCCAAACTGCTGAGCTGTATCGTGACCATTTTTCTATAACAAACCAGCAAATGCAATAGTACAGTGAAAGCCTCCCCCAGAGGGTCAGCACGGGTCCGAGCAGCTTGGATCTCTAAAACTTGGAGTTTTGAAACCCACCTGTGTGCCTGAGATAAAACATAGGAATACAGTGTCACCTGGCAGGTAGACAGCTCGGACACTGGCAGGGTGAAGGCAAGAATCTGACAGAAGCTGGGGACACAAAAGGGGTGAATATCTGCTCTTCTGTGCCAGCTTCCTAAAGAGTGGTGGGTGTGAGCTTCCTGCTCTGGGGAAGGAGGAGAGAGCGGGGCTAAGCCATTACCCTCCCTCCCCCACACCGGCACTGATGTCCTTCAGTGAGCAAAACAGTGCCACCCAGCGTAGGCAACAGCAGCTTACACCAAGGCCCTGCTGTGCATCTCCACTGGAGCAAGTCCACCTGAGAATCATCACTGCAGGCCCCACCATCATGGGACCAGCACAAACCCCTCTTATGCACTAAGTCTACTGATCACAGAGTGCTGCAAAGCTTCAGCTCTAGGGGAGATAGGATCCAGCTGCCTTTTTTTTTTTTTTTAATCTACTTTCTTTTAATAAGCAGACGAAAATACACCTAGGATCTAGCTTCCTTCCTTTCTTTCTTTTTTTTGAACTTCTTCTTAATATAGCCATTACTCTCAGGAGCAGGAATACGACAAACTCTCCTAACAATCCCCCCCCCCCCACACACACCCAGTGACTCAGACAAAATGACAAGATGGATGAATTCACACCAAAAGAAAGAACAGGATGAAATCATGGCCAGTGATTTAATCAATACAAATATAAGTAAGATGTCCAAATCAGAATTTAAAATAATAATTATAAGGATACTAGCTGGGCTTGAGAAAAACATAGAAAACACTAGAGAATCCCTTACTGCACAGATAAAATAACCTAAAAACTAGTCCAGTCAAAATAAAAAATATTATAACTAAGATGCAAAACCGACTGGGTGTAATGACAACAAGGAAGCAGAAGAACAAATGAGTGATACAGAAGATAAAATTATGGGAAATACTGGAGCTGAAAAAAAGAAGGAAAGAAAGGTACCGGATCATGGATGCAGACTTAGGGAACTCAGTGACTCCTTAAAGCACAACAACATTCCTATCATAGGAGTCCCAGAAGAAAAAGAGAAAGAGAAAGGAGCAGAAAGTTTATACGAGCAAATTATAGCTGAAAACCTCCCTAATCTAAGGAAGAACACAGATCCAAATCCATTAGAACCACAGAGAATTCCCATTAAATTCAACAAAAGCCAGTCATCACCAAGACCTCTCATAGTCGAATTCACAAAATGCTCATATAAAGAAGGAATCCTGAAAGAAGCAAGGGTAAAAAAAAAATCCTTAACCTGCAAAGCAAGACAGATCGGTTTGCAGCAGATCTGTCCAGAAACTTGGCAGGCCAGAAGAGAATGGCACGATATACTCAATGTGCTAAATGGGAAAAGTATGCAGCCAAGAATACTTTATGCAGCAAGGCTGTCACGCAGAATACAGGAAAGACAGTTTCCCAAACAAAAACTAAAGGAGTTCATGACCACTAACCCAGCCCTGCAAGAAATATTAAAGGGAACTCTTTGAAGTGGGGAAAAAAAGAGCAAAAGCATAAAGACTAGAAAGGAAGAGAGAACATCACCAGAAACACCAACTTTATAGATAACACAATGTCACCAAATTGACATCTATCAATAATAGCTCTAAATATAATGGACTAAAAGCTCAACTCAAAGGACACAGGGTATCAGAATGGATAAACAAACAAGACCCATCTACGTGGTGCCTACAAGAGGATCACTTTATTTTTTTTTTTAAACTTCTTTTTTTGTTTATTTATTCTTTTTTTTTTAATTTTTTTTCAACGTTTTTTATTTTATTTTTGGGACAGAGAGAGACAGAGCATGAACGGGGGAGGGGCAGAGAGAGAGGGAGACACAGAATCGGAAACAGGCTCCAGGCTCCGAGCCATCAGCCCAGAGCCCGACGCGGGGCTCGAACTCACGGACCACGAGATCGTGACCTGGCTGAAGTCGGACGCTTAACCGACTGCGCCACCCAGGCGCCCCAGTTTATTTATTCATTTTTGAGAGACAGAGCATGAGCAGGGGAGGGGCAGAGAGAGAAGGAGACACAGAATCCAAAGCAGGCTCCAGGCTCTGAGCTGTCAGCACAGAGCCCAATGCGGGGCTTGAACTCATGAACCGAGAGATCATGACCTGAGCTGAAGTGGGACGCTCAACCTACTGAGCCACCCAGGTGCCCCTAAGAGGATCACTTTAGACCTAAAGACACCTACAGACTGAAAGTGAGAGGATGGATAATGATTTATCATGCTAACAGATGCCAAAACAAAGCCAGAGTAGCCATACTTAGACAAACCAGATTTTAAACCAAAGACTGTAATGTGAGATGAAGAAGGGCATTATACCATAATTAAGGGACCTACCTATCAAGAAGATCTAACAATTGTAAACATTTATGTGCCCAAATATATAAATCAATTAATAACAAACATAAAGAAACTCAGTGATAATAATACAATAATAGTAAAGGACTTTAACATGCCACTTACAACAATGGATAGATCATCTAAGCAGATCAACAAAGAAACAACAGCCTTGAATGACACACTGGACCAGATAGACTTAACAGATATATTCAGAACTTTTCATCCTAAAGCTGGAGTATACACATTCTTCTCGAGTGACCATGGAACATTCTACAGATTAGATCACATACTGGGTCACAAATCAGCTCTCAACAAGTACAAAAAACTGAGATCATACCATGCGTATTTTCAGACCACAACGTTATGAAACCTGAAGTCAGCCATAAGAAAAAATTTGGAAAGACTGCAAATTATTGGAGACTAAACTCCTACTAAAGGATAAATGGGATAACCAGGAAATTAAAGAAGAAATTTAAAAAAATACATGGAAGCAAATGAAAATGAAAACATGATAGTCCAAAACCTTTGGGATATGGCAAAGGTGGTCCTAAGAGGGAAGTATACCGTAATACAGGCCTACCTCAAGAAGTAAGACATGCCTCAAATAAACAACTTAAATTACACCTAAAGAGGGTAGAAAAGGAACAGCAAATAAAGCCTAAATCCAGCAGAATAGAGGAAGTAATAATGATTTGAGCAGAAATAAATAAAATAGAAACAAACAAAAAAACCCAGTAGAACAGATCAATGAAACTAAGAGCTGGTTCTCAGGAAGAATTAATAAAATTGATAAACCCCTAGCCAGACTTATCAAAAATAAAATAAACAAATAAAGTCACAAATGAAAGAGGAGCGATCACAACCAACATCACAGAAATATAAAATTATGAGAATATTACAAATTATATGCCAACAAACTGGTCAATGTGGAAGAAATGGTCAAATTCCTAGAAACACACAAACAACCAAAACTGAAACAGGAAGAAACAGAAAATCTGAACCCAAACCAGCAAAGAAACGGAATCAGTAATCAAAAATCTCCCAACAAATAAAAGTCCTGCGCCAGATGGCTTCCCAGGGAAATTGTACCAGACATTTAAGAGTTAATACCTATTCTAGGGGCGCCTGGGTGGCGCAGTCGGTTAAGCATCCGACTTCAGCCAGGT
Source organism: Felis catus (assembly GCF_018350175.1). Lineage (NCBI taxonomy): Eukaryota > Metazoa > Chordata > Mammalia > Carnivora > Felidae > Felis > Felis catus. The sequence continues at coordinate 158,119,111 of NC_058376.1, read as the reverse complement.
CACGATCTCGCGGTCCGGGAGTTCGAGCCCCGCGTCAGGCTCTGGGCTGATGGCTCGGAGTCTGGAGCCTGTTTCCGATTCTGTGTCTCCCTCTCTCTCTGCCCCTCCCCCGTTCATGCTCTGTCTCTCTCTGTCCCAAAAAATAAATAAATAAAAATGTTGAAAAAAAAAATTAAAAAAAAAAGAGTTAATACTTATTCTTCTCAAACTTCCAAAAAACAGAAATGAAAGGAAAACTTCCAAATTCATTCTATGAGGACAGCATCACCTTGAATCCAAAACCAGACAAAGACCCCACTATAAAGGAGACTTACAGGCCAATATCCCTGATGAACATGGATGCAAAAATTCTCAACAAGATACTAACAAATCAAATCCAACAATACATTAAAAGAATTATTTACCATAATTAAGTGGGACTTATTCCTGGGCTGTAGGGCTGGTTCAATATTTGCAAATCAATGTGATATACCACAATAAAAGAAAAGAACCATATATCCTCTCAATAGATTAAAAAAAAAAAAGCATTTGACAAAACATAGCCTCCGCTCTTGACAAAAATGCTCAACAAAGTAGGTATAGATGGAACATACCTCAACATCATAAAGGCCATATACAAAAGACCCCCAGCCAATATTATCCTCAGTGGAGAAAAACTGAGAGCTTTTCCTGTATAGCCAGGAAAAAGACAGGGATGTCTACTCTCACCACTGTTACTTACCATAGTATTGGCAGTCTTAGCCTCACCAATCAGACAACAAAAAGAAATGAAAAGCATCCAAATCGGCAATGAAGAAGTCAAACCTTTGCTCTTTGCAGATGACATGATATTCTATATAGAAAATCTAAAAGACTTCACCAAAAATTGCCAGAACTAATATATAAATTCAACAAAGTTGCAGGATATAAAATCAATGTTCAGAAATCTGTTGCCATTTCTACACACCAAAAGAAGCAGAAGAAAAATAAATCAAGGAATCAATCCCATTTAAAATTGCACCAAAAACCATAGATACCTTGGAATAAACCTAACAAAAGAGGTAAAAAATTGGTACTCTGAAAACTATAGAACACTTATGAAAGAAATTAAAGAGGACACACCCCTATGTTTATAGCAACACTATCAACAATAGCCAAAGTATGGAAAGAGCCCAAATGTCCATCGATGGATGAATGGATAAAGAAAATGTGGTATATATACAATGGAGTTATTACTCGGCAATCAAAAAGAATGAAATCTTGCCATTTGCAACTACGTGGATGGAACTGGAGGGTATTATGCTAAGTGAAATTAGTCAGAGAAAGACAAAAATCATATGACTTCACTCATATGAGGACTTTAAGAGACAAAACCGATGAACATAAGGGAAGGGAAACAAAAATAATATAAAAACATGGAGGGGGACAAAACAAAAAGAGACTCATAAATATGGAGAACAAACTGAGGGTTACTAGAGGGGTTGTGGGAGGGGGGATGGGCTAAATGGGTAAGGGGCATTAAGGAATCTACTGAAATCATTGCTTCACTATATACTAATTTGGATGTAAATTTTAAAAAATAAAAAATCAAGGTTAAAAAAAAAAGAAATTAAAGAGGACACAAAGAAATGGAAAGCTTGTGGATTGAAAGAACAAACATTGTTATAATGTCGATACTACCCAAAGTTGTCTACACATTTAATGCAATCCCTATCCTGAAAAAGAAAAGGAGGGGTGCCTGGGTGGCTTAGTCAGGTTAAGCGTCCAACTTTGGCCCAGGTCATGCTCTCATGGTTCATGAGTTCAAGCCCTGTGTCAGGCTCTGTGCTGACAGCTCAGAGCCTGGAGCCTCCTTCAGATTCTGTGTCTCCCGTCTCTCTGCTCCTCCCCTGCTCATGCTCTCTCTCTCAAAAATAAATAAACATTAAAAAAAAAAAAGAAAAAGGAAAGTGGGAGGCATCACAATTCTGGACTTCAAGCTGTATTACAAAGCGGCAGTTATCAATACAGTATGGTACTGACACAAAAACAGACACAGATCAATGGAACAGAACAGAAAACCCAGAATTAGACCCACAAGTATGTGGTTAACCAATCTTTGACAAAGCAGAAGAGTATATCCAATGGAAAAAAAGACAATCTCATCAGCAAATGGTACTGGGAAAACTGGACAGCAACATGCAGAAGAATGAAACTGGACTACTTTCTTATACCATACACAAAAAGAAATTCAAGATGGATGAAACACTTAAATGTGAGACAGGAAACCATCAAAATCCTAGAGAACACAGCGAGCAACCTCCCTGGCCTCAGTCATAGCAACTTCTTACTAGACATGTCTTCAGAGGCAAGGGAAACAAAGGCAAAAATGAACTATTCGGACCTCATCAAAATAAAAAACTTCTGCATAGCAAAGGAAAACAATCAACAAAACTAAAAGGCAACCTACAGAATGGGAGAAGATATTTGCAAATGACATGTCTGAGAAAGATAATATCCAAAATCTATTAAGAACTTATCAAACTCAATACCCCCAAAATAAACATTCCAGTTAAGAAATGGGCAGGAGACATTCATAGACATTTTTCCAAAGAAGACATCCAGATAGCTAACAGACACATGAAAAAATGCTCAACATCACTCATCATCAGGGAAATACAAATCAAAACTACAGTGAGATACCACCTCACACCTATCAGAATGGCTAAGATTTACAACACAAGAGACAACACATGTTGGCACGGATGTCTAAAAAGGGAACCCTCTTGCACTGTTGGTGGAAATGCAAACTGGTGTAGCCACTCTGGAGAACTGTATGGAGATTCCTCAAAAATTTAAAAATAGAACTACCCTATGAACTAGCAATTCACTAGTAGGTATTTACCCAAAGGTTACAAAAATATAGATTCGAAGGGGTACATGCACACTGATGTTTATAGCAGCATTATCAACAATAGCTAAACTATGGAAAGAGTCCAAGTGTCCACTGATAAGTGGATAAAGATGTGGTATAGATATACAATGGAATATTATGCAACCATCACAAAGAATGACATCTTGCCATTTGCAATGATGTGGATGGAGGTAGAGTGTATTATGCTAAGCAAAATAAGTCAGAGAAAGACAAATACCTTATTATTTCACAGATATGTATAATTTAGGAAGCAAAACAGATGAACATAGGGGAAGGGGGAAAAAGAGAGAGGGAAACAAACCATAATAGACTTAAATATTTTTTTTAATGTTCATTTTTGAGAGAGAGAGGAAGAAAAGAATGTGAGCAGGGGAAGGGGGTGGGATAGAGAATCTGAAGTATCCTCTGTGCTGACAGCAAAAGCAGGGCTGGAACCCATAAACCATGAGATCATGACCTGAGCCGAAGTCAAGACACTTAACCAACTAAGCCAGCCAGGCACCCCAAAGACTATCAACAATAGAGGACAAACTGATGGTTGATGAAGGGAGGTGGATGGGTGATGGGCTAAATGGATGATGGGCATTAATAGGAGGGCACTTGTTGTGATGAGCACTGGGTGATATACGTAGGTGATGAATCACTAAATTCTACTCCTGAAACCAACATTACACTGTATGTTATCTAAATACTATTTCAATAAAAATTTGGAAAAAAATAATTAAAAAAGAAAAATAAAAGGAAAAAATATAGAAAAAGCATATGGAAAAAGTTAATCTGCCTCCTATCCATGTCCTCCAAGCACTAAACTCTTCTTTCCAGAAGCAAACACCATTCTTTGTTTCTTGTGCATCCTTCTAAAAATATTTTAAGGATATAAAAGGAAATACGTGTGTGTCCATCTTATTTACATTACTGTGGACACTGTTCTGCACATTCCTTTTTTCATCTGGCAACAGATCCTGGAGAACATTCCAAATGATTATTTGTAGATCTGCCTTATTCTACTCCATCATATGGCTATCACACAATCAACTTGTACTTTCTTAATGAAACATTTAAGTTATGTGGAATCCTTTGTTAGCACTGTGATGGTTAAAAAATATATTCTAGGGGTTCCTGGGTAGCTTACTTGGTTGAACATCTGACTCTTGCCTTTAGTGTGGGTCATGATCCCAGGGTCATGGGATCGAGCCCCAAGTTGGGCTCCATGTTGAGCATGCAGCCTGCTTGAGATCCTCTCTCTCTCTCTCTCTGTCACTCTCTCCTTCGTCCCTCTCTCCCTGCTCATGCACACTCTCTCAATCTATCTCTCTCTCTCAAAAAAAGATTGTAGACAACTTACAGTACATACTTGTGTTTGCAGGAGAAATTCCTAGAAATAGAGATGAAACATAAAAGAAAATATGCACTATTAGATTTTAACAGATATTTTGCCAAAAAGCCCCTAAAGACAATGTATGTGAATGCCTGTTTCTCTATACTTTCATGAAAAGTATATCACTAAACTCTTATTTTGCTACTCTGACAGGTATTTTGTCATTTTAATGTATATTTTTATTGTGAGTATTGCACTCATGTATTACAAGTGAGATAGAGTCCTTTGTATTTCCTTTCTTGAGAAAGGCCTGTTTACTGCAGAATGCTTTTAACAATAAAATAATTCTGGGGAGAACTTAGTATACTTCTGTGGGTCTTTCTTTTGAAGAAGTAAATTTTTATTTATGAAAATGACTTTCAGTTGAAATTATCCCTGCAAAAGGAAATCCTGTGTTATAACTTACAGAATTTTTAAAGAGAACATTAAAATTGTAAAAATTTTAAATATCCACAGTTCATTTTACACCCTTCACACAAACCCTCCTTCATGCTCTAGTTTGAGAAAGATTGGTTTTTCCAGAATTTTTAGGCTGAAATTTCCTATCATAAGGTGACTCACGCTCATTTTTATCAACCATTTTAACCTTTCCATTCTCACCACATCTCTCCTTTCCAACAAAGCTTGTGAGCTCTGGCTTACATCTTGCTAATTTCTATTTTTGTATTTTGGTTACCCTTCCCCACTTAGCAAACTTCACTGGCTATATTTGTTAAGTTGGAGAAAACCGTTTCCAACAAGCTTTTGATCCTGAAGTCCACTCAGAACCTCTGTATTCCATAAACTCTCAGCCCTGAACAAATACAAGGCATTACATATATGTATGCAATTATTCCACGTATATAATAAATTATATATTCATATGTATGTGCATGTATATGTGCTTGTGTGTTAGTGTAAAGATTATCTATTTGCTCTACCTGTGCATATATTCTATCTTTCTACCTAAACCCAGAGATTTTTAATTTCTTTAATGTTTATTTATTTTTGAGAGAGAGAGAGCGAGCGAGCATGAGCGGGGAAGGGACACAGAGAGAGGGAGACACAGAATCCGAAGCAGGCTCCAGGCTTTGAGCTGTCAGTCAGCACAGATCCTGATGCAGGACTCGAATCCATGGACTGTGAGATCATGACCTGAGTTGTTCAGATGCTTAACTGACTGAACCACCCAGTTGCCCCATAAACCCAGAGATTCTTGAGGTTTCTTCACTGTTATCCCATTTTATCAAATGAAATCTGCCTGATGGTTTAAGCAGCCAGAGGTACCATCATGTAGCATGTTGTGTTACCAGTGTGATCTCTAAGTTTTCATTTACCTCATAGCAAACCAATCTTAATTGCTTCTCCTGGCTTAACTTCTGCTAGAAATTGTGATTTCTGCTAGAAGGATTGACTTACTAGGGAAGTAACCTTGCTTGTCCTGGCTTGAAGTCATGTTTGCCTGTATGTACAAAGGTTAAAAGTTCATGCAGATTATCAATAGGGATTTACCTGCCCCAGTGGTAGCTGAAGCCTGGGCGCCGAAGCTGGACTGTCTGGGTTTGAATCCAGCCTCCACTTCTTACTTCTTGTATCATTTTGGGCAAGTGGCTTAATGTCTCTGACATTTTTTAACTAACAAAAAAAGGGGGTTATACTAATTCCAAACTTGTAGAGTTTCTATGAAAATTAACTGAGATAATTGATGTAAAGCATTTATTAGTATGGTGCCTGGGCTGAAGTAAGAACTAGCTTTTCAACAAAGGGTCATATGATTTTTTCTTTAAAGTGAGGTTAACTTTCTCCTTCCATTTAACACATCAACCACCTTTCCTATGCACATGATCACTAGGGTTTATTAGGTCAAACTGCCATTCACAATTCAACATCAATTTAAGGTAATTACATAGACAAGAATTTGTAACAACAAATTATAATTTGCTTACATATATCAGAACTTACCCCTCAATACCCAAATGGCACCATCTAGGCTTCCACTTTTTAGAAAAATTTCTGCTGCAATATTCACAATTTGACATCTTGGTGCTAACTTCTCAGGCCCTGTAAGTCCTTTTAAAGTTGTAAAATGTATTTTCAATTCATATAGTTTATCTAAGACCTTCCTTCCCTAGAGTAAAAGTAAAGAACACTCATTGAATATCATTCATGTAGAGTATCACAGAGGTACACAATGAGTAATTATATACAAACCAATTATCCGATATTAATCATCCTTCTATACTGATGGTTTTCAAACTGCTCTAAAATCCCTGTTTTTAGTCCCCTCCTGCTTAGCCACAAAGACAGACAGGGAAGGGGAGGAAGCAGGGCTTTGCCTCACTATTAATCCTCACACTGCTGACTCCTTTTTTCAAGTGTTTTTATACTTGTGCTTCCCTTAAAGATTTCTTTTGGAAAAAGGAGTTCTTGCCCTAATGCGGAAAACTACTGATTACAAGTTTCTGCACTTCTTCTGTTGATCACCCTAAGAGTCAAGAGGGAGAGACAGTGAAAATCGAGATAATGTCTTATCAAATTTATAGGAAGAATGACAGTGGGGGAAAAAAAAGAATAAAACTACTGACTGGAAACTGTCTTTTTTATTCAATAGACTATTCACATAGTCTACATAAAAGATTAGCTCTAGTGTGGACATCAGAAATGAGACATATATTATTATTTTATATCAAGAGTCAGCAAACTTTTTCTATAGACAGCCAGATAGTAAATACTTAGGCTCTGCAGGTCACATTTAGTCAGTTGCACATTCTTTTTAGTTGTTGCTGTTTTTCTTTTGTAACTGTTTAAAAATGTAAAAAACACTCTTACCTCTTGAGATGTAAAAAAAACAGGTGAGGGCCAGATCTGGCTCTTAGTTTATGGACCCTTGTTTTATATTATATTCTATACTAGCTGAGTCAGATTCATATTGTGATGTCAAAGTATTTTTAAGTTGCCTATATAAATGAGTGCATTTTTAAAGGGAAAGCTTTAACTTAATTTTAATAATTTTGTGTTCAAAAGGAATAGGTTTCCACTAAAAAAATTCATACTAAGTAAAATAAATAAAGTATTTGTTTCAAACAAGACAGTGAAAATTTTAAATCAAAATTCAGGTACAAACTCACCAACCTCATAAGAGATAGTATTAACCAAATAAAATTAAAATATGCCTTAAAATTGTAGCAAAATCTATCTTTTTCAAAAAGATTTTATCATGTAGTCCTCAATTTCTCAAGCATTAAATATCTAAGAAATTAATGCTATGATGAACCTTAAACTAGATTGTGAGACCAGGGACAAGGTACGTTCTGCCCATCCCAGTATGGGATCACATACTAATCACACATCAGTTGGTATGGGATCACACATCACAGTAGGTGCTAAACCTCATGAAGAGCTTGGAGACTGAAGACCTTATATATAAGGATTCTGTTGCTGTTTTTTAAAAAAAAAATTTTAATGTTTAGTTATTTTTGAGACAGAGACAGACAGAGCATGAGTGGAGGAGGGTAGAAAGAGAGAGGGAGACACAGAATCTGAAGCAGGCTCCAGGCTCTGAGCTGTCAGCACAGAGCCTGACACAGGGCTCAAACTCACGAAATGTGAGATCATGACCTAAGCTAAAGTCAGACGCCCAACCGACTGAGCCACCCCGGTGCCACTGTTGTTGTTTTTTAAATAAAACAAATCCATGGGGGTGCCTGGGTGACTCAGCAGGTTAAGTGTCCATGTTGGCTCAGGTCATGATCTTGTGGTTCATGAGTTCAAGTCCCACATCCAGCTCTGCGCTGACAGCTCGGTGCCTGAAGCCTACTTTGGATTCTGTGTCTCCCTCTCTCTCTGCCCCTCCTCCGCTCACGCCCTGTCTCTTTCTTTCAGAAATAGATAAGCATTAAAATTTTTAATATCCATGAATTTGTATATGTAGGAGTGACCCTGTGCTTAAATGTTATTGAACATATTCAATTATAACTTATTCAATTCACCTTCAATTATATGAAATATAAGAAGTAGTAACAAAAAGACATAATAGTTGATTCAGTATTGACCACACTCTCAACTGCTCCATTTATCCCTCAGCACTTACTTCTTGTTTTAGATATTCCTGTCCTTTATTTCACTTTAATGAATCTATAACCACCTGACACCTCAGGGAAATCTAAAGAATGGTAGTTCAGTATAGTCCAGAATAACTAGACCACTTCTATGTAGATATCCCAAAGCAGATATCAAGATATATGGGATATAGTGTTCCAGAGCATTCTAGGAGATGATTTTTAAGAAGTTCTGTTGTGAGCTTCCCAGATTCATCTTAAAAAAAAGGTCTTGAACTCTTGCAAAATGGTATTTAGCACAGCTTCCTAAGTGCTCCCTATAGTGAGATACTTCAGGGTAGCTGGTCTCCTGATACTTCCTTTCCACGTTTGCTTAATACACTACCTAATAATTCACTTACTAGTCTGGGACTCATTTTGCCACTTGTAACATTATTAGCAAATTTCTAATTTGTAGTGCTAACTATATTCTGTTAAAAAATTTAAAATTAACACTTTCTGTACCAAGCCCAAACAAAATTTAATGACATACCTTGGCCCACTGCAACAGCTTGTGATAGAAGTACATAGCACTGATTCCAATTCTTCCCAGCAAAGTTTTATCTACTTCACTATTTTGTGGATCTTTGCTAACTGGAACACAAAGTAGGCATATGGGAAAAGGTGGAAAAAGTCATTTAAAATGACAGAAAAGGCAAATTAACATGAAATTATTGATACTAGACCAAAGATCAGGTGTTGGCAAACCACAGCCTACATGCCAAATCTGGTGTGTGGTCTGTTTTTGTATAGCCTGAGAGCTAAAAATGGTTTCCCTATTAAAAAGAATTTTTTTAATGTTTTTATTTATTTTTGGGAGAGAGAGACACACACACAGAATCAGAAGCAGGCTCCAGGCTCTGAGCTGTCAGCACAGAGCCTGATGCAGGGCTCGAACCCACGAACCATGAGATCATGACCTGAGCTGAAGTCGGATGCTGACAGAGCCACCTGGGTGCCCCATGTTTCCCTATTTAAAAAAAATTTTTTTTTAAATATTTATTTATTTTTGAGAGAGAGACAGAGTGTGAGCAGGGGAGGAGCAGAGAGAGAGAGGGAGACACAGAATCCAAAGCAGGCTCCAGGCCCTGAGCTGTCAGCACAGAGCCCAACACAAGGTTCAAACTCACGAACTGTGAGATCTTGACCTGAGCTGAAGTCGGACACTCAACCGACTGAGCCACCCAGGAGCCTCCCATGTTTCCCTATTTTTAAAGGGTTGTTTGAAAGGAAAAGAAAACTATGTAACACAGATTAAATGTGAATGTGTAAAGCCTAAAACATTTACTACCTGGCCCTTTGCAGAAAACATGTGCTGACCCCTGATAAAGAATATACAGCAGTGAAGGGGCACCTGGGTGGCTCAGTCAGTTGAGTGTCTGACTCTTGATTTCAGCTCAGGCCATGATCTCACGGTTTGTGGGATTGAGTCCTGTGTCAGGTTCTGCGCTGATGGTGGGGAGCCTGCTTGGGACTCTCTTTCTGCTTATGTTCACTCTCTCTCTCTCTCAAAATAAACAAATAAACATTTTAAAAATATATAAATAGCAGCGAAGAGCTCAAAAAAGTCTCAAAAACATGAATTTTGTTGACTTGTAGTGAAGATAGTAACAACTTAAATGATTCAAAAATTCAGGCGCTCCAGTATAATTTGCTAGGAATAGTTTTACCCATCTGAATGAAAAGAAAAATAAAACATGAAGCATGAGATTATGAAAACACCAATTCTTGACCTTATATCATTATAATCTAACTTAATAACAAAAAGATGGAAATATTTATAAAGAGAAATCTGAAATCTGCAATATTAACTTATCCCCAATGTGGAAAATATTAAGAGCTTTACATTCCTGTTAAGAACACTGCACCACGCTAACACACATAATACTCAGACCCAAATAGTGACATTTTACCTGTTTCAGCAAATTCACAAAATGGAACGCCTGGTCTCTCTTCTTTACAGTTTTGTGTTAGTGTTTCAGCAATACAAGCACAAAATCTCTGGAAATCTGTAAAGTTTCCACAGCTCATTTTTATGTTAATGTATAAATTTCCCAATTTGGTCCAGTCACCTTTTTCTTTACAATGCTATCAGAATTATTAGAAACAAAACAAAACAAAAAAAGAGAAAGAAAGCTGTCATTATGCAAACATATTATGGAATAGGCACATGCTGACATTAGATATACAGAAATTAATAAGACAATCTCCATAGGTCTTATAAACTTACCAGCAGTGTTATACCATTAAAAAACTTTCTATCATACAATTTGTGTTTCTGACTATAGCACAGTCTCTATAAGTTCCAGATGGCAATGTCCATTTGTTTTAATCGTCTTGTTCCTAATGTACTTAAGGATGTCACCCTCAAACCTGAACTAGACAGTAGGATAGATTTTATGGAAAAGAGATAATTAGCAATATGATTTGAGCTGTCTCCAGAGAAATACATTATTTTGCTACTTTTACAGATTGCATTTTACTATTATTTGGCCCCATTTATGATTTGGGGCCCAAATATCATTTTGGGAATTACATTTCTTCTATGATAGGGAATACAAAGTAAATTTCAGTAAACTTAACATCTTCTCATTATTTTCTATTATAAACAAAGAAATAGTTTTCCATACCAACAGACTGTTTCAAGGATATAAATACTAATTAAGACTAGGCCAACAATTACTACATGATTATAAAAATCATCTTAAACCAAACAGTAAAATCGTCCTGAAAGTTCTCCATTTCTTATCCTCCAAACGCCTGGAAAAGGCACACTGGCCTTGGCTTTCCACTATTATCTCACATATCGCAGCCATCCATGGACTGTGACAAGAAAGCCAACTTTCTTATGCACTGAGTCTGTCCAGTGATAAGAATTAAAGGCTAATTAAGCCTTAGATTATTATACCTTGATAGAAGTTAACTTTGGAAATGAGCCAATTATTTCCAGAATTATTTTTAGAATAGTCCATAACTCTAGAAGTTACATTTGTATTTCAAAGTATTAAAAAAATTAAACTTTTTTCTTGAGCACTTTCTTTGTATAACAGTCACATTTTAAAAACTTTTCCTGGGGTGCCTGGGTGGCGCAGTCGGTTAAGCGTCCGACTTCAGCCAGGTCACGATCTTGCGGTCCGTGAGTTCGAGCCCCGCGTCAGGCTCTGGGCTGATGGCTCGGAGCCTGGAGCCTGTTTCTGATTCTGTGTCTCCCTCTCTCTCTGCCCCTCCCCCGTTCATGCTCTGTCTCTCTCTGTCCCAAAAATAAATAAAAAAAAAAAAAAAAACGCTGAAAAAAAAAAAACTTTTCCTAAAACTTTTACTATTCAAGGTCCTTTGTTATTACTGGTTTTCAGAGATCACAGCTATTTATTTAAAAAAGTAAATGTCATACCTGTATTTCATTCAAGGCTGAATCTAAATCACATTTCCAGTTCTGTTTAAACTGCCTCATCCGTAACCTTTAACAATAGAAAAGCATTAATTATGTTCACACCCCCCAAAGTCACTATTGTCCCTAATTCACTTGTTCCAAAGTATATACCTCAGAGAGTGGAAAAAAAGGAATGCAGTATCTATAAAAATTCTTTAGAGCTGAAGAAAATGGTAAATGCATAGATACCCACCTCACATTATTTCTTCCCCAAACCATAGGCAACAGGAATGAAAAAGGAAATTCTACATGAAACCATACCTTCAGCCTGTAAAGTAACTAAGACAGAAAATGCCAAAGCTTCAAAATAATTGTGAATAAAAAGAGAAGAAAAACATTAAAACCAGCACTTGTTCTCTCCTGCTCCCACTTCATCCTTGCTGATCCACAAGGATTTGTGATAAGCAGAAACAGACCAGAACAAAAACAATGCAAAAAAACCCCAACCAACCAAACAAACAAAAAAACCAAAAAACAAAAACCAAAAACCCTGTGGAGGAAAACTGAACAGATGGAACCTAACACTGATTAAAAAAATACAACAAAGTCCATACTAAATTTGAAAATGATTTTTAAAAAACCCATAGAACAAAACAAAAACCGGGTAGATTATAACCCAAATCACGCAGAAGGAACTTAAAAGTTTGTATGATTTGAAGGACACAATCTAGGGATGCCTGGGTGGCTCAGTCAGTTAAGGTGTTAGACTCTTGATCTCTGCTCAGGTTTGTGACCTCACAGTTTGTGAGTCTGAGCTGAACTGGGCTCTGTGCTGACAGTGTGGAACCTGCTTGGAATTCTCTCTTACTCTCTCTGCCCATACCCTGCTTGTGCTCTCTCTCAAAATAAATAAATCAACTTAAAATTTTTTTGAAAAAAAAAAAAAAAAAGAACACAATTTATAAAATGCATAGCTTCTGGGAAAGAAAAAAACAACAAAAATGAAGAAGAAACATCCTTTGGCAACTGGAAAGAGAAAAAGAAGAAAAAAGGAAGAAGAGGGTGCCATTACTGTACATCAAATTATGGGGTTAGTTTTGATAATTAGTCCCAATGCTTTATAAATTAACTTATAATGCTCTATAAGCATTAAAATGGAATTCTTTGGGGTGCCTGGGTGGCTCAGTCGGTTGAGCGTCCAGCTTCGGCTCAGGTCATGATCTCATGGTTCGTGAGTTCGAGCCCTGCATCCGGCTCTGTGCTGACAGCTCAGGGCCTGGAGCCTGCTTCGGATTCTATGTCTCCCTCTCTCTCTGCTCCTCCTGTGCTCACACTCTGTCTCTCTCTCAAAAATAAATAAAGATTAAAAAAAATTTTTTAATGGAATTCCTAATTCCTTTCATGAATCAAGTATAAATAACATTGATACTTAAACTAGATAAAGGCGGAAGAAAGAAAAGTACAGGACAATATCACTTATAACGGTGATGAGAAAAGCTAGATAAAATATTAACAAGCAAATCAGTTTTACAAAATTGAATAGAGTTACGCAGATGATGGTTGTGATGGCTGCACAAAAATGTGAATGTATTTAACACTGCTGAAATGTACACTTAAAAATGGTTAAGATGGTAAATATTATGTGTATTTTACCACAAAATTAAAAATATTGACAAACAGAATCCAAGACCATCTTAAGAAAATGATACACCATGACAGAGTGGTATTTATTTTGCAAATGTAAGGCAACTTCAGTATTAGAAAATCCATCAATATCATATACCATATTAATAAATCTAAGGGAAAAAAATCATGATTATTTCCATAGATATTAAAAAAGACTGATAAAATTCAACATCAATTCACTTATGAATACAGGGACTGAGAGACACTTTCTTAGAGTGATTAAATACATATATCTTAGTCCTAAAGCTACTATTGTATTTAATGAGAAAATTCTAGAGATATTTCCACTATGATCAGGAACAATGAAAAGATGTCCACCATATCCATTATTACTCATTATTATTCATTTAAAAAAATTTTAATGTTTATTCATTTTTGAGAGAGAGACAGAGTGGTAGCAGGGGAGGGGAAAGAGAGAGAGGGAGACACAGAATCTGAAGCAGGCTCCAGGCTCTGAAATGTCACAGCCCCAAAGCAGGGCTCGAACTCATGAACCATGAGATCATGACCTGAACTGAAGTCGGACACTTAACCGACTGAGCCACCCAGGTGGCCCTATCCATTATTATTCAATACTGTACTAGAGGTAGGAGCCAAAGCAGTTAGGTAAGACAAACTACTTACAGGCAATAAAACATACATGCAAGAAGAGCAAGAGAGACATGGAAAAGAAAAACTTCACAGGGGATTATCCCCACAAAATGTTAAAACATATTACTAAAGCCTCTATAATTAAAATACTGTGGAACTGGTGCACAAATAAACAAATAGTCCAGTGGAATAGAATACAAAGTCCAGACACAGACCCAAACACATATGAGATTTAGTATTTGATAAAGGTAGCATTTCACATCACTCAAATTAAATAAATGGTGCTGGGAAAACTGGGACAACCAATGGAAAAAAAAATTAGATCTGTATCTTACACCACACATAAGAATAAACTCCAAATAGATTAAGAACCTAACTATAGAAATGAAACCATATAAATAAGGAAACATGGGTGAATTTCTCTAAAACCTTGGTGTAGGTAAATTATGACTCAAAATTCAGATGCAATAAAAAATAACTATGACTCAAAACTGAGGCAATAAAAAAAAAGATTGATAATGTAGGTTGAATAAAAATAAAAGTTTTTGCATGGTAAAAACCATAAACAAATTCAAAAGATAACTGACAAACTAGAAAAAAATATTAAGGAACAAAGAACCAGAATCCAATAGAAAAATGGACATGAGCAGACAATTCACAACAAAAAGTATAAAAACAGCCCTCAAATACATGAAAAGAAAAGTTTTAAACTCATTTATGGTAAAAGAAAAGCAAATCAGAACACTGAAATACCATTTGTTACCTAATAGACTAGAAAAGATAAAAAAGTATGACACACTATGTTAGCAAAGCTGTGCTGAATAGTCTCTGAAGTTTCTGGATATATGGATATATATGTGTGTGTGTACATATATGTATACACACACACACCACAGGTACATATATGCACATATACCAAAATACGTATATACACACACCACATATACAAACATATACACCGTGAATACAACATATCTATACAAACATAATGTATATATACATACCGTGTATACAAATTGGTAGAGCCCTCTGGGCTGTATCTAACATATGTACTTACCCTTAAAAAACTTATACTGAAATAATTATAGACTCACAGAAATTTTCAAAATAGTACCTAGTCCTGGTACTCTTCATCCAGCTTCTTCCAATGATGATTTCTTACATAATTGTAGAACAACATAAAAACTAGGAAACTGACATTGTTACAATACTGTTAATTAGGCTACAGATATTATTTAGTTTTCACCACTTTTTACATGCATTCATCTGTGGGTGTGTAGTTCTATGCAATTTTATCCCATATATAGATTCATGTTACCATCACCACAATACAGATATAGAACTGTTCCATCACCACAAAGGAACTTCCTCATGTTATCCATTTATACTCACCCCCCAACCCCTATCCCCATCCCCTGTCAACCATACGTGGTTCTCCAAATCTACAGCTTTGTCATTTTGAGAATGTTATATAAATGGAACCACGTAGCATGTGGCGTTTGAGATTGGCTTTTTAAATTCAGTATGATTTCTTTGAGAACAATTTGTTTCATGTTTCAATAGTTTGTTGATTTCTATGGTTAAGTAGTATTCCTTGGTATGGATGTACCACAACTGAACTGTTCATTCACTTGTTGAAGAACATCTGTTTTCCCCCTAGGTTTTGGCTATTACAATTAAAGCTGCTATGAATGTTTGTACACAAATTTTTGAGTACAAGTTTTCATTTCATTACAATAAATGCCCAATAGTTCAATGCTATGCTATACTTGATTTTTATATGTTCAGTTTTTAAGGAAACTGCTCAACTATTTTCCGTAATGGCTATATAATTTTACATTCCCACCAAAACATTTAAGAGACACTTTTCCTAAACCCTTGCTAGCTAGCATTGTTATTGACACTTTTCCCCCAGTTAAACCAAGGCATGTTGACAAATAAAAATTGTATATAAGATATACAACATGTTTTACTCAATGTATATACATTGTGAAATAATTGTCACCATTGAGATAGTTAATGTATCTATCACCTCATCTAGTGTGTGTGTATGGGGGGGGGGGTGAGAACACGAGATCTACTCTCAGCAAATTCCAAGTACACAATACGTTATGATTAACCATAGTCATTATGTTGTAAAATAGGTCTCCAGAACTTACTAATTTTACAGCTACAAGTTTGTACCCTTTGACCAACATCTCATCTGCTCCCATCCCCATCTCCTGGTAACCACTATTCTAATTTGTTGCTGAGTTAGACTTCTTCAGATTCCACATACAAGTGAGATCATGCAGATCTGTCTTTCTGTGACTGCCTTATTTCACTTAGCATAATGTACTCCATGTTAATCTGTGTTGTCACAGATGGTAGGATATCCTTCTTTTTAAAGGCTGAATAATACATATTCTGTATATATACACCATCCCGTACTTTGTTCTTTTTGCTCAAGATTGCTTTAGCCATTCAGGGTATGTTGTAGCTCTGTATGAATTTTAAAATTGTTTTTTCTATTTCTGTAAAAAAATGTTATTAGAATTTTGATCGGAATTGAATTGAACCTATAGTTAGTTTTGGGTAGCATGGACATTTTCACAGTATTAATTCTTCCGATCCATGAACACAGAATATCTTTTTATTTTTTTTGTTTTGATTACTTTTATGTTTCATGGTTTTCAATGTATAAATCTTTCACCTCCTCAGTAAATTTATTTGTTAAGAGGTTATTGTAAAGGGGATTGTTTTCTTGATTTTTCTGAATACTTCACTATTAGTATATAGAGATGCAACTTTGTGTTTTAATTTTTAAATTTTTATTTTAAGTTTTTATTTAAATTCCAGTTAGTTAACACATAGTATAATGTTAGTTTCAGGTGTATAATTTAGTGATACAACACTTCTGCACAACACTGGGTGCTTATCACAAATTCCCTCCTTAATCACCACACCTATTTAACCCATCCCCTTGCCTATCTCCCCTCTGGTAGCCATTAGTTTGTTCTCTATACAAAGTGTCTGTTTCTTGGTTTGCCACTCTCTTCTTTTCCCTACAGTCATTTGTTTTGTTTCTTAAATTCCACACATGAGTGAAATCATATGGTATTTGTCTTTCTCTGACTTATTTCACTTAGGATTATACTCTCTAGTTCCATCCACATTGTTGCAATGGTGAGATTTCATTCTTTTTTATGGCTGAATAATATTCCATTGCATGCATACACACACACACGCACACACACACACCTATGCAGTAAAATCTTGGTTTGCGAGCATAATTTGTTCCAGAAACATGCTTGTAATGCAAAGCACTTGTATATGAAAGTCAATTTCCCCACAAGAAATAATGGAAGCTCAGATGATTCATTCCACAACCCAAAAATATTCATATAAAAATGATTACAATACTGTACTATAATATAAAATTAAAAAGAAAATACAAAATATAAAGAAAAATAAACAAATTAATCTGTACTTCCCTTTGTAAACCTTTGTGGCTGGTGTGAGGGAGACAAGAGAGAGGAGGGTTATTGTATAGAATGACTTTCTAACGGAATTGCTGCCATCTATTGGTTCTGTGGAATCTTTTTCTTTTCATGCAACTTTAACAAGGAACCTTTCCAAGCACACTTGCTTTCGCCTCCTTTTGAGGATTCTGCGGAAATGTGACATTGCATTGTCGTTAAACAGATTCATCGCTTGCACTGCTAAAGCCTTCATCAGGTGGTGCTTTTCTCCAAAATCTTGCACTGTTTCTCACATTTTACCCATTTCCCTAATCTCATCTGAAATGAGGGATACCTTTATCTCCTCCTCCTCTGCAAACGAGATATAGACATAGACTTCTTATAAAATCTTGCAATTTTGGCCATCTGCATACCTCATCTGTACTTCTCCTTTTTTACTTCCATTGTAATTATCTTCTTACTGCCTTTCTTTTCAACTTTTTTCTGCATGGGGGCCATTGTATATGCTCACACATGTTGACTACAGTACAGTATTAATAAACTCTTGTCATATACTGTATTTAATGTAACAGGCAGTAAGACAGCAGAGGAAAGGGTCTATATCTGCAGGCAGCCTGACCCAGAATGAAGCAAAGCATTCCTAAGCATACTCTTGTATGCAAAAGCAAATGACTGTCCATAGGTGCTTTGAAGTGACAAAAAAACACACTAGTAGTACCAGCTGTGGGCACCTTCCAGCATTCTGAAAAATCACTGATTTCTGCCAAACACTGTGGCCTGAGACCGAGCATCCGAGTATGAGAGATGATCACACACAATCTGCAGCGAGACAGAGAAGAACCAATGGCTAAGTTGTGATCATGTGACATTCAGCATTGCATACTACTCATATTGCAAGACCTCACTCGTTTATCAAGTTAAAATTTGTTAGAAATGTTTGCTCATCTTGTGGAACACTCACAGAACAAGTTCCTCACAAGCCAAGGTTTTACACACACCACAACTTCTTTATCCACTCATCAGTTGATGGACATTTGAGCTGCTTCCATAACTCGGCAATCGTAGATAATGCTGCTATAAACATCAGGGTGCATGTATCCCTTTGACTTAGTATTTTTATATTCTTTTGGTAAATACTAGTGGTGCAACTGCTGGATCGTAGGGTAGTTCTATTTTTAACTTTTCGAGGAAACTTCATACTGTTTTCCAGAGTGGATGCACCAGTTTGCATTCCTACCAACAGTGCAAGAGGGTTCCCCTTTCCTGACATTCTTGCCAACACCTGTTGTTTTTGGGTTATTGATTTTAGTCATTCTGACAGGTGTGAGAATTGGTAGTTTTGCTTTGCATTTCCTGGATGGTAAGTGATAATGAACATATTTTAATATGTGAATATGTTTAAACACACAAAACATGTGTTTTGTTTTTTTGTGTGTGTTGATTTCAGCCATTCTGACGGGTGTGAGGTGACATCTCATTGCAGTTTTGCTTTGCATTTCCTAGATGGTGACGATGAACATATTTTCATGTGTCTGTTGGCCATCTATATGTCTTCTTTGGAAAAATGTCTAATTATGTCTTTTGCCCATTTGTTAACTGGATTATTCTTTTTTGGATATTCAGTTTTATAAGTTCTTCATTTATTTTAGATACTAACCCTTTATCAGATATGCCATTTGCAAATATCCTCTCCCATTCTGTAGGATGCCTTTTAGTTTTGTTGATTGTTTCCCTTGCTGTGTAGAAGTTTATTTTGATGAATTCCCAATAGTTTATTTTTGCTTTTGTTTCCCTTGCCTCAGGAGATGTATCTAGTAAGAAGTTGCTATGGCCAAGGTCAAAGAGGTTACTAGGATTTTAATGTCTCACATTTAGGTCTTTGATCCATTTGAATTTATTTTTGTGTATGGTGTAAGAAAGAGGTCCAGTTTCATTCTTTTGCATGTTGCTGTCTAGTTTTCCCAATACTATTTGTAAAAGAGACTGTTTTTTCCCAATTGGATTGTTGAAAACTGACCACATAGTTGTGGGTTCATTTCTGACTTTTGTATTCTGCTCCATTGAAATATGTGTTTATTTTTGTGCCAGTACCATACTGTTTTGATCACTACAGCTTTGTACTATAACTTGAAGTCCAGAATTGTGATGCCTCCAGCTTTGCTTTGTTTTTTCCAGGTTGCTTTGACTGCTTGGGATATTTTGTGGTTCCATACAAATTTTAGGATTGTTTGTTCTAGCTCTGAGAAGATACCATCAAAATAACATCTTTCCATTTCTTGTGCCCTCCTCAATTTCTTTCATTAGTGTTCTATAGTTTTCGTAGTACAGAAATTTCACCTCTTTGGTTAGGTTTATTTCTAGGTGTCTTACGGTTTTTGGTGCAATTGTAAACAGGATCCATCCCTTTCTTTCTTTTTCTGCTGCTTTATTGTCAGTATATAGAAATGCAATGGATTTCTGTACAACGAATTTATATTCTAAGACTGCTGAATTCATGTATTAGTTCTAGCAATTTTTTGGGTAGAGTCTTTTGGGTTTTCTGTATAGAGTATCATGTCATCTGCATATAATAGTGGAAGTTTTACCTCTTCCTTGCCAATTTGCTGTCTAATTGCTGTGGCTAGGACTTCCAATACTATGTTAAATAACAGGGGTCAGAATGGACATTCCTGTCTTGTTCCTGACTGCAAAAGGAAAACTCTCAGTTTTCCCCCATTGAGGATGATATTAGTTGTGGGTTTTTCATATATGGCCCTTATTATGGTGAGGTATGTTCCCTCTAACCCTATTTTGTTGAGGGTTTTTATCATGAATGGATGTTGCATTTTGTCAAATGCTTTTTCAATACGCAACTGATTTTTGTATGTGGATATGACATCCTGCAACTTTACTTAAATTAGTTCTAACGATTTTTGGTGGCGTCTTTAAGGTTTTCTGTATGTAGGATCATGTAATCTGCAAACAGAGACAATTCTAATTCTTTCTTTCTAATTTGAATGTCTTTTATTTTTCTTTAAAAAATTTTTTAAAAATTTTATTTTTTATTTTTTAAAATTTACATCCAAATTAGTTAGCATATGATTGTTAGCAACAATGATTTCAGTAGTAGATTCCTTAGTGCCCCTCACCCATTTAGCCCATCCCCCCTCCCACAACCCCTCTAGTAACCCTCAGTTTGTTCTCCATATTTATGAGTCTCTTCTGTTTTGTCCCCCTCCATGTTTTTATATTATTTTTGTTTCCCTTCCCTTATGTTCATCGGTTTTGTCTCTTAAAGTCCTCCTATGAGTGAGGTCATATGATTTTTGTCTTTCTCTGACTGACTAATTTCACTTAGCATAATACCCTCCAGTTCCATCCACGTAGTTGCAAATGGCAAGATTTCATTCTTTTTGACTGCCGAGTAACACTCCATTGTATATATATATACCACATCTTCTTTATCCATTCATCCATCGATGGACATTTGGGCTCTTTCCGTAACTTTGGCTATTGTTGATAGTGCTGCTATAAACATGGGGGTGCATGTGTCCCTTCGAAACAGCACACCTATATCCCGTGGATAAATGCCTAATAGTGCAATTGCTGGGTCATAGGGAGTTCTATGTTTAGTTTTTTGAGGAACCTCCATACTGTTTTCCAGAGTGGCTGCACCAGGTTGCATTGCCACCTACAATGCAAAAGAGATCCTTTCTCCGCATCCTCGCCAACATCTGTTGTTGCCTGAGTTGTTAACGTTAGCCATTCTGACAGGTGTGAGGTGGTATCTCATTGTGGTTTTGATTTGTATTTCCCTGATGATGAGTGATGTTGAGCATTTTTTCACGTGTCGGTTGGGCATCTGGATGTCTTCTTTGGAGAAGTGTCTGTTCAAATCTTTTGCCCATTTCTTCACTGGATTTTTTTGGGGGGGGGTGTTGAGTTTGATTAAATTCTTTATAGATTTTGGATACTAGCCCTTTATCTGATATGTCATTTGGAAATATCTTCTCCCATTCTGTCAGTTGCCTTTTAGTTTTGGTGACTGTTTCCTTCACTGTGCAGAAGCTTTTTATTTTGATGAGATCCCATCAAAAATTTTTTTTAATGTTTATTTACTTTTGACAGAGACAGAGTGTGAGTGGGGGAGGGGCAGAGAGAGAGAGGAAGGCACAGATTCTGAAGCAGGTTCCAGGCTCTGAGCTGTCAGAACAGAGCCTGACATGGGGCTTGAACTTGTGCACCATGAGATCACGACCTGAGCTCAAGTTGGACACTTAACTAACTGAGCCACCCAGGCACCCATGATTTCTTTTTCTTGCCTAATTACTCCACCCCTAGGTGGAGCACCACACTGTGCTGAACATAAGTGGTTACAGTAGACATCCTTTCTTTGTTCCTGATCTTAGAGAAAAATCTTTCAGCTTTGTACTGTGAAGTATGGTAGCTGCGGCCTCATCATATATGGCCATTGTTATACTGAGGTACCATTTTCCCTATACATAATTTGTTGAGAGTTTTTATCACAAAAGGATGTTAAGTTTGGTCAAATGCTTTATCTGTATCTACTGAGAGAACCATTTGATATCCATCCTTCATTCTATTAATGGGACATATCATATTTATTGATTTACACATGTTGAACCATTACTGTATCCCAGGGACAAATCCCACTTTATCTTGGCGTATGATGCGCAGTTGAATTTGGTTTGG
Source organism: Felis catus (assembly GCF_018350175.1). Classification (NCBI taxonomy): domain Eukaryota; kingdom Metazoa; phylum Chordata; class Mammalia; order Carnivora; family Felidae; genus Felis; species Felis catus. The sequence goes on along the minus strand of NC_058376.1, from coordinate 158,096,964 downwards.
TAATATTTTGTTGAGAATTTTGTATCTATGTTCATCAAGAAAAATGTCCTGTGATTTTCAGTTTTTGTGGTACCTTTGTCTGACTTTGGTATCAGGGTAATACTGGACTTGTAAATGAGTTTGGAAGTGTCCTCTCATCTTCAATTTCTTAGAAGAGTTTGAGCAGGATTGGTATTAATTCTTCCTTAACTGGTAAAATTCATCAGTGAAGCCATCTAGTCCTAGGTTTTTCTTTATGGAAAGATTTTTAATCTCCTTACTCAAAACTGTCTGTTCAATTTTTCTATTTCTTCATGTTTCAGACTTGGCAAGTTGTAGGTTTCTAGGAATTTATCCAATTCTTCTAGATTGTCCAATCAGTTGGTGTGTAACCGTTCTTAGTCTTTTAATAGCCTTTGTATTTCTGTGCTGCCAGTTATGTCTCCTCTTTCATTTCTGATTTATTTGCTCCATCTCTCCTTTTTTCTTAGTGTAGCTAAAGGTTTGCCAATTTTATCTTTTTGAAAACAAACCCTTGGTTTTGTTTTTCTATTGCTTTTCTAGTTTCTACTTATTTCTGCTCTGATCTTTATTTCCTTCCATTAACCCTGACCTTAGTTTGTTCTTCTTTTTCTACTTCCTTGAGGTACATATTCAGTTAGGTTTCAGATCCTTCTTTTTTCTTAGTGTAGGCATTTATCACTATAAAGGTCTCTGTTAGAACTGCTTTTGCTGTATCCCATAGATTTTGGTATGTTGCATTTCCATTCTCATTTGTTTAAGGTTTTTTTTACTTCCCTTTTGATTTATTCCTCGATTAACTGGTTGTTTAGGAGTATCTGTTTAATTTCCACATATCTGTGGGTTTTCCAGTTTTCTTCCTGTTATTGACTTCTAGTTTCATATCATTGTAATCAGGAAAGATACTTGACTCAATCCTCTTAAATTTTGTTTACTTGTTTTGTGAACTAACATATGATCTATCCTGAGAATGGTCTGAATGTGCTTCAGAAGAATGTCTGTTCTGCTCCTGTTGGATGGAATTGTTTTGTATATATCTGTTAGGTCCATTTAGTCTAAAGTGTAGTTCACGTCACATGTTTCTTTACTGATTTTCTGCTGGATGATATACCCATTGTTGAAATAAGTACTGACATCCTCTACTTTTATTATACTGGTGTCTATTTCTCCCATTAGATCTGTTAATATTTGCTTTAGATATTAGGCTGCTCTCATGTTGGGTGTGTGTGTGTGTGTGTATGTGTGTGTGTGTGTGTGTGTGTGTGTATATATATATATATATATATTTATATATTTACAATTGTTATATTCCCTATCTATGTTTTTATTTTGGGAGAGAGAGAGAGCGCACAAGCCAGGGAGAGGGGCAGAGGGAGAGAGAAAGAATGTTAAGTAGGCTCCACACTCAGTGCTGAGCCTGATTCGGGGCTTAATCCCATGATCCCAGGATCATGACCTGAGCCAAAATCAAGAGTCGGACACTCAACTGACTGAGCCACCCAGGTGCCTTATACAATTGTTATACCCTTTGATGAACTGACTCCTTTCCTTGTATAATGACTTTGTCTCTTCCCACTTAAAAGTCTAGTATTTCTCAGAAAAAGTATATCCTGCCCTCTTGGTTTCCATGTGCATGGAACAGCTTTTTTTTCATCCCTTCACTTTCAGTGTATATGTATCTTTATAGCTGAAGTAAGTCTCTAGAAGGTGGCATATAGCTGGATCTTGTTTTTAATCCATTTAGACACTGCCTTTCATTTGAAGAATTTAATCCAGTCACATTTCAAGTAATAATTGATAGGCAAGACTCACTACTGGCATTTTGTTAAATTGTTTTCTGGCTATTTTGTAGTTCCTTTGTTCCTTCCTTACTATCTTTTTTGGTAATTTGGTATTATAGAGTCTCCAACTAAAATTACAGATTTGTCTATTTTATCCATTCAGCTCTATCAGTTTTGTTTCACATATTTTGAAGCTCTTTTGTCTGCTGCATACACATTTCAGATTGCTAAGCATTCTTGGTGTAGTGACGATTTTGTTATTATGCAGTGTTCTTCTTTGTCTCTGGTAATTTTCTTTGCTCTGAAGTGTATCTTACCCGTAATCAATACAGCCATTCACATTCTTTCTTTAAAATTACCATTTGTATGGTATATCGTTTTCCATGCTTTAACTTTCAACCTACCTATATCTTCATATTGGAAGTGAATTTCTTATAGATAGTATATAGTTGGATCGTGCTTTTATATCTACTCTGCCAACTGCTGTCATTTAATTGTTATAATTAGAATATTTACATTTAGGGGCAGCTGGGTGGTTCAGTTGGCTGAGCATCTGACTCTTGATTTCAGCTCAGGTCCTGATCCCAGGGTTGTGGGATCAAGCCTGACACTGGGCTCGGTGCTGAGCGAGGAGCCTGCTTGAGATTCTCTCACTCTCTCCCACGTGCCCCTTCTTTCATTCTCTCCCACGCTACCCTTCCCTGCTCATGTGTGCACATGCACAAATACACGCACATGTTTTCTCTCTCTCTCTCTCAAAAGAAAGAACATTTACATTTAAAGTGAATATTGATAAGCTAAAAAGCTTAAGTCTGCCATTTTATTATATGTTCTGTTTCCCTTTATCTTCCTTTGGGGTTACTTGAATATTCTTAGAATTTCATTTTGGTTATCCATACCTTTTTGAGTACTTTGTACAGTAGTGCACTTATCTTTTGACCAAGCAATCCCAATTCTAGAAATATACCATAAAAATATACCTCCAACAATACAAAAATACATATATTCAGGGTTATTCACTGCAGCATTGTATGAATATCCACACAATGAAGTATGGTGCAGTTCTAAAAAAGGATGACAAATTTCCCTATACTAATTTAAATTGATTTCCAGGATATACTGTTTTAGTGAAAAAAGCAAAGTTGAAGAGAGCATTTATTGTATGATACACTTTATGTAAGAAAGAATTAAACATAACAAAATATATATATGTATCTACACATTATAAGAAGGACAAACCAGAAACTAAAATACTGGCTACCTTGAGTAGGTGGAAAACAGGTAAAAAGAAGGAATGGAAATAGGGCATTAGGGGTAAGGAGAACCAACACTTTTCATTGCATACATTTTAGTACAGCTTTGACTCTTAGAACAAACAGTAATGTTTCATATACCTCCTTAAATAATTAAAACCAGGATTTGGAAGAACTCAAAATATAAAACAAACAGTAATGAATAACCTCAATGTTCTACAAATGAATAACCACACTGAAAGGAGTGAGGAAAAAAAGAACTAACCTAAGTAACTGAGGAAATAATTTTTTTGGCTGAATACTATAAGACTAAAGAAAAAAAATAACTTTATACTAATACCATACTCTAAATAAATTTTTTTTTCACAGGGGTATGGGTTAGCAGTTCTGACACCACTTTATGTGGATAGGATGGATAAATGACTAAACATATTATTCATAATGAAAGTCAGGTTTCTTACTGTCAGAAAGAATTTATAAATAAGAAAAAGGGAAGGCTAAAATAAACCTGTGGTGTTGGATTAGAATCAAGCTGTCAGTATGAACTCATGTTTTTTAAATATACGTACAAAGAGAAAAATTTGTTTTTTGTGTATATATGTATATGTCTATATATATATAGGCACACATATATTTCCTATGTGTATTTTTATTTACATATTTTGTTTACACATTTGCATGCATATATTTCCTAGCCCTGTCCACTCAGAAGCCCTGGCTGCAGTTATGCTCCTGTAGCAATGATCAGATCTTGGTCTTCGAATACCACTCTCCCATAAAAGGAACCAAAGCTCCTTGGAGAAGCTCCTTGGTTGCTGCCAATGTTGCAGGAGGAAAAACAGAAGATGACACTTAAAGCAACTTTATGGCTCCAAAAAATAAGAAAATGGTAGAAAAATGAACAGAATGTGATGGAAGGATACAGGAACTACCCTGAAGCACTTCCCAAAAGTCAAATCTGGAATAATTTGAGCAACAAAATAATAATAGTATTAGATCATATATAACCCCTAAAATAAAATAAATATACATGAGCTCATACTGATATAAATAAATGAAGAAATAAATGAAGAAGGGGCAACTCTCCTTTACTCAAAATTCCAATTAAAAAAATGTAGAAGAAATAGGGAAAATACAAAATCACCATGGGGCAAATACCACAGTAGTAACCTCCAGGAAAGATCCCCTGATGAATCCTAAAATTAATGTGTAAAGGTTTGAGGAGGAACCAGATAATGTATAATGTTAAAGTCTCTTCCCCCAAATATTAATTACAAAGGGGCAAAGAGTATCTTTACATGCAGAAACCTGGCAGTTAACACTGTTTTTACTAAGTTATCAAGGTTAACTTATCTAAAATGTATTGGCACCATGTACCTCCTATGAGGATGCACTGAGACGTGTAGTTAATTGGGTTTTACAGTAGTGATTTCCTGGTTTTGATAACTGCACCATTACTATGTAGGATATTAACATGAAGGGAAGCTAGATGAAGGGTTCATGGGAAGTCTCTATACTAATTTTTGCAACATTTCTATAAGTCTAAAATTATTTCAAAATAAAAAAATTTACTCATTAAATGTATGTTAAATGTCCTAGATTATAGACACACCTACATTCTCACTGATATCCTGAAAGTAAATGTTAGAAGTTTTTTCTAGCAGCCTTATCTACTGAAAGTGAAAACCTTCCAAATGAACTATAAACTACCTAATTAAAAACTGTAATAAAATCAAAGTATGAGTGTCTATTGAAACGCATTTCCCTAGGCCAGAAAAGGGTAATTATTTCAACAGGTGTCAGGAAAATACAAATATAAAATAATATTAATTTTTTTTTCCTTCTGCATTGAGGCTGCATCCACATCCCCAACCATAAACTGTACCTTTTAACTACTGAGTTATTTTCCTAGTCTGTCCTTCATCAAATAGGTCACCAATGTTAATTCCTCTTAAAAATACTAGATAATTCTTTTGAAGTGGGAGCATACGAAGTAGTAGAGTATTTAAGGATACAATTTTCAAAATTAGGGGCTGTAAAATAAACTACAAAAATATTTGTGGGATTGTGTCAATTTGAAAATTTGAAAACTAAGGCTGGTTTGTTCTGGAGTCTTCCTATATCAAGCGATCCTTTTCCCAATCAGTGCCTGAAGGGTTGAGTTGTATAGCTGTTCTGGGTACCAGGGTACTACTGCTTCTTTTGAACATGGACGCGCACACTTCCCTTGTGCCAGATACTACTCAATCTGGCAGAAGACTAACATCTGCTAGCCATTTCAGCTCTGTCATAGCTGCCAGTGTCCAAAAAGCCAACTTGTTAGCATGTGGATCAGAAGAGGAATGACTTAATGTTCTGAAGAAAACATCGATGTACTCTAGTTATTATAAATGGATTTAATCCCAGAACTCTATGCTAGACATTCTTCTCACAAAAATTTATTTCCTAAGTAGTCCCAACACTTTATGTAGCCTGAAGAGTATTATAATTTTTATAGACAACATAAATTGCAATTATCATTAGTTAAAGAAATGAAACAACTCCCAGAACTTGAAGAAGTCAAATGTATCTTCAATGCTGGTGCTTCAAGGGACGTCCTATTACTTAGTAGAATCACTGCAATTCCCTATCTGTGTACCATGACATCCAGGGCACTACAGCAAATGCATAGGAGCCTCACAGGTTATTTAAAATTTTTAAGAACCTTCTGTCAGATATCATAAAATTACTACTATTAACTTGTTTGCATCTAACTACGTAATAAATGTGACTATTAATGTACTTCTTTTGGCCTACGGACACTATGAACCAAGGAAGGCAAAAGCTCTGTATTAGAAAATAATGAGAAAGGAGATGACAACAGCTGTGGAAGCTGTATGAAGGAACTTTCTAGGCATTCTCAAGGACTTTGGTGGTTAATACCATTTGTATTCTATCAACTATGATTTCATTCAAAAGTCACAGTTCTTTTAAACACAATGTGTAATACTTTCTCTATGTATATAACGGTTTACTTAAAATTTCTGTAAAAGTCAAGGCTTTCCTTTTTCTCAATACAGGTATATTATGATACTGCTCATAATTATCATAGGTTTCCAAATAAAAAAGTCTTGGGAGTCCTATGAGCCACATAGAGAAACTGAACAAGTGAGAGACAGATGAAGAAGGGGATTAAAGTATTTTATTATAGCTAACATGAAAAGAAGTGAAAGAAAATAAAGAATTAACGCAATTTATATACATAAAAGAGAGTGCAGTAAGTGTAATTAAGTAAGTTCTGAAACAAAGGATAAGAGATTCCTTTTACACTTGATGTGCAGGCATGGAGATGAATGAGGTACTGACAAAGATTTGGTGAGGCTGGTCAGAAGGGCTGTCTAGAGGCAGCCCGACTAATGACGATGTGACTAGGACAGAGCCAAGAGATGGGAGAAGGGCTTATGGTGGGTAACTACCCAGGTGTTTGAACAGTGGTAAGTAAGTGCTTTCCTTTCATCCTTTGTAAGTCCATAAGTATATATATTTAAATATATAAATATATAGAAAAAATATATATATAAATATAAAATTTAACCTTAATTATAATGACTTTTCTCACCTGGATTTCATTTCCAGAACTGCAGTTATTTCTTGTTGGGAAGCCTGTAGTTGGTATAAGAGCTTGATGATATAGTTAAAGTGTTCTGGGTCAAACACCATCCCAACTTCAACAAACTGTAGAAGACAAAAAAAAAAAAAAAAAAAAAAGAAAAAAAGAAAAGGAATCATTTTTATACAAATATGAAAAAGTTAAAAACCAGTATGTAACAATTAGGAGACTGGTGGACAAAATGAAATAAGCAGACAAGCAGAATTAAAATTCACTTAAAAAGTCTGATGCATATTTTCTTCCAATATTTGAGAACCAAAATTAGACACCCTACTTTAAGAATTTAAAGTGAAAATGAAAATAATTCTTTAATTCAAAACTTGAATATTCTTTCTGTTTTTCAAGTTATCTCAATGAATTTATCGTCCGTACATCTTGTTTTGTACTCATTTCATCTTTAGCATAGCACTGGTGTTTATACCTTATCCCAGATTGTAAACTTCCTGAGAAGTATCAAACCGAGCTTTTCTACAACTATTAGTGGTAATCAGTAATTTCTGGTTCAAAAAATTTCTAGGCAGGTAATTCTGTCAAGTTTTGTAAAGTGGAACTAGAGGCATTCACTGAAATATCCGTACATCTGCTAGAGTGGTTCCAATGCTGCTCCTTAAAGAAAATGCAGGCTTTCTTGCAGTTAGCCTATTCTGAAATGGATGGCCATGCAGTGCTAAATACCAGTAAGCATCCAAAAGTACAAATTTTAACATATTTTTAGGAAGCCATGAAAATTATTTTTCTTTTTGTTTAGTGTCAAATATAAAATTAATTCCTAACCTCCATGTTTTTCCCTATCTACTTCCTTTGTTTCGGTCATGATTTTCTATTTATATATTGATTTGCATATTTATTTTTGTTATAAATGACCTCAAATCTTTTTGATGAAGAGAGTTTTCTTTAATCATTTTTAAGGTATAAAGATGACTTCACAACTTAAAAAGAAGTCACCTGGAGTGCTTGTAATGATTTATTTATTTCAAGAGAAAAAGAACATTTCTGAAAAACAGAATTCTTTGGCATCAATAATGTGGATAAAAGGTGCTTTAAGAGTGTTAGTGGAAAGAATTATTTTCTTGGTTAGTCACTATCAGAGAATAAAAGAGATAAAATAAAGCATACCTTACGAAATATATCAATTAAAGCAGGTACAGCATTCCTTAATTTCATAGTTGCCACATGCTCAAATATTTTTAGTAATATTTTCAGAGCAGGCTGGATAAAACAAAAAAAATTACACTCATTTTCATGTCTTCTTTCTGTACACCTTAAGTTTCTCAAATTCGTTTATGCTGAAAAACACAAGTGTTCTCTAGGAAGTATTCGACAACACAGAAATTTAACTGCTAAATTATACAAACAAGAAACATAACAGAGAAGTTCACATATGAGTTAGAAAGTATATATTTTTAGGTTACTTACCAGCATTTTAACCATTATGCTGAGGTTCACTACCTGAAATACTTCTTTCAATAAACAGTGTTTGAGTAAAGAATTTAGAAGGTCATTTAGCACTTGTAAATCAAAGTGTATACCTGGAGGAAACTTTCTGTAGTACTCCATAAACATGTTTACTAAAACAAACAAACAAAACATAAAAGTCATGTGCTGATTTTAAGATATTTATCTTTCCTAAATTAGGCAAATTTTCTATATTTAAAAATCAAGTAGTATAAATTTATTTTCTTGAAAGGTACATTTCCACATCAGAAATATTTGATGAAAGTAAATTAAAGCAGAAGTTAATAACCACACAACATTTGAAATCAACGAGGCATACTAGGCACTAGACTGGGAGCTAACTCAATGTGCTAACCACACGAAATATGTCGAAGTTACCTCATATACCATGGTCTCAATATGAACTCTGAGGGAGCCATGCTCTCAGGGAGTCTTCAGGCCTGGCCTAGTCATGTATGAGAAACTGTGTAATTGGGGGTGGATGTAGACTATTCTGACACACACAAGAATGTCATTTTAACCCCACCAACATGTTAATCCTAAGGATAGTTTTTTTATTCCAGTTTATGATTATGAACATTCTACTAAAAAGTACAGATTAATTTCCTTTGACAAAGTAACTTCTTAATGTCAATTCCTTAATCTATTTTCTATACAACACTTAACCATTACAAATTTTCCCCATTAATTTTAGGGATCATTCATTCATTATTTTTTCCCAATTTCAAAATTTCATAGGTCAAAATCTATACACCTTAGCTGAAACTGCCTTAAAAAAATTACTTTGGGCTTTACTTTTGTGTAATTATTTCTGCCCAAAATACTTATTACTATCTGGATCACTTGGTGATGCTTGGGGAAGTCAATAACTACTGATAAAGTTCAATAGCATAATAGCATAAGAAGAAAAAATAATTGTTGAAGTTACAATAACCTTTAACAACCTTAATACAATATAATAACATTCAGGTTTTCTTTTAAAAAAATTTTTTTTTCTTAATGTTTATTTTTGAGAGAGAGAGAGAGAGAGAGAGAGAGAGAGAGAGAGAAAGAGAGGGAGGGACAGGGAGGGGCAGAGAGAGAGCGAGACAGAATCTGAAGTAGCTCCAGGCTCTGAGCCATGAGCACAGAGACTGACGTGGGGCTCCAACCCAGGAACCATGAGATCATGACCTAAGCCAAAATCAGATGTTTAACTGACTGAGCCACCCAGGTGCCCCAACATTCAGGTTTTCTTAAAGCGTCTTTATATACAATTGTTTTTCCTGGGCACATACAAATGAGTTCTTCCTTATATTCATTTTGCAGTATCTGCATAGTTGCCTTCTTAGCAGGTAACATGGGAAATTCAGAGTGCTTGCTATTATCATTTATTAATAAAACTGGAACTGCATGTTTAAAAAAAGAGGGGTGCCTGGGTGGCTCAGTTAAGCGTCCGATTCGTGATTTCTGCTCAGGTTATGATTTCACAGTTTGTCGGATCGAGCTCTGTGTCAGGCTCCGAGGTATGGAGAGGCGATTGATAATTCTTGGCATTTTCTCTCTCTCCTCTGCTCTCTCTCCTCACCAACACCATCCCCATCCGCCCCACCGCCCTCGGGAACATGGGCACTCTCTCTCAAAATAAATAAACTAAAAAAAAAAAGATAGTTGGAAAAAATTTGTTAATGTTTAAGTAGTCCACTAAATGACACGAAGCCCTCCTTCTTTTGTCATGAACTACTTTTAAATTTTAAAATATTAATATAACTTCTCTTTTTAAAATAATCTCTCCTGGTTAAACTGTTGGGTGACAAAAGTTTAAAAATTGTGATGGCTTTTGACACAACCTGCTACATTGCTTGCCCCCCCCCCCCAATTTTTCATTGTGATAAAATACACATAATATAAAATTTACCACCTTCATTATTTTTTAATGTTTATTTATTTTTGAGACAGAGAGAAAGACTCAGAGTGTGAGCAGTGGAGGGGCAGAGAGAGAAAGGGAGACACAGAATCAGAAGCAGGCTCCAGGCTTCGAGCTGTCAGCACAGGGCCCAATGCAGGGCTTGAACTCACAAACCATGAGATCATGACCTGAGCCAAAGTCAGACGCTTAACCAACTGAGCCCCAACCAACCCAGGCGCCCCACCATCTTCATTATTTTGAAGTGTACCGTTCAGTGGTATTAAATACATTCAAAATGTTCATCCATCTCCATGAAATTTTTTCATCTTATAAAACTGAAACTCTACACTCATTAAACGACAATTCTCCCTTTTCACCTCCTCCTAGCCCCCCACAACCAGCACTCTACTTTCCGTCTCTATGATTTTGACTACTCGAACTTCGTCACATAAATAGAATCACACAGTATTTGTCTCTTTGTGATGGACTGACTTCACTTAGCATAATGACCTCAAGGTTCATCCATCCATGTTGTAGCATGTGTTAGAATTTCCTCTTTTTAAGGCTGGATAATATTCTGTATGTATATACCACATTTTCCTAATCTATTAATCTGTCATGAATACTTGGGTTTCTTTACATTTTAGCTATTATAAATAATGCTGTTGGGGCGCCTGGGTGGCGCAGTCGGTTAAGCGTCCGACTTCAGCCACGTCACGATCTCGCGGTCCGTGAGTTCGAGCCCCGCGTCAGGCTCTGGGCTGATGGCTCGGAGCCTGGAGCCTGTTTCCGATTCTGTGTCTCCCTCTCTCTCTGCCCCTCCCCCATTCATGCTCTGTCTCTCTCTGTCCCCAAAATAAATAAACGTTGAAAAAAAAAATTATAAATAATGCTGTTATGAACATGACTGTACAAGTATCTTTTGAGACTCTGCTGTTAGTTCTTTTGCGTATATACCTAGAAGAATTGCTGGGTCATATGGTAATTCTATTTTTAAGTTTCTGAAGAACTGCCATACTATTTTCTATAGTGTGTGTACTATTTTACATTCTCACCAATGGTGCACAAGATTTCCAATTTCTATATATCCTAACATTTTATTTGATAGTAACCATCCTAATGGGTGTGAGGTGGTGTCACATGTAGTTTTATGTGCCCTTCCCTAATGACGTTAAGCATCTTTTTATGTGCTTATTGGCCATTTGTACATCTTCTTGGGAAAAACGTATATTGAAGTACTTTACCTATTTTTCAATCAGGTTGCTTTTTTTTTGCTGTTGAGTTTTAGGAGTTCTCTATATATTCTAGATACTAATCCATTGTTAGATATATGATTTGCCAATATCTTCTCCCATTCTGTGGGTTGCTGTTTTACTTTAGATACTGTAGGTTAATGCACAAATTTTTAAAATTTTCATAAAGTCCAATTTGTTTATTTTTCTTTTGTTGTCTGTGTTTTTGGTGTCATACCTGAGAAATTACTGTGAAACCAATACTGTGGAGCTTTTGCCCTTAAGACTTCCAAGAGCTTTATTTTTGTACATTTTGTACATTAAGGTCTTTGATCCATTTTGAATTAATTTTTGTATATAGTGTTAGGTAAGGGTTTAATTTTATACTTTTGCATGTTGGATAGCCAGCATTCCCAGCACCATTTGTTGAAACAAACTATCCTTTCCCCATGAAGTAGTATTGGCACCACTGTCTAAAATCATTTGACCGTATCCATGAGGGTTTATGTTTGGGCTTTCTATTCTATTCCATTGGTTTTGTCTTTATGCCAGTACTACAGTTTTTGATTACTGTAGCTTTGTAGGAAGCTTTCAAGTCAGAAGTTTGATTCCTCAAGTTTTATTCTTTTTCAAGATTGCTCTTCGATATGTGGAGTTTAGGAAACAAAACAGATGAACATAAGGGAAGGGAAAGAAAAATAAGATAAAAACAGAGAGGGAGGTAAACCATAAGAGACTCCTAAATAGAAAGAACAATCTGAGGGTCGCTGGAGGCGAGCTGTGTGGGGTGATGGGCTAAGTAGGTAATGGGTATTAACGAGGGCACTTGTTGGATTGAGCCCTGGGTGCTGTATATAAGTGATGAATCACTGGGTTCTACTCTGGAAACGAATACTACACCAGTAAATCAATACTATGTTAACTAACTTGAATTTAAATAATAAATTTAAAAAAAAACTTGAAAAAAATGAAAATAAAAAATTGTTTTGGTATTCCTTATAATATATAGGTTTTTCTATTTCTGCAGACAAATGTCATTGGGATTTTGATAGGGACTGCGCTGAATTTTAACAATATTAAGTCTTCCAATCTGTGAACATGGAATGTGTTTCCACTAGTTTAGGCCTTCTTTAATTTCTTTCAGCAATGCTTTGTAGATTTCATTAGACAAGGCTTTCACTTCCTTGGTTAACTCCTAAATATTTTATTATTTTTGATGCTGTTGTAATTGAAATGTTTTTATAGTTTCCTTTTCAGATTGCTCAAAAATGCAACTGATTTTTGCATGTTGATTCTATATCCTACTTTGCTGAATTCATATTTTAGTTCTTATAGGGTTTTTTTTTTTTTTGGTGTCAAATTTTTAGTACTTCTACATATAAGATCATATCACTTGCAAGCAGAGATAATTTTACTTCTTCCTTTCCAAAATGGATGCATTTCATTTCCTTGCCTTGCCTAATTACTCTGGCTAGACTATGCTGAACAGAAGTGATGAAAGTAGGTATCCTTGCCTTTGTTCCTGATCTTAAGGGAAAGAGTTTTCAGTCTTTCACCATTGAGCATGATATTTACAATAGGTTTTTTATATACAGGTTTCCCTCATTCTCTGTAAGTTTGCTTTATCCACTTTACTTTTATGAAAGTCTTAGCTTAGTGTGCCTACCTTGTTTTATTGTACTTTGCTTTACTGTACTTTGCAGACACTGCATTTTTTTACAAATTAAAGATTTGTGGGAACCCTACATCAAGTAAACCTATTGGCACAATTTTTCCGATAGCACTTGCTCATTTTATGTCTGTGTGTCACCTTTTGGTAATTCTTGAAATATTTCAAACTTTTTCATTATTACGTCTGTTGTGGTGACCTGTGATCAGTGTTTAGGACTAATGGAGGGCTTAGATGATGGTTAGAATTTTTTAGCAATAAAGTTTAACTAAGGTTCATATGCACATTGTTTTTTCCTATTACACACTTAACAGACTATAATATATAAATTTTATATTTACCAGGAAACAAAAAATTCATCTGACTTATTTTTTCTATATTCATTTTATTGCAGTGGTCTGGAACAGAACTCACAACATCTCTGAGGTATGCCTGTACCTATTTTCACTAACAGAGAAACCTAAAGAGGATTTTCATTTCTACAAAATGGTAACTGCTTCTCCACTTTATGTCACTTTGGCTTATGAAAGGTTTCCTAAGAACACTTTACTTTCAGATAGTGGGAGAAACTTATACAGCTTTTACATCAGTCTCCTCTTATTCCCAGTTTTTTGGAGTGTTTTTATCATGAAAGAATGTTGAATTTTACCACATGCTTTTTCTGCATCAATTGAAAGGAATATGTGGTTTTTCTTTTTCATTCTGTTAATGTGGTGTATTACTTTGATTTTGTATGTTGAACTATCCTTGCAATTCCAAGAATAAAATCCCACTTGGTCATGGTGTATAATCCTCTGAATGTGCTGCTGACTTTGGTCTGCTAGTATTCTGTTGAGGAATTTTTATCAGTTTCATAAAGGATACTGATTTGTAGTTTTCTTTAGTGTCTTTGCTTTGCTCGCTATCAAAATAATGACTAACTCAACCTCATAGAATGAGTAAGCACGTGTTCCCTCCTCTTCAACTTTCTGGGAAAGATTGAGAATAACTGCTATTGGTTCTTTTTTTTCTTTACACTTATTTATTTTGAGAGAGAGAGAGAGAAAGTGCACACGTGGAGAGAGAAGGAGAGGGAGACCGGGTATCCAAAGCAGGCTCTGTGCTGACAGCAGAGAGCTTGATGCATGGCTTGAACCCACAAACCACCAGATCATGACCTGAGCTGAAGTCAGCTGCTTAACTGACTGAGCCACCCAGGCGTCCTGGTATTAGCTCTTTTCTAAATGTTTGGTAAAACTCACAAATGAAGCCATTGGGTGCAGGGATTATGTCAGGAGCCTTCTGATTACTGATTTAATCCCCTTACTAGTTATAGGTCTATTTGGATTTTGACATCACTTAGTCTTGGCAGGTTTTGGGTTTCTAGGAATTCGTTCATCTAGTTTTGTGTACAATTATTCATAGTATTCTTTTATAATTGTTTTTTATTTTCTGTAGAATCATTAACGTCTTTCAGTTTTTATTTTAGTAACTTGAATATTCCTTTTTTCTTAGTCAATCTAGCTAAAGATTTGTTCATTTTGATGGTTTAAGAACCAACTTTCAGTTTCACTGATTTTCTTTCTCATTGTTTTTCTATTCTCTATTCCCTTTATCTCTGCTGTAAGTTTTATCATTTCCTTCCTTCTGCTAGCTTTGGGTTTAGTTTGTTTTTCTTTCTCTAGTTTCTTAAGTTGTAAAGGTAGGTTGTTGATTTAAGATCTTTCTTGTTTCTTAATGTAAGCCTTTAAAGCCTTAAACTTCCTTCTTAGCAGCACATTCACTGCATCCCATACGTTTTGGTATGTTCTGCTTCATCTTCATTTGTCTCTAAGTTTTTTCTAATTTCTCCTTTGATATACCTGTTCAACTTCCACCATTTTGTGAATTTTCCAGTTTTCCTTCTGTTACTGATTTCTAATTTTATCCTATTGTAGTCACAGAAGACACTTTGTGCAATATGTATCTTTCAAAATCTGTTGAGACTTAATTTGTGGCCTAACATATTGTCTATCCTGGAAAATGTCCTATGTGTTCACAAAAAGAATGTGTATGCTATTGTTATTGGGTAAAATATTCTGTATATGTCTGTTAGACCTATTTGGTATATTGTGTCAAGGGCTCTTTTATCAGGTTGCTCAATACATTATTGTGAATTGGATACTGAAATCTCTATTATTGGAAAACTGTCTCTAATTCTGTCAATTTTTGCTTTATAGATTTTGATGGTCTGTCTTTAGGTATATAAATGTTTATAACTATTGTATCTTCTTACTATATTGAAACTTTTATTACTATATAATGTGTGAACTTAAGGTATACTCAGGTCTTTTCTGAGCCTTTCCCATGCATAGTCACTTTTTAGTTTTCTCCATAAATGGATACAGCAGTTGTTTTTGAATATTCTAGCCTCTAATTGTTCCCGTAAAGGAAAAAAGAGAAAACTGAAAGGGAGGATAAAAAAAAAGGTTGCTAGCTCTTTAAATCCTCTGGAAGTCACTAGCAGGAAGGAGAGGGGCTTGCAACAATGGGGAAAAGTGCAGTAAGAGCTGCCCATCCCTTTGCACCTGTGATTAGAAGCAGCAATCAGCAATCTAAGTGTAGATCCCTGATAATTTGGGGGACAGCATCTTTCTTCCCCACTCTGGCTCTCACAAGCTGTGTGCAAACTGCTCCAGGAAGTCATGTGCAGCTGCCCATTAAATGGCTCTGATGAGGCATGGGCAGTTGTTACTGTGCTAAGAGCTGAAATGGACTGAAATTAACTCCAATTTATCCCTCAAGTCTTCTCATAGAAGTTGCAAACCTTCAATAGGCTCTGGAGTTCTAAAACAGTTGTACCAGATTCTGCCAGTGCAGTTGTTATCTAGGTGGGAAGACAGATACATACACACACACACACACACACACACACACACACACACACACACACATCAAAGAAAGACAATGGCAGTGTTCTATAATAACGGAGCATAAAGAGAACAACTAAATGTAATGACTGATCCTGATCTGGAGGGGAAAATGATGTAAGGACATTATGGGTTAACTGACAGAATTTGAATACAAATGTAGATTAGACAAAAGTATTGTACCCAATGTTAAATTTACTGAGTTGATAAATGTGCCATGGTTACATAAGAGGATATCCTGGAAATATACACTGAAGTATTTAGGAGTAAAAAGCCATGATGCATGTAACCTACTTTTGGATGGTTCAGGGAAAAAAATGTTGTGTGTGCATGTATACCACACACATGCATATAAGGAGAGAAGGAGAGGGGGATAGAGAGAATGAGTGCAAACATTAAAGTAAGGATATGTGGGTATTCTTTGTATTATTTTAAGTTTTGCAACTTCCTGGAAATTTGAAATTATTTCTAAGTAAAACATTCAAAAATCACTTCCAGAAAGAGAATTTTATGTGTAAAATCAAATATAAAATATATAAAAGAGGACCTATGGATAAATAGGGGATGAGGAGTCCTACCCACTCGGTAACTTCCCCTGTGTACCAATGTAGGTTCTCTGTAGAGCCTGAGCAGTTAGACCTACACCTTATACCTGTGGTATTCGTTTCTCTTTCTAAAAAGGTATCTAGTTATCCTAACATCATTCATTAAATGAGTCTTCTCTTACCAAACTCTCTGGTCTTTCTAAATATTAAAATTCTTTATATGTAATATTGGTTCTATTCTGAGCTATCTGTTCTGTTCCACTGATCTAAGTTTCTGTTTTCACACCAAACATAATTTCCACAGGTTCTTACCAACTTTCATTCATTATAGGTCTTTATTTTTGTTCTCTGTATTTGTTGATTTTTATTTATTTGTTAATTATTATTATCTTTTTTACATTCTAATAAGCCAAGAGCTTTATTGAAGCAGTAGGCACTTTACAATGAACCCAAGAGAGCCCCATCTTCCCAGGGATGTCTGTACAAATCCTGGAAGTTTTACTACTTCAAAAAAACAAGGCTCTGCCTTTTACCACAGCCCTTGGATCTGTACCTGCTCAGTCCCTCCTCCATTTTAAATAGGCAGAGCACACATGTACACCTGGCCAAGATGCGCCAGCCACTCCAGCAGGCAGTTACAACATCAGTTCTGTGTTACTTGCGGACAAAGGCATAGACTATCAGATCCTACAAAGGATTTAAGAAACAGACGACTTCTCCCTCCACCTTGAAAATAAAATACACTTCAGTGGATGCATGTCCTGAAATAGTTTAGCTGGGAATTCCTAGGAAGATGGTCCAGTGTCAATCTCTTCTTCATCAGCCTGTGCATCCAAAATTCTTCTCAAGATAAGAGGAGTCCTTTTTTTTTTTCTTTTTAAAGTCTTTCTTGCTGTGAGAACTCATAATGGAGCCTAGTCCTCCTACTGCTAATGCCTTTTCATGCCATTGGGGTAACACTGCACTGCTGTTTTCTGTGGGCTTCTCAAACCCTTTATAAATGTACTTGATTGGCAAGTCAATGCCATTTCTGTCCAGTGAATGCACAGCCTGCTCAATTGCTCTGCTCTTAAAATCTGTAAGTACTTTCAGCACCATGCTCTGGGACCGTTCCTTCACGGCCTGATTCTTGGTGTTGATGGGACAGTTCTGCAAGGCTGAACGGAATGCTCGAAGCACACCCCCTTGCTGCAGAAGGCCATCCGCCTCACCAGGGTCCGGGCATGGTCTGGCCACCGCTGCCTCCTCCTGCTTGCCCAGGAACCTGTTCTCATCAAACTTGTCGATGTCCACCCAATGGAAGTTCTGGGCCATGGCAGGGAGTCAGAGCCTGCTTAGCCGGCTCGGCTCGGGGTCCTGCCCCGGCTCTACACCGCTTGGCATTGGCTCAGGGACAAGAAGCGGCTGCCAGGGGCCTCCTCCACCTCCTCCATGCACAGACACCGCCACCCATCCCTATATTTGTTGTTTTAAAACTAAATTCAAATATATTTCTCCTGATACACTAGATGTTTACACAATCAGAATTACAATTTTGGGAGTTTTCCTGTTGTTTTTTTTTTTTTTTTTTTCATGTCATCCACTTTTCTTCCACATCTCATGCTATGGAATTATTTCTGGAATATACATGTTCATTGACATCTAATCATGCAGCTTCTCCCATCAATGCCTGGGTGATAGGTACATTCTCTATATAGGCTCCTATTACTTCTCCCTTGCCTACTTCCTCCTTACTGTAAGAGTAAGTTCAGTCATAGCAGTTCCCTCAGACGCTTCCTTTAATCCTTGGGGAGATGATGTCACTCAGCAAAACAAATAATAAACTTGTCAGAAATTTTGTTTTTGACCAAATGAGATTTCAAGCCGATGAATATGCAGCTAACATGCTCTATTACCATGATACTATGTGGCTTGGGTGGCTGTGTCAGCGTGACAAATATAAATAAGCTTGGTCCCTTCCTCTTGACACTCAAGGTGTAGTAGGGGGAGACGGTGACAGAGAATGGGATGAGGCAGTAGAGTCAGATAACGGCTGACAGAGGAGGTAATCCTATTTCCTATGACTAAAACTTGCGAGATAAATAGGTCTTTGCTGTGGGGAAGAGGGATGAAAGAAAGGCATCCCAGATAGACAGCAGGGACAGCAGTGGCTCTGATATAACACAGCCTGTCCTGCTTAGGGAACTGAACAGAACTCAGTATGGATGGTGCATCGGCCTCAAGGGGTAAGTGTTAAAAGAGAAGGATAAAGACGTAGCGAAGATCTAGTTTCTGAAACACCCCTTCAGAAAGATTTTAAGCCAATTATCTATGTTATATTTTTGTCTTACACACATACATAAAATTTCTATCTATATTATGCAATTTGGTTTTAGAAAATGATAGTGCTAGGTGGATTATAATTTTTTAGTAACCAAAATGCCATACTTATTTTTAATCATTTGTAACACCAATAGAGCCACTCTAAGGCATTCAGTTTTCATACTTACAAGTATTGAATTTACTTTCAAACTGTAAGATACAATTGCACATTGCTTGAAATACTCACATTCTTGAATTTATAGTAATCATCCCTGTCTCATACCTGCACGTTGTAGCAAACACAGCTCGTTGATGCTTATATATTTCTTAAACACATCCATACAAACCTACAAGTAATGAAAAATATAACGTTACCTTTTTATATTTCATAAAGAAGACAAAATTTCAATCCTATCTTTCTGCTTATTCTCAAAGTGAACTTAAAGCAATGGAATAAAAAAATTGATGTTGGTTAACTCACAGATTTGAAATATATACTGAATTCACTATAAAAACTTAATTTTACAGCTGTTCTGACAAAGAAATAGTCAAGGAAATAGCAAGATTAGCAAGCAATTGGGGAGGGAAGGAAATTCCTGAATATTCAAAATTAAAAAAAAACTTATTTAGGTCATTTAAAAAATAGCCATTTACTGACTCAAGGATAAACACATTGACCAATGGATTAGAACAAAGAGCCTAGAAACAGACCCACTCATATATAATTAGCTGATTTATGACACAGTGACCCTGAAGTGCAACAGGGGAAAAGGATGTTTTTTTTAAGTAAACGGTGTTGGCTTACAAAGGGATCCTCATGCGGAAAAAATATTTATCTTGACCTTGTTTTCACATGAAAACCAAAAATCAATTCCAGGTGGCTTTGTGTTCTAAATGCCAAGATAAAACAACAGACCTTTTAAAGGAAAAAATATAAGAGAACATCTTCATGATCTTGGCAAAGATTTCTCCAACAGGATGCAAAAAGTTAACACCGTAAAAGGATCGACAGAATCGGACTACGTAGAAATTAAGAAGTTCTGTTTACCAAAAGACACCTTAAGAGGGTGAAAAGGCAACCTTTACAGTAGTAAAAGTTATGTGCTATACACATACTCAATAAAGAACTTATACCCAGAATATATAAAGAATTCTTAAGGTATATAAGAAAAAGACAATCCCATAGAATATAGGCAAAATATTTAGAGATTTCCAAAAAGAGTGTATCCAAGTGTCCAATAATGATTTTGAAAGATGCTCAGCTTCGTAAGTCATCAAGGAGGACATCACTCCCCACTCACTAGAATGGCTAAAATTAAAATACCAAGAGCTGGTAATGCTATGAAGCAAGCTGAACTCTCAGACATTGCTGGTGAAAAAGTGTAATTGGGCAGACCACCTTGGAAATCTGTTTGGTACTATCAACTAACGTTGAATATATGCAGATCCTATGACTCAGCAATTCCAGTTTTAAGTATAACCCATCAGAAAGTACACATATGTTCACCAAGAGACACACGAAAGAACACTGATAACATCACTACTGTAATTCCCAAATTCAGAAATCCAATGAATCAAAACTAATATTTATCAATAAAATAAATTTTGATATACTCACAAAATGGAATATTCAATATTACAATGAGAAAGAAATGTTTATAATTAAATAAAAAAATATAGATGAATCTCAAAAATATTGAGCAAAAAGAAGCCAGAAACAAAAGAATACAGATTGGATGATTTATTTAAAGCACAAAACCAGACAAAGCTCATCTATGCTATTAGGGGTTAATGAAAATCTGACTTAAAACATATAACTGAGATAATCTGAAAACAATCTCTACTTCAAAGACTTTACGTATTTTACCTTTTCATCCCCTTGCTCAGGCATATGAGCAAACTTGCATTGTGATCGCTCACAGCCACGTAATGTATTAAAATGAAATTTGCAGTATCTATGGGGTAGCATCAACCCTAGGGGCTTCTGGAACACCTAGAAAATTAAATAAATTTTCTTTCTGTGTTAATTGTAAAAAAATACCATAATCAGGTAAGAAAGCATTTGAAGGAACCAGAAATTATACCCAAAACTGCACCAAGACAAATTGCTTGCTGACTTGATAAAAAAATAAAACTCCCAACTTAATTTATATTTTCAAAAATAATGAAAAAAAACAACTCAAAGTGGTTTGTCTGACTTTTTGCAATATTTTGAAAATACTCCATCAAAGTTACTACTGTTTTACTTTACATGTTTTTAAAAGTTTTACATCCCCTCCCTTTCTCACATACTTGCCCTGTTTGCTTTTACAAATAGTCCTATTTACAATATGTACCATATTTCAGATGCATTTATTTAGAACTCAGATTTTCCTTAGCTTTTCTGATTAACTAAGGAGAAATGACAGATTAAAAATATATACAACAAACTTTTCCTATAAACAGCTTTAAATCACTAGTTTTCTCTTCTATCACCAGGAACTATCCATCCTGTATTTTCTGTTTTGGATATCCCTTCTCCACCCCGCCTGCCCAGCCTTCTGCTTTCAACTTCTTACATTATATGTGAATATCCTCTGAGTTACTACTCATTTTCTGCTTCTCATCACCAAGTGTCATTCAAACTCTGTAAACGTCCAGAAGTGCTTAACAAATGATAGGGAAATACAACCAAAATATGTGCTTTGTAAGATTTTTTTTTTTAAATGGGGGACTTACCCCTACATTTTTTTCCCTCTTAAATATTTCACAAGTTTCAGGATTCTGCAGCTTTAAGAGAGAATGTTTTCCTGGAAATCTGAAATCTAGAAATGAT
This sequence comes from Felis catus, assembly GCF_018350175.1. Lineage (NCBI taxonomy): Eukaryota > Metazoa > Chordata > Mammalia > Carnivora > Felidae > Felis > Felis catus. Next base: position 158,075,488 of record NC_058376.1, on the reverse strand, counting down.
TAAGAATCACATCAAATACCAATATGTTATAGCTTCTTCCCTTCATAACAATGAACAGATGACTACTACTATCTGCTTTAAAGTTTCACTTTGGACCACTCATACTCAGTTCACAGACTATGCTGCCATGTGTATTCCTGTGAAATTATTTACATCTTTGGTGCTCCTTAAGTATTTCTAGGCCTAACTGTAAAATTTTAAACTCATTTTGAGCTGAAGATACTTTCTTAAAAGCCTTAAAACAGCAGCACTGAACACTGCACTCAAATGACAGTCTCCATGTTAAACAAATATGACAGACAATTAAAATCTCTAAGTAAATTACTGACAAACCTAAGTGTTATGAAATGAACCCCACAAATTCATATGTTCAAGCCCTAAACCTCAGTGTGAGTTTATTTGAAGATAGGGTCTTTTACAGAACTAATTAAGGTTAAATGGGGTCATAAGGAAGAGACCCTGAGCTGATGGAATTAATGCTCTTATAAGAGACAGCAGAGAGCTTGCTCTCTCTCCATGCACATGCACCAAGGAAAAGCCATGTGAGGACTTAGCAAGAAGGCAGCCATCTGTAAGCCAGGAAGAGAGCTAGAAACTAGACCCTGCCAGAACCCTGATCTTAAGACTTCTAGCCTCCAGAACCGTGTGAAATAAATTTCTGTTGTTTAGGCCATCTAGTCTGTGGTATTTTATTATGGCTGCCTGAGCTGACTAATATACCAGGCACCCTATTCCTTAATGTTGGTCCTTTAAAATGAGAATTAGGACATCTGGAAATGTTTTTTTCTAAAGATATTTTATTTTTTTATTTTAAATAATTTCATTTTTCAGTTGGCAGCATTCACACAGAATTTGGAAAAAGCTCAAGTTTCTGCTGCAGAGTTTTGCTGTAATTTCCATTATAAAATCTGTTAAGGCTTTTTAAGATAAAACACACAATCATCTGGACATGCTGCAGTCCTACACGACACCAGGAAGCACGAAGTCAACAACAGGAAGGGACAATTAGGTGTGAGCTACACAGAGAAAATTTATTGTTTCCAAATTCATTCCTCAATCTAGCTTATTTTGTTCAAAAGCTTTATGGATTTTCAAAAAAACTAACACAAAATTTAAAATACATTATAATTCTAAAATATTCAACTAAAATATGAATATTTTAGGTATAACCTATAATTTATTTGCACTACAACTATCACGTAAGTACATATATTTAAGAAATTGTTCCATCAAAAGTATTAAGTAAAGGTATACAAACTTCCTAATTTTAACATATTCTAGGCTGGTTTTGATTTTTTAAACCTTTTTTGCTTTTGGTGAAAAAAATCTCCCACATAATTTCTATACTATCAAAGGCCAACATAATTATATTAAGAAAATAGTACCATTCATCCAGGGCTTCAGTAATATGTCTTCTTGATGAGCACTTAGATTCAAAGGTGGCATTGATAAGCACAGAGGTTTGGGGGCCAATGTTAATAACTGACATTCACCAACCATCTCTGAATTTTTAGGATCTCTGCTGTATGAGCAGAAAAAAACAGAATCAGAATTTAAATTTATTCTAAAACCTTTAAAGTAATAAGAATCGAGTGGAAACACAACCTAACACTATGTATATACTATATACCATGCTGTATACTGTTACCATACTATGATTCTTCATTATTTTCAGTAAGCGTTCCTGCGTTCTTACATAGAAAACCAATGCTTGTTGAATGGCCAGGGTAGAGGCAGGAGTAAGGTGGTTGGGTTAAAACTAGAGCAGAATACTTTTTAAAAAAATTTTTTTTAATTTTTTTTTTTTAACGTTTATTTATTTTTAAGACAGAGAGAGAGCATGAACGGGGGAGAGTCAAAGAGAGGGAGACACAGAATCCGAAACAGGCTCCAGGCTCTGAGCTGTCAGCACAGAGCCCGACGCGGGGCTTGAACTCACTGACCGCGAGATCACGACCTGAGCTGAAGTTGGCCACCCAACCGACTGAGCCACCCAGGCGCCCCCAAAAAAATTTTTTTAACAATCTTTATTCACTTTTAAAAGACAGAGCGAGACAGAGCATGAGTGGGGGAGGGGCAGAGGGAGAGGGGCAGACACAGAATCCAAAGCATTCTCCAGGCTCTGAGCGGTCAGCACAGAGCCCGACACAGGGCTCAAACCCATGAACCATGAGATCATGACCTGAGCCGAAGTTGGATGCTCAACTGACCAAGCCACCCAGCTGCCCTGAGCAGAATACTTTTGATCATGCCAGACAAAATGTCCAAGGAGGCACTGAGCTGGCATTCTAACAGAAAAGATTATCTAATTATTCTATTGATAGTATAGTGAAAAAAGAATGAGTTATAAATTAATTCTTTGGGATAAGTATATTTAATAAATTTATACATGTACTTGAGAGCTTCCTTTGGGAAGAAGGTATAAAAAATTTACTGTCCTTGGTTGCTGATTTAAAGTTTCAACTAGGGGCACCTGGGTGGCTCAGTCGGTTAAGCATCTGACTTTGGCTCAGGTCATGATCTCACAGATTGTGAGTTTGAGCCCTGTGCTGGGCTCTGGGCTAATAGCACAGAGCCTGGAACGCTTTTGGAGTTCTGTGTCTCCCTCTCTCTCTGCCCCTCCCCTGTTTACTCTCTCTCTCAAATATAAATAAACGTTAAAAAAATAAACAAAAATAAACAGTTTCAACTCTATTTTAATATGTGAGATCCTATATAACCAATTTTAGAAAAACTTAAAAAGAGTTTGCTGGACAAAGCAGGAAAGAATGTCCAATGGAATGAAGACAGTCTCTTCAGCAAGTGGTGCTGGGAAAACTGGACAGTGACATGCAGAAGAATGAACCTGGACCACTTTCTTACACCATACACAAAAATAAACTCAAAATGGATGAAAGACCTCAATGTAAGACAGGAAGCCATCAAAATCTTCGAGGAGAAAGCAGGCAAAAACCTCTTTGATCTTGGCCGCAGCAACTTCTTACTCAACACATCTCCGGAGTCAAGGGAAACAAAAGCAAAAATGAACTACTGGGACCTCATCAAAATAAAAAGCTTCTGTACAGTGAAGGAAACAATCACCAAAACTAAAAGTCATCCGACAGAATGGGAGAAGATATTTCCAAATGACATATCAGATAAAGGGCCAGTATCCAAAATCTATAAAGAACTCATCAAACTCAACACCCCCTCAAAAAAAAAATCCAGTGAAGAAATGGGCAAAAGACTTGAACAGACACTTCTCCAAAGAAGACATCCAGATGCCCAACCGACAGGTGAAAAAATGCTCAACATCACTCATCATCAGGGAAATACAAATCAAAACCACAATGAGATACCACCTCACACCTGTCAGAATGGCTAACGTTAACAACTCAGGCGACAACAGATGTTGGCGAGGATGCGGAGAAAGAGGATCTCTTTTGCATTGTAGGTGGCAATGCAACCTGGTGCAGCCACTCTGGAAAATAGTATGGAGGTTCCTCAAAAAACTAAACATAGAACTCCCTATGACCCAGCAATTGCACTATTAGGCATTTATCCACGGGATATAGGTGTGCTGTTTCGAAGGGACACATGCACCCCCATGTTTATAGCAGCACTATCAACAATAGCCAAAGTTACGGAAAGAGCCCAAATGTCCATCGATGGATGAATGGATAAAGAAGATGTGGTATATATTTATATATATATATACAATGGAGTGTTACTCGGCAATCAAAAAGAATGAAATCTTGCCATTTGCAACTACATGGATGGAACTGGGGAGTATTATGCTAAGTGAAATTAGTCAGTCAGAGAAAGACAAAAATCATATGACTTCACTCATATGAGGACTTTAAGAGACAAAACCGATGAACATAAGGGAAGGGAAACAAAAATAATATAAAAACATGGAGGGGGACAAAACAGAAGAGACTCATAAATATGGAAAACAAACTGCGGGTTACACTAGAGGGGTTGTGGGAGGGGGGATGGGCTAAATGGGTAAGGGGCACTAAGGAATCTACCTGAAATCATTGTTGCACTATATGCTAACTAATTTGGATGTAAATTTTTAAAAATAAAAAATTAAATTAAATTAAATTAAAATTAAATTAAAATCCACCCCCCCCAAAAAAGAGTTTTCTGGAATTTCACTTACCTAGAAAAAGAAATAACTTAAGCAAGGGGGAGAGGAGGAAGTATCTCAAAGCTAACTAACAGACAACTAATAGATAAGGAAATCAGTTTTTTGGAGAAAGATCTCTCAGATAATATATTTTATCTTAAAAACAATTCTAACAAGCTTTTTCAGCTGGGGTTCCCTGTACCAGTGGAGAGTAAAAATAGAAAAGGGTCCCACACTTACAACAGTTGAAACTTACTAGCATTGACGGGGCTTAAAAATTACACAGAAAATAAAGATACTTCTCTTTCCAACTTGGGACATAATTAATGTGTGCATTCAATAATAACCTCCCTCAAAACAAAAGCAATAACATAAACAAATAAGAATTATGGAATTTTACAGATGGAAGAGATGATCTAGTAAAACTCTTTTTGTTTTTGATTGGATGACTGAAGCCAAGGGTAATGTAGTGACTTCAATGTCAACATTCCTGGTCATTATGGTAGATCCAAAATCATGATAAAACTCTGCAGGCTGCAATGACACTAGTTCGTAAGCAAAATGCTTTCAATAGAATAAAAAAGTTAAATTGTCATTTTTTCCTTTAAAAATTTTCAAATGGTCATGAATCGTACTGGGTTTCTGTGCCAATCTAATTCTTACCTAGCTTTTCCTTAATACAATGGTTCTCAAACTTGAGCACATCTTAGGACTAGCTAAGGGGCGCTGTTGAAACACAGACTGATGGGCTCCATCTCCAGAGTTTCTGATTTAGCAAATCAGGGATGGGACCAAATAATTTGCATTTCTGACTCATTCCCAGATGCTGCTGCCACTACAAGAATCACACTTTGAAAACTACGTCTTAACATAAAAAGACTTGAACACATTTGTCACCTGATTTGAGTGTACCTTGCCTCAACAGCAAAATGGGAGTGCACGATGGTCAGGTGATCTCCAAGGTATCTTCCAACTCTAAGTTTTGTATTTGCATATATTCTAGTGAGTGTACTGTAACTTGCAGTACTCATGACCACAACCATGTCAGATACCTGCAAACTGCAATATTCATCTGATTTCAGCTGCTTTTACCTTCACAAATGTCATGTACACATTCTTTTTTCTTTTATCACTACTCTTTACTCCTTCCTTGAAAAATATTTTAATGGCTCAAAAATCTTTGTGACAGCTTTAAGGTAACTTACAGTATCGCTGACATCTGTGTGTACCTGATACACCAATTTAATAATATCCATATATGGCTTACGGCATAGTGGCCCAAGTACATAAAGCAGAGAATGAAAAACACTCAAAATACAAATTATTTGACTATTTTAAAGTTACATAATTAAAAATGTTACAGACCTTTTGCAAACTTCAAAAATATTTTCTTTTTCTTCTTTAATAGTCACCTCTTCTGAAAATCTATGCTATAAGGAGATTATGGTTAAAAAGTACAAGTGAGTATCTCTGTATTCCATATTAAGCTGAGGCTTACCAGACATATTAGAATTTATTAGATGTTAATTAAACCACCACCTGATGGCCAACCAAAAACACAACTCTGTATTATTTAAAAAAATGAATATTGACTTAAAAATTCCACTGTTAAGAAAAAAACTAATAGAAATAATATATTTTCTCAGCTTTTGACATCACTTTTAATTATACAGGCTGTCATTTAAAGTTATTATAAACAATTAAAGTTACATTTGTTTTCTTTCAGATAAAAAGCTTCAAATGATTTTTATTTTCAGATGGTATTTATGAACATAAATTTATTTTTCTCATTAGAAGTATCTATATGGGGTGCCTGGGTGGCTCAGTCGGTTAAGCATCGGACTTCAGCTCAGGTCATGATCTCGCGGTTCATGAGTTCAAGCCCTGTGTCAGGCTCTGTGCTGACAATTTGGAGCCTGGAGCCTGCTTTCAATTCTCTGTCTCCCTCTCTCTCTCTTCCCCCGCTGCTCGTACTCTGTCTCTCTTAAAAATAAATTTTAAAAAAATTTAAAAAGGAAGTATTTGTATGTATTTTATATATCACTATACTTAAAACATTTCACATTAGTGTTCTGGAATTGTGACTTTCCAATTATAAGAAAGTTCTAAATGCTTAAATATTAAACTTTTGAAAAAACAGGCAAGCACCAAGAAAACAAACCTCCAAATCACCTATCATTTGAGCAGAGATAACCATTTAATATCTTACTTTATACCTTTCAAGTCTTTTCAATTTTAAAAAATTATTTTTTAACTATTAAACATTTTTCCAGTCTTATTAAGAATTAATTGATACATATTATGGTATAAGTTTAAAGCATACAGCATGATGGTTGGGTTTATATATATCGTCAGATCATTACAACTGGTTCAGCTAACATCCATCTTTTCACAGAGATACAGCAAAAAGAAGAAAACAAGAAAAAAATTTTCTCCTTGTGATGAGAACTCTGAAAATGTACTCTCTTAGCAACTATTCTTTTTTAAAGTACATAATCACACATTACATAATGACACACACTGCATATACTATTGTTACGAAGAAAATTAGAAAAATCAAGTGAGAAACATAAAACATCAACAAATACAAAAATATACTATGTTCCTGAATGAGATTAAAAAAATTTTTTTTTTAAGTGTTTATTTATTTTTGACAGAGAGACAGAGTGCGAGCTAAGGAGGGCAGAGAGAGAGGGAGACACAGAATCCGAAGCAGGCTCCAGGATCTGAGCTGTCAGCAGAGCCTGATGCAGGGCTCAAACCCACCAGCAGTGAGATCATGACCAGAGCTGAAGTCCGACACTCAACCAACTGAGCCACCCAGGGGCCCCCTGAATGAGATTATTAAATGTAAAGATGTTAGTTCTCCCTAAATTAATTCATACACTTTAAAAACTACTTTACATGTGAGTTTAAAGAACTCTTAGGAAAATATAAGAACAGCCAAAAAATATTTTAGATTTATAATGCATTTCAGAATCTTTTAAAGTAAGCGTTCCTTGTTTTATTTTTATTTTGCTTGCCATTTTTATTTTTCAAATAACTGACAATATGGTATCAGTAAAAGGACCTGGGCAATCAATGAAACAAAAGAGAAGGAATAGTTCCATACATAAAAATTTGAAAAATTTAAAGATAGCATTTGAAATTTGTGAAAAAATGATTCAATAAATGGAAGTAGAACAACAGTCTAGCTAACTGGATAGAAAATAAGTTTGGTACCAACTCACCATATGTCAAAATACTTTTTAGGTTCATTAAAGATTTAAATACAAAAAATATCAGAAATAGCAAAAACAAAATAGAGGTATAATTTGGAGGGTGGAGAAAGACTAAGCATGATACAGAAGCAGAAACCATAAATTATGATACCAACAGGTGTGAATATAAATATGTTAGATATTTTCTTATGCTGGAGAATACAAAGCACACAAAAGCCATTTGTCAAAAAAAATTTTTTAAAGGTTACATTGTTTCTACCTTCTTTCTCCTAAGATAAATTTTAGATTCAGATAGATAAAAAATTCAAACATAATAAAAAACAACAGAAAAAAACACCAGGAGGAAATACAGAAGAAAAATTTTAAATCTTGAAATGGGGAAGAGCTTCATTAGAATACCCAGTGCTCATCACAAGAAGTGCCCTCCTTAATACCCATCACCCACTTAGCCCATTCCCCTGCCCACCTCCCCTCCAGTAACCCTCAGTTTGTTCTCTACACCTAAAGTCTGTTTTATGGTTTGCCTTTCTCTCTTTTCCCTCCTCCCCCCACCCAGGTTCATTTGTTTTGTTTCTTAAATTCCACATGAGTAAAATCATATGGTATTTGTCCTTCTATGATGGACTTATTTTGTTTAGCCTATTACTCTAGAGCTCCATCCATGTCATTTCAAATGGTACGATTTCATTCTTTTTATGGCTGAGTAATATTCCATTGTATATACACACAACTTCCTTATCCATTCATCAGTCAATGGACATTTGGGTTCTTTCTATAATTTGGGTATTGCTGATAATGCTGCTATAAACATTGGAGTGTATGTATCCCTTCAAATCAGTATTTTTGTACCCTCTGGGTAAATACCTAGCAGTAAAATTGCTGGATCATAGTGTAGTTCTATTTTTAACATTTTGAGGAACCTTCATACTGTTTTCCAGAGTGGCTGCACCAGTTTGCATTTCCACCAACAGCGTAAGAGGGTTCCCCTTTCTCTGAATCCTCGCCAACATCTGTTGTTTCTTGAGTTGTTAATTTTAGCCATTCTGACAGGTGTGAAGTGATATCTCATTTGTATTTCCCTGATGATGAGTGATGTAAGAATATATTTAATACATGAAAAGTTCCTACAACTAAAAAAATCAAAATCTCAGAAGAAAAATGGGCAAAGAACATAAAAAGGAAGTTCATAAAAAATGTAAATGGCCTTTAAATATACTAAAAGATGCCTAACTAGTCTCATAAGAGGAAAGCAAATTAAAACTAAAAGTCATTTGTAAAAATAGACAGATGGGACAAAATTTTAATACTGAGTTGGTTAGTGTGTGGGGAGAAAACTGGCATTCTTACCCAATGTTGCTGAATGTATAAATCACAGTCATCTTTATGTAGGCCAATCTGACAATTCTACTTCTAAGAATTAATCCAAAAAATGCTTGCACATATACAAAATGCCTTATGTTCAAGGGTACATAATGCAGCAATATTTAAATTGCAAAAAATGGGAACAAAGCAAGTGTCCACCAACAGTGGAAGTTGTTGAATAGAGTATATCCATACAGTGGATAATTATACAATTAGAAAAACAGGGCATAATTACATACATTGAAAAGAAACAATCTCCATTATATATTTAGTTTAAAAAGCAAGATAAAGAATGGTATGCTACCGTTTGTATAAAAATAAAAAGAATAAACAATACATCCACTCTGAGAAATGGCAGAGTATGTCTTATTGGGATAATCCTCTTGCAGTTAACAATTCTAAACCCTAGATAAAATATAAAAAAAGTCACTGGAAAGATATGAAAAGCAGGCAGAATCTGGAGCGAAGTCTACACTTGGAAAGAAGGAATAGTACTGACCAGCTCTTCTGCTTTCATGGTTTTATTCCTGAAGGCAGGCCCTAGTTGGAATCACCTGGGAAGGCCAAGAACTTGCCTTGCTGAAACGATGCACTGGGAGGCTAAATTTAGGACATAGTCAGAAACTGGGAAATAAGGATGAGAATCCAGGAAAGGAGAGAACCTAAGACAGGAAACCCTGAAATCTGGCTATACACTTGGTGCAAATCTCTCGCTGATCCTTGAACTGTATCTCTCTAAGGTTAGACTCCAAACAGCCCAGCTAAGGTTACAAGAACCGAAAAAATATTTAAACTAACTGCTACTGTGGAAGAGTAATCTGGAGGCTGAACTCATCTAAGTTAAAACCTAAACATACAATTACCATACAACCCAGCAAATACAGACTTGGGCATTGATCCCAGAGAAACTAAAAATTAGATTCACCAAAAACCTGTACACAAATGTTTATAGCAGCTTTATTTGAAATAGCCCCAAACTGGAGACAAGACAGTTGTCCTTCAATGAGTGAACAGCTTTTAAATAAATGGTAGTAACCCATCCCACGGAATACTGCTAAGCAATCAAAATGAATGAACTATTGATACATGCAACAAACTTGATGACTATCCAGAGCATTATGCTGGGTGAAAAAAACCCCAATCTGCAGTGGTTATGTACTATATCTAATTCCATTTATGTAATACACTTAAAAAATTTTTTTTAATGTTTATTTTTGAGAGTGAGCGAGCATGAATGGGGGAGGGGCAGAGAGAGAGAGAGAGAGAGAGAGAGAGAGAGAGAGAGAGAGACAGACAGACAGACAGACACACAGAACCCGAAACAGGCTCCAGGCTCTGAGCTGTCAGCACAGAGCTCGACATGGGGCTCAAATCCACGAGCCGTGAGATCATGACCCGAGCTGAAGTCGGATGCTTAACCAACTGAGCCACCCAGGCGTCCCTGTAACATCTTGAAATGATAAAATTATAGCAATGAAGAACAGATTAGCAGTTGTCAAGGGTTAAGGAGAGGTTAGGGGGAGGCAGGGAGAAAGCAGGCATGGTTATAAAAACATAAGGGATCCTTGTGGTGATGGAAGTGTTTTGTATCTCTGACTGTATTATAGTGCCAATATTCTGGTTGTGGTATTATACTAAAGCTTTGCAGTGTTACCATTGGGGGAAATTGGGTAAAGAGTACATGAGATTTCTGTTATTTCTTACCACTACTGCGGTGAATCTATAACTATTTCAAAGTTAAAAGAAATGTGGGATCCTGCTAAGGCAGTATTTATGGATATGTTTATAGCACTAAATTGTCTCAGAAAATAAGTTTTAAATCAGTGACCCCAGTTGTAACCTTAAGAAACTACAAAAAGAGGGGTGCCTGGGTGGCTCAGCTGGTTAAGCCTCTGACTTAAGCTCAGGTCACGATTTCACGGTTTGTGAGTTCGAGTCCCGTGTCAGGCTCTGTGCCGACAGCTCAGAGCCTGGAGCCTGCTTCGGATTCTGTGCCTCCCTCTCTCTCTGCCCCACCCCCGGCTTGCACTCTGATACTCTGTCTCTCAAAAATGAATAAACATTAAAAAAATTAAAAAAAAAGAAACTACAAAATGAATGGCAGATTAAATCCAAAGTAAGCAGAAAAAAGGAGAAAGTAATGATCAGCAGAAATCAGTAAAATAGAAAACAACAGAGCAACAGAGAAAAAAAATTAATAAAACCAAAGCTGGTTCTTTTCGAATAGTAACAAAATTGATAATCTTCTAGTCAACCTCCAGCAAATCTACATCTATTTCAAAATACCAAAATTACAGAGATGGAAAACAGATTAATGGTTGGCTAAGGTTAGGAATGTTAGAGTTAGGGAGAAAAGTGTAACCAAGGAATAACATAAGGGAGATATTTATAGTGATAGAATAATTCTTTACCTTGATTGCAGTGGTGGCTAAAAGAGTCTGCCCATTTAATAAAATACAGAGAGGTATATATACTATACATTTAATATCAGATTCCTGCTTCTGATATTGCATTTAAAGATGCAATCACAGGAAAAAACTAGGTGGAGGATACACAGGTCCTCTCTATACTTTTGCAACTTCCTGTGAATCTACAATTATTTCAAAATAAAAAAATTTTATTTTATTTATTTATTTTTTTTATTTTTGGGACAGAGAGAGACAGAGCATGAACGGGGGAGGGGCAGAGAGAGAGGGAGACACAGAATCGGAAACAGGCTCCAGGCTCTGAGCCATCAGCCCAGAGCCTGACGCGGGGCTTGAACTCACGGACCGCGAGATCGTGACCTGGCTGAATTCAGATGCTTAACCGACTGCACCACCCAGGCGCCCCTCAAAATAAAAAAATTTTAAAACGGTATACTAGCATTTTAGCTATATGGGGTTCAAAACTAGAATTAAGTAATTCCTATCATGGTTAAATTTAAAAATTGTTACATACACAAGACAAAATAAAAGGTCACTGGAAAAGACAGAATATACGTATACTTATTCCATGAATATTTATCCCGTAAGTATTATATAAATATATACAAAATATCAGTAAGGAAGCATTTATAAAAATTCACAGAAAACTATGTAAAAGGAGAAAAGTAGTAGGCCATACATATGTCCTAAAGTCAATCTATTTATCCCCTCAAATTCCTAAGATGTAAAGTGAGAGAGAGACAAAGTTTAATTCCCAAATTTGGGGGCCAGATATCTTAAAAAAAATTTTTTTAAACATTTATTTATTTGTGAGAGACAGAGAAAGAGCAAGAGTGGGGGCGGGGCAGAGAGAGAGGTAGACACAAAATCCGAAGCAGGCTCCAGGCTCTGAGCTGTCAGCACAGGGCCCGATGTGGGGTTCGAACTCATGAACCATGAGATCATGACCTGAGCCGAAGTTGGACACTCAACCAACTGAGCCACCCAGGCAGCCCGGAGGCCAGATATCTTAAAGACAAATATTACTGTCTGGTCATGATTATTTTCTAGAGTTGGTACTTTGAAGCTTACCATAATATTAGAAGAATAAATGTATCATCCCTTTTTCTTAAACAAAACCAAAAATCTTACTACACTAGGAAGCAACTAAACAATTCTGTGGATTATTTTAAAAGAATTAATGCCAAAAATAGTCTACATCTTGAAAATATTTACAGTGTTAAGAATTCAGTGACTTCTGGCAAACATCTCCTAAAATCTATCCTTACAGGAACAAATGGATTAAGTCTTTTCCTCAGCTTTAAGTAGAACAGAGTACAAACTAGTTTTTGTTGTTATTTTGTCTTAACATTCATTTATTTTTGAGAGACAGAGACAGAGCACAAGTTGGGGAAGGGCAAAGAGAGAAGGAGACACAGAATCTGAGGCAGGCTCCAGGTTCTGGGCTGTCAGCACAGAGTCTGACACGGGCCTCAAACCCACGAACCGCAAGATCATGACCTGAGCCAAAGTCCTATGCTTAACCAACTGAGCCAGCCAGGCGCCCGTTTGTTTGTTTTTAATGCTTCAGAGCAAGGGCTGGCAAGCTACAGCCTGCCTGTTTTTGTAAAGATTTACTTGAATATAGCAACTGCTATTTGTTTATATATTGTCTATGGCTTCTTTCATGTTATGACGGCAGAGTTGCAACAGCAACTATAGGGTCCACAAAGCCATACAGGAATTTTACCATCTAGCCCTTTGAAAAAAACTTTGCCAACCCTTGCTATAAGTCAAGGGACTCTGCTGTGAGACCTTGGACAAGATACAGACTCAAAATCTGTTTCTTCATCTATTAAAAAGAATAATAGCACATGCCCCATGTGCAGCAAATGAGTAACTCAGCAAGTCAGGGTTGTCTATACTGTGTACATTGAAGGTATGGTCCTTGATCTACTCCTTGGAGGGAACTTTTAAGCCCTTGGAATGTGCTGCCTTTGGTAATGTGTTTTTGCTTACTTGGGGGTCTGGGACCAGACAGTGTATACTAATAGTGTAATTCATGGTAGGGGCTTTGGGCCACTCTAGACAGTCTAAACTAACAATTTGATTTATGGTGGGGGCCTCAGGTCATCTGGTATCCAGCTTGACCTCTGGAGGGTATGGAGAGACTGAGTGATCGAGGTCAGCCACACAGGCAGTCAGACATGCCAATGTGACTGACCCCAAAAAAGACTGACCAGGGCTCAAGTAAATTCCTTTGGCTAGCATTCCTCTCTGTGTTGCTATGCATCATTGCTGGGAGAAGCAAGCAATGTCTACATGGCTCTACTGAGAAAGGACAGCTGGAAACCTGTGCCTGGTTTCTCTTGGACTCTGCCCTATGTGACTCTTGTTTGTGGAATTTAATGTACACTCTTTCACTGTAATAAAATGTAATCTCAAGTATTAACAGCTTTGCTGACCCTTGTAAGTTCTAGCAAATCACCAAATCTGAGGGTGGTCTGGGGGGCTCCTGAGCAGCATCTCATTATATTATGTGGATAAAATGTGATAATCCATACTAGGCATTTAACAGTGGCTGGCTGGCATTATGATAAAGGCTGAGTACATACTGGCTGTTATCATCAAACCATTAAGCAAGTACTTTGTAAGATTCTTTGTGTTATAAGACTCTTATAGCACTTAAAGACTTTTCAAATGGAGTTCATATTCAATATGTATTCAACAATTACTTGTGTTATTACTCTGTATCAGCCACTGCTCTAGGTGCTAGAGATTTAGTAGTAAACAAAATGGACAAAAATCCTTGCTTTCATGGAGCTTCACTCTAGCAGGAAGAGATAAACATAAAAAAGTAAATGTGTAGAATGTTAAACCATAATAAATATAAGAAAGGGGAATATGAAATGTTGAGAGAAAGGAGAACATTTGAAGTTTCAGGTTGAATGGCCAGGAAAGTTATCTCTGAGAACATGAAACCTGAGTGAAGATGTGAAGGAAGTATAAGAACCAGCTGTACTATTTTTAGGAGAACATCCCAGGCAGATAAAATAGCGAGAGCAAAGGCCCTGAAGTAGGAGAAAGCCTACTATGTTTTAAGAACAGCAAGGAGGCTAGTGTGGTCAGGGTGAAATGGATATGGATAGGAGTATAAGAGATCAGAGAGATAACAAGGTGGGGAAGGAGTACAGGAGACAGATACAGGGCACTACAGGTCACAGTAAGGACTTTGGCTTTGAATCTGAATGTCATTAGAAACTAATGGAGACCCTGAAACAAAATAATGACATGATCTAACTCATGCTGTGTCGAGAATAAACCACAAGAGAACAAAATTAGAAGCAGGAGATCTACTAGAAGGTGACTGTAATAAATCAGGCAAGAGATGACCCTCACTTGGGTCTGTGTGGTATTGGTGAGTGGTGATGAAAAGTGGACAGTTTCTAGACATCTGATGGTAAAGCCTGCAGGTTTTCCTTGCAGTCTGGGTATGGACTGAGAGAAAAAGAAAGGAAATCCAAGGTTTTGAGTCTGAACAATTATAAAGGATAGAGTTGCCATTAACAGGGAAGGAGAAGATTATAGGAGGAACTAGTTTGTGGTAGAGGAGGGGATATATAACAGAAGTTCATTTTTTAAAAAATTTAAAAAATTCTTTCTTAATTTTTTATTGAGATATAGCTGACATACAATATTACATTAATTTCAGGTGTACAACATAGCGCTTTGGCATTTGTACACATTACAAAATGATCACAACTGATCTAATTACCATCTGTCACCATACAAAGTGAATACAATATTAACTATATTCCCTATGCTGTAGATTGTACCCCCTTATTTTATAACTGAAAGTTTGTACCTTTTGACCACCCTTCACCCATTTTGCCCCACCACAACCCCCCCTCCTGTCTGGCAACAACCAATCTGTTCTCTATATCTTTGAGTCTGGGTTTTATTGTGGTTGTTGTTTTGATTCCAAATAGTGAGTGCTCGCTTCGGCAGCACATATACTAAAATTGATTCCAAATAGTGAAATCATAAAGTATTTATTTTTCTTTGCCTGACTTACTTTACTTAGCGTAATACTGGTAAATAATACTGCAATGAACACAGGAGTGCATGTATCTTTTTGAATTAATATTTTTGGTTTTTTTGGATATCCTGTAGTGGAACTGCTAGATTGTATGGTAGTTCTATTTTTAGTTTTTTTTAGGAACTGCCATACTTTTTTTCCATAGTGGTTATACCAAATTACACTCTTACCAACAGTATACAAAAGTTTTCTCTGTATCTTTTTCTCCATATCCTCACCAGCATTTGTTATTCCTTGTCTTTTGAATAACAACCATTCAGACAGATGTTAAGGTGATATCTCACTGTGGTTTTGATTTACATTTCCATGATCATGAGTGATGTTGAGTACCTTTTCATGTGTCTGTTCACCAACTGGATGTCTTCTTTTGGAAAATGCCCATTTAGGTCTTCTGCCCATTTTTAAATCAGATTGTTTTTCTTTGTTATTGAGTTGTAGGAGTTCTTCACATATTTTGGACATTAACCCCTTATCTGATATATGACTTACAAATGTCTCTTCCCGTTAAGTTGCCTTTGCATTTTGTTGTTTGGTAGTTTCCTTCTCTGTGCAGAAGCTTTTCTGTTTCGTGTGGTCCCATTTGTTTGGTTTTGCTTTGTTTCCCTTGCCTTTGGAGTCAGATGCAAAAAAACTTTGCTAAGATTTATGTCAAGGAGATTACTGCTTATGTTTCCTTCTAGGCTTTATGGTTTCAGATCTTAAAGTCTTTAATCCATTTTGAGTTAATTTTTGTATATGGTGCAAAATAGTAATCCGTATTCATTCTTTTGCATGTAGCTGGCCAGTTTTTCCAAAACTATTTACTGAAGAGACTGTCCTTCCCCCATTGTATGTCCTTACTTCCTTTATCGTAAATTAATTGACCATATATACTTGGGTCTATTTCCGGGCTGTCTATTCTGTTCCACTAATCTATGTGTGTTTTTATGCTAACACCATACTGTTTTGATTACTATAGGTTTATGGTATAGTTTGAAATCAGGGAGTGTGATACCTCTGGCTTTGTTCCTTTTTAAGACTACTTTGGCTATTCAAGGTCTTTTGTGGTTCCATATACATTTTAGAAGTATTTTTTCTTGTTCTGTGGAAAATGCCATTGGAATTTTGATAGGGATTATATCAAATCTGTACATTGCTTCGGGTGGTATGGTCATTTTACCAATATTAATTCTTCCAATCCATGGGCACAGAATATCTTTCCATTTATTTGTGTCTTTAATTTCTTTCATCAATGTCTTACAGTTTTTTAAATTTTTTCAAATGTTTATCTTTGAGAGAGAGGGATAGACAGAACACGAGTGCAGAGGGGCAGAGAGAGAAAGAGAGAGAGAGGGAGAGAAAATCCAAAGCAGGCTCCAGGCTCTGAGCCATCAGCATAGACCCCGACACAGGGCTTGAACTCATGAACCATGAGATCATGACCTAAGCCGAAGTTGGATGCTTGACCAACTGAGCCACTCAGGCACCCCAATGTTTTACAGTTTTCAGTGTAACCTACAGTTTTTGGTTAAATTTATTCATAGGTATTTTACTCTTTTTGATGTGCCCATAAATGGGATTTTTTGGATTTCTTTTGTTGATAGCTATTATTATACAGAAACACAACAGATTTTTGAATATTAACTTTGTGTCCTGAAACTTTACTGAATCCATTTATTAGTTCTAACAGCTTTTTGCTGGAGTCTTGAGGGTTTTCTATACATAATATCACGTCACCAGCAAATAGTGATGGTTTTACTTCTTCCTTTCCAATCTGGATATCTTTTATTTCTTTTTCTTGCCTAACTGTCCTTGTTAGGACTTCCAATGCTATGTCGAATAAAAGTAGGGACAGTGGGAATCCTTGTCTTGTTCTTGATCTCAGTGGAAAAGCTTTTAACCTTTCACTGTTGCATATGACATTAGCTGTGGGTTTGTCATATACAGTCTTGATTATGTTGTATCCACTTCGTTGAGTTTTTATCATCAATGGATGCTGAATTTTATCAAATGCTTTTCTGTATCTATTGAGATGATCATATATTTTTATCTTTCATTTTGTTAATGTGGCATATCACATTGATTTGATTTGCGAATGTTGAATAATCCTTGTATCTGTGGAGTAAATCCCACTTGATCATGGTGCACGATCCTTTTCACGTACTGTCGAAATCCTAAGGTTGAATTTGATTTTGTTGAAGGTTTCTGCACCTGTGTTTATTAGGGATCTTGGCCTGTAATTTTCGTTTTTTTTGTGGTATCTGTGCCTGGTTTTAGTATCAGGCCTTGTAAAGTGAGTTTGGAACTGTTTCCTCCTCTTCAGTTATTGGAAAAAGTTTGTGAAGGAGGGTAGGTGTTAAATCTTTGAATGTCTGATAGAATTCACCAATGAAGTCCAGTGGTCCTGGACTTTAATTTTTGGGAGGTTTTTGATTGCTGATTCAATCTCCTTACTAGTAATTATAATCAGATTTTCTATTTCTTCATAATTCACTCTTGGAAAATTGTAACTTTCTAGGAATTTATCTATTTCTTCTAGGTTGTCCAAGTTTTTGGTCTATAATTCATAATTCATAGTGAACTATAGTTCCTAGTATTTCTGTGGTATCAGTTATAACTTCTTGTTCACTTCTGATTTTATTTGAGTCCTGTTTTTGTTGTTGTTGTTTCTAAGTCTGGCCAAAAGTCTTGTCAATTTTATCTTTTCAAAGAACAGCTCTTGGGTTCCACTGATCTTTTCTACTGTCTTTTTATTCTCTATTTCATTTATTCCATTCTGATCTTTATTATTTCCTTCTTCCTACTAACTTTTGGCTTTATTCTTTTTATAGTTCTTTCTGATGTACCATTAAATTGAGATTTCTCCTGTTTCTGGAGGTAGGCCTGCATGCTATCAACCTCCCTCTCAGAACTGCTTTTACTTCATCCTGTAGATTTTTGTATGCCATATTTCCGTTTTCATTGTGTCTAGGTATTTTTTTCTCTTTTGATTTATTCTATGATCCACCAATTGTTCAGTAGCATGTTGTTTATTCTCCACATATTTGTGATTTTTCTGATTTTCCTCTTGTTGTTCTGATTTTCCTGTTGTATGAAACTAATTTATTTCTAGTTTCATACAACAGTGGTATGCTAGATATGCTTGATATGCTTGATGGGATTTAAACCTTCTTGCATTTATTGAGACTTGCTTTGTGACCTAACACCTTATCTATTCTACACAATATTCTGTGTGAACTTGAGAGGAATTTATATTCTGCTGCTTTTGGATGGAATGTTCCATATATATCTATTAAGTCCATCTGGTCTAAAATGTCATTTAAGGTTTATGTTTCCTTACCAATTTTCAGTTTTTTTTTTTTTTAATTAAAAGGATATTTTTAAATATTTATTTGCTTCTGAGAGAGAGAGAGAGAGAGAGAGAGAGAGAGAGAGAGAGAGAGAGAGAAAGCGCGTGCAGGAGTGGAGGGGGGAGCAGAGAGAGGGAGATACAGAATCCGAAGCAGGCTCCAGGCTTTGAGCTGTCAGCACAGAGACCAATGTGGGGCTTGAACCTACAAACTGCGAGATCATGACCTGAGTGGAAGTCGGCTGTTTAACCAACTGAGCCACTCAGGTGCCCCTGATTTTCAGTTTTGATGACTGATGTAAGATGTTAAAGTCCTCTACTATTATTGTATAGTATATACAATTATATTATATACTTTGACGCTCTTATGTTGGGTGCATACATATTTATAAATGTTATATTTTCTTGCTGGATTGACTACTTTATCATTATGTACTGCATCTCTTTGTCTTTAATTACACTCTCTTTTTTAAAGTCTATTTTGTTTGATACAAGTATAGCTGCACCAGCTTTTTGTTTCCATTTGCACTGAACATCTTTTTCCTTCCCTTTACTTTCAGCCTGCGTGTGTTCTTACAGCTGAAATGAGTCTGGTAGGCTGTATATAGATGTTTTAGGAATTCAGTTTGAACATGTTAAGTTTTATATGTCTAATTGGACATCCAGTGGAAAAATCCAGTAGACAACTAGACATAAAGGTCTGCAGTTCAGAAAGTTCAGGCTGCAGTTATAAATTTGAGAGTCTTAGCACACAGATGGCATTTAATTCAATGAGGTTGCATGAGACCATTTAAAGAGCAAATCTACATAGGAAAGAAGAACACATCATGGTCTAGGCTCTAGGTCATTCTAATATGTAGAGGTCAGGGAGATTAGGAGACACCAGCAACATTAGTTGGGAAGTTGCAGACAGAAAGGCAAAAAGTAAACCAGGCAAGTATGTTTACCCTGAAAGTCAGGGTTTCAAGGAAAGTGTGATCAACTGTGACAAATAATGATGATAGGTTAAGTAAGATTAAGACTGAGAAAATGTTCATTGGATTCGGCAACAAGGAGGTCAACCAGAGAGTTAAAGGATAATTCTGGTTGCAGTAAAGGCAAATATCTTTGGAATGGGTTCAAGAGAACTGGAGGAGAGAAACTAGAAATAGTGGGTATAGATATGCCTTTTGAGAAATAGGGTGACAGCTGGAAAAAAAAATGGGACTATGTAAAGGTTTTTGTTCTGTTTGAAAATGGGAGAACAGCATATTTATATATTGATGAGAATAATCCAACAATCAAAGAAGAATTACTGCAGTAATATTTTGAGAGAGAGAAGAGATGGACTTTAGCACATAAGTGGAAGGAATATCCTTGGCTAAATCATCTATTGTAATTGAAGAGAAGCTGGAGTTTGGGGAGCAGATGCAGGTTAAGTGGCTAATGTTTTGGTAGGGAATCAGGATGTTCTTTTCCAGTTACTTCAATTTTCTTGGAAAGTAGGAAACTAGGTTGTTAGCCATGAGGATGAAAGAGGAGGAATAATGAGAAAAAAGAAAGTATGAAATAGTTGCCTAGGAAGTCAAATGAATTATGCAAAAGGTCAGGACAATCATACACATTTTCTGGCAGAAAACAAGAACAAACTTTATATCCAAACTTTTCCCCATAACATATGCCAGTGGTATGTTCCGCCATCGCTCCAATATGCCTTCTGGATCTGTGGTTAAATAACTGCTGTGTGCATTCATAGCCCTTGAGCACTAGAATATTCTTAAATTTTAAAGATCAAGTGATATTCAGAACTTTGTGTTTAATGAGGCAGAAAAATAAGTAATAATTTAGAGACTTATGTAGGTTTGAGACCAACTTCAGGACACTAAAAAAAAAACAAACAAAAAAACTAAATAATAATTAAACACCTTATTTTCCCAAAGTGAAACTTGTAAATAGTGTGCTTATGCAAAGCATCAAACAATATATCCTTAGGAGCAGAATGATGCAATTCTTTTCCTCAATAAAAAGGCGTTACACTTGTCACCTGACCACACTGTTATGATGAATTTCTGTATTATAACTATTTAGACCAAGAAATAAGAAAATGCAGAAGATTCCCACAGTACCTTTCATCCAAGTCTGAACTACTGACAGCATTGTTAAGATGAAATTCTGCATTACCACTGTTTAGACCAGGAAATAAGAAAATGCAAGAGTCTCTTGTACCTTTTCATCCAAGTCTGAACTTTTTATGTGTTCACTGAAGTCTTCCAGATTTTCACTTTCAGAAGTCTCATTAGTAATTTCCCCTAGGGAAATGTTTTCACCTTTGGAATCATGTTTTATCTCATTTGCTGAAAAGAAAGAATATTCAACTGTAGAAACTTCAAACAGTGAAATAACTAAGTTATTCAAAGATTGTTCTAAAAATGAGTTAGAATTCAGACTCTTTTAAAGTCCAATATGACAAACATGAAGTAGTTTTCAGCAAACTATACAATTATTCCTCCCTCTTTCAAAATAACTCCATTATATTAGATATAAAAAGAATGGCACTAAGACAAACTGAGGTATATCAAGATAAATTTAAGAATGTTTCTTGATTACGTCCAGTTATTTTAAATATGTTTTTAAAACTTTAAAGTACAATTAACTTTCAAAATATTTCCTGTGAAGACCCAGGTATTCAAACTTATGATTAACTGTAAATTACAAAAAATTATAAAAAGGATTCAGATTTAAAATGTGATAAAGTTTAAATACATACTTCCATTTAAAAATAATGCCACAAAATTTCTAAGGTCAATGATCCTCTCTTTTGTAGATAAAGCTGAACAAAGTTACTTACTAAAAAATCAAATGGAAAATCTCTCAATCTCATCTGTCAACCAAGCAATAAAACTGAGGAAAACGGACAAACTATAAAACATGTTTTAACAAACTCTAGAATGAGAAGCTTCCTATTTTAATGAATTCATTTTGGCTAGGCCTGAATAGAGACACAAAATGATACTTCAATATACATATTTTGAAAACGTCAGATTTTACCTGCTGACAAGGAAGCACAGACCTCTGACTTCATCAATCCTGAATCCGGTACAGGAAGTTCTCTATTATAAAGCAAACAGAGCTTGAACATTATAAAGGATTCTACACAGATCCACTTCTCTAAACATTATATATTACCAGCTTTAGTAGCTGGTGAGGATCAGCTCAAGTTCTCCAAGGACAGAGTATTACACTGGAGGTTCAGAAACCCAGCACACCCAAGTAGATTCCTCATTTGTTTCTTTTAATCACACACATAAGCCACAACTGTTATGGAGTGCTGCCATTCAAACTGCTACTCAGGGAGAACCCGATGACAGTTCTAACAGTTCTAAACTATTACACCCATACTAGAAGATGTTTAACTCCTACTCTGAAGTTTATGTATGTACAGCTTACTGCCAATGTAGAAAGGAAGACAGTTTGACAGCTGTTTGAATCTTTTTTTGTAGTCTCTAAAGACCACATATGGTCTAAAGGTTAAGGGTATAGAGATCAGAGTTAGATCAACCTAGGTTCAAATATTGTTCTGCCGCTTAACTGTGTCAACTATGGCAACATTATTTCTTTCAGTCTAACCATATCTGTAAAATGGGAATATCACCTATCCATGAGGTTATTGTGAGGATTAAATGAAGTGTTTTTAAAACCAATAGCATAGACTCAACAAATGAAAACTACATTTATATGAGCGACAAATGGCTAAACATTTCTCCATTTTTAAATATTTAGAAATATATAAAAGAATAAAATATAATAAACGCCCAGAATCCCACCATTTTTTTCACTTAATAAATTCGTTTTATTAAACCTAGCCTACAGCTCTACAACCGCTCACTGGTTCAAGATTACTTCCTACTCAAGAAAGAGAAAAACTAAACAAAGTATTTTATACATCATTCTTTAAAGTCTTTGGAAAACAAGAAGTATTTGCTCCCTGACATAAGACCTAAAACAACTGGAAACATATAGTTTAAAGAATGGAAAAAATAATAATATGAACAGAAGGCTCATACAATTTGACATCATGAGCAGAACACATCCCCAATCCTGCCCATTCATATCTGAGAACGGTCATGTCCTTCTCTGAAATAAGAAAGAAATCAGGTATCATTCTTAACTCCTACCTATGATTAATCAATCAGATTAATCAATCTTCACTTCCTAAATCTCTCCCAAATCCACATCCACTTCTGTTTGAAGTCATCATGTCCTTTGGCCTCATTATTACAATAGCTCCCCGCCACACCAGAGCTACAATGATTTTTAAAATGTAAATCTGGTCTATTTAAAAGTCCTTTGGTGAATCCCTATATGCTGTTAGGATAAAGTTCAAACTCACCATGACTTCCAGTTTATCTAGGATGGTCTGTTTAGTCCTGTTGTCTTGGCTTAAATTATTAAAAGCTCCTCACTTCACTCTCAAAAGTTTTGCAGTTCAGAAGACAGATTCTATGGTCATCCTATTTGTAAAGGATGTAATGTAATGACTGAGCTTTCTGCACATTTTGTAGCTTTATTTCTTGCCATATGAACCCTAAGCCATGGAACATTATCTCTGTTTCTCAGTTGTGGCATACCTTTCCCTGTGGGCCTTTATACAGGCTATTACTCCTATAACAAAATTCTATTTACTTTTCTTCACCAACTGGCTAATTCTTGGTAATTCCTTTAGTGTTCATCTTAAATACCATTTTGAAAGGAAGTCCTTAACATCTCACACTTCTATTATAGTTTACTGTACTTGCTTAAATATCTGCCTCTCTTGGTGGATCAAAAGCTTAGGGAGGACAAGGCCCAGATGTGTCTTGTTGCCCTCCATATATACTCAGCACCTGACATCTTCGTAGCCAGGCACCACAGGGAGACCCAAATGAAGATGCCTCTCTTCTGTCTAGTAACTCCCAGTATATGGGAGGCTCACATACAACCAGTAATATACTGAGATAAGTGCCAAGAAAACTGCTAGAACAAATTCCTAGAGTACCATCTCAGATGAGACTTGAAGGATAGCTGAATAAAAAGAAAGGGACTTGCAAATAAAGTAACATAATGCAAAAGGACTCAAGTACATGACATACTGCAGAAACCACGAGCTGCTTGCTGTGCATATCTGTTATTACCCTTTTCCCCCCCTCCCCCCCACCCCCCAAAACCATATTTGTCAAAGAGAGAATGGATGCAATCCACTAAAGAGCCTTAAAAAGACATGCCAAGCAATTTAGACTCTATCCTCAGGTGGGCAGAAAGCCACTGAAGCAATGTAAGCAGTCACTGGCAAATCAATTTCTATTACAGACTATCACTACGGAGGAGGATAAACAGAGAGTTCAGGGAGAATTAGCCAGGAGCTCATTACAATAATCTAGGAGAAAGATGAATAAGATAGCAGCAGTGAGAAATGAGAGGAAGGAAAAACTGTGAGAGATTAAAGTAATAGCATGAATACGATTAAGTGACTCAATAAATACACAAGAACTGAAGGATGTTTTTGCAGTTTCTAATTATCCTGAAAGTTACATTCTCACATAGGTATAGCTCCAGACACATAGGAGGTTATATCTGCAAACAAAACAAAAACCATAAACAGGCATATAGCAAGTATACTGCTTTAACTTCAATTTCAAAGTACTATATTAAAATAGTATTTTTAATATTGCTGGTATAGCTTATAAGCATGAGAAACTTTTTACTATGAATAACTAGCTCACAGGAAGGTAAAATTGTACATGCTGCTCTTGTTAGAAGTAATTTAATTTTGTTTTGAAGATGAGAAACACAAAGAAATTAAATTCATCTAAACTAAAAAAAATAATAAACACTGTAATGCACATATTTTACAGTTTTGTACTGCTGTAATGAAAAGGTACAGCTCTCCCTTGATGGAGTGGGAAGGTTCAAAAATGAAGGGGAGGATGAGGAAAGGAGAGAAACGAACAGACTTGAGTGAAGCTATAGAAGTACAGAGAAGCAAAAGAGATTTGAGCAACAAGGAGTGGGAAGGAGAGGGGAGTAAAAGAGGTTTCTGAAGAATGACACGGATTACATCAAGTTTATCCTCCAACCACAGCATTTTGTAAGGGAGTGATGAAGTTTAATGGGTTCCACCCAGGACTTGTTTTTTTTTTTTATAAAACAAAATTTAATACAAAATATGATACTACATCTCTTATAGTAGGGAAAATATTGTTTTTATAAATCTGTTTCACACACTCACAAGTATGTACTGGATTGTAATGCAAAATGTACCTTTGCTATGGGTAACTGACAAAAAGTTGAGCAGGACTGCTCTAGAATTATTACTACCAGAACAAGTCTGAAAACTATGCCCAAGAAAAATTCAAAATGTTATTGCTTTCTTCTGAGATGTTAACTAGCTGACTTGAGGTCAGTGTTCACTTATTTACCCATTCACATACTGCTTCTAAATAGGGCTGCTACAAATGTACTGAGGCAATTATTCTGTAGATAGCAGTGGCCAAAAGCAGAGAAATATTATAGTATCCAATTCATTGGGCCAGAGGTTGCCTGGCCTGATGCCCTTGTGTGAGGTGCTAGGTCTCTTGCTACTACAAATGAGTATTCCATAAAGTACAATATCATATATTCTGGCAAAGACAAAAAAACACAATGGTTTATGTGACCCAAAAGAGACAAAAGTAAAAATAAGAATGACACTTCTTCAAACTGCCCCACTGCCACTTTAGAGAGGAAATGACGGAGAAAAGAGATCAAAAGTAGATTAATGTTCTGTGGCAATCTGTAGAGTAATCAAATTAAAGTCTTACAAATAACCAAAATGGCCCTGTTCTAGCAGGCTGTTTTGGGCTGAGGAGCAAACTTCAGAGCAAGCTACCCTGGGTTCAGATCCAGGCCTTACTAACTTACTAGCTGTGTGTCCTTTGGAAAATTAAACACTTTGATTCAATTTTAAGGAGGGCTAGTTTTGGAGAAACTGAACAGACATTTTTCCTAAGAAGACTCAGAGATGGCCAACGAACACATGAAAAGATGCTCAATACCACTAATCATCAGAAAGATGCAAATCAAAATCACTTCATACCTGTCAGAATGGCTAAAATAAGTAACACAAGAAATAACAAGTGTTAGTGAGGATGTAGAGAAAAAGGAACGCTTGTACAATGTTGGTGCAACCACTGCGGAAAATAGTATGGAGGTTCCTCAAAAAATTAAAAATAGAAGTACATTATGACTCAATAATTGTACTACTGAAAGAAAATGAAAATACCAATATATGCACCTCTATGTTTACTGCAGCATTACTTACATTAGCCAAGATAAGGAAGCACCCTAAGTGTCCATCAATAGATGAATGGATAAAGATGTAGTGTATACACACAGGAATATTACATAGCATAAAAAAAAAAAAGGAAGAGGTCATACTATTTGCAACAACATGGATGGACCTACAGGGTGTTATGCTAAATGAAATCAGTCAGACTGAGGAAGACAAATACTACATGATTTCACTCATATGTGGAATCTAAAAAACAAATGAATAAACAAAAAGCAGAATGAAACCTATAAAGAATGAACTGATGATTGCCACAGGGAAGGGAGGTATGGGAATGGGAAAAGTGGGTTAAGGAGAATAGGAGATACAGGATTCTAGTTATGGAGTGAAAAATTCATGGGAAGAAAAGGCACAGCATAGGAAATATAGTCAATGATATTGTAATACTATTGTAAGGTGACAGATGGTAGTTAAACTTGTGGTGAGCATAGCATAAGGTACAGAGATAGTGAGTCACTACACTGTATACCTGAAACTAACACAACATTGTATGTCAACTGGACTTAAAAAAGAATTAAAATAAAAAGGGCCAGTTTCAACCTCAGAATTATTCTACTAAATAAAATAATGTAAGTGATGTATCTAGCACAGGGCAGACACCAAATATCAGTTCTGATAATTCAGTGTAAAATTTTGCACTATAGAGTGTCTCAGATATTCAGTGGAAAGGCAGAATGGAGCGAGGTAAGCTTCCTAAAAGGCTACGGAATCTAAATATACAGGGAGAGAAAGAATGTCTTCTGAATCATCTGAGCAACCTTGGTGCCAGGCATTTTTCCCTCTAGAAGTTTGTGTTTATTATTACCAGCTCCAGAAGGTACAACGCTCTTTATGGATTTAAATCCAATTGGCAAAGATGGTGTAACTGGTCCTCATTGATCACCAGCATTAGTCCTGTCCTGGTGACTTCAATTTCTGATGCTCAACTTTCCAACCATCTTAATCTGGCATCACCCTATTTATCCAGTTTTATTTCCCAGTACTCATCAACATCTATTTGCTTTAGAAAGAAAGGATTCACTGTCTTCATTTACATATATTCTAATCTAGATGCTTGAGGCACAGCCTACTATGATAGAAATTTAAAGGTTAATTCTCTCCCTTCCCTCCAAGTATGAGGGACTGGGCTTGCAAAGGTAAATGAGACATGGAAACCTCCTACCCTCAAGAAGTCCAACAGTTTAATAGGCAAGAGACATGTAAGTTATTACTATCATAACATCAGTGCCATAATTGTGATAGGAAAAGGTGCTATGGGAACAGAAAGGGCTCCTAACTCTGCCTGAAAGAGTCAGGAAATGCTTCATAATCTGCCCTCTACAACCATATTCATATTTACCTTTACCTTATGCCTACCTTTTCTTCATTAATTTTCTTCCCCCACCAATTTTTTTCCTTCTTCCCCTTTGTTAAATCTAAATCAATCCAAATTTCAAGGATCAGTACAAATTCTGACTTTTCCAAGATACCTTTTCATCCCTCTTTTCTAAACTACTAGTATTCTTAGTACTTCAATTTATGTATTTTTGTTTCAGGCACATTGATTTTTCCTTCATACCTACACAGCAATTCCCTCGAATGCTTGGCAGATTCTTAAAATCTCAATGATCCACTGTATAATATCACTCAACTTATATTTTAGAATATAATAAAATTGTGATTGAAGATAATCCTACGTTCTAGGTCAGCACTATTATAGACAATCTCAGGCTAATGTATTTACAGGCTAATTCAAAAGTTTTATCATTGTCAAAAATTATGCATTACCAAGCTCATCAGTTCAAGTGTTAGTGGATTAGTGGATTAGTTCCAACATGCTTCTGATAATTTGGGTTTTAATATGAACTCTATCCATTGTAGAGATCAAAAATGAATAAGCATTCTAACATAACTTACATATCTTACAAATTCTCCCTAACCAAGTCTGAGAACACTTCCTCCAACAACTGAATCAATTCAGGCTTGACTATGTTTTAACAGTAAGAAGCAGTCTAGAGCTTCTGACAGTATCTGCCCTAACCCTCCCATACTTTTTTTTTTTAATTATTTTTAAAAAAAACCTTTATTTTAGTGTTTATTTTTTGAGAGACAGAGTAAGAGTGGGAGAGGGGCAGAGAGAGAAAGGGAGACACAGAATCTGAAGCAAACTCCAGCCTCTGAGCTGTCAGCACAGCAGCGCCTGACGCAAGGCTTGAACCCATGAATCACGAGATCATTACCTGAGCCGAAGTTGGCCACTTAACTGACTGAGCCAGTCAGACACCCCCTAACCCTCCCATCCTTAAGTTCTGTTCCTATAAAATACAAACACGGTCTAACAGGCTTCAACCTCTTAGTGTCTTAGAGGAAAAAGTAGTATATGAACCAGCAACTGGTTGATAAAAGGGACAGTTTTGAAATTTGAAATTATATTTTAAGCTTCATTTAGTTCTAGAATCATTAACAACCTTGTGTCCAACTATTAGCAAACCCTCTGTTTATCATACCTCCATTTTTCCCCGTTAAGGTTGATCCTAGCACTGTGGATGATTATAAAACGGGTATTTCTATTGCAGAAAAAATATTAAAATAACTACTGAGGGGACACCGGGTGGCTCAGTTAGTTGAGTGTCTGACTCTTGATATCAGCTCAAGTCATGATCCCAGTGTCATGGGAATGAGCCACAAGTTCGGGTTTGCACTGAGCATGAAGCCTGCTTAAGATTTGCTCTCCTGAGCCAAAGCATAAGAGACTGTTAAAAACTGAGAACAAACTGAGGGTTGATGGGGGGTGGGAGAGAGGGGAGGGTGGGTGATGCGTATTGAGGAGGGCACCTTTTGGGATGAGCACTGGGTGTTGTATGGAAACAAATTTGACAATAAATTTCATATATTGAAAAAAAATAATAAAAAATAAAAAAATAAAAACTTGGAAGAAAAAAAAAAGATTTGCTCTCCCTCTCTCTCTCTCTCTTTCCTTGTCTCTCTCTCTCTCTCCCTCCCTCTGCCCCTCTCCCCAGCTCACACTTTCTCTAAAAAAAGTAAAATCAAATAAAAAAAATACAACACAATGCAATAAATAACAACTGAGGAAATTTTCAAGTTTACTTGAAGACCAAAATTTCAGAAGGAGATATGAAAAAAAAAGCCAATAAAAGTATAATTGGCACTTCTGAAATAAAGGGAAATGAGGTTCAAAGACAATCAGAAAAATTATCTGAAGTGAATTTGATACTGCAAACCAAAATGGTTCACCTTGTCCAGGAAAAACTGACACATAATTACCAATCCCAAGACAGAAAGTAAGAGAAACAACTGATAGCTGATAGGAGGAAGACGAGGTGGAAAGGGAGAAGGAGGAGTGGGGGGAGGGCTAGGAGGAAAAGGCAGCAGTGGCAGTTGAGAGAGGAATGATGGGAGAATTAGGTTTGGCTTCAGACTTCACAACGAAGTCAGAAAGCAGGCTGGAATGACCATACAGTTGTAAAAAGGAAAAACATAAACTGAAAATTTTATACCCAATTTGCCTACACAACAGTTGTTCTTATGTATCCAAGATCTTAAAGAACACAGCAATCATGAACTCTTCTTGAAAAAAACTTCTCTGAAATCTATCCAACTAAGAAATGAATCAAAATAGCCAAAGCAGAGGAAAGTACAAAGAATAATGGTAGGGACTGAATCAATTTAAATATATAACTACGAGAGTCTTTGGGAATTCAGATTATTGAAGAGAATGTAAATGACACAAAGCTTAACAATATAAAACACTTTTTTAAAACACAAAAGTTGGGGGCAACACTGGTAGAAAAGCCAAAGTGTACAGTTATGCTCATCTTTCATGTTTGGAAAGCAAATGCTGCTGTCTGAAGTTAGAACTTAATTTTTAAAAGTCATGATAAAATTCAAACTATTAAATAATATTTCTCATTAACTTTAGAGAGAAACTTTTTGAAACTAATCTCTTGTGATACAGAAGTATATTGTTTCAGCAATCCCTTTAGTTTCATTTTAGTTCCCCTTCCCCTCAATCAAGAATAAATAAAATTAAATATTTTTACTAAAAAATAACAATATAATTTTTCTAAAATATGTCTATGTATATGCCTAAATAGATGTCTAAAATGATGACTACAAATTGTTAGCAATCGATTTGTTATTTTGGATGGTAGGATTACCCCCCTTTTATACTTTTAATGTAATGAACACGTATCACTTTTTTCAAAATCAGCCATTATTCTAAAAAAAAGAATAGAAAACAAACTTCCTAATAATTCACACTTCTTTCTACCTTTGGTGGTAGCTTACTGTCAACATCTTATTAGCTAATGGAGATGTCTGCTCTATTTAAATGCAGGATTTGCTCTAATTTCCCTCTGTATTCCTCAAAAGAAGTGTGGTGTACCAAGAGTTAAAATCACCTTCATTAACTACCTCCTTTTGAACCCTTACTCCTCACTCAGTGCCATGCTAAAACCAAAATCTCCTCTTTGATTTAACCCACACGGTCCAGAAGCAAGTATCTTCCCCTTTAACAGATAAGGTAAAATAATTTGCCTAAAAGGTCCCATAGCTGATAGGTGGCAAGAAGATTAAAAAACGATAAAGACTATAAAGGTCAAGTTCTTAATCATTAAATTTTTTCTTTTTTTAGCACTAATTCTAAAGTAAGACAGGCCTCAGTTCATAGCCAGATTATGTTATTAGCAGTGTGACCCTAGACAAATGACAACTTGTCATCTTTATTTTTCCATCTTTGAAATGGGCAAACTATCATCCTATCTCATTATACTGCTAAAAATACATAATAAAGCTTAGTCTTCCATTTGGCAAACAGAAAGTACTCTATTTGGTAAGTTAAAAGTTCTTGAGGGGCGCCTGGGTGGCTCAGTTGGTTGGGCGACCGACTTCAGCTCAGGTCATGATCTCGCAGTTTGTGAGTTCGAGCCCCGCGCTGGGCTCTGTACTGACAGCTCGGAGCCTGGAGCATGCTTTGGATTCTGTCTCCCCCCTCTCTCTAACCCTCCCCTGCTCATGCTCTGTTTCTGTCTCTCAATAATAAACATTAAAAAAAAATTAAAAAAAAAGTTCTTGAAACACTAAAAACATCAAGAATGTATCACAAAAATAAGTAAAATGTATAAATACCAAAGAGATTTAAGTAATGTAACACTGAATCTTAGTGGAAAGGGTTTTCATGTTTCCTTTTGAGTCTGTTCACAAAACATTGCATTATTCAAGCATTGTAACATATAGATTAGAGCTTAAAGAATCATAAAAGTTTAGTAAAATATGACATAACATAAAATAAAATTTGGATCAAACAGAATAGATCAAATTCCTGAGCATGAAGGTTACTACTTGGTTCCATTTACAGTTGCCTTAGGCAAAATTGCCCTCTTTGGGGGCTAAACCATCATTTAAAACCATCACCTTAAAAGTAGAACCATGAGAAAAATTTTACGCCATTTTCTTCTGAAAAGTGGTTTAACTTTTGATTCTACTCTCAAGTCCTAAATATGTCAAATAAACCTTTCCAAGGTTTCTGTGTTCCTTGAAAAATGAATTTTTTATCTAACAAGACACAGAAAATGGGTTAAAATATACAGTACTGTTCTTAGTAACTTGGCTGAAATAAAAGTATATCTGCATATTTGTAATAATTTAAGAACACAGGAAAATAAATGTAATTGACTTTTGAAAGCATCAGTGTCAGTAATTTACAAATCACCATTTTAAATTCTGAACTGCTAATGTGCCCATAATATCCAAAATAGAATTGCTTTATTTTGACTCTAAATTTTAGCATAATGACATTTCCAGGTTTCAGCAGTAATGTGTTATATTACATTTAGTAAATAACTGTATTAAAAACATAATGGAGTTTCAATGATCACTGAATAAATCAGTGATACCGAAGAGCAGAAAGTGCTTTTGAAACCCCCAACAATAATCTGCACCAAAAGGCATACTTTAACATGCATACCTCAAGTCATCGCTTGTTTCTTTTTTTTCTGGAAGTTCCACGTGCTTAGAGTCTGTTGATTGGTGCTCTTCAGCAACAATGGGCTCCTGGCTTATCATAGGGACCTCTGAAGTAAATGAGAGCTCCCCTTCATTGGAGACCCCAAAGAGATCTGGGTCATCTTGAATGACATCAATTAAGAGGACATCATCTTCATATGCTTTCAGAATATCTGGAAACCCCATTTTAATTTCTGAAAAGTTCTTAGTCATTTCTCTACCACTAACTTCAGAGAAAACTGGTTTGAATGTTTCTTGTTTATTAGAGAAGGCAGAACTTTTCTCCATACACCCAAGATCACAAGAAAAACTATTTCTTTCAATTGTGAGAGAAACAGCTTCCTTATTAGAAATAATAGTGCCTGGTTCAGAGATGCAGTTAGATGGTTTAGTATCATTGCTTTCCTTTAAAAAGTTTGGAGAAATACCACAGGAATTCTTACACATGCATGAGTCAGAATCAGCTTGCACTGGAGTTACACTATTTTGTATACTCAAAGACTGAGGTCCCGATGTTACTGTGGAGACATTTTCTTTACTCCTACTTTGTCTTACCTCTGCTCCAGATAAATTGTCAAGAAGTTCTAGGGGACTATATGCATCTCTCTCTGATGACCTGGCATTTATTTCTTTTCTTTTTTGTGTTTTATTCTTAAGTAATGGAATTTTAAAATTAGTCAGTCTTCCTGTGTTCAATATTTTAACCAAGTCTGGAACCACAAGTGTTTGCTTAGCAATGCATGCTTTTCGATGAATCGTTTTGCCTAGAGAGTTATTTGCTTCCTGGCCATCCTGTGAAGCCACTGTCAAATTAAGTTTTGTTAAATTCCCTCTATCTTTTTTTTTACTTCCTGTTAAGTTTTGAGTCACATTAGTTAGCGGAGTATCTTCATCAGTATTAGAAACTACCTCTGACCCACTTCTGCTCAATTCTTCTGACTTCATCTTTTTACCATCATCAATTGTAGGTTCCTTTATAATCGTCAAAGTAGGCTCTACTGCAGAGACTGAAGACAAACAATTTAAATTAGAATTCAATTTTTCTTTGCTTGAAGATTCACCGTTTGTTTTTGTTATGGTACTCTCTAATGATAATTTAGAATCAATTAAGTGAGTTTGATTTGTTTGGTGTTTAAGAAAATCATCTTGCCTAAAACTTTGCTGAGACCCAGGAAGAAAGTTATTTGAATCTGGCAAGGAAGACTTTTTCCAACACTGGGCAGATATTCTAGCACATGAATAACAAGGCCAAGGTCTTTTACCAGTCATCGGTATTGTTCTGTGACAGCCTGACTTCGATTCTTCAGCTTCATTTCTCAAGTCTTCCCGTGAAGATCTCTTTTCAGTAAGATGGCAATCACTAGATAATTTCACTACTGAGCTTTGCATTGACTTAAAATACTCTTCTGGCTCCATGCCTTTAAATCCTAAGGGCTCTGGAGTGTTCTTTGTTTCTTCTTCCACAAGTGGCTCAAGGGTTTTCTGAAACATAGCATTTACATGATGTTCAGGACTTGTTTTTTTTCCTATTTCTGGAAGACTTAATAAATGATCCATTGGGGAGAGTGTATTATGGTTTACTTTTCTCAAAACTTTTAAAGGACTTTTTTTAGCCTCTAAAGTCTCTGCTCCTTTGCCCTCAGCACCTGTTTGGTTGTCTTGTAACACCAATTCAGTTTTGTTATACACATTACAGCAGTTTATCTCAATAACCATTTCATCTCCTTTTTCAGACACTTTCATCCTTTTCCTGGGTTTTCTCCCAATATTGTTCTCCTCTATTGAATATTTATTTTTTTCATTTTGAAGGCAGGAAAGCAAGCCATTAATTTTACTTTGGTGTAAATCAGCTTCTTCAAATAATAACCTATTTACTCCCATTAAGTTTTCTTCAGTCTGTAAGAGCTGGGGAATATTATTTGTGTCACTCTTATCTGCAAGACTCCTGAGGTTTTCTTTCTTTAACTTCGAGGAATTTTCTGGAACGTGCATACATCCACCATGAGGTTTATATGCAAGGTTATTTCCATCATTACAACCCTTGGAATGGGGGAAAAAATTGTAATCATGTAATTTTAAAATGGAATTATTTTCTACTCCAGGTGACAAGCTGTTACAAGAATATTTTGGAGTATTCTTGTACAGTTCATCTTGGAATTCAACCTTAATATTTTGTGTAGCCTTATTGTCAGTTATTTTGAGAGGTGGACTCTCTAAGCTTTTAAGTTTTTTAATTTGAATTCTTCTTTTAATACCTTCTACCAAACTCTCCTTACCCAAAGACTGCAAGAAAGCCATACTTTGAAATTCACTGCACTCCACTGTTTGGAAAGATTCCAAACTGGTTAATGATTCCTTTCTTACCAGGTCAATCCCTGGCTGTGGGTCATCACTTGAAGCTTCAGTGACTTTTCTTTTTTCCTTGGCTGATCAAAACAACAAAACATACCAGAAAAGATTTTTATATTGAGGAGGAAAAAGCAACACCACTTAAAATAAAAAACTGTGAAGCCATCCACATTTATTTCCCTGAATAGCTAGCTGTATGGGAATATACTTCTGTTTTCAAATGAAAAACCTAATTTCCGCTAAGGAACTCCATACAAACCCGTATAAATTCCAAACCAGCTGAATAATCGCTAGCATCAACATCACTTCACAGTAGCCAAAATGGACCACTAACAGGAATTCCTCTGAAAGTAATTCTGACCAAGGGCTTCCGGTCAATCACGTGCATCGGTAAAGCTCAATGCAAATTCAAGCTACACACTAGTGTGAAACAACAGGGGGGCAGGCTGAGATGCAAACGCTAGAATGCGAGTGATCTAGGAGGCCTCTCTTGCTGGTCCTCCCGGCTGCAAGGGGAGCTGCGCCTCCTTCGCTGCTTCTAAGCCCTGGGGGTCTGACGGGCCCGAAGCCCCCCCACCCCCGCCTACCCTGGCCCTTCTCCCGCCGCCTCACGGCGGCCTTCCCAGTCCCATACGCCTCACCCTCACCCGACTTGTCACTTTCCACCTCTTCTCTCCCAGACGCTCGGGCCACCATTCTCCTCTTCTGCCTGCTCTCCTCGCGTCCCGTGGCCTCAGGCCCACAACTTCCCGCTTCGCCTGGCCCTGGCCGCCGGCCTCGCTTCCTCAGGCCTCGCGAGTCGCCTTCACGCCCAGGGGCCGCCGCGGGGCCCGAGGGCAGCGGCGGCCGCATCCGCCCTAGGCGGCCAGCCCAGTCCACGGCCAAGGCCCACCGAGGCCTGCCGCACCCACTCACAGGAGCCCACCAGCCGCGCGAAGGTCGCTCCCGCCGCAGAGCTCCTGCCGCCCTCAGCCCGGCTCCGTGCCGCCCGCAGTCTGGATCCGGGGGCGGAGGCGGAAGCGGAAGTGGAGCCCGCGCTACCCCCTGGGCGGGACGGGCGGGGCCCAACGGGCGGAAGTGCCCCAAGCAGGTGCGGGCTACGCATGAGGGCCTCATTGCTTGGGTGTGTGGCCCGAGTGGCCTTCCTAGGCCGGAACCTCCAGCAGCCATTGGGCGCCCTTTCTCTCACGTGCTGCCCCCTCCTGCCTAGCCACTGGCAAAGATGAGTGTCAGCCAGTGGCTTCTAACCGTCCCGTCCTCTGGGGTCCCGTTCCTTCAGCCTTCTCAATATAGTCACCCACATACCGTATAGACACCTCAAGCTCCAGATGTGCAAAACTGAGCTTAATCCTTCCTCGACAAGCTTCCTCCTCCTGTGTTGGTGGATGTGCCACTGTCCACCCATTTGTGTAAGCCAAGAATCTAGAAACGATCAGAGACCACTTCTTTCCACTTCATTCGCCACAGCCACATTCATTACATCTGCTTGATTCTACTTCCTGTGTTTGTCAGCCACTCTCTGCTCTTTGCCATTACTTTGGGCCTGGCTCTCAGAATTTGACCTACGGCATCAGCCTCCTACATTGTATTCATGCCTCTGTCCTTATGTAACCAAACCAACCTTGAGTTTGCTACTTGGTGAGCCAGAAACTGCACCAGGTTGAGTTGTCACGCAAAGAAAAGTTCATTTGCAGCAAATAAGGAGATAGTGGGGAGTGGCTTCCAAAGCCATGACTCCAAGAACACGGGTGAATGGGTTCCTTTCATTTAGGGTTAAGTTGCCTATTTAGATAGGGAAGCCTTGTCATCATATGTAGGGTAGGTAGAAGTTGTCCATGTGCCTTAAGGAAACATGCCTATACATACGTTGTTTGTTATATAAATGAGGCTGAGGATCCTTCTGGGTTGAGATTTTATTTATTTATTTATTTATTTTTATTATTATTATTTTTTAATGTTTATTATTATTGAGAGAGACAGAGTGCGACCAGGGGAGGGGCAGAAACAGACACATAACACACAGAATCTGAAGCAGGCTCCAGGCTCTGAACTGTAAGCACAGAGTAGGACACGGGGCTCCAACTCATGAACCACAAGATCATGACCTGAGCCGAAGTCAGACACTTGCTTAACCAACTGAGCCAGCCAGGCGCCCCTCTTGGGTGGGGATTTTAGTATTATGATGAGTTAAGGTAATCATCAGTTATTCTAGAGGTCATAACATGGTCCATCTGCACAAGCATGAGTCAGAAGTTAAATTCAAACTGGTCTGGGTGGCCTGGGCTGGCTGGAGGTCTTAGGGCAGTCGCTATGGCTTAAGGGAAGTTTCACTTCCCATTTACCCAAGTTAAGAGAGGAGCTGGAAAAAAGAGATTAAGGAAAAATGTGGAACAAAGGTCAGTGAATACAAGCAGGTGTGAGGTAAAGGTCAGGTCTTGGTGTCCGGCAGGTGACTCTTGTGGTATTTCGGTGAGGTTTCCTCCTGCTGCCAGGCCTTGCCTTGCCCCTCCCATCTCAGAGATCCTGGCATTCCCAGATTGGTCCTTCATGAACCTCCTTTACTTAGAGACTAAAACTAGCAGAAAGAAGTCCAAACCTTTTATGGTTCTCTCCTGTGGCCACTGAATATTTAACAAATTTTGTCTCTTGTTGTCCCTGTAGGGGAAAAGTTGTACTTCAGTGGAAAACTATATGTAGGAGTCACCCTTCTGCATTATCTGATTCTGATTCTATGGGACATATCTTACTAATTTTAAAATAAGTGGTAGCAATACAAAATAATGGTCTAAGGACATGCAAATCCTGTCTTATCCTCAGTTGACTTCCCACTCTCACTGTGGAAGAAGCCAGTTTTGCCTCAATAGGCACATTCATTTCAATATTCCTGATCTGTGTGTCTGTTTTTTAGACTTATCCTTTGAACTGGTATTTATAAAATCTGCCTAATGAGAGAAAGTTAGTACAAGTTCATTTCTATGAGACATCTCTATGAGAGTCATGTCTTTATCTTTTTTTTTGGAAAACTATCTTCTAACACCACACATATCCTGCTCTTTATATGCTGTGTCATGCTTATGCGTCTTTACATGCTAGTCCTGGAAATTCTTTTTTTTGCTTTTCTGCTTCATGAACTACATATTCTCCTTCAAGATTTAGTATGAGGATCACCCCTCAAGGAAGCTTCCCTGCTACCCATCTCCTTACGTGTGTGTGTGTGTGTGTGTGTGTGTGTGTGTGTGTGTGTGTTGGAGGCAAGGAGCATCAGGTATTCCTGCCTGCCTGCTAACACATTGCTTTCAGCTCTTTCTATCTCTTTCAGGGCAGATACCTTCTGTTAATCTTTGCATTTTGTATGTTTTAAGATAAACTTGGTGATTTTTAACACAATGTGTGTGGACGTTAAAGGCTGCTGGGTATGATGCACAGACTACTATGGCAGTTTGGATGAGCAGTTTAAGAGGAGTATCCTTAGGAGCTTCTATAAAATAGAACTCGGGTAAAGGAGGTGTAAATGATCTAGAAACTTCCCTTGTTTCTTTCTTCTTGTGAAAAACCCCCAGTAAAAGGGAAACCAGTTTAAGAATAACAGAATAGAAAAAGCTATTTTAGGGAATTCAGGCTACATGCTTGTTCACTTTGTGCCTCAGTTTTCTCACCTGTAGAATGAAATAATAGTGTCTCCTGAAAGAAACCAAATATGTTACCCAAAATATGGCTCTTTGACATAAAAATTATTTGGAGCTGAAAACAATTAGGAAGTAGCAAATACAGAAAAAGCTTTCTCTACCTCCCTCCCCTTGCCCTCTGCCTAAAGGCAGGATGTAAATTCTGCTTTACTGGAGATGACTCTAGACTTTACCACCATAGAGCTGGTACTAGAGGAATTTTCAAATAAAACTTACTCCATTAGTTTCTTCCCATATATTGATCTTCCTGTAGTTTGCCACTCTAGGAAGACTAAAACCATTTTCCTTTGTCCTGCCACTTCTAAACAAAGTTATTGTTCTTT
This sequence comes from Felis catus, assembly GCF_018350175.1. Lineage (NCBI taxonomy): Eukaryota > Metazoa > Chordata > Mammalia > Carnivora > Felidae > Felis > Felis catus. The sequence continues at coordinate 158,037,259 of NC_058376.1, read as the reverse complement.
GTTGAAGATGATAGCATCTTATAGGCCAGAGTTCTAAGCCATCACTTTGAGTTACCCTTTGTTGAGGTTTCTCCTGCATGATGTACACTGTATTCATTAAACTGTTTTTCTCTTCTTAATCTTTTTGTTAAAGACCCCCAGTGGAGGACTAAAGATGTGTAGAGTTTTGTGTGCAAATATTTGTAAAGCACTTAGAACAAATGCCTAGTAGGTTGTAAACATTAGGTTGATTTGTTAAAAAAAACTTCAATATATCAAAAGATAGATTCTATGTAATTCTGACATTTATTGCCTACAAAATATTTTTTTGCTACTAAGATCTCAATAAAATAAAAGATAAAAATTCAAGAATCCAGCTTCTTTGGTCTGAATAAAAACAGATGATCTTAAATACAGCTATAGACCCAAGAATTTAAAAACTTTTATGACCCATAACTGTTAAGCAATGCATAAAAAAAGAATAGGAAGAGTTTAGTAGCATAGGAAATTGCAAAGTCAAGCAATTGAGTGTTCTGAATAAGAAATTTCTAATCTTTATTACAGATTTTAAATTCCCCATACCAAACTGCTTTCACAGAAAACCCTAGGAGATTAGGTGTGTTTATGCAAGTTTTCATGGATCTCTTGTTCTCTTCTGTGAAATGATTATTATAATCCTTTCATTGTGCTTGGTAATTTCTGGAAAGGACAGGCAGAGTTGTTTACCAAAAAAGGATTCAATATTCTTAGTGGCAGATCTCACACACTTGGGAGTTCAGAAGATAGACTACAATATTTACGCATACCTATTGGCTTATATCTCAGTCCACACAGAATCAGCCCTCTGTGAGAGTCTGGGGTCCTTTCTCTTCTAGTCCCCTACCCTTTTCTATTAACCCCTTCCCCTTGCCCCTGGATCCTGACTGACACTACTGTTCAGCCCTCAAAGTCAACTTCAGAGTCACTGCTTCTCCAGTGTCCTTTGTGTGTGGTAGGTCCTAGCTCTATCCTTGAAGGATGACAGCAGAGCCACATTCTCTACATTCCACAACTACAGATGTAGGTTATTAATGCACAGAACTGGCTACATAATTTGTTGGCCATGTGGAACTACACAGCCCATGTGCCCATGAAGCCAGCCCTACAGATCCATGGTCTACTTCTACAAACATCCAGAAGACTACAAGACGTCTCTATTACTAATATTTATCAGCTTTGACAGTATTATTTTACTCTGTATCATACCAGTCACTGGCCAGTTTGTACTCAGAGTAATTCCACACCCTTCCTCTGCCCTGTTCTGAATCACAGGGGTGTTTTCCACACTCCTGGGTCAGTTGGCTTTGGGTGAGATTTGGCCAAAGGAGGACACCGGTAGGAGAATGGAGAAGGGATATTTTCTCTACCTTAGGCTGCCTATAAGACACCAGCTGCATCTTCTTTGAGACTCCATCTCTTGCTGGTCAGGCTTACTGCGGTGCAGCTTCCACCAGGTACCTTGATGTCCCTTTGCTTCAAGGGGTGGTAGTGGCTTTCTGTTATGAATCTCTGGGAACATGAAACCCTATTTGTTTTCTCTGTGCATTTAGCCTATCTTCTGCATTATATCCCTCTCTTTAAAATACTTAATTTCTTTTTTTTCTGGTAAGAGACACCCCTCCCCACCACACACTCCCCAGTAACTAAGGATGAGGATGAAAGGAGCAAAGGGGATGAAAGGAAAAACTTCTGTCCTGACACAGCGTCAGGAGACATTCTTTCACCATCTAAAAATGAATAACAAAAGAATAAATGTGGGTCCCCCAAGACATAATCACCTTTCTTTCTCCTAAGTATTTTCAATACTTTCTCCAGGGTTAGCTTCGTATTCAAGTTTAGATTGTAAATCCTCTGTCCAGGAATATTATTTAATCTGATGTTCAGCAAATAACAACATATTGGAACCTTTAAATGTGTTTCTTTTAATTGATGATCCTATTTTACCTCTAGAAAAAAAAATCAAAGGCGAAATATTTTACTTCAGATATTAAAGTCCAGATTTGGGAACCTCAATTAACTCTCCCCACTAGAGGGCTTCAGATCCAGAGCAGCCAAGGATGAGCCATGACTCTTTCCTCTGGCTCCAGGAACGCATGCTCTTGGATCATAAAAGTCTTTGATTTTGCCATTGAGGCAGAAGAACTCAATTACTCAATGTAACAAGTCCAAAATAGAACACAATGGAAATCTGGGAGGGGAATAAGACCTTAGAAACTGTCTAGTCTAAGCTCTTCAGTGCTTTAAGTAATTTAAAAGTGCTGTGAATCAATCATTTCCTAAGTGTTTCTTCTGATTGCTGCTTAGTTGCCTGCACTTCCAAGTAAGGTTTCTTCAGGAGACAAGCACTTCTGTTCTGAGTGAGAGACTGAAGCAAGCACACATTTATTCTGTGTGTATGGCTGTACATGGCTGCACACCAGTTGCAGGAATGACTATGGTGCAGGTGTCCACACTCTAGCATCTCTGTAAGGGATCCTATATTTATGCCTGTAGAAATTTCCGTTTGAATTAGGGCCATCACTGCAGTCTATTATCTGGTTTGTGGAGGAGGGAATCCCTATTTCACTATCCAATATGAGATAACCTCAGATAGAAGGGAGCTATGCCAGTGGCTACTATGTCAAAGTCAAACTTACCAGGGTAAGAATGGGTAGAATGGATGGTTGCCTAAATGGTTTTATTTGAAGTGTGACAGGGGAAATTTCCTTCTATTTAGTCACTTTCCAGCTCAAGAGGACATTATATATGTTTACATATGCATTGATGACTTCCAAATTTTTACCTCTAGCACCATGTCCTGCTTTGTAGTCCCTCGCCCATGCTTCTGATTCAAGTGGCTGCAATAAACAGTTCTTTCAGGCTTTGACTCACTTAGCAGAAAGCATTCAGCAAGAATTTTCCTTTTCTGCACCAGGGATTTCCCTCAATGCCCCAGGGCAGACAGCTGGCTTTTTTAAGGGCATGGGCAATTAGAAGGTGCAGTGGTGTTAGCAGGCCTGGAGAAACTACGGGTGGGGAGCTGGTAAATAAGTGCTCCTGCCCCTTACCCTTCAGACAGACAGTCCTGGAGGCATTTTGCGTATTCTTTTTGGTACTTTTGAAGATTTGAGTTTTCACTGTACATGGCAGCAACCTTGATAACACAACTTTCTATTGGCCTTTCTTCCTTCCTGGTCACACTCTCCCTTTTCTTATTGCCGGCCCTTGTACCTCCTAAATAAACTACTTACACATAGGCCTTGGACTCTGCTCAAGCTAAGACCATATCTAGTTGACATTAAAAAAAAATTTTTTTAACATTCACTCATTTTTGAGAGAGAAAAAAAGAGAGAGAGAGAGAATGAGTGGGGAAGGGGCAGAGAGAGAGAGAGAGGGAGACACACAATCAGAAGCAGGCTCCAGGCCCTGAGCTGTCAGCACAGAGAATTGAACTCATGGACCGTGAGATCATGACCTGAGCCAAAGTCAGAGGATTAACTGACTAAGCCACCCAGGTGCCCCTCTAGTTGACATTTTTAAATTTACATATCCCCAAGATAACGCTTGATCTTTCCATAGTTTCTTCTCCCATAGTGTTCTCAGCTTAGTTAGCAATAACTCCGTAATTCCAGGTCAAAAACCTTAGACTCATTCTGGAATCCTCTTTCTCACTGGTCTTTTCTTCCACCCCTATCTAATCCATCAGCAAACTGCTCTACCTGAAAATTAAATCCAAAATCTCACCATCTTATCATGTCCACCACTTCTGTCCCCTAGTCAGGCCACCACCATCCTTTCTTGCCTGGACTATTGTAAAAGCCTTGTAACTGATTTCCCTATTTCTAACTTTGCCCACCTAATAGTCAAGTTACTTCATTAAAATCAAGTTGTCTCTGCCCAGAAACCCTCCAAAGGCTACCCATTCGATTTAAAATAAAATCCAAGGTCTTGGCAAAGTATAATCATGTCCCCAGTATCCTTTTGTGCTAGTATTCTATCTATCACTTTCCTCCTTATGGTGCTCCAGGCCACTGGCCTTCTCACTTGCCACTTGAACATGCTAAGTATGATCTCTCCTTATGTCTTTTGCATTTGCTGTCCCCCTGCCTGGAATGTTCCTTCCCACCAGAATCTATATGCTCCATTCCCTAATTTCCTTCAGGCTTCTGCTCAAATGTTGCTACAAAGAGAGACCTTCCCCTGACCACTGTCAGATAAAAAACAAATCTGGACTTCACAAGGGGAGTTGAATAGCTGCTCCCCCTTCAGGTAGGACAGTGCTCTGCAGTTTGCCACAGTCTCCACTATTCCCTACCGTCCTCAGACAATTTTGTTTGTTTATGCTTCCTGTCTGGCCCCTGTCAACATTGCAGTTTTACTCTAAAGTTATACATTTCAGTTTACAGGATATTTGCAACCCCACCATCTGGCTGCTCAAAAATCATCTCACCATATCCCTTTCTTATTATTAATACCCTACTCTGTTCTCCACATCACCCTCTGCAAACCTTCTCCATCTTCTCAAGCCTTCAGTTCTACACTCTCGGCTCCACAGGTGAACCTGTCTCCTTTTCTGGGGTGTTCTTAGTCATTCTGAGATTCCAGTTCCCTCTGTATCAGTAAATCTCTGTATTTACCTGTTCCCTCTCTTGAAGGAAATAAACAAAGACAAAACCAAATGAGAAAAGCAAAGTCTACTTGGGTATCAGTTACCATTGCAGACACTCAAAGGCAAGCAGAGCAGGGGGAAAGCTTGTTAGTTAAAACAAGTGAAAAGCTTCAGGCATGCCCTGGTTAGAGGCTATTGGCCTGGGGAAATTACACATGGGCTATCAATATGATAGGTTAGGGATGCATATTTGGCTTTCTCTGATTTGTCCTAAGCTGGAAACAGGGACAAAAATTAGGGAAGCTGTCAGTTATTAATCAAGTATTAGCCACTTCAGTTTGATTGTTACAGAAGTAATTAACTTCCTGGATTGTTACTAGAGATAGCAATCTGACTTCTTACAAGTCTAACTGATAGCAGACTGGCTTCCTGGGCCATTTATTGTACATAAGGTGATTAATTTCTTGGGCAGGTTGCTGTAGATTGGGGAGTCAGACTTTTATTTCTATAGATCGTCTGGCCATTGTCTGTTTGTATATTTATTCTCTCATTTTTTTTTCTACTGCTGCACAGAAAGAGCATCCCTCTATTTGTCAAGGCTAACTCTTTCACCGATGATCTCAACATTTTATGGCTGTGCTAACGAAGCTTTCCCATACCTTTCTTCTTTTTACCTGCCAGATGCGTCTGGGTCCAATTATTCACACCCTTTCTCCTTAGTTCTTTGAAAATTGGTTTCCTTTTCAGATACTCAAATGAAGTTTTAATTTCAAATGAGATTATAGGTTTAAAACAAACTGACAACGCAAGCATCACAAAATCCATAAAAGTTACATAACATCATTATCATGTGTATAATTTCTGTACTGTTATATGTTGTATATGTCTATATTATTACAACTTTTCTCTTAACTTTTTTGGCTACATACTCTTTGATTACATCTTCACTTGATAATAGTTTTGTAATATTTTTCTATGGAGAGAATAAACAATCTGGTCTTTCTTCCAGGATAGTCAACTGAAATTTGTTCATAAGTGGTAGTTTGGAAATATAAACATGTGTCTTTATACTGCCATACTTTCTGTTACAAAGCAACACTTTGCTACAGGTTTGTGCCCAGAACACACAGGAATCCTGATAAATTTTACCTCATGTGATTAGCATTTGAGAGGATGAATATACACATTCACAATGATATATAAAAATGGTGATATATAAAAATAGAACTCTGACCCACAATCTCCAGCAACCAGCCCAGGAAACCAAAACATTATCTACAGTAAGTAGCTCAGGAAGCTAGCTTACTATCTGCAACTCAGACTTGTAGGAATTCAGAGCATTATCTCTAACAACTGATCCAGGAAGCCAAACAACAACCTCTGTACCAAGTGATCCCAAATGACCAGAATTTGAATAAAATCTGACAGCTTTCTTAATTTTTGCTTCCAACACAGGATCAATCAGAGAAAGCCAAATTTGACCCTTAACTAATCATATAGGACACGGTACTCCTAGTTAGCCCACCGTCAGCTTTTTTATGCCAACAGCCTCCAGTCAGGGCACACGTGAAGCTTTCCTTTTTTTCCACTAGAAAACTTTTCCACTCCTCTGCTTGCCTTTGGGCCTCTGCCAAAGGCAGAGTGATGGTGGTTGACTTCATTGTTATAACAAGCTCTGAATAAATATACTTTGCTTATTCTCATTTGGTTGGTCTTAATTTATTTCTACACATCAAAAAAGAGAGAAATGAATGTCTAAAGAATTTATAATTACATATGCTGCATTACCTTGTGTATTAAACAAGAAAGATCTTCCATTCTAACTGATCACTGATGAGAACTCAGTCCTCTGTTTGTAATAAACTTTGGACCCTGTTTATTCTAAATCTTATTTTTCCTCCACCGCCCATTTACTTCTGTGGTGGGAGTTGCAGACCACTTTCATATCCTGATACAAAGTCTGGTCCATAGGCCCCCACACTGGGTTCAGTGCACAGCAGAAGAAATCATTCCTAGTTCAGCAGAGAAGCAGTAACTTAACTATACATTGGAGTGCAGGGATCTTCATCATTATATCCCACAAATCCCAAACTAACTATATCCCCGACTCAAATTCTCCTTAGCCACAATTAAGGAGGGTACAGCGAAAATGTCCTGTGGTACAGGCAGATTTCTGTTACAGCAGGAAAGTGATGGGAATGTTCAGACTGATACGGAGGATCTTCTTGATGGACCATTTATTTTAGAGGGCGTAGCAGATTGAGAATGGGGTCAGAGTTGGGACATGCAGAGTCTGAGGGATAACTAGGGAGTCTTCATCTTTCTTCAGTGATTTTCATATCAGGATACAGTCCAGGTAAGGGATCATCATAGTTGCTTCTATATCATCCTGTACTAATAATGTTAATAGATGAATCTACAAGGCACTCTTCTAAATAACATTGTTACTAGCCTATTTTACAGATGAGGAAACTCAAGCACATAGCACTTAAGTGATATTCTCAAGTCCTATAGGCTTGACACCTCCAAAGTCTACATGTTTATTTGCCCTTGGCACTGATGTTCTGTTGGAATCTCCTGGTTTTGTCTCCATTCTTTCTTTGTACTAGTTTCTATTGCTGCTGTCACAAATTGCCACAAATTTAGTGGCTTAGGACAACACAAATTTGTCTTGCAGTTCTGGAGGTCAAAAGCCAGAAATGGGTCTTACTGGCTAAAATCAGGGTGTCAGGCAAGACTGAGTTCCTATCTAAAGGCTCTAGGAGAGAATCTATTTTATTGCCTCATTCAGAGGCTGCCTGCATTCCTTGCTTGTGGCCTCTCCCACCTTCAAGGTCAGAAATGCCTGGTCAAGTCTTTTCACATCAATCATTCTGGCACTCCATCTTCCACATTTAGAGACGCTTGCAATTACATTAGTGTGGATCTTGGTGAAAGGATGTGTTTGGTGAGAGCTGGTGCTTTGCTGAATCCTGTCCCTTTCCCTCCATTAGAAAGAGATATTTTTTGACATAAGCCCAGCAAGGGTGGCTTCCAAGAAACCAGTTGGAAATTTGACCAGGATTCCATCCAGTTGGGAGACCCAGATCTGGAACCTGACCCATTTGTGTTATTATTTCTAGAGAATGTATTGTAAGCCCCGGGAAAGTAAATGGGGTAATTGCTGAAACATCAGCAATGTTCTGGTCTCAAGGCTGTCAAACGCGATAGCACTATGAGATCCAGAGCCCCATGATCTCCCAGGAGCCAGTCAGGGAGCAGACCCACTGTAATTACCTAGTAGTTCTTGAAACTGCCCATCTTCCCTGCATGCTTTCACATAAACACCAGATGCGTGTTTGGTCTATGTCTGGAGGCTCTTTGTGTTTTCCTCCCATGCTTTAACATTCTTTGATGTTTACACCTGGTGAACATGAAATAAAGACTATGTGCAGTTTTCTGTGGCTACTATTTCCCTGGCAGAGGCAGCCCTGCATGTCCACTCAGTCTCAGTGTCTGAGAACTTTTTCTTCAGTGCATGGCTACACCTATTCTTCACAAAGCTAAAATGAACCATGGATGGGGTCTGACTCCCTTCTACCAAAGGAAATCTGTAGTGGGTAAGAACTGGCTTTCCATCTTGGTAGTGAAGCCAGCAGGCTGGCCAGGTTGAGAGGATCTGCACTCCTAGAACTAGTCAAGGCAAGAGACCTGACAGCATCCACCATACACCAGATGTGGACCATGCAGGAGAAGCTGACACAAGGTCCTGGCCAGTGGGACCGGCTGGTAGTATGAGGTGACCTTAAGAGGAGAATGCTAGGTGATCAGGGGCTAAAGATAGAATTTCAAGGACCATCTGGAATATAGATGCACCTTCTCAGATTGAGGGATAAGAGGAGTCTCTGAGGAAATCATGAGAGATGGTTTTGACCGCAACCCATCCCATCTCAGGCCTAGCTTCTCTCTGAAACTACTAGTAAGGGGGAGACAAAGGAGGCCAGGAAAAGCATTGAGCTTAGAAAGAGGGGCAAGGAGAAGGATGATCCCTTTTTCCTACTGGAAACTTCTATCTGGAAGCAGGAATGAACTTAGAGGGGAGATAACCTAATGCCATTCCAACTGACAATCAAAGTTAGAGTTTGACCATCACATGACACTAGACATTTTAATTTCTCTATTTGAGACTATCTATGGCTAAAAGCAACATAGGACTATCTGTGAGTAACCAGAATTTTCAGTCTGCCCAAGTCTTCATCCAGGCTCTGGAGAATACTATTCCTCACTGCAGAAAGTTTAGAGGATCAGAGAAAGACAAACATGAAGTTTTATTTTGGTTCCACGCCTCTGTAATGCTTGCTCAATGTACAAATTATGCATTTGTTATAAAATAACCACAATTTGAGTCCTACATATCTGCCTCCAGCTGCGATAGCTGCAGCCTGACTCTGAGTGAGTCCAGTGGCCTTAGCTGTGAGTGGAACAGCAGCAGCAGCCCCCCTCAGGAGACCACCAGGTCTGTGGCCTTGCCATGGTGACCTACGGATGCAGCCAACGTGTATTCCTCCATCATCAGCTGACCTTGGCAAAGCTGCTAGAAATATTTTCAACAGAGGATTTGGTTTTGGGTTGATGAAACTGGACGTGAAAACAAAGTCATGCAGTGGTGTGGAGTTCTCAACATCTAATACAGACACTGGGAAAGTTACTGGAACTGTGGAGACCAAATATAAATGCTGTGAAATTTTTCACAGAAAAATGGAACACTGGCAACAGTGTGGGAATAGAAATCACAATTGAAGACTGGATTTGTCAAGGTTTGAAACTAACATTTGATATTACATTTTCATCAAACATGGGTAAGAATAGTGGTAAAATCAAGTCTTCTTATAAGAGGGAGTGTGTAAACCTTGGTTGTGATGTTGAATTTGATCTTGCTGGATGTGCAAGTCATGGTTCAGCTATCTTTGGTTATAAGAGCTGGCTTGCTGGGTACCAGATGACCTTTGACAGTGTCAGATCAAAGCTGACAAAAATTAACTTTGCAGTGGGCTGCAGGACTGGGGATTTCCATCTACACATTAATGTCAATGATAGGACAGAATTTGGAATATCAATTAATCAGAAAGTATGTGAAGATCTTGACACTTCAGTAAACCTTGCTTGGACGTGAGGTACTGACTGCACTCACTTTGGCATTGCAGCCAAATATCAGTTGGATCTCACTGTTTCTATCTCTGCAAAAGTCAACAACTCTAGTTTAATTGCAATGGACTACACCCAGACTCAGGCCTGTCTGCTCTGGTAGATGAGAAGAGCATTCATGCTGGAGGCCACAAACCTGGCCTTGCCCTGGAATTGGAGGCTTTATACAGCTGAAAGAAACCACTGGGAATGGATATCAGAAGATTTGGCCTTAATATATTTCCAAATTGACCAGCAATTTTGAAGGTGATCAAAACAACGGATGATCTAAACAAGAGCTGTATTTTAAATATTTAGACAGTTGTTAGTTGGTTTCTAATTGAATTGGTTATCATCTAGTTACCAATGCTGTAGTCATGCAGTCACCTACACATTATTTAAATGTACAGCAAAACCTTGGATTGCGAGTAACTTGTCCTATGAGTGTTCTGCAAGATGAGCAAACATTTCTAATAAATTTTAACTTGATAAATGAGCGATATCTTGCAATACGAGTGGTACGTGATGCCAAATGTCACATGATCACAATTAGCCGATGGTCCCCCCGCTCTCTCTGGGATTGTGGGTGATTGGCTCCCGTGCCTGTATGCTTGGTCTCAGGCCATGGTGTTTGGCAGAAATCAGTGAATTTTCAGAACATCGGAAGGTGTCCACAACTGGCACTAGTGTATTTTTTGTCACTTCAAGGCACCTTTGGACAGTCCTTTTCTTTTCCATACAAGAATAATCTTAGGAATGCTTTGATTCATTCTAGATCATTGGATAGGTTCCTTGTTAAAGTTGCACAAAAAGATTCCATTGAGCCAATAAATAGCAGTGATCCTGTTAGTGACAGTGCAAGTCATCCTATACAATAACGCTCCTCTCTCTTGTATCCCTCACACCAGTCACGAAGGTTTTCAAAGGTAATTGCAGGTTAATTTATTTTTCTTTATATTTTATATTTTCTTAATTATTTTGTATTATATTATAGTATTGTGATCATTTTCATATGATTAATTTCGAGTTTTGAACAAATCATCTGAGTTTCCATTGTTTCTTTTTTTTTAATATAATTTATTGTCAAGTTGGCTAACATACAGGGTATGCAGTGTTCTCTTGGCTTCAGGAATAGATTCCCATGGTTCATTATTTACATACAACACCCAGCGCTCAACCCAACAAGTGTTCTCTTCAATGACCACCACCCATTTTCCCATCCCCCCGTCCCCTTCCAAAGCTCAGTTTGTTCTGTTTTTAAGAGTCTCTTATGGTTTGCCTCCCTCTCTGTTTGAAACTATTTATTTTTCCCTTCCTTTCCACCATGGTCTTCTGTTAAGTTTCTCAAATTCCACATATGAGTGAGAACATATGATATCTGTCTTTCTCTGAATGAATTATTTCCTTAGCATAATACCCTCCCGTTCCATCCATGTTGTTGCAAATGTCAAGATTTCATTCTTTCTCATTGCCAAGTAGTATTCCATTACACACACACACACACACACACACACACACACACACACCACTGTTTCTTTATCCATTCATCAATTGATGGACATTTGGGCTTTTTCCATAATTTGGCTATCATTGATAGCACTGCTATAAATATTGGGGTATATGTGGCCCTATGAATCAGGACTCCTGTGTCCTTTGAATAAATTCCTAGACATGCTATTGCTGAGTAGGGTAGTTCTATTTTTAATTTTTTGAGGAACCTCCATACTGTTTTCCAGAGTGGCTGCACCAGTTTCCATTCCCACCAACAGCCCAGGAGGATGCCCATTTCTCCACTTCCTTGCTAACATCTGTTGTTTCCTGAGTTGTTCATTTTAGCCACTCTGACCAGTGTGAGGTGGTATCGCAGTGTGGCTTTGATTTGTATTTCCCTGATGATGAGTGATGTTGAACATCTTTTCATGTGTCTGTTGGCCATCCGGATGTCTTCTTTGGAAAAGTATCTATTCATGTCTTCTGCCCATTTCTTTACTGGATTATTTGTTTTTTGGGTGTTGAGTTTGGCAAGTTCTTTATAGACTTTGGATACTAACCCTTGATCAGATATGTCGTTAGTCTTCTCCCATTCCATTGGCTGCCTTTTAGTTTTATTTATTGTTTCCTTTGCTGTGCAGAAGCTTTTTATCTTGATGAAATCCCAATAGTTCATTTTTGCTTTTATTTCCCTTGCCTTCAGAGTCGTGTCAAGTAAGAAGTTGCTGTGGCTGAAGTCAAACAGATTGCTGCCTGTTTTCTCCTCTAGGATTTGGATGGTTTCCTGTCTCACATTTAGGTCTTTCATCCATTTTGAGTTTATTTTTGTGTATGGTGTAAGAAAGTGGTCCAGTTTCATTCTTCTGCATGTTGCTGTCCAGTTCTCCCAACATCCTATGCTAAAGAGACTGTCTTTCCATTGGATATTCTTTCCTGCTTTGTCAAAGATTAGTTGGCCATACATTTCTGGGTCTATTTCTGGGTTCTTTATTCTGTTCCATTGATCTTAGTGGATTTTTTTGTGCCACTACCATACTGTCTTGATGACTACACCTTTGTAGTAGAGGCTAAAGTCTAAGATTGTGATTTTCTTTGGTTTTTCTTTTTCTCTGGTTTTCTTTTTCAACATTACTTTGGCTATTCAGAGTCTTTTGTGGTTCCATATAAATTTTAGGATTGTTTGTCTAGCTCTGAGAAGAATGCCAGTGCAATTTGGATTGGCATTACATTGAATGTGTACATTGCTTTGGGTAGTATCGACATTTTAAACAATATTTGTTCTTCCAGTCCATGAGCATGGAATGTTTTTCCATTTCTTTGTGTCTTCTCCATTTTTTTTCATAAGTTTTCTAGAGTTTTCAGCATACACATCTTTTACCTCTTAGGTTAGGTTTATTCCTAGGTATTTTATGGTTCTTGGTGCACTTGAAAATGGAATTGATTCTTTGATTTCTCTTTCTGCAGTTTCATTATCAGTGTATAGAAATGCAACCGTTTCCTATATAAAATCGGTTTTATATCCTGCAACTTTGCTGAATTCACATATCAGTTCTAGCAGTTTTTGGGTGGAGTCTTTTGGGTTTTCTATGTAGAGTATCATGTCATCTGCAAAAAGTGAAAGTTTGACTTTTTCTTCACCAATTTAGATGTCTTTTCTTTCATTTTGTTTTCTGATTACTGAGGCTAGGACTTCCAGTACTATGTTGAACAAAGTGGTGAGAGTGAACATCCCTGTCATGTTCCTGAACTTAGGAGAAATCTCTTAGTTTTTCCCCACTGAGGATGATATTAGCTGTGGGCCTTTCATATATGGCTTTTATAAAGTTAAGTTATGTTTCTTCTATCCCAGCTTTCTTGAAGGTTTTTATTAAGAAAGATGCTGTATTTTGTCGAAAGTTTTTCTGTGTCTATTGAGAGGATCATATGGTTCTTATCTTTTCTTCTATTAATGTGATGTATCTATCACATTGATTGATTTGCAAATATTGAACCAGCCCTGCAGCTCAGGAATAAATCCCACTTGGTCATGGTGAATAATTTCTTTAGTGTATTGTTGGATCCGGTTGGCTAGTATCTTGTTGAGAATTTTTGTATCCATGTTCTTCAGGGATATTGGCCTGTAATTCTCCTTTTTAGTGGTGTCTCTGTCTGGTTTAGGAATCCAGGTAATGCTGGATTCATAGAGTGAGTGGGGAAGCCTTCCTTCCATTTTTATTTTTTGGAACAGCTTGAGAAGATAGGTATTAACTCTTCTTTAAATGTCTGGTAGAATTCCCCTGGGAAGCCATCTGGCCCAGGACTCTTCTTTTTTGGGAGATTTTTGATAACTGATTCAATTTCTTTGCCGGTTAAGGGTCTGTTCAAATTTTCTATTTCTTCCTGTTTGAGTTTTGGTATTGTGTGGGTGTCTAGGAATTTCCCCATTTCTTCCAGGTTGTCCAATTTTTTGGCATATAATTTTTCATAGTATTCTGTAATAATTGTCTGTATTTCTATGGTGTTGGTTGCAATCTCCCCTCTTTCATTTGTGATGTTACCTATTTGGGTTCTCTCTCTTTTCTTTTTGGGAAATCTGGCTAGGGGGTTATCAATTTTATTTCGTTCTTTCAAAAAACCAGCTCTTAGATTCATTGATTTGTTCTACTGTTTTTTTATTCTATATTGTTTATTTCTGCTTTAATCTTTATTATTTCTCTTCTTCTGTTAGATAGCTCTTCTTCTGTTCTGCTTCTAGTTCCTTTAAGTGTGAGGTTAGGTTTTGTATTCAGGATTTTTCTTGTTTCTTGAGATAGGCCTGGATTGCAATGTATTTTCCTCTTAAGACTGCCTTGGTGCATCCCAAAGGGTTTGGACTGTCGTGTCTTCATTTTCATTTGCTTCCATATGTTTTAAAATTTCTTCCTTAATTGCCTGGTTGACCCAGTCATTCTTTAGTAGGATATTCTTTAACCTCCATGCATTTAGACGTTTTCCAAACTTTTTCTTCTGGTTGATTTCAAGTTTCATAGCATTGCTATCTGAAAATATGCATGGTATGATCTCAATTCTTTTATATTTATTCAGGGCTGTTTTGTGACACAGTATGTGATCTATTTTGCAGAATGTTCCCTGTGCACTCGAGAAGAATGTGTATTCTGCTGCTTTTGGTTGAAAAGTTTTGAATATATCTGTCAAGTCCATCTGGTCCTTGTATCATACAAGGCCATCATATATAGATGATCTGTCCATTGTTGTAAGTGGAGTATTAAAGTCACCAACAATTACCATATTTTTATCAATAAGATTGCTTATGTTTGTGATTAATTGATTTATATGCTTAGGTATTTTCAAGCTGGGGGCATAAACATTTATAATTGTTAGGTCTTCTTGATGCATAGACCCCATAATTATGATATAATGCCTTTCTTCATCTCTTGTTACAGTCTTTAGTTTAAAATCTAGTTTGTCTGATATAAGTATGGCTACTCCAGCTTTCTTTTGACTTCCAGAAGCATGATAGATGGTTCTGCATCTCCTCACTTTCCGTCTGAAGGTGTTCTCAGGTCTAAGATGAGTCTCTTGTAGACAGCATATGGATAGATCTTGGTTTTTTATCCATTCTGATACCCTATGTCTTTTGATTGGGTCATTTAATCCATTTATATTCAGAGTGATTGAAAGATATGGATTTAGTGTCATTGTGCTATCTGTAGGTTTTGTACTTGTAGTGGTGTCTTTGGTCCTTTGTAGTCGTTGTAGCATTCCACTCACAGAGTCCCCCTTAGGATCTCCTGCAGGGCTGGTTTAGTGGTCATGAACTCCTTCAGTTTTTGTTTGTCTGGGAAAGCCTTTATCTCTCCTTCTATTCTGAATGACAGTCTTGCTGGACAAAGGATTCTTGGCTGCATATTTTTCCTATTCAGCACATTGAATATTTCGTGCCACTCCCTTCTGGCCTGCCCAGTTTCTGTGCACAGGTCTGCTACTACCCTTGTGTGTCTGCCCTTGTAGATTAAGGCCCATTTGTACCTAGTTGCTTTCAGAATTCTCTCCTTATCTTTGTATTTTTCCAGTTTCACTGTGATATGCCATGGTGAAGATCTGTTCTTGTTGATTCTGAAGGGAGTTCTCTGTGCCTTCTGGACTTAGATGTCTGCTTCCTTCCCCAATTAGGGAAGTTCTCAGCTGTAATTTGTTCAAATAAACCTTCTGCCCCCTTCTCTTCTTCTTCTGGAACTCCTATGATACAGATATTATTATGTTTAATTGAATCACTTAGGACTCTAATTCTCCCCTCATAGTCTAGTATTTTCCTCTCTGTCTTTTTTTCAGCTTCATCATTTCCCATAATTTTATCTTCTATTTCACTTATTCTCCTCTCTGCTTCCTCCAACCTTGCTGTCATTGCATCTAGTTTATTTTGCATCTCATTTACAACATCTCTTAATGCATCATGACTATTTCTTAGGTCCTTGATCTCTGTAACTATAGATTCTCTGCTGTCTTCTATGCTTTTTTTCAAGCCCAGCTATTAGTCTTATGATATTATCCTAAATTCTTGTTCAGATATATTATTTATACCTGTTTTGAGCAATTCTCTGGCTGTCATTTCTTCCTGGAATTTCTTTTGAAAAGAATTCTTCTGTTCTGTCATTTTGGTTAGTTTTCTGTCTTTTACATGTTTTAATAGTTTGTTATGTGTCCTGAACCTGTGAGTACTACTATATTAAAAAGTGGTCATACACTGTCCAGAGCCTGGCCCTTAAGGAGGTATTTTTGGAGTGAGTTTCATGGTCTCTGTTGTGACTCTGGTTCCTTTATCTTCCTACTCATAGTGGTGGTTTGGACTTTCCAGCTGATGTGCTTTGATTTGTTCATTGAAATAACCCTGGAAAATTTTAAGAAAGGGGAGTGGTGGTGGAAGGAACCTTATCCCATAGGAAAGAGAAGTGATGGGGTGGGGGCAGGGAATGACCAGGTAGTTTCAGAGAAACTATACAGCTTAATCCAGAGAGAGAGAAGAAAATAAAGAAGAAGGAGATATAGAAGAGGTATAAAAAGAATATATTAAAAATGCCATTGTATGATGGTGACTTGGAACTGGTGGCTGTGCTGGTCTGGAGGAGGGGCCCTCTGGTTTGGTCAGTGTCAGTCTCACTCTGTAGATAGGCAGTTGCCAGGCACAGAGGGGCAGGGTTTGGTGTAAATGGTCATGTCTCTTGTTCCCTAAAGCCCCACTGTGTTGGTGATGGGGAGAAAAATGGTGATCCCCCAGTCTCTCCTCCTCTGACTGGGTGTCCCAAACCACACCGTTCAGGCAGTCCTCACAGTGCACATGGTCACCGGAGGGCCAGTTCATCCCACTCCACAGTCTCCCATGCCTCCCAGGCACTTGTCTGGTATTCAAACCCTGATGTCCTAAGGGATCTCTCTCCATGTGTCCAGATCTGGGGTAGCACCACTCTGCCCAGCTGACAAAGGGCCTCTGGCTGGTACCTGCAGGGTCTTTTGTCCTTGGAATGGCAGTATACCTTCTTCCCACAGCACTTGAGGAAGGCAGATGCTCTCCCAAAACTCCTCTGAGCCTGGGGCTCCCCCTCCCCACCTGAGCCAGGCACACACCACACTGGCAGCCAGCTCCCATCCTGGTCTGGAGAAAGTCATGCAACCCTGTATGTCACTCCTAAGGCTGTTTGCAAATTAAAGACTGACTGTCTCTGCTTTTTTCCCTTCCCTGGTCCATGGACCAGAAAGGTTTTTCTCTTGTCCAAATATAATCTCACACTTCTACAGCCTCTTTCTCTTCCTTTTGTCTCTCCACCAAAAGGGTTCTCCCCTCCGTGACTATGCCACCCATTTTATCTCTCCCAATTGGCAAGCACACACTTCTGTCCCACCAAAATGTCTCTGTGGGCCCCTGGAAATGCTTCTGTCCTCCATTATTTCTTATGGGGAAATTCGCTTTGATATACAAGTGATTTGGATTACAAGCATCTTTCTGGAATGAATTATGTTCACAAACCAAGGTTTTACTGTACTTAACTGTTAAATGTTCTACCCACCAATAATAAAATAGACCTTTATGAAAACTGTGAAAAAAATAACCACAGTTTGATTGTGATCTATGAGGGACATGATGATTAATATCCCCCTATTAGCCCTACAAAAAAAGAGCTTGTTGCTATTGCAGGACACTTAGATCAGGACATGGAGGCTCAGAGAGTGTGTCCTTCCTCAGTGAGTTTGAGCAAGTGGATATTCACATCCACATTCACATTCACCCAGATTCTTAGCCCATGAAGTTCATCACTGCACCACAGTGCCTCCCATAGATATATTTCTGTAATGCTTCCTGGGGCTTAAAGTGTCAGCACATTTTATCTTTACAGCCAGACCACGAAGTAGTCCAGTGATAGTCCCATTTTCACAAAGAGAAATGATTTGTAGAAGATCTCTCTTGTTCATGGCTCCTGGCCCTATGACCAGCTTTTGAATTTTTGCTTCCTGGTAGGACTTCTCTATTTCTCTAGGGTACCTTTCAGATACTAACTTTGCTCATCTGAAAGTTATGCTTACAACCTAACCTTACACCTAAAGGATCTGGAAAAAGAACAGAAAATAATGCCCAAAACCAGTGGAAGAAGAGAAATAATAAAGATTAGAGCAGAGCTCAAAAATACTGGAAAAAAAAAGAAACCACGAACAGATGAATGAAACTCGGAGCTGGTTCTTTGAAAGAATTAACAAAATTAGTAAACCCCTAGACAGTTTAGGTAGTAAATCCCTTACCTAAAAGAAAAGAGAGAGGACCTAAAATAAATAAAATCATGAATGAAAGAGGAGAGATCAGAACCAACATGAAAAATTATATGAAAAAATTATATGCCAATAAAGTAGGCAATATGGAAGAAATGGAAAAATTCCTAGAAATATACAAACTCCCAAACTGAAACAGGAGGATAGAAAATTTGAAAAGACTCATAACCAACAAAGAAATTGAATCAGTTATCAAAAATCTCCCAACAAACAAGAGTCCTGGGCCAGATGGCTTCCCAGGGGAATTCTACCAGACATTTAAAGAAGAGTTAATACTTATTCTTCTCAAACTGTTCCAAAAAATAGAAATAGAAGGAAAACTTCCAAATTCATTCTATGAAGCCAGAATTATCTTGATTCCCAAACCAGACAGAGACCCCACTAAAAAGGATAATTATAGGCCAATATCCCTGATGAACATGGATGCAAAAATTCTCAACAAGATACTTGTAAATAGAACTCAACAGTATATTAAAGTAATTATTCACCATGATCACATGGGATTTATTTCTGGGCTGCAGGGCTGCTTCAATATTTGCAAATCAATCAACATGATATACCACATTAATAAAAGAAAGGATAAGAACCATATGACCCTCTCAGTAGATGCAGAAAAAGCATTTGACAAGATACAATATCATTTCTTGATAAAAATCCTCAAGAAAGTAGGGATAGAAGGAACATACCTCAACATTATAAAGGATATATATAAAGACCCACAGCTCACATAATCCTCACATAATACTGAAAGCTTTCCCCCTAAGGTCAAGAACATGACAGGGATGTCAACTCTCACCACTTTGTTCAACATAGTACTGGAAGTCCTAGCCTCAGCAATAAGACAACAAAAAGAAATAAAAGGCATCCAAATCAGCAAGGAAGAAGTCAAACTTTCACTCTTTGCAGATGACATGATACTCTACGTGGAAAACCCAAGAGACTCTACCAAAAAACTGCAAGAACTGATATGTGAATTCAGCAAAGTCCAGGATATAAAATCAATGTACAGAAATCAGTTACATTTCTATACACAAATAATGAAACAGCAGAAAGAGAAATCAAAGAATCAATCCCATTTACAATTGCACCAAAAACCATGATATACCTAGGAATCAACCTAACCAAAGAGGTAAAAGATCTGTATGCTGAAAACTATAGAAAACTTATGAAAAAAACTGAAGAAGACACAAAGAAATGGAGAAACATCAATATTCATGGATTGGAAGAACAAATATTGTTAAAATGTTATATTACTCAAAGCAATCTACATATCCAATGCAATCCCTACTAAAATAACACCAGCACTTTTCAAAGAAAGAACAAACAATTCTAAAATTTGTATGGAACAAAAAAAAAAGACCCCAAATAGCCAAAGTAATGTTGAAAAAGAAAACCAAAGCTGGATGCATCATAATTCTGGACTTCAAGCTGTATTACAAAGCTGTAATGATCAAGACAGTATGGTACTGTCACAAAAACAGACACTCAGATCAATGGAACAGAAGAGAGAACCCAGAAATGGACCCACAAATGTATGGCCAACTAATCTTTGACAAAGCAGGAAGGAATATCCAATGGGAAAAAGATAGTCTTCAATAAATGATGCTGGGAAAACTGGATGGTGACATGCAGATGAATGACACTGGACCACTTTCTTACACCATAGACAAAAATAAACTCAAAATGGATGAAAGACCTAAATGTGAGACAGGAAACCATTAAAATCCTAGAGGGGAACACAGGCAGCAACCTCTTTGACCTTGGCCATAGCAACTTCTTATACATATATTGCTGGAAGCAAGGGAAACAAAAGCAAAAATGAACTATTGGGACTTTATCAAGATAAAAAGCTTATGCACAGCAAAGAAAACAACCAACAAATCTAGAAGGCAGCCTACAGAATGGGAGAAAATATTTGTAAATGGCATATCTGATAAAGGGCTAGGATCCAAAATCTATAAAGAACTTATCAAACTCACACCCAAAAAATAAATAATCCAGCTAAGAAATGGGCAGAAGACATGGACAGACACTACTCCAAAGAAGACATGCAAATGGCTAACAGACACATGAGAAGATGTTCAACATCACTCATCATCAGGTAAATACAAATCAGAACCACAAAGAGATACCACCTTACACCTGTCACAATGGCTAACATTAACAACTCAGGAAAAAACAGATGTTTGCAAGGATGTAGAGAAAGGGGAACCCTGTTGCACTGTTGGTGCAAATTAAAACTGGTGCAGCCACTCTGGAAAACAGTATGGAGGTTCCTCAAAAAATTAAAAATAGAACTACCCTCTGACCCAGCAATTACACTACTAGGTATTTATGCAAAGGATACAAAAATACAGATTCAAAGGGGCATATGCACCCCAATGCTTATAGCAACACTATCAACAAGAGCCAAATTATGGATAGAGCCCAAATGTTCATTGACCAGTGAATGGATAAAGAAGATGTGGCATATATATATACACATATAAAATATTTATATATTTATTTAATATATATTATATATGTAAATAAATATTTAATATATAGTTATTTAATATATAATACATATATTGCTTCTTAAAAACAAATGTCTTTGACATCTTTTAATCTTCACGTTTTCCCCTTCTCCCTTTTTCCTTTCACAATTTGAAGAAATTGAGTCATTTGCAAATACTGCAAATCAAGACTTTCCTCCAACAGAGATAGTTGTTGAACATTCAGCAGCAGCCCTCGTTGGATATGAGTCTTTAGGTTTCTCTGATAATTCCAAAATGTTTTCCAAAGTAGCTGTACCAAATTACATTCCCACCAGCAACTTTAGAGTTCTTGCACACCCTTGCCAACACTTAAATTATATTCTGGTGGGCATGTAGCGGTATTTAATTGAGGTTTTAATTTGTATTTCCCTTCAGCATTTGTCCCGCAGTTGAGTATTTGGATTTTCTCTCTCTGTGAAGTGCTTCTTCAAGTCTTCTGCTCATTTGTTTATTATGTTGACTGTCTTTTTTTGTTCTTGTTGTTGACTGTCTTTTTAAAAAGTATTTTCTAGATCTTTCCTCTGACAAAGTATACCAACCCTTTGTTGTTTACAAATATCTCTTTTTTCCATTACTTTTTTGTCATAAAACAGAAACAGAAAACTCATGTAAAATATATGGTAAAACAAATGCCCTTGCAGTCATTACCCAGATCAAAAAATAGACCCTGGCCAGCAACTTTGGTAGCTGCTCTGTGCCCTTAAAGTAACGACCATCCAGACGTCAACAGTCACCACTCCTTTGCTTTTCTTCATAGGTTTACCCCCCTAATGTTCATCCTTATATGCAATTGCTAAGCTTTGCTTCTTAAAAACAAATGTCTTTGACACCTTTTAATCTTCACGTTTTCCCCTTTTCCCTTTTTCCTTTTACAATTTGAAGAAATTGAGTCATTTGTTAAGGTTTCCCATAGGCTAGATGTTGATGATTGCATTCCCAAAATGTGATTTGTCATTTTCTTCTGTCCTCTGAATTTTCTGAGACTCGATCCTATCCAGGTTCCTTCCCCCCCCCCCCTCCACCCAAGATAATTTCATAGGTGGCAATGTGTTTTTGCATTAGGAGGCTCATGAAGTCTGGTCACCTCTCTTTCTGTGATATTATTAGCCCCTGATGCTCAAAGCCCACATGCATCAGTTCATTAGGGAGTGCAAAATGATGACATTCTAAATTTATTATTGTGTCATATATTAGCTGGGTAGCTACTTCTCTACAGAGAAACTTCCCCTCATTTGCTAGTGGTTACCTAGTGGTTCTGC
The DNA here is from genome assembly GCF_018350175.1 of Felis catus. NCBI lineage: Eukaryota > Metazoa > Chordata > Mammalia > Carnivora > Felidae > Felis > Felis catus. The sequence continues at coordinate 158,015,408 of NC_058376.1, read as the reverse complement.
CTATATACAAAAAGCAGGCAAATTATTTGGTTCAGTCTACTGCCTTTTAAAAATAGTTTGTCCTCTCAGAGGTGACATTTTTCTTGGGTTTACTGATCACTTACATATTTGCATATTTCTATTAGTGCTACCTTTTTTATTATTGTGAAAATTCTCTCATCTCTGACCTATGGGAGTTTCATCAAGTACTTAGAAACATAACCTTATGAGTTTTTGGTAGCTTTGATAGCTTTCCTGCTTTCTGACATGACAAGATAGCCCAGGCTCACCTTGTACATTTCCTATCCAACCCCTGAATCATTCATTTCTCCAATAAGCCCTGTTTTTTTTTTTTAACAGGAAGTAGTGTTTCAAGACCATAGTCAAGGTGCTAGCAGTGCACATTGCTAACAGGTTGGTCATTCTTCTAGGCCTCTTCAGCAGACAGAGTTAGGAGGCTAAAAGAAAATGCTCACACTAATACTTGGATTTCAAAGTCATGACTGCAGGATTTTTACTTAATTTATCTCTTCTTCTTCCATATAGAGAACACTGGTTCTCAAGGACACAGGAGATGACAGACTGGAATATCCCATAATTACACGGTTGCTCTCCTACATAACACACTATACTCACAGAGCTAAAATCGAATGCTCCCACCACTACCAAAATGGTTACTGAAGACAGCTAACTTTTCCACGTGCTCTCCTGATCTCTCTGCTTTTCATAGTTTGTTGAATCTATATTACCAGAGTGAATAGGTATTACATCTTATATTCTCTCCCTTATAATCCTGATTTCCCATAAGCAGAAGCTTCGCCAGGGAGACTTAGACTAAAACGGGCACTTCGGTACCTCCTGTGTGTAAAAACTTTGTACCTCTTTGTGAATCTTCACATATTTAAAAGAACATATTTCAAATTAAAGAAAAGAGAAGTGTACTCTACTAAGCTCACTTGTTACACACATGTATTTTCACCTTTGTGAATATGTACAGTCTTACCTCCCTTTGACACCCTATAACTGACATTTTGGGTTGTGCAACTAATTCTAACAATCTCATTAGATGATCTGTTAACATAAGTAATGAGAAAGTAAGGTAAAAGTTATGGCTGTTTCCAGGTTCTTAAGCATAGAAATAACAGATATACTGAAACATTCTTTCTACAAAAGGAAAGGCAATCCTTGGAGGAGGTACACAAAGTTTTATTTTCAAATCCATTTTCAAAGTTTATCTGTGCCTTTTCTGGAAAAAAAATGCCATTTGTTAAACATTGCATCAATACAGAAATATATTTTTGAAAATATAATTCAAACTCACATCACCCAGAGGGAGTCCTAAAGTTGTAATTCCATACTTTCAATTAAAGCTTCTGTTCTGGAGATAGCGGCAAGATGGCGGCTTAGGAGGACGCTGGGCTCACCGCATGTCCTGCTGATCACTTAGATTCCACCTACACCTGCCTAAATAACCCAGAAAACCGCCAGAGGATTAGCAGAACGGAGTCGCCGGAGCCAAATGCAGACGAGAGGCCCACGGAAGAGGGTAGGAAGGGCGGCGAGGCGGTGCGCGCTCCACAGACTGGCGGGAGGGAGCCGGGGCGGAGGGGCGGCTCGCCGGCCAAGCAGAGCCCCCGAGTCTGGCTGGCAAAAGCGGAGGGGCCTGACGGACTGTGTTCCGACAGCAAGCGCGACTTAGCGTCTGGGAGGTCATAAGTTAACAGCTCTGCTCGGAAAGTGGGAAGGCTGGAGGACAAAGGGAGGGAGAGCTGCTGAGCCCCCTGACGACAGAGCTCAGTTTGGTGGGGAACAAAGGCGCTCGCCAGCGCCATCTCCCCCGCCCATCCCCCAGCCAAAATCACAAAGAGAACCAGTTCCTGCCAGGGAACTTGCTCGCTCCAGCAAACACCCAACTCTGTGCTTCTGCGGAGCCAAACCTCCGGCAGCGGATCTGACTCCCTCCCGCTGCCACAGGGCCCCTCCTGAAGTGGATCGCCTAAGGACAAGCGATCTAAGCCTGCCCCTCCTGCCCCTGTGCACCTTGCCTACCCACCCCAGCTAATACGCCAGATCCCCAGCATCACAAGCCTGGCAGTGTGCAAGTAGCCCAGATGGGCCACACCACCCCACAGTGAATCCCGCCCCTAGGAGAGGGGAAGAGAAGGCACACACCAGTCTGACTGTGGCCCCAGCGGTGGGCTGGGGGCAGACATCAGGTCTGACTGCGGCCCCGCCCACCAACTCCAGTTATACACCACAGCACAGGGGAAGTGCTCTGCAGGTCCTCACCACGCCAGGGACTATCCAAAATGACCAAGCGGAAGAATTCCCCTCAGAAGAATCTCCAGGAAATAACAACAGCTAATGAGCTGATCAAAAAGGATTTAAATAATATAACAGAAAATGATTTTAGAATAATAGTCATAAAATTAATCGCTGGGCTTGAAAACAGTATACAGGACAGCAGAGAATCTCTTGCTACAGAGATCAAGGGACTAAGGAACAGTCACGAGGAGCTGAAAAACGCTTTAAACGAAATGCATAACAAAATGGAAACCACCACAGCTCGGCTTGAAGAGGCAGAGGAGAGAATAGGTGAACTAGAAGATAAAGTTATGGAAAAAGAGGAAGCTGAGAAAAAGAGAGATAAAAAAATCCAGGAGTATGAGGGGAAAATTAGAGAACTAAGTGATACACTAAAAAGAAATAATATACGCATAATTGGTATCCCAGAGGAGGAAGAGAGAGGGAAAGGTGCTGAAGGGGTACTTGAAGAAATAATAGCTGAGAACTTCCCTGAACTGGGGAAGGAAAAAGGCATTGAAATCCAAGAGGCACAGAGAACTCCCTTCAGACGTAACTTGAATCGATCTTCTGCACGACATATCATAGTGAAACTGGCAAAATACAAGGATAAAGAGAAAATTCTGAAAGCAGCAAGGGGTAAACGTGCCCTCACATATAAAGGGAGACCTATAAGACTCGTGACTGATCTCTCTTTTGAAACTTGGCAGGCCAGAAAGAATTGGCACGAGATTTTCAGGGTGCTAGACAGAAAAAAATATGCAGCCAAGAATCCTTTATCCAGCAAGTCTGTCATTTAGAATAGAAGGAGAGATAAAGGTCTTCCCAAACAAACAAAAACTGAAGGAATTTGTCACCACTAAACCAGCCCTACAAGAGATCCTAAGGGGGACCCTGTGAGACAAAGTCCCAGAGACATCACTACAAGCATAAAACATACAGACATCACAATGACTCTAAACCCGTATCTTTCTATAATAACACTGAATGTAAATGGATTAAATGCGCCAACCAAAAGACATAGGATATCAGAATGGATAAAAAAACAAGACCCATCTATTTGCTGTCTACAAGAGACTCATTTTAGACCTGAGGACACCTTTAGATTGAGAGTGAGGGGATGGAGAACTATTTATCATGCTACTGGAAGCCAAAAGAAAGATGGAGTAGCCATACTTATATCAGACAAACTAGACTTTAAATTAAAGGCTGTAACAAGAGATGAAGAAGGACATTATATAATAGTTACAGGGTCTATCCATCAGGAAGAGCTAACAATTATAAATGTCTATGCACCGAATACCGGAGCCCCCAAATATATAAAACAATTACTCATAAACATAAGCAACCTTATCGATAAGAATGTGGTAATTGCAGGGGACTTTAACACCCCACTTACAGAAATGGATAGATCATCTAGACACACGGTCAATAAAGAAACAAGGGCCCTGAATGAGACATTGGATCAGATGGACTTGACAGATATATTTAGAACTCTACATCCCAAAGCAACAGAATATACTTTCTTCTCGAGTGCACATGGCACATTCTCCAAGATAGATCATATACTGGGTCACAAAACAACCCTTCACAAGTTTACAAGAATGGAAATTATACCATGCATACTTTCAGACCACAATGCTATGAAGCTTGAAATCAACCACAGAAAAAAGTCTGGAAAACCTCCAAAAGCATGGAGGTTAAAGAACACCCTACTAACGAATGAGTGGGTCAACCAGGCAATTAGAGAAGAAATTTAAAAATATATGGAAACAAACGAAAATGAAAATACAACAATCCAAACGCTTTGGGACGCAGCGAAGGCAGTCCTGAGAGGAAAATACATTGCAATCCAGGCCTATCTCAAGAAACAAGAAAAATCCCAAATACAAAATCTAACAGGACACCTAAAGGAACTAGAAGCAGAACAGCAAAGGCAGCCTAAACCCAGCAGAAGAAGAGAAATAATAAAGATCAGAGCAGAAATAAATAATATAGAATCTAAAAAAACTGTAGAGCAGATCAACGAAACCAAGAGTTGGTTTTTTGAAAAAATAAACAAAATTGACAAACCTCTAGCCAGGCTTCTCAAAAAGAAAAGGGAGATGACCCAAATAGATAAAATCATGAATGAAAATGGAATTATTACAACCAATCCCTCAGAGATACAAACAATTATCAGGGAATACTATGAAAAATTATATGCCAACAAATTGGACAACCTGGAAGAAATGGACAAATTCCTAAACACCCACACTCTTCCAAAACTCAATCAGGAGGAAATAGAAAGCTTGAACAGACCCATAACCAGCGAAGAAATTGAATCGGTTATCAAAAATCTCCCAACAAATAAGAGTCCAGGACCAGATGGCTTCCCAGGGGAGTTCTACCAGACGTTTAAAGCAGAGATAATACCTATCCTTCTCAAGCTATTCCAAGAAATAGAAAGGGAAGGAAAACTTCCAGACTCATTCTATGAAGCCAGTATTACTTTGATTCCTAAACCAGACAGAGACCCAGTAAAAAAAGAGAACTACAGGCCAATATCCCTGATGAATATGGATGCAAAAATTCTCAATAAGATACTAGCAAATCGAATTCAACGGCATATAAAAAGAATTATTCACCATGATCAAGTGGGATTCATTCCTGGGCTGCAGGGCTGGTTCAACATTTGCAAATCAATCAACGTGATACATCACATTAACAAAAAAAAAGAGAAGAACCATATGATCCTGTCAATCGTTGCAGAAAAGGCCTTTGACAAAATCCAGCACCCTTTCTTAATAAAAACCCTTGAGAAAGTCGGGATAGAAGGAACATACTTAAAGATCATAAAAGCCATTTATGAAAAGCCCACAGCTAACATCATCCTCAACGGGGAAAAACTGAGAGCTTTTTCCCTGAGATCAGGAATACGACAAGGATGCCCACTCTCACCGCTGCTGTTTAACATAGTACTGGAAGTTCTAGCATCAGCAATCAGACAACAAAAGGAAATCAAAGGCATCAAAATTGGCAAAGATGAAGTCAAGCTTTCACTTTTTGCAGATGACATGATATTATACATGGAAAATCCGATAGACTCCACCAAAAGTCTGCTAGAACTGATACAGGAATTCAGCAAAGTTGCAGGATACAAAATCAATGTACAGAAATCAGTTGCATTCTTATACACTAACAATGAAGCAACAGAAAGACAAATAAAGAAACTGATCCCATTCACAATTGCACCAGGAAGCATAAAATACCTAGGAATAAATCTAACCAAAGATGTAAAGGATCTGTATGCTGAAAACTATAGAAAGCTTATGAAGGAAATTGAAGAAGATTTAAAGAAATGGAAAGACATTCCCTGCTCATGGATTAGAAAAATAAATATTGTCAAAATGTCAATACTACCCAAAGCTATCTACACATTCAATGCAATCCCAATCAAAATTGCACCAGCATTCTTCTCGAAACTAGAACAAGCAATCCTAAAATTCATATGGAACCACAAAAGGCCCCGAATAGCCAAAGGAATTTTGAAGAAGAAGACCAAAGCAGGAAGCATCACAATCCCAGACTTTAGCCTCTACTACAAAGCTGTCATCATCAAGACAGCATGGTATTGACACAAAAACAGACACGTAGACCAATGGAATAGAATAGAAACCCCAGAACTAGACCCACAAACGTATGGCCAACTCATCTTTGACAAAGCAGGAAAGAACATCCAATGGAAAAAAGACAGCCTCTTTAACAAATGGTGCTGGGAGAACTGGGCAGCAACATGCAGAAGGTTGAAACTAGACCACTTTCTCACACCATTCACAAAAATAAACTCAAAATGGATAAAGGACCTAAATGTGAGACAGGAAACCATCAAAACCTTAGAGAAGAAAGCAGGAAAAGACCTCTCTGGCCTCAGCCGTAGCAATCTCTTACTCGACACATCCCCAAAGGCAAGGGAATTAAAAGCAAAAGTGAATTACTGGGACCTTATGAAGATAAAAAGCTTCTGCACAGCAAAGGAAACAACCAACAAAACTAAAAGGCAACCAACAGAATGGGAAAAGATATTCGCAAATGACATATCGGACAAAGGGCTAGTCTCCAAAATCTATAAAGAGCTCACCAAACTCCACACCCGAAAAACAAATAACCCAGTGAAGAAATGGGCAGAAAACATGAATAGACACTTCTCTAAAGAAGACATCCGGATGGCCAACAGGCACATGAAAAGATGTTCAGCATCGCTCCTTATCAGGGAAATACAAATCAAAACCACACTCAGGTATCACCTCACGCCAGTCAGAGTGGCCAAAATGAACAAATCAGGAGACTATAGATGCTGGAGAGGATGTGGAGAAACGGGAACCCTCTTGCACTGTTGGTGGGAATGCAAACTGGTGCAGCCGCTCTGGAAAGCAGTGTGGAGGTTCCTCAGAAAATTAAAAATAGACCTACCCTATGACCCAGCAATAGCACTGCTAGGAATTTATCCAAGGGATACAGGAGTACTGATGCATAGGGCCACTTGTACCCCAATGTTCATAGCAGCACTCTCAACAATAGCCAAATTATGGAAAGAGCCTAAATGTCCATCAACTGATGAATGGATAAAGAAATTGTGGTTTATATACACAATGGAGTACTACGTGGCAATGAGAAAAAATGAAATATGGCCTTTTGTAGCAACGTGGATGGAATTGGAGAGTGTGATGCTAAGTGAAATAAGCCATACAGAGAAAGACAGATACCATATGGTTTCACTCTTATGTGGATCCTGAGAAACTTAACAGGAACCCATGGGGGAGGGGAAGGAAAAAAAAAAAAAGAGGTTAGAGTGGGAGAGAGCCAAAGCATAAGAGACTGTTAAAAACTGAGAACAAACTGAAGGTTGATGGGGGGTGGGAGGGAGGAGAGGGTGGGTGATGGGTATTGAGGAGGGCACCTTTTGGGATGAGCACTGGGTGTTGTATGGAAACCAATCTGTCAATAAATTTCATATATAAAAAAAAAATAAAGCTTCTGTTCTGGTTATGTTACATATCATAACTGCCACCCAAACTTCCAACATTCTCAAAGTCCTTTCTGAAAAAGAAAAGAAACAAACAAGCTATACTTAGAATCATGAAAATGCAACTCAGATGTCTTGATAAATATAGTAGTACATCCCATAAGTGGAAACTGACAGGATATGACTGGTATAAGTTGTATAATGTGGTCATCAAATGTAAACTCTACCCATAGAAAAGCAAAGCAGCAATTTCCCCCAAGCAGTGCTGTTGGTTCATAACCCTCCCTGGAGCTTTTCTGGTGTAACCTGAAATTCGACCTTGCACTCAGAGGGCAGGTGGAGTCCAAAGTAAGAGGCGGGCCACTCCGGGATGGTAGGTGGCAATTTTCAATAAGCAAAGGGAGCTTACGTACGAGGCTTGTTTCGAGCAGCAGCAAGACAAATGGATACTTGTGCCTGTCCGCCAAATCGTAAAAGTTTATAAAGAGGCCTTACCTGGATTCAGTCATGTATAACGTGCGGGTGCAATGTGTGACTGTGTGACTACCACCAGGGGCCAATAAAGAGAACATTGCCTGATTATGAGACGCTTCCCCCACTTCTAGCCTTTCTCGCTTCTTGTGATAACCATTTGTTGTTTCCATGATAGTTTTACCCCCATGCACCTATTCTTAAATGACCTAGTAGAGTTTTGGCTCTTTTTAAACTTTATTTAAAGGGGCCGGGGCGCCTGGGTGGCGCAGTCGGTTAAGCGTCCGACTTCAGCCAGGTCACGATCTTGCGGTCCGTGAGTTCGGGCTCTGGGCTGATGGCTCAGAGCCTGGAGCCTGTTTCCGATTCTGTGTCTCCCTCTCTCTCTGCCCCTCCCCCGTTCATGCTCTGTCTCTCTCTGTCCCAAAAATAAATAAACGTTGAAAAAAATATATAAAAAAAAATAAATAAAGGGGCCATATTGTATGAATTTTTTTGTCTTCCTCCTTTCTCCCCCATTTTATGTTGTCAATGGTCGTCCATTGCTCCACTTTGGTCATGCGCATCGCTGCATAATATTTCACTGTATTAATGTATCTGCACTTACCCACTTTTATTGTTGATGTGCATTTGTTTTGCACTCATGTTTTCACTACCATAAAATATTGCCATGAATATTCTTTTACGTGTATCCTGATGCATATGTCAACAAATTTCTTCCGGATCCAAGAGTGAAATTGCTGGCTCATAGGGTATATCTGTCTTCTATGTTATTAGATAAAGCTGGATTCCAATAGCTATGAAAATACAAAGTGGTTTTTCCAGTTTTCACTTACACCTGGAGAATACGTGAATTTCCATCATAACACATGTTCAACAACATTTAGAACTGTAAGACTTTCCACATTTTAAAATATTATTTATTTTTATTTTTTAAGACTTTCTACTTTTTGCCAATCTAGGGGGTCTACAATGGTATCTTAATGAGGTTTTAGTCTCCCTGGTTACTAATAAGTTTAGGCACCTTTTCCCCCTAATTATTGACTGTTTGGATATCCTCTTTTGTGCTGTGCTCATTCAAATCTCTTGGTTTTAAAGAAAAGTTTCTTGGCTCATAACTACTTTTTAAAAACAAATTTTTATTTTTTAGAGCAGTTTTAAGTTCATAGCAATACTGAACAGAAGATACAGCTCTTTCTCATACACCCCCTGCCCCACACAGGCAAGGCCTCTTCCATTGTCAACACTCCCTCTAGAGTGATACATTTGTTATAATTGATAAACCTACATTGACATCAAATTTATAGTTTACATTAGGGTTTACTTTTGTACATTCTATGGGTTTGGACAAATTCATAATGACATGTAGCCATTTTAACTTTATTGTAGGAGTTCTTTTTTTTTAAAAAAATTATTTATTTATTTATTTATTTATTTATTTATTTAGAGAGCAGGGTAGGGGCAGAAAGAAAAGGAGAGAGAGAGAATCTGAAGCAAGCTCCACACTCAGCACAGAGTCCGATGCATGGCTCAAACTCATGAACCATGTGATCATGACTTGAGCTGAAATCAAGAGTCATGCACTTAACCAACTGAGCCACCCAGGAGCCCCAAGTTCTTTATATGTTCTGAATTTGAGTTTTCTGGCTGGCTTGCCTTTTCACTTTCTTTATGGTATCTTTTGATAAACAGAAGTTGTCAAATTTAATGTAGTGAATTTATTAAACTTTTCCTTAAAAGTCACTGTCCTTTATTTAAAAAAAATTTTCCCACCCACAGGTCAGGACAATATTCTAGATTATCTTCTGAAAGCTTAGGTTTGCCTTTCACATTTAGGTTCATGAGATACAGGTTTCAGTGTCATTTTCCCATATAAATACTCCGTTGTTTTAGCATCATTTATTGCAAAAATCATTCTTTCCTCAGTATTATGCAATGCACTTTTATTATAAATGGTGTCCTCATATTTGAGAATCTATGTCTAGGCTCTCTATGTTTTTCTGTTGGCTCATTTGTCTAGTTCTGTATCAATGTCACTTTCTTCATTACTATAGGTTTATGAAAAGAATTGGTATTGGTGGAGCAAGCCCTCTGATCTTATGCCTCTGCATCAAGCCTGTTTTGGATCTTCTTGGCTTTTACATTTTCATATATTTCACAGGATCATTTATCAAATATTTTCTCTATATTGAAATAATCACATCATTTTTCTCCTTTAATTTATTAATGAGATGAGTTAATTAATTTTCAAATATTAAAACATACTTGCATTCCTGGGATAAACTCAACTTGGTCATGGTATAGTATCATTTTCATATATTCATTAATTTTTGTTACCTGTATTCTTTTTTTGAAATTTTTGGATTTATGCTCATGAATGAGGTTGCCTTATACTTTTTCTTTCTTATATAGCTCTTGCCGAGTTTTGGTGTCATGGTTATGCTTGCTTCATGAAATGATTTGGGAACTTTCTTCTTTTCTCTGGAATAGTTAGGGCTAGATTATAATTATATCCTCTATAAATGCATTGCTGGGGAAATTATCTCAGCCTGGAGTTTTTTTGCGGAGGAAGAGGCAGGTTTGTTTGTTTTTTTTTGTTTGTTTTTTGTTTTGTTTTTTTGTTTTGTTTTGTTTTTTTACCACTGAGTCAGTTTCTTTAGTGGCCATAGAACTAGTTAGGTTTTCTATTTATTCTTAGGTAGGTAATAAATTTTTTTCTAAAAATTTATCCATTTAATCCAAATGATATGAACCTGGGCTGTATACCCATGTGATGGCTGATTCATTCTTGCCCTGAGGATATAGCCCACTTATATCATGGTTTAGTAAAAAATTTGGAAGCAAACGCCTGCACAGACATGAAGGTAATTGGCTGGGAGCTTATAGATTCTAGGTTGGAAACCGCCAAGCCATCTTTACTTGTGAGTGTCACCGTTAGCAACCTCCCTACCATGTTCACACTAGCTTCAATGTTTGAATTCTTCATGACCTTTCTTAACTCTGTTATTTTTCCTTTTTTTTTTTTTTTAACTGTAGTTGGATGTTTTTCCTCTTTCTTCTGCCTGTATTATTTCAGCTCAGTATTACCGGATCTGCTCAAATGCCAGCCATTCTTGAAGATGTCGCTTCCCCTGGGAATCATCTGATCTTCCAGATCTGTCATGTACCTACTTCAGTCTGTCTTGTATACAATTGACTGCTTGGATATTGGTCTCTTTCTCTCTAAATTATAGTTCACTTGCAGGTATCTTTTTATTCATATTAGCAACTACTACATGGTCTAGCACTGTGATGGGCTTTAGTAGCACTTAATAAATACTGGTTGAATAAATGAAGTTAGTCATGAAGAGATTTTCAAATTCTCTTTAATTAAGATGGAAATTATAATCTAAGATATTCTTAGTGTTATTGTTAATATTTTAATTTTTTACCATGTGAGGGACAAAAATGGCATATTCTATTTCTAACTTGTACTTCATTGAATGTTACTGAGATTCAACATATTTTCATATTTTAGTTAATTGTTTCATCTGTGACTTTGTATTCATACCCTTTGCCAATTTTGGAGTTATTTTTTTTTCTGTGGGTTTGCATATATTCTGCCTATATTACAGATATTACTACCTTCCTGACTATGTATATTACTGGTATTTTCTCCCATTGGTAGCTTGTCTTTTAATTCTGTCCATGATATCTTTTGTTAAATAAAAGATTTGAATTTGCATGCATTCAATCTGTCAGTGATTTCCTCTCCACACTTGGTTTTAATAAAAATCCCTGTTCTTTGAGAAGAGAGCTCTTGAGGAAGGAGGCCTTCTTTCTGAGAGATAGTTATTTTATAACTAATGAGAGATCCTTAAGTAAAATAGTGATGAATCTTCCCATGCATTTTAATTTGGGTGTCCAAATTCTCATACATATGCTTTAGATACATAATAGCATATCAAGATTAATTCTTATATTTATGTACATTTTCTTCATCATTGGCTGACATTAGTATTCATCATTTGGTTTTGTGATTCACTGAATTTTTTAGATGGTTAATTATTTCTATGTGGATCAGTGAGAAACCCTTCAGAGGCAACCCTTTTAGTGTGCATATTCTGTCAAATTCCCTCTGAGCCTTCAACTTCTAATCCAGCCAAACTAGATATTTACAAGAGAACATTACCTATTTTTAAGAACTGAAGTCCAGGATTTATGACCATACTCAGGTAGGATTGGGGTCTTACAGTGGCTTAAGTTTTAATATGGACTGTTGTCATTCATTTAAAAAAAATGTTTTTTAACGTTTATTCATTTTTTAGGGACAGAGACAGTGCGTGAGTGGGGGAAGGGCTGAGATAGGGAGACAGACTCTGAAGCACACTCCAGGCTCTGAGCTTTCAGCACAGAGTCCGCAGTAGGGCTCAAACCCACGAACTGCGAGATCATGACCTGAGCCAAAGTCAGAAGCCTAACCGACTGAGTTACCCAGGTGACCCTGTCATTCATTTTTTTACAGTCAGAAATTATTCCCAGGACCTGTCAGCATAAAACCACGAAGAGTTTAAGAAAACAATCTTGCTTTCAAGTGCACTTTTTTATCTCTCTCCTGAAATCTGAATTTGCATGAAGACATAACTACCCCGAATGGTTCCTTTGTACTTGTTTAAATGTTTAACCTGATATAAATTCTAGGCTTTGCACTCAGGATGGTTGCCCTAGTGAGGTCTACACTGACATGAGAGAGTAGACTTAGTGTGTACCTGATTGTGTACCTGAGATTTTTTTTTTAAGCAGCAACCATAAGTAATCCTGATCATAAAATGAACAATAACATGTTAATATTTTGCATCTAACTTGATAATAGCAACAGTACCTACTATATTCTAAGTCTATATGAAATAACTCATTTATTACACAACAACCATATATTTAACAGATGGTGAAACTGAGGCTCTAAGAAATTATAGGGAATTACAGGGAAATAACAGAACCTGGATATTACCAGATGACCAGCTCCAGAAACAGGTTCTTAACCACTAAATCATGCTATTAAATTATTATTTATTTAGAAAAACTGGAGTCAGGATAAGAGGAAACTCATAAGCCGCTGGCCAATACATTGGAGCAGATCTCTCCAAAATACGTTCAAAGTAAAAATCTGGAATGTGCTTTGAAATATACTAGCAAACACTATATTAATAACAAAGCGTGAAATGGATCTTTCTCTAAAGTTCTTAATATATATTAATTCATTTAATCTTCACAACAACCTTATGAAAAGGGTACTGGTATTATGCCCACTTTACTAATATATAAACTGAGGCCAAGAGGTGCAAAATAATCTAGGGATACATGGCTTGAAGTCCTTACTAGTGTCTATTTCTAGCTGCAAACTATTTGTTTTCTATAAGCATTCAAATTATTTTCATATGTATCATCTCATTTTATTCTCAAAATATTAGTGTACCAAACTGTTCAGTCAGTGTTCAATTTCCTTTAGCAGTTAAAATGTGTTTTCCATTTTAGGTCATTAGGAAATAATTGAGAATTCTTCAGCACTCCAGGTAAAACTCCAAATCATTTTGTTGAAATGAAATCATGGGAACAAATTGTTAGCAAGAATCACAATCCAGGGTTTCAGGGCCTGGAAGGAGACAGATGGAGTCCCCAGATGGTCAGTACAGACTCAGGAAGTAAATAGAAATGCTTGAAACTCAACAAGGAGGAAGGCTGGGGTTTCACATCCATTCTGCTCAACCCTGGCCTTCTTATGCATTTCAAGGAAATTGTTTAGGGAATTTAGGTGAATTGGGCAATTTGGAATGGGAAGGAATGAGTAGAAATGAAGAATAACCACTATTTGATTGTTGACACAATGAAGGGTCAGGGCACAGGTCAGCTCTACCCTTCCAGGCCAGAAAGCACACAGTCTGAGGTGGAGTTTCCCTTGGGCAAGGTTCCTACATACTGCTGAGTCCATTGTTGAGTGTACAATTTGCCCAACCATACAACAGTGGCCCAACTGGTATAAAATGCACTTGGAAGAATAGAAATTCTTATTCTATTTATAGAATTCTTATTCTAATTATATAGATCGAATATTAAACAAATTCACCAAAAAAGATTTTCAAAATATAGAATGTCTTTGTTCCTGTAGACTTTTTCTCGTCAGTTTTATTGCAATGGGTATTTTATTTAAAAAAATAAATTAACAACCTTATTAAAATATAATTCACACACCATACATTTAATCCATTTAAAGCAAACAATTCAATGGTTTTTGGTATATTCAGGATTGTGCAACTATACCCACAATAAACTTCAGAACATTTCATCATACCCAAAAGAAACCCCATCCTCAGCAGCAGTCACTCCCCATCACCTTCCAGCCACCCTGCCCACCCTTGGCGACCATAAATATAGTTTTTATCTGTATGGATTTGCCTCTTTTGGAAATTTCATATTAATGGAACCATAAAGTATGTGACCTTTTGTGTCTGACTTCTTTCACTTTGCAGGTTTTCAAGATTTAACCATGTTATAGTGTGTATTAATATTTTATTCCTTTTTACTGCCAAATAACATTGCATTGCATGGATATACCACATCTTATTTACCCATTCATTAGTTGGTGGACATTTGGGTTGTGTCCACTTTTTGGCTGTTATAAACAGTACTGCTCTGAACATTTGTGTACAAGTTTTTGTGTGGATGTATAGTTTCATTTTTCTTGGATGTAAAGCTAGGATTGGGATTGATGGGACATATGATAGCTTTATATTAAACCATTTGAGGACCTTCCAGACTGCTGTTTTGCATTTCCATTAGGAGCTTATGAGGGTTCCAGTTTTTCCACATCATCACCAACATTTATTTGTCTTTCTGATTCTAGTCATACTAGTAGGTGTATGAAGTCATATCTCACTGTGATTTTTACTTCAATTCCCTAATGGACTACATATGTTGAGCATCTTTTCATGTGCATATTGACCATTTGCATATCTTCTTTGGAGAAATGTCTATTTAGATACTTTGCTAATTTAAAAAATTGAGTTATCATCTTACTGCTGAGTTGTAGGAGTTCTTTACATATTCTAGATACAAGTCTCTCATCTTATATATGATTTGCACAAATTTTCTCCCATTCTGTGGACTGGTTTTCACTTTCTGATGGTGTCCATTGAAGCATAAAAGTTTTAATTTTTATGAAGTCTACTAATTCTATTTTTTTTTTGTTTCTTGTGCTTTTCATGGCATATCTAATCCTAAGTCATGAAGATTCACACCTGTTTTCTTCTGAGTTTTTTTCATTGTAGCTCTTACACTTAGGTCTTTGATGGCTGCAGTATAAATGACAGATTCTTCCATTTGATAGATTTTTGCAGTGCACATCCTGTGTAATCCTGTGTGGCAGCTCTGACTTAGGAGAATCTAGTATTAAGTCAGATCTATAAATACTTGTGGTATGTATGCCTTTTAATGTGCAAGTCACCATCACTTGTCTATAGCATTAGGGCAAGGTTTAGGGATGTGCATCTGTGGCAATTAATTTTAACAACTACTGGGGCACCTGGGTGGCTCAGTCGGTTAAGAGTCTGGCTCTTGACTTTGGCTCAGGTCATGATCTCATGGTTCGTGGGTTTGAGCCCCATGTAAGGCTCTGTGCTGGCAGTGCGGAGTCTACTTGGGATTCTCTTTCTTTCTCTGCTCCCCCCCTGCTCGTGTGCTCTCTGTCTCTCTTTCTGAAAATAAATACATATACAAACAAATTTCAACAACTAGTTATTGAGCACCTATTACATGGAATGCTCCTCCGTGGCACTAAAATGCCACACAGTCCTCATTTTCAGTGAGCTTAGAATCCAGTGTAAGATGGACAATTCGGCACTTGTGACCACTGTCTGAATCAGCCATCTTTGTGGCCTGCCATTCCAACAAAAAGTCATGGTCCCTTGCCCAACAATCTGTGTCAGCCCCTTCCCGAGCTGCCCCTTAATCCCTGACCTATGGAGAGGTTCTGGAGCCACTTCTATTCAAAGTACTGATACAGCTGTGGAGTTAGTTTGAGTGTATGTTGTTATCTCAGACAAATCTTGGAGCAGACCACCTGTATTATAGAGTCATGGGAAGTACTCTTGGAAGTGTAAGCTCCAGCTGGGCTGTGTAGAACCTTTGCCCCGACTGAAAGTTTGTTCCTTCAGGTGTGTAGACCACAGAATTACATTGTTATGATCTGGGTATTTGATATAAATGAAGAGTCACAGACCACTGAGTCAGAATCTCTTGGGGTGGGACTCAGGAACTTGCACCTTAGTAAGTTCCCCAAGTATTACCCATACGCAATGAGGTCTGAGAACCACCTACTACTTAATTCATGCTTCCAAGTGCTGTGTGAGTAGTAGTTTCTCCCAATGGCACATTAGACTCTGTAGAATGACTTTGTACTTCCCTCAAAAATATAGCCACTCCAAGTTTTCTTAGGAACCCACCTAGAATAATTGTGTAGAAGAAGGGTTGATTGCTGGTTAGAAACAGTTGCTCAAATGAAACCTCCTTTATATGAGGCAACTCTGCGGAATTGTGGGCCCCTCCCTCTCAGGTTTCCCTGAGCAGAAAATCCAGTCACATGCAGCCCAACAGCCTCTATCTTCATGGGTGGTGGGGAATCCAGCCTAGGCTTAGAGTCCTTTTTGAAACCTACTGCTTGGGTCATTGTGATGAGAGCTTTATGATCTCTAGAAGGCAAGCCCAGATTAAATAAATGGGCTTATAGAAAAATCTGAGTGCCCAGGAGTGGAGGAGAGCCAAGGTCAGCTATGTGTCTCTTTATCTTCATAGAGATAAACTACTCTCTGCATTTAATCTGCCCTTCTAGAGAATATAGCCTCCAGCCACCACGCCATCCATCCAAACTTCACCCTGAAGAGCCACAGTTTTCTATGCAGTTGTGAGGGGGAATAGCAGGGTCCTAAGTCAACTGTTGTTGTTTTGTGAGGTGTCTGAGGAACCCCACCTTAGGGACTAGTAATTTGCAATTGCCTCAGTGGAGTAACCTTTGGTTCCAAGATATTCATTTGTATTTTGGCTTTATGGTTTTCCTAAAATTACTAAGTGGTTGAATTTTAGCTTTGTTTTTAAGGTCTAACTATAGAGAAATCCCATATCTAACTTGCTTTCATTCCTAGAAGGGTGTAGGGCCTGGGGTTACTTAAGCCATGCAGCTGCCTAGGACAATGGCCCTTGAAAGGAGGTTGTGCTATTGGTATATTTCATGGGACCTTGAGGCTTTGGTTAGAAACAAAGTCTGAAATTAATTTGTAATGATCAGAAAAAAGGAGCAAAGTGCAGGACCATGTGAGCTTACAGGGACCTTGTTGCTCTACCCAAAGGAGAGGCCAGACTGCAATGGTGACAACTGAATTACAATGGCAACACCACCCAGGCATTTTAAGTTTGATCATGGCCTTGAAAAGACCAGATAGATGCTATTTTATTTGATAGTAAACTCCTAGGTTTCTGTTTTCAACTCAGTTCAGGTGTTGGGTCTTGACTTTGTATCATGGCTTTAATGAATCTGGGGATAAGTCAGGATTGAATCCTGCCAAATATTAGCATTACTCAATAAAATTTACTCACATTGAGTTAATAGTAAAGTAATTGGAAAA
This sequence comes from Felis catus, assembly GCF_018350175.1. Classification (NCBI taxonomy): domain Eukaryota; kingdom Metazoa; phylum Chordata; class Mammalia; order Carnivora; family Felidae; genus Felis; species Felis catus. Next base: position 157,997,996 of record NC_058376.1, on the reverse strand, counting down.
ATAATAGTAAAAAAAAAGTAAAAGTATTTGAGTAAAATTTACTCCTATTTCTCATATTGGGTTAATGGTACTTTCTTGGGCACATGCTCTGGTTTATTAGCCTTTCCTTTAAGTTCCCTTTATTGGCCTGGAACACCTCTGTCCTTGATCACCCAATCTGGGTTACCAGGTCAGCCTGCCAAATGACCCAAAACAAAATGGCACGGTGTCTAGTCTAAGACCTGCTTTATAGCCCCATCTACACGTCAAAACCTCACTAGGTATTTCTTGTTCCCTTCCATGGTAGGTCGCTGCTTCTCTGAAGAAGTTGGTTAATGAGAGAAACCTGTCAATTTTGAGCTTGGTGATGTACTTGTCCTTCTTCTCCAGTGTTGGGTTGGCTTATAAGCTGTACTCGTAAAGGTGGGTGGAATGAAGCGGCCAAAGAATTGGCTCTTGCCTTGTTTGCTTGGGATATGGATCAAAAGTTTCTAATGCTGAGTTTGGTTTTTGACAATGGGAGTTATTGTTTTTTTTTTTTAATTTTTTTTTCAATGTTTATTTTATTTTTGGGACAGAGAGAGACAGAGCATGAACGGGGGAGGGGCAGAGAGAGAGGGAGACACAGAATCGGAAACAGGCTCCAGGCTCCGAGCCATCAGCCCAGAGCCCGACGCGGGGCTCGAACTCACGGACCGCGAGATCGTGACCTGGCTGAAGTCCGACGCTTAACCGACTGCGCCACCCAGGCGCCCCGGGAGTTATTGTTTTTACTAGTTTTTAAGCTGCAGTAATTCCTTCACTGCGACTCCTCCCCTTTCAGAGGTCCAAATGCACTGACAGGAGGGAATAGTACCTGCATTCCTATTACTCACAACTGAGTTAACTCAGTGCCTAGTATGAAGTAGCTACTCAAAGTGTTGATCTAAAAATTAAATGCATGTTCTCTGGGCATGCGAACATCTTGAGAAAATCCCAAGTATGCTTGTGAGAGGACCGTAATCTGAGATGAGTTCTACAGCAAATATGTAGATCATTCATGATCTTGATTGAAAGGAAACTAAGGTGCCAAGTTCTCAAGACACTGAGAAATTGAGCTAAAGGGGGCTTAGTTATAATGTAGTCTACCCTACCACTCTTACTCTTTCATAAAATGATGAGACTTCCTTACAAACTTTACAATCAAAACCCAGATGTTAGATTTTTCCATTACTGGTTATGGTAGGGTGCCACTGAGTATTGGTATTGGGAGTCTGGCCTGATACTGATTACATTGCCCATCCTATCTCATCCACTTTCCTATGGCAGATAGCTGTGGTGAGTGCACAGGACTGTTTAGCTTACAACTTCACACCTTCCTTCAAAAGTTCACCAGTCTGGATTGTGGGAACTCTACTCTTTAGATTTTATTTCCAATTTTGAGTGCGTGTACTCTTATACTCTTTAACAAACTATGGCTCCTTTACCGATACAGCGGGTAGGGGCCCAACTGGCTGGTTTATTTCTCCACATAGTCTTTCTTCTTTCAGAGGTACTCATTTCCTTCTGGCCACTTTCCAGCTGTGGCTTCATCTATCTCTCTTGTCTTCACCTGGCACAGGTTCCAAAAACCCTAAAGGACTCCTTCACAGTCCTAAAGGCTATGTTAGCGGAGAATCCCAGTTGGTCTCCCCTAGATTAAATTATCATTGCTTTTGGCAGAAAGCATTTGACCACATTTTTTGCCTTGGCCCCTAAGAGCCAATTAGCATACTTAAATCTAGAGCTTTGAGTAGCACCTCCATAGAGAGCATCAATCTACCTCCATAACTTTTTAATTGTAAACTTATGAATTATGCATCTATGAAAATGATGGCAATACGTGTGAGATATATCTAATTTTCTGTAATATAGAACTGCTAACAACAGAGTCCCCACTATTTCTTTTACTATTGGATTGATTCCTAAGCCATTCTGAATGTGAAGAGTAGGAAGATTATGAGGTAGTTTGTGGAAGGGAACACTTTATTAGTACCTACTCTGCTGGGATTATGCTAGGCTAGACACATTTTCTTTAATCCTTAAAATCCTGTCTGAAGTGTCTTTTCAATTAAGGTTCATGGAGGTTTAAATCCTCCAGAGTCACATTCTTTTCACTGCATCCTTCTGGGAACAGCATTTTTCTAAGATATATATATATATATATATATATATATATATATATATATACACACACACACACACACACACACATATGTGTGTGTGTGTGTGTGTGTGTGTGTGTGTGTGTGTGTGTGTGTGTGTTTCAAGGTGTTTCAAGTGGGAAGTTTAAAGGTGGGAAGGTGGGAATCGCCTGGTAAAGGTTTCAAAGGTAGCTTTGTGGTGCCCGGGGTTCTTCTCCTGCTTATCCTTCAGGCTCCCCAGAGCTGAAACAGAAGAGAACCTGGCTCTTAGCCTTCCTCATGACCTATTAGCAGGTAGGGTGGCAGATATACCCAAGGAAATAGCCTGCAGTCTCTATAATTAGACTAAAATAAAAGACCACAAACTGAACAAACACAAACCCTCTGAAACCAAACTTTGGAACAGATAGGTCAAGGACCTAAAATAGGGATGATCAATAAACTTGATATAAGGAACAGTGTGAGCAGCATGATGCAAGAGCTAGAAATCAAAGAACCAAGTAGAAATATGAGGAAAGTACATATAAAGAGCACATATATAGGATATATAATAGTAGATATAGCCAAAGAATGAATTCCTGAGATGAAAGATGAGATGAAAGGAACAGAAAAGTATAAGAAAGGATGAAAGAAAATGTAAGATATGAAGGATGGCTCCAGTGTTTGGGAGACAAAGGGAAAGATAGGGATCATGGTTGATCAGAAAGATGACTAGGCTTAGTACGGCATGATTGTCCACAGAGGCATTATTTAGCTTGAATACAACTTAATAAAATTGAGACCAAAATTAGAAAATGGAATGTTAGCTTCTCTTGGGAGCGTGAGGGGAGAAAATCAAAAGATCTCCACCGACACCAACTTTCTTCTTCCTGCTTTATCCTGCAGTCTGCTTGGGTTTGTGATATATTTGACCTGGCAAGGACAGAATGCCCTAAAATTATTCAACTATCTAAAACTACATTAAGTGACACCCCAAATCACAATGAACCAGGTACAGCTTTTGAATTTGAGGAGGTCCACTGTGATTCAACAAATAGCTGCCATGGTTCAGGATTGATTGGTGATAGGGCAGGGGAAAGTCCTGTGGTTTTCAGTGAGCAACAGCTTAGGTCACCCATGCTTGGGCACTTCTTTCGTAGAAGATGTGGCTTTCATGAAGATATGAGTATCCAGGCCTGCTGGCAATCTTGGACACCTGTTCTATTTATTGTTTAAAACCCTAAATTACCTGACAGAGGTCTGGGATCTTAATGTCAGTTTACAGACCTTTCATCCTCTGCTTACAGCTGTCATACTGCATTTAGAGAAGTCCCCAAGACCTTATTTCTGGTTTGGAGAAAGGAGAGGGTAAAGCTTGAGAACACACCTAAAATACTACTGTAGCTTTAAAGGATTTCTGTTAGCTTTTTCTCTGTGAATTAATGAATGGCAAGACCATTTACCCCAGGGCAGAGATGAGAACACACATAAAGCAGGCCCTGTATTTACCAAGAACTCTTCCCCACATCACTACAAGTAAGGAGTTTAAAGAGGGCCTGGAAGGAAAGTGCCCCTCCCCATCATTCTGATGGCCCTGCAGTCTCTCAGTGAGGCAGTGTTTACCTTGGTGATCATGGGAATAAGCTTGGGGGCTCAGTGAACCTCCCCAAATCAAATGTAAGATGTGTATGCATTTTTCCAGTGAATCCATGTTTTCCCAGACATGTTTCTGAAACCCACAATGGTTAACACCAATTGTTTGAGGGTCATGGAAAGAATAATGTTCTAAAAATAGGGAAAGGAAGGAACTTTTCCTTCATCTCTTTTTTCTGCTCTTGCTCGGTGACGTGCTGCTGCCTGTTGGTGGATGGTGGCGGTAGGGCAGCCTGATAGGCCTAGATGGTTTGGTTTAATTCTAATGAGTGGTGAGTTGAATTTTTAAGCATGGAATGTCATTGCTGCTGAGGATATTTGAGTGCCTACTCCTCACCAGGCACAGTCATGAGCACTACACATGTGAGTCCTTTTTATTATCACAACAGACTTAGGGATAGATACTATTATCCTCACTCAAGATGATGAAAGGCAGCAGGATTCATTCAGATGAGGGCAGTCTGATGGCCATTATTAAAGTCCAGTGGGAGTGCCTCCTACTTACAGAGGGCTTAGAGTGCAATGAAAGGAGGTTCTCAGGCTGCCTAAGCTCCACTTCCTCTGCTCCAATGAATTTAAAGAAAAAACCAAAAAGAGCTTGTCGAGTTCTTCTTGGATGCCACTAGATGGTGGTGTGCCAAAGGCTATTTCCTACCAGGATGTATAGCCAAGGGATACATCTTAAGTTTTGTTTTGGCATATAAAGATTTGCCAAATAGCCTGAAAGAAGAATCCTATGAGTGAGCTGGGAATCTCTCTTTACCTCCTGCCTACCCACTCCCCACCCCACCTTGCTCCAACATAATTCAAAGTGAATGTTTCTCATTTTGGCTACATAATGCGTCTGTTAATAATGCATTCTGCTTGCATCTGTCCCTTAATATAATTCTGGGTTTCCATCTGTAGAGCATTTGCAACCGGTGTGATGACTGTGTCCTCAGCAAGTCATAACTGTTTTACAGTGAAGGAAAGGCATTTTATCTTGACATCTTTACGAAGTTCTTATGGTGCACAGATTCCAATGCATTGAAGTTTTGAGCACCACAGTAGAGTGGAGACCAAAACCCTGTGTTGAAACATTTTATTGCCGAAATCAGTAATGAGGCAAGAACATTTTGACTCTTTACCTTTTCCTCTACCATACACTTTGTCCTCTTAAATAAAATTCTACTTTGGTATTCCCTGTTGTTATTGGTAGCTTTCAAAAACTTCCCCAAATGTAGGCAAGTAATCAAAACGTATTTTGTATCACTAGGAGTTGCCTGTTCTCAAGTTATATGTGAGTACTACAGTGAGACCAAAGCAATCTCATTCAATTATGAATTTTTCTTTAAGTAGTACAGCGTTAATGGTCATTGCTAATTCCACAGGGCCTTAAATATATTTTTATTGCACGCTTTTCAGCAGTTAGACACTGAGATGAGTCTCTAGCCTAAAAAGCCCTACCTAAAATCGTATATAATTCACGTACTAAATGGCCAAACTGGTACTATGCCTCTTCTCCTTTACATAGGAATTTTAAAACAATAGGATTACTAAGTGGTTGGATCTTCTTCCTTCTCATATGTGCCTGACGAAATGTCTGACAGTCTTGAGCTGTTTTTTCTAGAAGAGCACTAGGCCAAGTATGTATCATTGTGTGTGATGTACTGTTCAGGGGTTTTTGCGGTTCCTTTACAGATCCATTGTAGAGTTTTTGGTGAAATGGCAGTCTCAATTCTAACATTCCCATTTTTAGGCTCCCATGAATGGCCCCTGGGCTATCAGATTACTATTTGCAACAACCTTTCCTTGTTATGCCCAGAATTCGTGACCCCCAAAGACCACCAGGGAGCCGAGTCCGGTGCAAAAGCAAAGAACCTTTATTCGAGCTAGCTCGAGCTCAATCCCCCACCTGCACCGACGCAGCAGTGAGATACCGGAGAGAGAGAGAGCGGGTTTCAAAAGCACAAAGGTTTTATAGGGATCATGGCCTTAGCCGATTGGCTGGGGAAGGGTCGTGGCCTCAGCCGATTGGCTTGCTAGCTGATTGGCTGGGGAAAGGTCAGAGTCCCGTCACGCCGGTTGCCGGGCGTGGTTTGATCGGGAAGTTTGAACGGGTGAGTGGGAAGTTACTCAAGGGGAGGATACAGAACAAGATGGAGTCGGCCGGCCTAGGTCTGCTCTTTCATTCCCCCCTTGTCATGTAGCTTGCAGGCCCAATCGTGGCACCGGCTGCATTTCTATTTTGTCCTCTCCTGTTATTAGGGGCTTGTACTGAGCACGGAGGACCATTAGTTGGACGGCCCCCACGCGGTCCCTGAGCTGGTGTCTATGATCTGCCAGGTAATGTTTTGGGGGGTGTGGGGACTCCCGGCAGCATGAGCAATGACAAGCAGAGTTAACAGAGTTACCAATATCAGGTGGTTCGAATGCACTGTAACTTGACCTTGAGCGGGTTGTGTTGGTCCCAAAAGATGGCCCATTGTGTGACGAAGTCCTTCCGGATCTAGGAGGGGTCCGCTGGCCGAACGTGGATGTGATGGACCCAGGTCGCAATGCTGTCTACTTTGAGAGCGGTGGGGGTTGTCAGCATCACGATGTAGGGTCCCTTCCAGCGCGGCTCGAGGGTCTCTCGGTGGTGCCTCTTGACGTAGACCCAGTCTCCTGGCCTGTACTGATGAGGTGTCAGAGTCGGTCCAGCCTCATAGATGGCACGGAGGCGCGGCCAAAGGTCCTCGTGCGCCCTCTGGAGCCCTCTCAAGGAAAGAAAAAGTTCTTGATCTTTAAATTCAGCAATAAGTTCAGCTCGAAGGTTGGGAATAACAGGAGGTGGCCTGCCAAACATAATCTTGTAGGGAGTAAAACCCAGAGTGTAAGGAGTGTTTCTAACCTGGTAAAGGGCGTACGGTAGGAGAGTCACCCGGTCCCTGCCAGTCTCCATGGTTAATTTGGTAAGGGTCTCTTTTAGGGTTCTATTCATTCTTTCTACCTGTCCTGAGCTCTGGGGCCTATAAGTACAATGTAATTTCCAGTTTGCCCCCATAGCCTTGGCTACTGCCTGCATTACCTGCAAGATAAAAGCTGGTCCATTGTCTGATCCTACCATGGCAGGAAAACCATACCTGGGTAAGATGTCTTCTAGTAGCTTCTTAGCCACCGTCTGAGCTGTTTCATGCTTGGTTGGGTATGCCTCCACCCAGCCAGAGAAGGTGTCTGTAAATACTAAAAGATATTTATAACCATACTTTCCTGGTTTGACTTCAGTGAAGTCAACTTCCCATTGGGCTCCCAGTCTGGTGCCTCTGAGCCTGGTTCTTTTATTTGATGTGGCCCTCGCGTTGGTGAGTTGGCAGGTCTTGCAGGCAGATACAACTTGCTTTATTTTGGTGTCCTGTTGGTGAATCTTGATTCTGGCATGTCGGATTAAGTCTTTTAATTTTCGGGCCCCCATGTGAGTAGACTGATGCATGTGTTCTAATATTGAGACTCCGAGCCGGTCTGGCAGCACGAGCTCCTTGTTAGGTGTATACCACCCTTTATCTCCTGGGCCATGGGGAGTTTCTTGATCTGCTGTAACTCCTCCTGGGAGTATTTGGGCTGGTCTGGTAAAACTGGGTCTCCTGGGTCCAGTAGTTGTATGGTCATGGTGGGGACTGAAGTAAGGGCTACTGCCTTGGCTGCCTGGTCAGCCTTTCAATTACCTCTAGCTACCGGGTTATCAGTTTTCTGGTGCCCTTGGCAGTGGATAATGGCCAGCTTGGCAGGAAGCCATAAGGCTGTAAGCAGGTCAAGTATCTCCTGCTTATTTTTTATAGTCCATCCTTCTGCCATCAGTAACCCCCTCTCCTGATAAATTGCCCCATGAATATGAGCTGTGGCAAATGCATAACATCTATCTGTGTAGATGTTAAGCCGTTTTCCAGCTCCCAGCGTTAGTGCCTTGGTAAGGGCGACGAGCTCTGTTCGCTGGGCTGACGTTCTGGACGGTAGAGCCTCTGCCCATACAGTGTCCGTTTTGGTGACCACCGCTGCACCCGCATACCTGTGTGCATCCTGCACAAAGCTGCTGCCATCAGTGAACCAAGTAGCCTCGGCATCGGGGAGGGGCCAGTCGGTCAGATCCGTCTGGAATCCATGTACTTGCTCCAGGATCCCCCCACAGTCATGTAGTGGAGCATCTAGTTTGGGGTCAGGCAGCAGGGTTGCAGGATTGAGGGCCGCAAAGGGGTGGAACCGCACCCGTGGAGGGTTGAGTAGGAGGCTCTGGTAATGAGTCATATGTGTGTTGCTCATCCATCTGTCAGGAGGCTGTTTCAGGACCCCTTCAATGGCATGTGGGGTCGTGATCCAGATCTCCTGTCCTAGGGTCAGTTTGTCTGCCTCCTTGACTAGGAGTGCTGTCGCCGCAATAATTCTTAGGCATCGCGGCCAGCCGGCAGCCACTGGGTCTAGCTTTTTGGACAGGTAAGCCACCAGGCGGTTCCAGGGGCCTAAGGCTTGAGTTAGAACCCCTTTTGCTATTCCCTTGTGTTCGTCTACAAAGAGGTGGAAGGGCCTCGTAATGTCTGGTAGGCCCAGGGCTGGGGCACTTAGGAGGGCCTTTTTTAACTGATTAAAGGCAGTTTCTTCTTTTTCAGTCCATTTAAATGTTTTCCCCTCTTTGGTAGCTTCATATAGAGGCCTGGCGATCTCAGCAAAACCCGGAACCCAGAGGTGGCAGTAGCCGGCTGATCCTAGGAATTCCCTTACTTCCATTCAGGTAGTGGGAGTAGGGATCTTTAGGACAGTTTCTTTTCTGGCATCTGATAACCGCCGCTGTCTGCCCTCCAGGATGTATCCCAGGTAACTTACCCTCTTCCTGCATATCTGAGCCTTCTTTGCGGATGCCCGGTACCCCAAGGCCCCAAAGGTAGCCAGCAGGTCCTGGGTCCCTCGCTCGCAGTCCTTGGCCATGTCGGCAGCAATCAGGATGTCATCTACATACTGTAGAAGGGCGAGGCCAGGGTGCTCCCTTCTGTACTCACCCAGGTCCTTGTGTAGTGCTCGTCAAAGATGGTGGGCGAATTTTTGAACCCCTGAGGCAGCCGTGTCCAGGTGAGTTGTCTGCTGTAGCCCTCTTCCGGATCATGCCACTTGAAGGTGAACAAGGGTTGGCTTTGGGGTGCCAGCGGCAGACTGAAGAAGGCGTCCTTTAAATCTAGTACAGTATACCAGACCCTGGAGGGCGCCAAGGAGCTCAAGAGAGTATATGGGTTGGGAACAGTTGGGTGTATGTCCATGACCTCTTATTTACTTCCCGGAGGTCTTGTACCAGTCAATAGTCATTTGTGTGAGGCTTTTTGACCAGCAGTAGGGGGGTGTTCCAGGCAGACTGGCAAGGAACTAGTACCCCTAGGCTTCGTAGTCTCCAGATGTGTGACTGGATCCCCTTCCAGGCCTCCTGAGACATGGGGTATTGTTTGATCCTTACCAGACCTTCTCCTGGCTTGAGCTCTACGAGGACTGGGGTCCTGTGAGTGGCTAGTCCTATCCCCCCCATCTCTGCCCAAACTGAGGGGAATTCTTGTAGCCATCTGTCTATATTATCGTCTCTCGGGAGCACCTCCTGGTGGAGGCGGTATTCATCCTCTAGTTTTATGGTCAGGACCTGGATGGGGTGGCCCTTGGCATCGGTGACCTGAGACCCTCCTTGTCTGAAAGTTATCTGAGCTCCAATCTTGGTCAGTAAGTCCCGTCCTAACAGCGGGTAGGGGCATTCTGGTATTACCATAAAGGAGTGGGATACCCGGCCCGTCCCCAAATCTACCGTTCTTCGGGTAGTCCATGAATACTGGCTCATACCAGTTACCCCTTGTACCCAGGACTTCTTGTTGGCTAGCTTTCCTTGTGGGGTGCAGAGGACTGAATGTTGTGCTCCAGTGTCGACGAGGAAGTCAACAGGGGTCCCCTCCACTTTAAGAGTTACCCTGGGCTCGGGGAGAGGGTCTGAACCCCGACTCCCCTAATCACTCAGTTCATCTAGCTCTAAGATTTTTACTCGATCAGTCTTGCTTCCCTTCTTGCCGGCCTTTTTCGGACACTCTCGGGCCCAATGCCCTATCTCCTTGCAGTATGCACACTGATCTTTCTGCAGCCTCTGCTTCCCCCCTTGGTGGTTCCTTTACCTCCTCTTGAGTCGCCCACCAGCTGCCGGAGATGGCGGTCTCATTCCTCGGGGGGAATCAGCAGTGGTAGCTAGTAGTATTCTGGCCAGGTCTCGAGTCTGCTTACTGCTGGCAGCCGCCATGGCGCGAGCCTGCTTGTCCTCAGGAGGCTCCTGGTTATTATATACCTTTTCGGCTACCACCAGTAAGTCCTGCAGACTTTTTTCTCCTAGCCTATCTATTTTCTGTAATTTTTTCCTAATGTCTATGGCTGATTGGTTTACAAAGGCCATGATAACAGCTGCCTTGCTTTCCGGAGCCTCTTGATCCATGGGGGTATAGGTACGGAATGCCTCCATGATCCGTTCTAAAAAGGCAGCCGGAGATTCATCTTTTCCCTGTTGTACATTTCCTACCTTGGCCAAATTGGTTGGCTTTCTAGCAGCCATTCAGAGACCCCCCATTAGAGTCTGGCGGTAGACCCGGAGCCTCTCCTTACCTTCTGCCGTGTTGAAATCCCACTGGGGCCAAGTTAAGGGGAAGGAGGCATCTATCTGAGCCTGGTTGGTGATGGGATTCCCGTCTGCGCCCGGAACTAGTTTTCGGGCCCCATTGAGGATTCTTTCTCTTTCCTCAGTCGTGAACAGGACCTGCAAAAGCTGCTGGCAATTGTCCCACGTGGGCTGATGGGTAAAAAGAACAGAGTCTAATAAATCAATAAGCCCTGCTGGTTTCTCGGAAAACTTAGGATTCTGAGCTTTCCAATTGTAGAGGTCACTAGTGGCGAAAGGCCAATAGTGATGGGGCTGATTCCCCTCCGCGTCTGGGAGTCCGGTGGCTCGCAGGGGCAGAAGAGTGGAGTCGGCGGCGGAGGCGGATTGCTCCCTCTGAGCCCTTTGTCTGGTAAAGGGCGGCCTTCCCACTGGAGCATTTCCGCCTCCTGCTCTCAGAACAGCATCTGCCTCCCCCGGAGGGGGAGGATGGTGTTTTTCTGGCACCCTAGGGGGGTTATACGGGGGAGGAAAAATTAATTCTTTTTCAGTTCCCCCTCATAGGACAGGGTAGAGGGGTGCTGAAGGCTGGGTAAGACTTTTCTTGTTCTCCTTCTTCTCTGTCCCCTGTAAAGCAAGAATGGGTTTTGGTTCCGGAGGGCGTGGGGCTAGGAAGGGCTTAAGTCAAGAGGGTGGGCCTTCTACAAGGTCCTGCCAAGTGATAATGTAAGGGAGCCAATCAGGATGGCCCATCTTAGGCCGAGAGATGATACCCCTGACTCGGTGGATGCTGGGAGGTCGAAGGTTCCCTCTGGCGGCCATCCGACATTGAAAGCCGGCCACTCGCTAGAACAAAAAACCTGCCACTGACCTTTTCGGACTTCCACACTGAGGTTGTTAGCTCTTTGGCTGACATCCTTAAAGTGATCAATCATAATGGTTAGAGGGATAGTTTGAGTCTGTCCCATAACGTCCGTCCAGTAAGTCCACAGAACAAAACAGAGAAACACAGAAACAGACAAACAGAGGGCTCTTAGAAACAGTCTTCTAACTCCGTGGAAGCAAAACCAAAAGCTAGATGATGGCCTCACGCCGACCGGCAGGAGTGACCCACCTCATCTCAGACCTTTGAGGGGATTCCACGTCCCTCAGAAGGGAGGATCGGAACGTCTTCCAAAACCCCCAGCCCGTGGTCCTCCAGTGCGTCCACTTAGACTGTGCCAGGCACCACCAGAATTTCAGAAATGAGTTCACACAGAAGAGACAGGGAACGAACAGATGCTAACTGTGGCCAATCAGGCTCTCTGGGTCGGGGGTCCCTCTGGGGTCTTGGGGATTGGGGCGAGTCCCCAAATGTTATGCCCAGAATTCGTGATCCCCAAAGACCACCAGGGAGCCGAGTCCGATGCAAAAGCAAAGAGTCTTTATTCAAGCTAGCTCGAGCTCAATCCCCTACCTGCACCGACGCAGCAGTGAGATATTGGAGAGAGAGAGCGGGTTTCAAAAGCACAAAGGTTTTATAGGGATCATGGCTTTAGCCGATTGGCTGGGGAAGGGTCGTGGCCTCAGCCAATTGGCTTGCTAGCTGATTGGCTGGGGAAAGGTCAGAGTCCTGTCACGCAGGTTGCCAGGTGTGGTTTGATCGGGAAGTTTGAACGGGTGAGCAGGAAGTTACTCAAGGGGAGGAGGCGTGGTCTGAGGTTTGAGCGGGAACTTCTTTCTGCGGCCATGATGGGGACATAGTCACTCAAGATGGAGGATACAGAACAAGGTGGAGTTGGCCAGCCTAGGTCTGCTCTTTCATCCTCTGAAACACATAGGCAAGCACTATTACAACTTATATTTTTGCATCTACCAGAAATTCTATACCATTCTGTCTTGCAAATGTGACCATGAATATCAACCTGCTTTTTAAAAATGAAATGTATATTTATTTGCTATTTCTGCAAAGCAAACTGTACCACTGGACTTCCTCCCAAACCATCCTTAATATTGTCTTTGTGTGCTGATCTCACATGGACTACTAATAGCATCTGCTTTCAGACTCCCCATCTTCCAACCAGGTGTCTCTTTGTGTTGTCTCTTTGCAGTGGCTGAGTTGAATATCATCTTATAGTCACATGTTTTTTTCTCCTTGTCCCTAAAATCCACTCACATTCCACTCCAGCCTTTCTAATGCACTCAATAATATGTCCTTATATATGTATTATTCCTTCAATGTACAATGGGAAGTATTCCCATTTACATAAATAAGTGGTTCCACGTTATGGATCTCAGTCTTTCTGTCTACACAACTCTTTCTTTCTTTCTTTCTTTCTTTCTTTCTTTCTTTCTTTCTTTCTTTCTTTCTTTCTTTCTTTCTTTCTTTCTTTCCTTCTGGTTCTAATTTTTCTTCTAGTTCTTTAAAAATCTTAATTCCGGTATAGTTAACACAATTGTTGTATTAGTTTCAGGTGTACAGTATAGTGATTCAACAATTCTGTACACCACCTGCTGCTTATCATGACAAGTGCACTCCTTAATCCCCATCACCTGTTTTACCAATCCCCTTACCCACCTCCTCCCTGGTAATCATCATTTTGTTCTCTATAATTAAGAGTATGTTTCTTGGTTTGTCTCTGTCTCTCTTTTCCTTTGCTTGTTTGTTTTGTTTCTTAAATTCCACAGATGAGTGAAATCATATGGTATTTGTCTTTCTCTGATTATTTCACTTAGCATTATACTCTCTAGCTCCATCCGTATTGTTGCAAAAGGCAAGATTTCATTTTTAGAATGGTTGGGGAATATCTATATCTATCTATATCTATATGTATATCTATATAATCACATCTTCTTTATCCATTCATCTATTGATGGACACTTGGGCTGCTTCCATATGTTGCCTATTGTAGATAATGCTGCTATAAACATCGTAGTGTGTGTATCCCTTTGAATTAGTATTTTTTTTTTGGTAGTTTTTTTTTTTGGGGGGGGTGGTGGTGGTAAATATCCAGTAGTGAAATTACTGGATCGTGGGGTAGTTCTATTTTTAATTTTTTGAGGAAACTCCATACTGTTTTCCACAAGGGCTGCACCAGTTTGCATTTCCATCAACAGTGCTTTTTCTCTGTATCCTTGCCAACACTTGCTATTTCTTGTGTTTCTTTACTTTTGCCACTCTGACAGGTGTGGGGTGATAGTACATTGTGGTATTGATTTGCATTTTTTACATTTCCCTGATGATTAGTGATGTTGAACATCTTTTCATGTGTCTGTTGGCCATCTGGATGTATGCACAACTATATATATCTTTTCATGGCATTTAACTGCAGCATGGTGTTCGAGAATATTCATCCACCACGCATTTCTTATCTGATCCCCTAGTGATGGTCACTATATCAGTTAAAGTAATTATCAGAAAATGAATCAAACATAACAAATTTGTTATGAGACATATCAAAACACTTATTCCTGACAGCAGGCATCTCTCTTCTAAAGCAGGACTTCAGGGACCCAGACACTTATCTTATAGCTCTGCCATCTTAAAACCAAGGTTTTCAAGCCTGTCACAGTTTCTGATAATGATAAGGAAGGGGAGAGAGGACTGAAGATTGCACGTGGGAGGATTTTTCTGGGCTGTGTCTATAGTGGTACAGAACACATCAAATCATGTTCCATCAACTGGAGTTTGGTGACAGGCCATACCCAATGCCAGGAAAGCTGGAAAGCTATTGTAGAAGGAATTGCTTTTTAAATTGCAGTTTTTAAATTGGTATGTAGACATAAAACTAACTTTTTTCCAATGGTGACCTTGTATCTTGTGACCTTACACATTGACTTGTTAGTTCTAGTAATTGGTATATAGACTCTTTAAAACTTTCTATATAAACAATCATGTCATCTGGGACTAGAGAAAATTTTACTTCTTCCTCTGATCTTTTTAAAAAGTTTATTTATTTATTTTTGAGAGTGAGAGAGAGAGAGAAAAAAAAAAAAACACAAACAGGGGAGGGGCAGAGAGAGGGGAAGACACAGAATCCAAAGCAGGCTCCAGGCTCTGAGCTGTCAGTACAGAGCCCAAATGTGGGACTCGAACCCATGAACCATGAGATCATGATCTGAGCTGAAGTTGGACACTTAACCAACTGAGTCACCCAGGCTTCTTCCTCTGATTTTTATGGCTTTCCTTTTTCTTACCTTGTTGCAGTGGCTACAATTTCTAGTACAATGTTGAATAGAAATGGTGAGCATAGATACCTTTGCTTTGTCACTGACTATAGGAGGAAAGCATTCAGCATTTCATCATTTGGTATGATGTTAGCTGTAGGTCTTTTGTTGATGATATATCAGATTGAGGAAATTTCCTTTTCTCCTAGTATTTTAAGTGGTTTTTATCCTGAATTGGTGTGGAATTTTGTTAAATGTTTTTCCTGCATGTCTTAAAATCATGTGATTTCCCCCCATTTATTGTGTTAGTATGGAGAAATTTACTGATTGTTTTTCAAACTTTAAACCAATTTTGCCTCCTGTGGATAAAACTCATTTGTCCACAATGTATTGATTTATTAACATTTTTGCTAAGTACTCTTACATGTATGTACATGAGAGGTATTGTTCTATAGTATTCTTGTATTACCTTGGACTGGTATTGGTATTAAGAAAATGCTGCTTTCATAAAATAAATTGGGAAGTGTCTCCTACTCCTTTTTCTGGAAGAGTTTGTATAAGACTGGTGTTTTCTTCTTAAATGATTGATAGAATGTGCTAATGAAACCATCTAGGCCTAGAGTTTTGTTTATGAGAAGGACTTTGATAATAGTCAATATCTTTAATAGGTATAGGTATTTAGATTACTTATTTCCTCTTGTTTCGGCTTTAATAAGTGTGTATTTTTCATGGAATTTGTTCATTTTGTCTAAATTATTTAATGTCATAAAATTGTTCATAATGTTTGCTTACCTTTTTAATGTCTTTTCATTCCCAATAATGGGAATTTGTGTTCTTTTTATTTTCTTGATTAGTTTAGCTAGAGGCCTATCAATTTTATTAATCTTAGAACCAAGCTCTCATCTTCATAATGTGCTCTTTTTTCGTACTTTCTCTACTTGTCTGTTTCATTGTCTACTAATTTTCTCTATTTCATCAATTCTCTTATTTATATGGTGCTTGCTTTGGGTTTACTTTGCTCCTTTTTTATAGCTATTTAACGTGAAACCTTAGATTATTGATTTAAAAACTTTCTTCTCTTCTAAAATAAAAATTTGTAGGTATAATTTTCCTCTGAGACTCTAAGTATGTTTTAGCTGCATCCCATACATTTTTTAATATGCTTTATTTTAATTATTATTTTTTAAAAAACTATTTTTTAAGTTTACTTATTTTAAGAGAGAGGGCACGAGTCGGGGGTGGGGGTGGAGAGAGAGAGTATCCTAAGCAAGCTCTGCAGTGTCACTGCATGGAGACTGATGTGGGGTTCAAACTCACAAACCTCAGCCAAAATCAAAAGTCTGATACTCAAGTGACTGATCCACCCAGGTGCCCCTGCTTTATTTTAATTATTAATCAGTTCAAAATATTTTATAATTTGATTATATTTTATTTCTACTTTGACTTGTTAGAAGTATGTTTAATTTCCAAATATTTGTAGTTTATTTTTTTCTCGATAGCTTTGCATTTTTGATCTCTATATCCATTTGTGTTCAGTACATGATCTAACTTGATTGTACCATATATATTCTGCAGTCATTGGTAAAGTGTTCTACAGCTGTCACTTAGGTCAAGGAGGTCAACAGTATTTTTCAAATCTCTGTCCTTGCTGATTTTTATTTTTTGTCTGTTTTTTTTTAAATCTATAACTGTGAGAGGAATGTTAAATCTACAACTATAATTATGGATTTGTTTTTTTTTTCTTTAGTTCTATCCATTTTTGCTTTATGTGCTTGCAAGTCTATTAGTTGACATATTTAAAATTTGATTGTTTTGTCTTCCTGAAGAATTTATCCTTCTATAATTTGAAATGTCTCTTTATTGATGGCAATTCTTTGTCTGAAAGAGTACCATACACAATCTCAATGTGGCCAATTTAAATTTCTTATGCTTCCTTTTTGCATGGTATATTCTTTTTTATAGGTTTACTTTAACTTGTCTATATCTTTGTATTTAAAATATCTCTTGTGGGGGCGCCTGGGTGGCTCAGTCGGTTGAGTGTCCAACTTCAGCTCAGGTCACGATCTCACGGTTCATGAGTTCGAGCCCCGCGTCGGGCTCTGGGCTGATGGCTCAGAGCCTGGAGCCTGCTTCCGATTCTGTGTCTCCCTCTCTCTCTGCCCCTCCCCCATTCATGCTCTGTCTCTCTCTGTCTCAAAAATAAATAAACATTAAAAAAAATAAATAAATAAAATAAAATAAAATAAAATATCTCTTGTGGGGTGCCTGGGTGGCTCACTCGGTTGAGCATCCAACTTTGGCCCAGGTCATGATCTTGCAGTTTGAGTTTGAGCCCTGCATCAGGCTCTGTGCTGATGGCTTGGAGCCTGGAGCCTGCTTCTGATTCTGTGTCTCCCTGTCTCTCTGCTCCTCCCCTGTTCATGACCTGTCTCTCTCTCAAAATAAACATTACAAAAATTTTTAAATATTTCTTGTACACAAAAACACTAATTCAAAGGGATACATGCACCCTGACGTTTCTAGCAGCACTCTCTATAATAGCCAATGTATGCAAAGAGCCCAAGTGTCCATTAATTGATGAATGGATAAAGAAGATGGATATAAATACAAAATGGAATATTGCTCAGCCATAAACAGGAATGAAATCTTGCCATTTGCAGCAACATAGATGGAGCTAGAGAGTATTATGCTAAGCAAAATAAGTCAGAGAACAACAAATACCATATGATTTTACTCATATCTGGAATTAAAGAAACAAAACAAATAAGCAAAGGGGAGACAGAGAGAGAGAGAACATGAGCAAGAGAGGCCAACCAAGAAATATATGTTTAATTATAGAGAATGAACTGATATTTACCAGAAAGGAGGTTGTTGATGGGGATTAAGGAGTGCCCTTGTAATGAGCACTGGGCGATGTATGGAAGTGTTAAATCCATATATTGTACACCTGAAAATAATATTACACTGTACGTTCACTAATTGGAATTTAAATAAAAACTTTAAAAAAAATCTCTTGTAGGTAGCATGTTAGGTATGTCTTTTTTTCGCCCTCAAACAGATTGACAATCTCTGCCTTTTATTTGGACTGTTTAGTCCACTTACATTTAGTGTAATAATGGTTAGATTTAGGTTTGCCATTTTGCTATTTGTGTTCTGTTTGTCTTAATTGTGTTTTGTTCCTCTGTTCTTTCTTTCCTATCTTATTTTGTATTAATTTTTTTTAGAATTCGATTTTTATCTGCTGATATTTATTTTAGTGGTTGTTCTAGGAATTAGAATGTATATCCTTAACTTTTCACAGTCTATTTTGAATTAATATCATAACATCTTACCTAAACAATACCTTACAGTCATTTAAGTCATATTATATATATATGTATATACATACATATATATATATATATATATTACATCCACATATATTATAAGCCCCCCAATTTAGTGTAATAGTTATTATTTTATACATATTGCCATATACGTATTTTTCAAAAATTAGGAAAAACTATTTTCTATTTCTGGTGTTCTTCAATCCTTATTGCAGATCCAAGTTTTCATTTGTTATATTCCTTTAGTGTATATTTTTCAAAATTTAGGAAAAATTTTTTTTCCTAAATTTTTTCAAAAATTAGGAAAAACATGCCATTTCATGTTTGCCTATATATTTTCTATTTCTGGTGTTCTTCAATCCTTATTGCAGATCCAAGTTTTCATTTGTTATATTCCTTTAGTGTATACAGCATCCTTTAACTTTTTTTGTGTGGAGCAGGCATGCTGGTGATGAATTTTCTTAGGTACTATTTATCTGAAAAGGTCTTTATTTCATCTTTTATTCTTGAAGGATATTTTGGCTGGATGTAGAATTCTGAGTTGACAATTTTCTTTCAGCACTTTTATTTAATTTTAATTTTGAATCGAGGTATAATTGACATTATATAAGTTTTAAGAGTATAACGTGGTGATTTGACTTTTGTATATATTTGCAAAATAATCACTACAGTAAGTCTAGTTAACTTAGAACATTTTAATTTTTTTCTTGTGATGATAACTTTCGAGATTTACTCTCTTAACTTTCAGATATGTAATACAGTATTATTTTATTTTATTTTTAAATTTTTTTAAATTTTATATTTTTTAATTTACATCCAAATTAGTTAGCCTATAGTGTAACAATGATTTCAGGAGTAGATTCCTTAATGCCTCTTACCCATTTAGCCCATCCCCCCTCCCACAACCCCTCCAGTAACCCTCTGTTTGTTCTCCATATTTAAGAGTCTCTTATGCTGTAATACAGTATTTTTTTAATGTTTATTTATTTTGAGAGAGAGGGAGAGAGAGAGAGTGCAAGTGGGGGAGGGACAGAGAGAGAGAAGGAGAGAGAATCACAGGCTCTGCTGCTGCAGCATGGGCTTAATCCCATGAACTGCGAGATCATGACCTGAGCCAAGATCAAGAGTCGGATGCTCAACTGACTGAGCCACCCAGGTGCTGTTGTAATACAGTATTAACCAAAGTCACCATGCTGTTATTTCATAAGTGAAATAAGTGGAATTTTGTACCTTTTGACCTCCTTCATCCATTTCACCCTCTTCACCCCAGGCTCTGGTAACCACCAGTCTGTTCTCTTTATCTGTAAGCTGGATTTTTTTGTTTTTTGTTTTTTGTTTTTTTTTTAGATTCCACGTATAAGTGAGATTATATGGTACTTGTCTTTCCCTGACTTATTACACTTAGCATAATGCTCTCAAGGTTCACCTATGTTGCACAAACAGCAAGATTTCAGTTTTTCAAAAGCTGAATAATATTCTACCGTGTGGATGTGTGTGTGTGTGTGTGTGTGTGTGTGTGTATATATATATATATATATATATATATATATATATATATATCTCACAGTTTCTTTATCCATTCATTTATTGATGGACACTTAAGTTGTTTCCATATTGTGGTATTGTAAATAATGCTACAACAAATATTGACTACATGTATTTTGGAATTAGTGCTTTCATTTTCTTTGGATAAATACCTAAAAGTGTAATTGCTGGATCATATAGTAGTTTTATTTTTAATTTTTTGAGAAAACTCCATACTCTTTTCCATAATGGTTGCACCAATTTACATTCTCACTAACAGTGCACAAGGGTTCCCTTTCCTTCACATCCTCACCAACACTTGTGATTTCTTACATTGTTGATAATATCCATTCTAACAGGTATGAGATTAAAGATGTCATTACACTGACTTTTTGCCTTCATTGATTTTGATGAAAAAACAACCATATTTCTTAATTTTGCTCCCTTGTGTGTAAAGTATCCTTTTTGTCAGGCTTCTTTCAAGATTTCTTCTATCTTTAGTTTTCAACAATTAACTATAATGTGCCTACATGTGATTTATTTGTATTCAGTGAATCTGCTTAGACTCACTAAGATTCTTCATTTTCTAAATTCACGTTTCTCAACAAACTTGGAAATTTGGGCTAATTCTTCAAATGTTTTTGCCCTTTCTCTGTCTTCTTTCGTTCTGGGACTCCAATTATACCTGTGTTAAAACTTTTGATATTTTACCACAGGTAATTTTATTTTTCTCTGTCAAATCACATATGCTATTAAGCCCACCTAGTGAAATTCAGAACTCTTTTGATAGCCATATCCTCCTAAAACACTACTGTCTCTGTGTAGATCTTTTAAGAATCTACAGTATACATTTTATTAATTATAAATTATACCTCAGGAAAGAAATACTACAGTGGCTCCCCACTGCCTACTAAATGCAGGCCAAGTGACTTATCTTTGCCCTCAAAGATTTCTAAAATAGTTATATACATTGTTTGTATATGCAAAAAACTGCTGCATGAATATAAAAGAAACTGCAAACATTCATTTTCTCTAGGGATACGAACTGAGTGGTAAACAAGTATGGGAGGGAAATATTTCAACATTTACTTTAGAAATTTGAACCAGTTTGGAAGTTACTTATTCCAACAATGACAGTATCCAAAAGTATACAATCCTGTTGTCATTTCTGATCTATTGTCTCTCCCATTCCTGGATGGCACATATGCTCCTTTGGTCCAATCATTGTACTGCCCCCTGCCTAGCCTGTGCTCCTTTTCCTTAACATTCATTCAAGGCCTTAACCTGCCTTCAAGACCCAACTGGCTCTGTGTTTATGAAGAATTCTGTACTAGAACTCTGGCAGTTACAGGTTCCAGGCTTTGTCTAAGAAGGGGTACAGGTGGAGCTGATCTCAGGGATAACTAGAGTGAGGGAGTTGGATGTCATTGGTACTTCCCAGCATTTGTACCTACCTCTTTTTGCATGCTAATTTTGTTTTCCCAGGCTCCCTATGCAGAAGAAATAAAATCTTCAGACCAATTTTATTTATAGCCGCATTATCAGAGAGAAAAAAGCATTCCCACGTCAAGTTCAGTAAGAAGAATTCCAAGGAGGATTCAGATTGGCCTGAATTTAGCTGGGGCAAGGACATGTAGCAAATCACCAATCAGCTCAGCCTGTGATTGGCAAACTGATCACACCTATATGCCTGGAAGGACAGTGGGGGTAAGGGTGGGGGTGGGGGGTGGAGAGCAATTCCCCAGAAAGAGAGGAGAGAGGTGCCTACCTTTGACAGAATATCAACATACACACACTGTTTCTTCCTTGGCAACTGCGATGACCACTGCCCTATCTATGCTTCCCATAGTACTCTTTTACATCATATGTTGGGCTGTTATACAGAACATGCTTGTGGTTTTTAAAGTATGGTATGAGATCATCTTATTTTCTCTAAACTTTAATCTCTGAGCAAACAAGGTCATAAGTGTTAAACACCACAAATCCTGGCACAGATATGAATATGGAGGTTTGCTAGCACTTATACCAAAGCTAAAGTCAGATGCAAGATGCTTTAATGTGTTGTAGTCTGGCTGCCTGAAGAGCTCCCTCTGGGCAAAAGAGCAGTCAGAAGGGAAGAGAGTGTTTGGACTAAAGGTCAGGGTGAACATGATTGGCACTTTCTCACTCTAATACTGGATTAGGCAGCTTTTTCCTGGAGTTAACACCTTTTGTCAATGACAGTTCAGCCTATGTTGAGACCACCTTCTAGCTTTTGCATATATACTGGTATATGACACAGATGTTACACTTTGTTTAATGTTTTATTAATTTTTGAGAGAGAGACAGAGTGTGAGCAGGGGAGGGGCAGTGAGAGGGAGACACACACACACACACACACACACACACACACACACACACACAGTCTGAAGCAGGCTCCAGGCTCTGAGCTTGAACTCATGAACTGTGAGATCACGACCTCAGCTGAAGTCAAATGCCTAACCAGCTGAGCCATGCAGATGCCCCAGATGTTACAGTTTAATAGCTATGATCTTTAACGTCTTCACATCCATTAATGCTGTTAAGACCACTATTCTTGTCCTTGTACATAAAAGTATTTGCAACAGCTCACTATCACTTAGTGGACTTGAAAAAAATTGTTTAACTGAGAAAAGTTTGTTTTAGACTTACAGAGAAATTCTTTGCTGAAAAAGGCGTTTAGTGACTTCAAATGTCAGTGTTATAGTGTCACTAGGAATGAAGAATAAAATTAATATGAACTTAGGCTTAGAAGAAACTAATGAACTCTCAACTCCTTACTTGATTTATAACTTACTTTGATACTTTATCAATGATAATGTATTTAGAGATATTGTTACATAATCACAGCCAGAATTCCAACCCAACCTTCATTTGCTACTGTTTCACACACTGACAATTTTGATAAAGGGTATTCCCCAGAGGACAATGAGGAAATGTTTTCCAATCTATTTGGAAATAATAAGGTAAGCAGCTCTGGTAACTAAAACTGAAACCTATAAAGATGAGCTTTAGGTTATCAGTGGAATGCATCATTCACATCTTTGCCCAGGTAAATGTCATTGATAAACACAGGTGCTCTGTTCCCTTCAAAGTGGCGAGAGACCCTGTGTCATGTCTTAGTTCAGTAACACCTTTCCTCAAGGAAGTTCCACACACAAGGAACAATAGGTCATGGGAGAGCAGTGGGCACCTTAGTGGAGTCTGTGACTTATCCTTCCCAGGCCTCCATACAGATTCTGAAAAAGCTGGGCTGGAGACCGAGGCTTGTACTTGAGGCCTAAATAGGATTTCTTATCCTAAGCCCAAAACCCACATCTTGGGACCCTATTCCCTGTGCTCAGATGATGGTAACAAACCCAAAGCAATGATACATAGGCTAAAGAGTGTATATGAGGAAAAGTGGCCAAGCCCTGGCAGAATCTGTTTTGCTTCCATGAGTGATGCGGGGCTTGTTCCAGAAACAGCATTGAAAATGACAGAACTTGGGCAACGATCTTTCTTAGCAGACATGCACCATGGTACTAACCGTCTGAAAAGCATGACAGGCCATGAGAGAGTACCACTGGAGGGGGATGGGATGCTTTGCACCTCCCACCCCTGTGGCCCAGCATTTGATTCCAGACACAGCTAGAATGCACAGTTCCCAGGTGTCAGCACCTTCTCCTGGCAGGGCCACACTTGCCCTGGAGCTGCTCTCATATTCTGGAGTAGTGGGGGAGGTGGGAGTTGTAAGAGACTATCCCACACAGTTGCATGTGCAATCTGGATGTGTGGGGTTAGGGCCCTATGGGGCAACCCTTGCCCAGTGGACAATAGCCCATTGTTAATGCTTTTCCTTTTTGTCCCCAAGGTAGACAATTCTGGGGTATATTTTTCCTGGTCTACTCAGAAGGCTAATCCCCATTGGTCTACAGCAGTGACTGACTGATGATGGCTTTCACTCCTCTTCGTCTCATGCTCCCTTTCTCCTCGCTGCTGGTACCTGGGAGGCTTTGACAAACCAACCACCTGCAAGCAAGTTTTGTCTTGGCTCTGTTCCTCAAGGAGCAGCATTGAGGCAGGGGACCATCTGAGTCACTTTATGCAAAAGTTTGTGTGGAGGGAAAATAGTGATTTTGTACCATTCTCTAAGTTTCATTAATCAGCAGTAGAGGCTCACCTTTCAGCTAGTCCCTTAGAAACATGGCTCTTCTGTCTCTGCCAGAGCACCCGATTCAGGCCTGTGCTCTATCCTGGAGACAGTTTTCATGGCTGAGACTGAAAGAACAACACACTAAATGTGCACCCTAAGCCACCAGAAATGGAGTATATCCGACAGGGGGAAAGAGTGCATCAGACAGGTGCGTGGTTCTCCTTTGGGAGACATTTGAGTCTCTCTATAGAAGTAACTTTTCTTCCTTTGTCTACTTCTTGGAGGCTGTTGAAAGTCAGGATTTTGTTGCAACTTAGAAGAGAAAGCAATTTGCAGGAAAGATGAAAATCCAGATTTGGAGCCTCTATAACCATGAAGGACATACAAGTGATAAAGTTTACAGCCACTGCACCAGACCGTACATTTTGCAGCTACTTAAACTACTGCCATGCTGCCATCACCAGCACCAGAATATTTCCTGCTGCATCCCGGCTGGCATTTCCCCATGGTGCTTTGGCTGGGCCCATAGGTACTGCTTGCCCTGGCAGAGCTATGGAGTCCCAGATAATTGGCTATTGTTTTACAAAAACAAAACAGACATCATTGTGGGCAGCAAAATGAAAGGGATCCACGTGGCCACATCTAAACATGCTATTTAATGTTACCACATGGTTTCTTTTTTTTTTTTTTTTTAATTTTTTTTCAACGTTTATTTATTTTTGGGACAGAGAGAGAGAGAGAGAGACAGAGCATGAACGGGCGAGGGGCAGAGAGAGAGGGAGACACAGAATCGGAAACAGGCTCCAGGCTCTGAGCCATCAGCCCAGAGCCTGACGCGGGGCTCGAACTCACGGACCGCGAGATCGTGACCTGGCTGAAGTCAGACGCTTAACCGACTGCGCCACCCAGGCGCCCCAATTACCACATGGTTTCTAACTAGGTTTGGTGAGCCTGCAGATGCCATGTTCCCTCATTTAATCAAAAGTTCCATTTTAACCTCTACATTGGGGTTCTTGTCTTTAGAATAAGCCTACTGTCCTGTAGACATAAACATCTTTAAGTGGCAAGAGGCCTGGGATTAGGAGGCTAGAGGAGGCTTCTGAAAACACGTTCCAGATGTGTTGTCTGGCCATGGAGCTACTTCTGGAAACCCCCTTTCGGTTATAACCGAAAGTAGGATGTGAGATGGCCCATGGTCTTTGTTGACAGTGTGGCTAAGCTGCCTGCTAACCAAATTCCTTCTTCCACTCTTTAAAGTGCCTGTGGCAACTTTAAAGAAACATGTGCAGACACCACACTGGAGGCTGAAGGAAATGTACTAGCTGTTTTAGAGAATCAAACTTCCAAAGCCTCGAGACCCTATGCTTACACTAGTGATATGAAAACTTTCTGTCTTTAAGCACAAGACCGACATTAATTTTTCTCAAATCTTTTACAATGATTCTAATTCTGGGTGGAACAAGGTTCTGACATGGCCAACGTGTACAAATCACAGTTTGGATTCCATGGGAAGCAGATGGAGTTAGGAATGCAAATGGTTTTGGGAATTCCCCTTCCTTGAGAGATCAGAGTCATGTTTAGCTCTGCTGGGATTGACCTTCTCCAAAAGCTGTGTCCAGCTCCATCCCTGGGCCCTGAAGCAGCTTTGCCTGTGCCCAGAGTGTCCTCAAGCTTCTCATGAGCTACTCTCATTGTTCCTTATGCCCCTACCTACAGGTATTCAAATCCATCCAAGGGGCCAAGGGAAGAGCTGTCTTCATACTACCCCTAGTTCCTGCTCTGCTCAGCTTTCTTTCCACTCCTCCTTTGCCTGTCCAAATCTCCCCCTTTCTACAGTTAGGAAGAAAGAGTCCTACATGCTAAGAGAGATTGAAGGTAACAGAGATGCTTAGCCTCTGGCCACCAGTCCAGCTCGGCCCACCCAAATACCCAGTGATAAAGACCACTGGTCATTCACTTCAACATTTTCTTAACATTTGACAGAGGCTGCTCATCATGAGTTGACCTTCCCCTGATACTACAAGCTCACATTCAGTTCTTCTCTGCTTTCTAGATTCTAGATAAAAGAGTTTAAAATCAAACTCAGTCCTTTGTGAATGGATACCTTGTCATAGGTTAAAGGAAGAATCACAAGGGTGAGGGGATATGAATGACCCTTCTCGAGAAAGAGCCCTGTAATAATTTAGAGGATCTGAAGTGAGTTAATTTAGGATTGTTAATGTTTTGGTGGGAATAGTTAGCAGTGCAGCTTCCTATAACCAATTCTGTAGGGAAGTCACTGGTATCATTCTGAAAGCAACCTCCTGTGGGTGTCCATGGGCAAAGACTTGGTACTGGAAGAAAGACTTCGGAAACCTCCCTAGAGAGGGCTAGATTCCAGGCCTTTCCAGCCCAGGCTGTCTCCTGGGTTCTGGGGTATCCAGTTTACAACAATCAGCTTCATAGACCATGGAGAAAAAATGTCAGGCACATCAGAGATGAAGCACTGGGTTAACCCTTCCATGTTCCAGTTTATAACCACTTCTGGCTTGTCATGGGTGATTAATGGCTACTTTGAAAATCAGCAAGTGCTGAAATACTCAATTCCCAAATGACAAGGGGGCAGATGCTAAGGCTCTAGGCACTAAAAAAACAGCAAATGTTCCCCTTCTGTGTAAAAAAAAAATGAGTGGGAGGAAAGAAGTGACTTGCAAAGATTTGCTGCTCTTGAAAATTAGTCTTTACCTTACATCACCCAATGCAAGTGACTATACTGCCCAGCCTGTAGGGCTTTGGCTTGAAGCTTTCAGGACATGTAGCAACTAACTCTTTAGTTTCTCAACTGCTGTAAAAACATGATGGCAAACTTCCTTCTGCTGACATGTAACTTCTGTAAAAGATTTGTCCTGTAACATCCAGAAGTGCCTACTGCTTAGCATGGCTTAGTATCCATACCTGACTGTCTACCTGAATCCTCTGTCTTGAATCAGCTCAAGGTCGTGATCCATCCATGACTATCCAGCTCGTCCATTTCTTTCTCCTGGATCCATTCCTCAAGCAGAAGTTTGGTGGCACCATATTAGCAGAGAAAGGACAACACTTCTGCATTTTGCTGCTGGCTAATCATCTAATTCCCATTTCTCAGATTCAACATCTAATATATCTTTTGAGGTGAGAATGTATTAGTTGGCTATTGCTGTGTAACAAATTACCCCCAAAATTAACAGGGAAAAACACCAAACATTTATTATCTCAGCGTTTTTAAGGGTCAGGAATTCGGGAGCAACTTAGCTAGGGGGTTCTGGTTCAGGGTCTCTCGTGGGGTTGCAGTCATCTCAAGGCTTGATTAAGGATGGAGATTCTGCTTCCAAGTTCACTCACATAAGTAGTGGTTGGTCTCATCACCTCACTGGCTCTTCTCCAGAGGCTTCAGTTCTTTACCATGTGAGCTTCTCCTAAGCTGTTTACAATATGGAAACGTGCTTCTCCCAGAGAGTGATGTGAGAAAGAGAGAGAAAGAGAGAGAGAGAGAGAGAGAGAGAGAGAGATTATACAAGAGTGAACTAGAAGTTGCAGTCTTTTTATAACCTAGTCCTGGAAGTGGCATGCCATCACTTCTACTGTCTGCTGTTGGCTAGATACAGACCAAACTTGGTACAATGTGGAAGGGGACTACACAAGGGTGTGAATACCAGGGTGTGGAGATCATTAGTGGCCATCTTGAAGATTGCCTCTGACCATTGGCAGAGGAGCTAAGACTCAAGTTCAGACCCTGCTCCTGACCTATCCACCTTCACCTCAACCCCTCTGTAAGGGAGCCAGTTTGAATCTCAGTCTACAAACTCAGATATATGAAAAATAAAGCAACTTTTATTTTGAGCTTCCATTTCACTGAATCCTCAGAAACTTTAACTTCACACTTTTTCAGGGGAGCCAATGTATGGGGAGGGACCTCCCTGGTTTTGAAGTGTTTGTAAACAGATGCTCATATGTGGTAAAGTGGGTACCCATTTTCCTGGGGACTCTCTACGACTTCCAGACTGTAGCTGGGAATTGATCTGGGCAGCCATGTATAAACTTATCTGCCTGGTTGTACCACATCCCTTATCTTTCTTCGGTCTGGCTGCTTCCCAGATGGTTCTTCTTCATAAATGGGGAGCAGGTTGCTTCTGCCATTTGGATTCCTCAGCCTCTCTGCTTGCTTTCACTTCCACAGCCAAGGGAACGCTCTTTCTAGGCTATTCACTTCCTTTCATGACTACCTTTCTTGAGAATTATACTGTAGACTCGGGGGTTCTGGAAACAAGCTCTGCAGTACAGGCTACTTGTGACTTCTGCCCTGAGGCAGTGCGCCCAGGACTGCCTATGCTTTTGAAAGGTAAAAACATGGGAAGTAAAAGGAAAGGCTAAATATTCTGCTGCACTAGCATGTTCACTATACTTCAGTTCACTAGGCTCTGCATTGTCCGTCTCATCTCCATTCTTTTGCTGGTTGCTGGTGGTCCTGAAGTTTTGTAGGCATACACACACCCCTGTCTGCAACTCCAAGTCAGTTCTTCAGGCACTGTCTTAAGACTTGTCTCCTGTCTGATACCTTTCCTGATCTCAAGTCCAGGGGTCACCACTCTTTATTCTGCATTTTATAGGGCTCTGTTGGTCTCATTCCTAATTCACTGCAACCTTCTCTGTGTCCATTCAGATCTCACAAATAGTCTGTTTGCTGCATCTGTCTGAAAGATGTGGTTTGACTCATGCCACTTTTTGTTTTCAATTTGAATTGGTTGTCAATATTTAAAAACAGGCATTTCTCATAAATTTGGGTTTCTGGCTTGCACTGAAAAATCCTATCTGGTAGCACCAAACTCACATTCCCATGGAATGATAATTGGCTGATGCTGAGCAGCAGCTGCCCCCTTTAGATGAGATCTGCTCTCTCCAGTCTACACCTGCCCCCTTTACCCCTCCTTATCACCTGCTAGGCCTGCGTCTGACTCATGCTCTGGTCTCTTGTGTAGTTACCTAACATCTCATATACGCTGATTATTTGAGATGTTTTTCTTTTCCATTTAATTGCCCAGCACATTGGGCTGAACTATGTACAAGTTAGAACCACGCTATCTACATATTAGAAGTTATGAAGGTCCTTAGTAAACAATAGGCCCTGGCAACTGATTTTGCCTAGAATCCAAGGCCCAAGTAAGCAAAGCTTTCTGTGTGGTAGACAGAAACTCCCAATTTATTATTAGTTTATAGCTAATAATTCCAAGCATCAATTTCCCTGGTTAGTCTGTCTTGATATATACATTTAGTAATTTATTTGCAGTAGGGGCTGAAGAAGAGTGTAATAATGGAAATGCTTGATCTTTCTAATAGAAGTTTAATTTACTCTCTGAGTCTGGCTTGGAGAATTGAGTGCTAAGACACTGAGGCAGGAGTATGTGTAAGGGAGAGTGGCTGGGGTAAAGTAAGTGAAGGGGAAAGTAGGAATCAATGAGGTCAGAGAGCATAGGAGGCTGAGTATGACCGCAGGTGATAGGAAGTGGTCAGATTCTGGGGTTGCCACGGGATCTGGCATTTGCATTGGTTCAATCTAAATGAGGTCCCCAATCCATTCTGTACAATGGGGCTGAACAGGGCTCAAATCCCACCTTTGAGAATACTCCCAGGAGCAGGTGTAAACACACCTTTCATTTTCTATACTTCCTGTCACCCTCTTGCAGGTTTAGTGACCTGAGGCCTCAAGAAGCTAGGCAACTAGCCCTAGGTCAGAGTCAGCAATGCCTTGGTCTGGGCCTTAGCATCCAAAACGCAGAACTTGAGGACTCTTTTGAGATGACCTTTGCCCCAGAGGCTGCGCAGCTTTGCCATAGAAGTGTGGGACCTCTGGGAGTCAGGGGGCCTTTCCCTCTCTTGCTGGCTATTCATAGCAACCTGGCACTTCTATGACAACCCATTGTCTTGACTCAAGCCCTAAATTTCCTTCTGCCCAGTTCTTTCCATGCCTTCTGGCTTCTGCTTGTGACATTAACATATCTAGAAGGGCCCCAGTACAGAGCCAGTTTGACTTTGGAGGCTGTTTTGCAAAATTAAGAGCCTGCTTTGACATGGCTTCAAGGAGCACCCCAGGAGCTTCAGCAGCAGCAGTTGCTTCATTCAATCCTGGGAGACAACAAATGCTCCAAATAGGGCCACGCATGCCTAGCATTGCACAGCCACCCAGCAAGCAGCCATTTAATCTCAATTGCTCCCCACAGCGGAGCAATTAAAGAGGACGCCAGCAGGGCAGGGATCACTGGAGAATCTTTTGAGGGAAGGAGACCCCAGGGCTGCTTTGCCAAAGGCTCTCCCCCTCCATTCACACACTGTGCAAGAATGCAAACCATGGGGCTGCCAGTTGGATGGAGGGCTGCCCCAGAAACGGGAGCCGAGATTCAGTACAGATGGCAGAAAGAGTAGCAGCAACACAGAATAGTATCCCCAGGGCTCGAAACTTCCAAAATGAGATTTACAGTTCTGGCCCGCCCTCTTTCAGGAGGAAACACCTGCTCCAGCAGCTTTGGGAACGGCCTCTTATTATCAACTTCTGTGCAGGGATCAGATTTTTGCAACTAAATAGTTCCTGGTGTGAAATAAAAGCTATTTTGAGGTGGGAGGAGTTCTCAACCTTTTTGTCTTTGCATTTTGTGTCCTGATTAATTTCTCTTTATTGCTTCACTTCCAACCCTTTCACAATTCTTCCTTCTCTAGCTTCTTTTCTACCCTACTCTCCTCTCCCAGTTTTCACAGCCTGTGCCTTGGGGACCAAGCCAGGGCTTACTGGTGGTTCCCAGCCCTACCTGCCCATCAGAATCACCTGGGTTCCCAAGTAGTTATGGCTGGGCCACTGTCCAGAGCACTTAAGTCAGAATCTCTAGGGGGAGGGCTTTGGCATAGAAATGCAGGTTTCCCGGCTGATTCTAATGTGTGCCAAAGTTCAGAACCACTGGCTAGACCAATGATGCTAAGAAATAAGACAGATTTGACTGTTCTGATTTGCTGAGGTTAGCTTAATGCCTATACACAAGTTTCTAGAAAGGTGATCTGTGAGGAGTCAATTTATTTTTTCATAGTGCTTTTCCTATTATACAAATGATACATGTTCGTTGAGGAAGATGTAGAAAATTCAGAAATGAAAAAACAACTATAATCTAGCCACACAGACCACCATTGATATTTTTATGTATATTTTAGTGTACATTTATTTCTTTTACCCTTATTTTTATGCACATATACAGAGAGTTCTTGAATAAAAATGGGATATGTGGCTGCATAGCCCTCTTAATATCACAAACCTCTCCCATGTGAGCAAATATATTATAGAAAACAATTTTAATTGAAGACATAGCATTGTTTCACTACTTTCCTGTTGATTTGGGGCTACTTTTTTTTCTGTTATGATGAACACCATGATTGTCCACTCTTATAGCTAAATCTTTGCCCACAGCTGTAGTATTGGTCTGGACTTTTCTCTATACTCATTCACTGGGTCATATTGTCTAGTTACATGCCTTTACTTACACACAAAAGTACTAATGCTCCAAAGTTCATATGTATTTCAAGGCACTCTTGCTCAAAAAGAGCTCTTTTTATTTTTTTATTATTTTTTTTAATGTGTATTTTTGAGAGAGAGAGAGAGAGAGAGAGAGAGAGAGAGACAGAGCGTGAGTGGGGGGTGGGGAGCAGAGAGAGAGGGAGACAGAATCTGAAGCAGACTCCAGGCTCCAAGCTGTCAGCACAGAGCCTGACACTGGGCTCGAACCCATGAACTGAGAGATTATGACCTGAGCCCAAGCTGGATGCTTAACCGACTGAGCCACCCAGGGGCCCCTCAAAAGGAGCTCTTACAATGCCCCTCTGATTGCCCAAATCTTGTTGCCTAGCTTCCTACTTCTTGTATGTTTAGTTTTTCTTCAAGCCAAAAAACCTAGACCTCAGCCTCAGTTCTTCCTTTCCTTCCACCACAGAACCTCTCCCCACCAATCCATTGGTAAGACATGTTGAACTCCATACGGTCTTCTTAAAAACTTTTTTAATGTTTATTTTTTGAAAGAGAGAGAGAGAGAGAGAGAGAGAGAGAGAGAGAGAGAGAGAGAAAGAGAGAGAATGAATCCAAAGCAGGCTCCAGGTTCTGAGCTGTCAGCACAGAGCCCAACATGTGGCCCAAACTCACTATCAGTGGGATCATGACCTGCGCCAAAGTTGGCTGCTTAACTGACTGAGCCACCCAGGTGCCCCTGAGCTCCATATGGTATTAAATCTATCTATGTCTTTCCATATTCCTATCACCTTCTGATCAAGCCATCCTTACCTCTCACTTGGACTAAGGTTCCTGCTTACCTTGCTAATCTCTGCATTCTACTTCTCCCTTTGATGACTAGGCTTCAGCCACACTGTACCTTTCCTATTATTAATCAGGTTGATGCTTTTTCCATCTTAGGACTTTGATACTTGAAGTGCAGTATCTACCTGGTGCCAGGGGAACCATGCACACATGCACTTTATGCTTCTTGTTTCATGAATAACAAAGCCTTTTGATCCAGGAATTTCATATCTCCTACGATAACAACACAGCAGGGTAAATTTTTTAGCTTGCAAGTAGGGCAAAATCTCAGATCTTTATAGTTATTCACACTATTCCAGTGTGCTTGAGAAGAAAACCCACCTCAGGGGAGAGCAAATGTGCTTGGCTGCTTAATGAATATACTGCTATTGGGTAGACATGGCAATTCAGTTCCCATATACATAGTCCACCCCTTTCCCCATCATACACACTTTCAACTGAATATTAAACAGTACTGCATCATGGGAAGGCTAAATGGAAGAAGCAAGGCTGATAATCTCTCCACTCTCATCTTAGTAGTCCTATTTGGTCTACGAGTAAAGCAGGTGGTTCCTGAAGAGTACA
Organism: Felis catus; assembly: GCF_018350175.1. NCBI lineage: Eukaryota > Metazoa > Chordata > Mammalia > Carnivora > Felidae > Felis > Felis catus. The sequence goes on along the minus strand of NC_058376.1, from coordinate 157,965,535 downwards.
TGTTGGCTATCATGGCTTTTCAGCAAGCTAGAGACATAGTAAAAGGTGTTTAAGAAGTCCAACACGTTAAGCATTTTACAGATTTAATTAATGTTTACTTTCTATGTGAATTTTGGAAGGAGGCCAGGCAAAATTTGTTTTCTTACAGAAGGAATGCAATATGCATTCACTCTTTCTGCAAGAGTAACTGAAGACTCCAGTATATGCACACAACCATCAAAACTATGTTTTTTCACATTGATGATATTATGTGGTCTCCTTTTCAGAAGAAGCAACCAGGGAAAATTGGGGAAATCCAGCAGCACATACAGCACGGCTAAAGATGTATGGCCCATCTAATTCACTGGCTAAAATGCATGGTCCAATCAGTTCAATTCTTGTGAATAACTTGGGCCAAGATCATAGAGACAAAAGATCATAGAGACTTAGTTGCCCAGGATACTATTTCATTATCTTGGAACTTAACTGTGATTTTTCCAAAGGCAACAAGGCCAAGCTAATGGCTTCACCTCATGTCTAAACCAGGACTGCCTCTAAATGCTACCCAGCTGCCTGTTGGTATAGTTCCCTTATTCTTTGCTTTCCTAATTTGATTTCTTCTCCCTTCTAAAAATGGACAAAAGGGGAAATTATGGCAAGGCTAATCCTGCTATCTATGCTGTGGGTGAGCTATATGGCTGAATCCAGAGATTCAGGTTCATTATCTGGCTTGAGACAGATAATGAATGGACTAGGGGGAAATTGTGGTAGATGGAAATGGAGCACACAAATGGATAATGATGCTGTAAATGATAATGTCATATTTTCCCAAGACTGCATCTTGGAGCAAGAGAAAAATTCTCTTAAATGTTTGTTGTGCCAAACCACGGTAGATGTGGAACAAACTTCTGGATTTGCTTTCTCTTCAGAATGAGATTTGGACTGAAGCCAGAATATAAGCTTTAGGATTCTACTTGGTTTGTTTAGAAAAATGACATCACTCAGTACCCCCTAATGATCAACCTGAATAATAGCAGGCTTGATTGGGGTGATTTTTATTTAATTTTGTTTGTTTTGGTTATATTTATAATATTGGTTCTTTTTTAGCCTTGAGAGAAATCCTATCTTTGACTTCTTTTTAAGTTTATTTTTATTTTTATTTTTGAGAGAGATAGAGAGCAGGAGGGAGAGAGGCAGAGAGAAAGGGAGACAGAATCCCAAGCAGGCTCCACAGTCAGTACAGAGCCCTAGATGGGGCTCAAACTCAAGAACTGTGAGATCATGACCTGAGCTGAAGTCAAGATTTGGACCACCCAAGTACTCCCAGAAATCCTATCTCTGAACTGAGGTGGACACATTATCTTATTTTGCCTGGAGGTTGGTAGTATTGTTGTGAGTCAGGATGGCATCTCTTTAAGGGCATAAAAAGAGCTGCATCTTGCTGCTTACACAGTATCTCAGAATATGCTTTGCCTTTTGACTATGCCAGATGTGAATGTGACTGAAAATTATACAAGCAAGCATTCATGGAATCAGAGTGGTGTTCAAGAGGGTGACTATCTGTGTGATGTGGTGGCCATGTGCCATTGATTCCCTTGGAATTTGAAAAGGCAAAGGCTGGTGCTGCAGAGTGGAACCTAGATGCCTGGCTTAGTGAAAACTTGTTTTCTGGTAGCTGGAATATGGTCATGCCTCAGACAAGATGGAACCCAGAATTTACTGAACAATGGCCTATAGTGGCCACCTTGGTTAAAGGAAATAAGTGGTCTCTGAGAAAAATGTGTTTTTGCCTGGAAAGTTGGAAAATTGACACCATAATATTAACTGATATATGATGTATTAAGCATTATTTTAATCTCTATTATAATTACAGAGTATAATCAAATATTTTTAGCTTCACATATAGAGCTAAATAAAAATCAAGGCAATGTAGAAGATGATATCTAGGATGAATAGACAGATGCTTTGGGGAGTTGACTCAACATCCCCAATTTATGTAATTTCCATGGAAACGTGCCAGAGGACACAATGGAGTTGAATGCTTTTATCAACACCTATAGAAAAGGGGCAAACAATGCAGGGAAGGAAGGAAAATGGAAGAGGGAGGTAGAGGAATATATATCAGAAAACTTGTGAATGGAGCAGAGTCTTGTTAACTTGTTTTGCAAAGAGAATGCCAAAAATTGCAACTCCTCGTTGGAGGATAGGAGTCTTGGTGATTGCCTATATTGTCGTATATTTTTTTGTACAAATATTATAGAAGTTGCTGTACTAAGAATAAGAAAATGCCTGAGGCGCCTGGGTGGCTCAGTCAGTTGGGTATCCGACTTCAACTCAGATCATGATCTCGCAGTCCCTGGGTTTGAGCCCCATATCAGGCTCTGTGCTGATGGCTTGGAGCCTGGAGCCTGCTTTGGATTCTGTGTTTCCCTGTCTCTGCTCCTCCCCTGCTTGCACTCTGTCTCTTTCTCTCTCTCAAAAATAAATAAACATTAAAAAAAATTAAAAAAAGAAGATGCCTAAAATGTGTATCAGAGAAGTTTTAATGGGGATCAGGAGGTGAACTGAAGGAAAGGGTTAACAGCTGTTTCTGTAGTTTTTCCTCTAGGCTTAGGGATATCTGAGGATTTGAATCCTGGTCTTTTCTCTTTGCAATATTAAACTCAAGGAATTTTTGGGATGATATGCTACTGATTAAATAGAATCTGGTTGAAGATTATGTACAAGTGCTTAGTCTGTGCATGAACACTGTCAAAATTCGTTCTTTAGCAATGAGTAATTGACATTGATGAGATGAAGCTGCCCTGAAGAATGAAGGGGTAGTCATATGCCTAAGGGGCCCCATGACCAGCTGGCATAAAGCTGAGGAGGGCTCAGAGCTGATGGTTCCCTGAGCTGGGGTCATCTCCACTCAGTTTTGTCTCTTGTTAATACACATGTCTCACATTCAGAATGTTTGTGCCTAAGAGTGATGCATGCCAGGATATTATGTGTCCTCTATCCATTAATAAAACTAAATAAATTTGGTGCTAGGAGGAGCCTATTGAGTTTCAAGAGTCTGATTGTCTAACTGAACTAAGTTTACTGTGAAAAGTAGAGCAGGGTGGACATTGCAATTACCTTACCCACTATATATTTTAAATTGTTTTATTCTCTCAGTCATAGATTTAAATCACAGCTATAACAGAGAGAAAGAGGGAGAGAGAGAGAATCCCAAGCAGGTTCTGTGCTGTTAGCACAGAGCCCAACCTGGGACTTCATCTCAAAAACTGTGAGATCATGACCTGAGCTGCAATTAAGAGTTGGACGCTTGATTGAGCCACACAGTTACCCCTATATGAACACTTGATGGAAGGTAGGAAACATGAGGAACATTGATTTTGTAATATATGTTTCAGAAGATAAATGATAATTCTTCAAATTTGCCTCAAGATGTTCTTCTTAGATCTGTAAGTTGCATTTATCTGATCGAGATCTTTATACAGGAGATCAACATGTCTCTCTTCCTTAAGCAACCAGTGCTAAGAGAAAATGTAGTGAAAATTACCTCAATTTGGCTTTCTATTTATTGTGAATAAATACCATCCACATCTGTAATGTGTTATTTGTAGAGAAATGCTTGCAAATAGCCTAAAATTTTCTAAGTTTGTCATTTAACAGAAAATCATAAAGATTATAAAAAGAAGCCATTTGATTTTATCTCAAAATATAAGAATTTTAAACATCTAATATATTAATATATAATATATCTATTTGTCACTAATCAAGACTATCCAAAAGCACTTAAAGCATTGAACATAATTTATGAAACATTTTGGTACAGTGAAAGTGATTTCAGTCAAGTACCAGCTCTGTTGGCTCAGTTGTCACCTGAACTACTCTATCTAATGTCTTCTCCTGGCTCTTCCCTTTGGGTACCTTACACCCTAAATCAGGGTTTTTCATTGTATTATCCTTTTTTTTTAATCCTGCCATGTTCCCTAGAATGTAAGCTCCACATGGGCAGTCTCTTTGCCATCTTTTTTTAAACCAGTGTGCCACACCCCACCCCACCCCCACCTCGGGACCTACGAACATTGCTTGGAACATGATAGCCATTCAATTTGAATACACCAAATATATTTTGATTTTACCTCAGGTATAAAAGGTAGTTATTTGGTGACAATTGATGAAAATGGAGTATTTTCTTCTAACATGGTATTTTGACAAAATGCACAAATACCAAGTATTTATATAGTCAGAGAGGATATAACTCTAACTTTGCAGTTATAGACCAGAGAGTATATAACTCTACCCTTGCAGTTAGAGACCACTGATGGTTCTGTTTCAGTGATTCAAATATATACTGAAGTTTAAAGCCAAAGGTGGTGACTGTTGAAATGCCCTGATCAGATCTCCAGCCAAGGGCAGTGTAGGTGACTGACAGCTCTAGCTGCTGCTCTTCTGGATTCCCCACCATGTTTGCATTGAAATTATGGTTTACCTGGGCTATTACCAACCAATGACCAAGTACGGTGGGCATCCTAGTGAAATATTGAATCCCTATAACTAATAGCTTTTGCTTGAAGACTCCCCATTGGCTAGGTTAAAACTTTTTTGGAACTATACTGCAATCTTGGACTTTTCCCACCTTACTCTCCTCTCCTCCTTCTGTCTTTCTGGGAGGTTCGGCCAAAGTGAGTCATTGGCCGAAGATTGGGAATGGAAGGAAGGAAGGGAAAGAACAGGGTCCTTTCCTCCTCTTTCTGCTTCCTATGGAGCATCCAGCAACACCTACCTGTGTTTCTTCCATGTCCACATCTCCCTCCATATAATATACCCCTTTCCTCTATGGTCCAGTTCCCTCCAGGCTGCCCCCACTGAGCCTCTAGACTCATCCAGTGGCCTCTGTAATACAATAATTTCTACTGGCTTAGGGATTGGTGAATACATAAGTTACGTCTCTGTTCTAGGAGATAATTTAGAAAGAAATCCTGGTTTTTATAAAAATGTAATTTTAAGGAATTAAGAGATTTGTGATAGATTATATAATACATGGTACTCATACCAGAAAAAGTATATGAACTTTTTTAATGCCACATAAAAATCAAATCTAATAGATCCAGACCTAAAATATATATATTTTTAAAAGTTTAAATCTTGGGGTGCCTGGGTGGCTCAGTCAGTTAAGTGGCTAACTTTGGTTCAGGTCATGATGTCACAGTTCATGGGTTTAAGCTCCACATCAGGCTCTGTGCTGACAGCTCAGAGCCTGGAGCCTGCTTCAGATTCTGTGTTTCCCCCTCTCCCTGCCCTTCCCCCATTTGCACTCTATCTCATTCTGTCTGTCATAAATAAATAAATAAATAAATAAATAAATAAATAAATAAATAAATAAGTTTTTAAAAAGTTAAAATATTGAGAGAAAATACAGGGCAGATAGGTATAATCTGGGAAAATGGACATGGTTTGTAACTGAATTACTTATCTATTGCTGTGTCATAGATTACTCCAACATTCCACCAAATACTTATCATCTCACAGACTTTCTAAGGAGCAGAAATCTTGGAGTGACTTAGCTGGATGGTTCTGGTTTAGTATCATGAAATTGCAGGCAACCGGTTGGCCAGGACTGCAGTCATCAGAAAGCTCAAGTAGGGGTAGAGAATCTGCTTCTGAGGTCACTCACATGGTCCTTGGCAGCTTTCAGTTCCTCACTGGATATTGGCGGAAGGCCTCCACTTCTCACCATTACTCCTCCATAGGGCTGCTCACATGATGGCAGTTTGCTTCCCCCAGAGTAAGAGATAGAGGGAGAGAGAGAGAGAGAGAGAGAGAGAGAGAGAGATAAAGAAAGAATATGCACCCAAGATAGAAGACCCAAAAGAAGTCTTTTTATAACCTAATCTTAGAAGTGACATCTCATCACGTCTGCCATATTCTTTTCATTAGAAACAAATGATTAAGTTTAGCCCATACTCAAGGGGAGGGGCTTCACTCCATGTTGGGAGGTGTATCAAAGAATTTGTGGGCTCATCCTTAACGTTACCACAGTAACCAGGAGGAGAATCTCAGAAGTTAAAAAAAACACATCCGTTTATATGAAAATATAAATCATTTGCATGGCAAAATACTGTAAATTCAGTAGGCAAGTGACTGCTTGGAAAAAAGTTTGTAGTCCAGAAAAAGGTGAATCTTTATAACACATAAAGAGCTCGTAAAATTTGACAAGAGATAAAAAACCTGTTACATGAATATGCAAAGAATATTGAATCAGTAAGAAGTTATGTTTGCCTGCTAGTGACAGAGACCCACCTCTAATAGCTTAAAGACTTGAGGATTTGTTTGCTTTTGTAATATGTTCAGAGGGAGGACATTGCTGGCACTGGTTCAGGACTGAGATGTCTTCATTTGCTTGGCTTTTCTTTTATGGTTAAAAATGGCTGCTAGAACTTCAGACACGATGTGCATATTCTTGACCTCAGGAAGGAGACAGCAGGAAGAGGACAAAAGGGGCTTTGCTATTTTTACATGATATCCCAAAAATGACTAGAAACAAACAAGATTACCTATTGCATCAGAAGGATGCTTTTCAATCCAAACAACAGAAGACTCAAAAGAAGATTTAAAAAATGAAGAAAGAAAATTCTTTACACACAAATCTTTGGGTAGGAAGGTTCCAGTATTAATTCAAGGGCTCAATGTCGTCAGATATCCAAAGTATTTCCTTTTTTTTTTTTTTTTTTTGGCTTTATTTTCCACAGAGTATTTGCTTTTTGTTCCTAGTCTGTTACTCCATGGTTACAAGACAGTACACCTGCACACATCTCTTATCTACCTAACAATGACCAAAGGCTGGAAAAGGCAACTCTGTCTTCCATAAAAAAAAGCAAGCCGGGAAGTTTCGTGTTATTATGACTGAATGATTGACTTGGATCAGAGTCTTGGCTGGCAGGCCAGAGCTGAAAGTGGGTAACAATTCTGAGACTTTGATTCCACTGGTGCTTAGGGCAGCCTCAGTGGGACCTGTGATGGCTAGAGCCTCCCAGGCTAGGCATCTTTCAGGATAAATGAAAACACTTAAAAGGTACCATATAGGAAACATAGTCTATGTGGGTCTTTATATGAAAAAAGATGGGAGGCAATGGCTAAGAGTAATTCACCTTTGCCCCTGGGGCTAGATAGAAGACCAAGGAGCACTCTGGTTCTATCAGCATGGAAAAGGAAAAGCAATTGAATGTTTGCCACAACTACAAAAGATTTAGATTCAGCTAGAACTAAAATGCTAATCAGTATCTCTAGAGACAAGACAATGGAACTATGCTTAAAGTAGTGAAGGAAAATAACTTTACCTAGAGCTTTATAACCAACAAAACTGGTTCAGGTGGGCTCACTAGGAAGCAGACACTGAGATGATTTGCATACAGTTTTATGAGGGATCAACACCTCTGGAGAAAGGGAAGCAAACAGGATTAAGCAAAGAGAAAAGTTGGGTTGCAGAAAAGTCCTGGAAAAGGCTTCTGTTGATCCCAAGGGGAGCTCTGAGGTGGGATGGCCTTCAGAGTTGTCCCACATTATAGTGAGGGACTGAGTCTTGCTAATCTCATATGGGTCAGTTATTGGGTGCAAGATGCCCCCCAAGAAAGAGGCACAGCATTGGACGAAGCAGGGCTTTCTAAGCCAAGAGCCATTTCTGGAGGAGACTGAAAAGATAAGTCTCCTTATCTTTCAGGAGACTGAAAAGATAAGATACGTCTGCCAGCAGGACTCCTAGCTGCTGGGGAGTAAGTTCTTCAGTCTTGACAGAGGGGATCTGGGCACACATCCAGCACACAAATTAACATTTATTCAACAAATATTTATTTAGCACCTACTATGTGCCAGGCACAATTTTAGGCATTTGTCACATACCAGTAAATAAAAATAACCCCCAATATCCCTGCCACTGTGGAGCTTATGGACAAACTGTAAGTATAATAAAAAAGTAAATTATATGTTTGGGTATTGATCAGTATCCAGCCAAGAAAATCAAAACCCTGTTACACCCAACAGTTTATTTTTGTTTTTGTTTTCCTTGCCTGAAGAGACATATCTAGAAAGATATTACTAAGGCTAATGTCCAACAAATTACCGCCTATGTTTTCTTTTAGGTGTTTTATGGTTTCAGGTCTTACATTTAGGTCTTTAGTCCATTTGGGGTTTATTTTTGTGTATAGTATAAGAAAGTGGTCGAATTTCATTCTTTTGCATGTAGCTGCCCAGTTTTCCTAGCACTGTTTATTGAAGACTGTCTTTTTCTCATTGTATATTCTTCCCTCCATTGTTGTACATTAATTGACCATATAAGCATGAATTTATTTCTGGACTCTCTAACTTGTTCTATTGATCTATGTGCCTATTTTTGTGTCAGTGCCATACTGTTTTGATTGTTATAGATTTGTAGTATATCTTGAAACCCAGGATTATGATAACTCCAGCTTTGTTCTTCCTTCTGAAGATTGCTTTGGCAATTTGGGGTCTTTTGTGGTTCTATTGGGACTACACCAAACTAAAAAGCTTTTGCATGGTGAAAGAAACCATCTACAAAATGAAAGGACAATTTACTGAATAAGAGAACATATTTTCAAACAATATATCCAATAAAGGGTAAACATCAACAATATATAAAGGAGTTCTATAGCTCACTACCAAAAAACCCCAAATAATCAAATTTGAAATGAGCAGAGAATCTAAATAGGCATTTTTCCAAATAAGACTTACAGATGGCCAACGGATACATGATAAGATGCTCAACATCACTAATCATCAGAAAAATGTAAATCAAAACTTAAAGAGATATCACCTTATACCTGTCACAATGGTTAATGTCAAAACGATGAAAAATACAAGGTTTGGCAAGGATGTGGGTAAAAGGGACCCTCTTGTGCTGCTGGTGGGAATGTAAATAGGTGCAACCACTGTGAAACACAGTATAGAATTTCTAAAAAAATTAAAAATAGAAATACCATACAATTTAGTGTAATTCTACTTTTGAGTATTTACGCAAAGAAAATGAAAACACTAATTCAAAAAGATATATGCACTCTATATTTACTTGAGCATTATTTATTATAGCTAAGATAGGGAAGCAACCTAAGTGTCCACTGACAGATGAATGGATAAAGAAGATGTTTTACATATATATATATATATATATATATATATATATATATGTCTGTATATATACACACACACATATATATGTATACGTATATGTAGATACATATGCATATGTATATATATACATACATATATATATATAATGGAATATTACTCAGTCATAACAAAGAATGAGATCTTGCCATTTGTGACACTGTGGATGGACCTAGAGGGTGTAATGCTAAGTGAATTAAGTCAAACAGAGAAAGACAAATACCATATGAGTTTATTTATATGTGGAACCTAAACAAAACAAAACAAATGAATAAAAAGGCAAACAAACAGACAGAAACAGACACGTAGACACATAGAACAAACTGGTGGTTGCCAGAGTGAAAGGGGTGGGGGAATGGGGAAAATGGGTAATGGGAAGTTGGAGGTATAGGTATTTAGTTGTTAAATGAATAAGTCAGTGGGTATGAAAGATACAGCATAAGGAATGTATTCAATGGGATTGCAATAAATAGTGTTGTATGGTGACAGATGGTATCCATGCTTGTGGTGAGCAAAGCATAATGTATAAAGTTGTTGAATCACTATGCTGTATACTGAAACTAATGTAACACTGTGTGTCAACTTCAATAAAAAGATAAATCATCTTAAAATTTTAATCTGGAAGGGGTTTTGTGCAGAAGATTAATTACTACAGGTGTTGAGAGAATAAGGAAGCCAAACATGATGTAAGGTACCCAGAGTTAGCAACAGCAGAAAACTATTGCCACTTCTAGGGCCAGAAAGACAAAAGAAAGAGGCAGTTTTACCAGAACCTAGAAGTTGAGACTGTTGGTGGGGACTCAGCTTGGAAGACACTGGACGATAGAGGAAGGGCATATATGGAGGTATATGGAGCCATGGAGAGGACATAGCTACTGTTGGAGGTTCATAGGAAGCAGAGAGAGAGAAGTAACTGAGTCTCTCCCTTCTTTCCATTCTTCAGTCTTCTGCCAGAGCCTCCCATTGGCTGAACCTCCCAGAAGCTGGAGGGCAAGTGAGCCTGAGAAAGCTAGTTCTCTGGGATATAGAAAGGGGAAAGGGAAGGGGAAGGGGAAGGGTGGGGACTGATCTAAAAGCAAACTACCACTGAACAACATAGTCTGATTGGAAGGTGATATATTTTTAAACTTTTTTTTTTAATATTTAGAAATGTGTACTTTCTAGGCATCTTGTTCATTTATTCATTTATTCAGTGAAAATATATTGAGCTCTTAATGCAAATTAGATATCAGCCAGCACTGGACATGTAATATTCCAAGAAAATATGTTATGAACATATATGTACTAAAAATCATTAAATTATTTAAAGCAAATGTATTAGATATAGATTTTATTAGACTTTAAAACACCTTTAAAAACCTGAAGTATAATTGACATACAGCATATTAGTTTTAGGTGTACAACATAATGATTGGATATTTGTATACGTTGCAAAACTATCACTACAATAAATCCAGTTAACATCCATCACCATACATAGTTATAAAATATTTTTTCCCTTGGGATGAGAACTCTCTTAGCTACTCTCTTAGCAACCTTCAAATATGCAACACAATATTGATAACTATAGTCACTATGCTGTGCATTACATCCCCAGGATTTATTTATTTTATAACTGGAAGTTTGTACCTTTTGACTCTCTTCACCCATTTTGTCCACCACTGATACCTCACCTCTGACAACCACCAATCTTCTCTGTATCCACAAACTTTTTTTTTTTGTATGTTCTACAAACAAATGAGATCATACAACATTTGTCTTTTTCTATGTGACTTATTTAATCTAGCATAATGCCCATAAGGTCCATCCATATTGTTGCAATTGCCAAATAGTACTGCATTATGTATGTATGTATATATAGCATATTTTTTTTATCCATTCATCCATTAATGGATAGTTAGGTTGTTTCCATATCCTGCCTATTGTAATAATGCTGCAATGAACATGTGGGTGCATATCTCTTTTTGTGTTAGTGTTTTTGTTCAGGTAAATACTCAACAGTGGAATTATTGGATTGTATGGTAACTCTATTTTCAATTTTTTGAGGAACCAGGGCAAAAAAGTTCCCTTTTCCCTACATCCTCAATAACACTTGTTATTTATTGTCTTTTTGAAAATAACTACTCTAGGTACAAGCTGATACCTCACTGTAGTTTTATTTGCATTTCCCTGATGGCTAGTGATATTAAGCACCTCCTCATGTGGCTCCTGGAATCTGTATGTCTTCTTTGGAAAAGATGTCTATTCAGATCCTCTTCCCATTATTTAGTCTGATTGGGTGTTTTTGCTATTGAGTTTTATGAGTTCTTTATATATTGTGGATATTAACCCCTTGTCAGATATATTAATTATTTCACCCCATTTGGTAGGTTACCTTTTCACTTTGTTGATGGTTTCCTTCACTGTGTAGAAGCGTTTTAGTTTGATGTAGTCCCATTTGTTAATTTTCGCTTTTGGTATCAAATCCAAAAAAATCAATGCCAGACCAGTATCAAGGAGCCTATGTTTTCTTCTAGAATATTTATGGTTTTAGGTCTAACATTCAAGTCTTTAATCTATTTTGAGTTAATTTCTGTGTATGGTGTGAAGTGGTGGTCCAATTTCATTTTTTTTTTTTTTTTTTTTTGCATGTAGCTGTTCAGTTTATCAAAAACTGTTTATTAAAGAGGCTGTAACTTCCCTGTCATATATTCTTGGCTCCTTTGTGGTAAATTAATTGTCCATATATGCATGGATTTATTTCTGGGCTATCTATTCTTTTCCATTGATTTATGTGTCTGTTTTTGTTGCCAATACCATACTAAAGTTTTCATTCCTATGGCTTTGTAATATAGTTTGAAATCATAGAGCATGATGCCTCCAGCTTTGTTCTTCTTTCTCAAGATTGCTTTGGCCTTTCAGGGGTCTTTTGTGGTTCTATACTAATTTTAGGATAGTTGGTCTATTTCTGTAAAAAATTATATTGGAATTTTGATAGGGGTTGCATTGAAACTGTAGCTTGCTTTGGGTAGTATGGAAACTTTCAAAGCATTAATTCTTCCAATCCATGATCACAGAATTATCTTTCCATTTATTTGCATCATCATCATCTTTCATCAATGTCTTCTAGTTTTCAGTGCACAGGTCTTTCACTTTCTTGGTCAAATTTACCCGTAGGTATTTTATTCTTTTTGGTGCAATTGTAAGTGGGGTTATTTTTTTCATTTCTCTTTCTGATATTTTGTTATTAGTGTGTAGTAATGCAACATATTTTGTCAATTTATTCCTGTGGCACCCAGGTGACTCAGTCAGTTAAGTGGCTGACTCTTGATTTCAGCTCAGGTCATGATCTCATGGTTTGTGAGAGAGAGCCCTGCATCCGGCTCTGAGCTGACAGTGTGGAGCCTGCTTGAGATTCCCTCTCTTTTCCTCTCTTGCTTGTGCTCTCTCTCTCTCCCCTTCTCAAAATAAATAAGTAAAACTTAAGAATAATTGATTTTGTATCTTGCAACTTTAATGAATTTGTTGATTAGTTCTAATAGTTTTTTGGTGGAGTCTTGAAGGTTTTCTATATACAATATCATGTCATCTGCAAATAGTGATGGCTTTACTTCTTCCTTTCCATTTGGATCCTTTATAATTTCTTTTTCTTGTTTGATTGCTGTGGCTAGGACTTCCAGTACTGTGTTGAATAAAAGTGGTAAAAGTGGGAATTCTTGTCCTATTTCTGATCTTAGAGGAAAAGCTTTCACTTTTTCATTATTGAGTATGATGTTAGTTGTGGGCTTGTTATGTATGGCCTTTATTATATTGAGCTATGTTTCCTCCATACCCAGTTTGTTGAGAGGTTTTATCACAAAAGGATGTTGAATTTGTCAAATACTTTTTCTGCATCTGTTGAGATGATCATATGATTTTTATCCTTCATTTTGTTAATGTGGTGTATCAAGTTGATTGACTTGTGGATGTTGAATCACCTTGCATGCATGTAAAAAACCCACCAGATCATGATGTATTATCCCTTTAATATTTTGTTGAATTCATTTTGTTAATATATTTTGTTAAGGATTTTGGCGTCTATGTTCATCAGGGATTATCTTTTCTTTGTGGTGTCCTTGTCTGATTTTGCTTTAAGGGCAATGCTGGCCTCATGAAATACATTTGGAATGTTCCTTCTTCTATTTTCTATTTTTTTTGAAGGATTTGAGAATGATTAGTATTAATTCTTCTTGAATGTTTGGTAGAATTCAATAGTGAAGCCATCTGGTCCTAGACTTCTATTTGTTGGGAGTTTAAAGTGTTTTTTTTTTTCTTATGGAAAAAGAGAAGGTGTAGAGCAAAATAAAGGGAACTGGGTTTTCTAGGTTGGAAGGATGCAGCGAGTATAGAGGAGACCACACTGAGAAGGTGCCATTTGAACAAAGAATTGTGGTGAGGGAGTTGACTAAGTAATTTTCTGGGGGAATAATATATTCCAAAGAGAAAAGAGCTAGAGAAAATGCACAAGGTGAGATGACAGCGGCCTGCCTGCTCATATTAGAGGAACAGTGAGGAGGGTTGCTGGAGAACAATGAATGAATGTGAGTGGCCAATGATATGGCCTGAGAGGAATGGGGACCAGGTCATTCTAGCATTTATGAAGCGTGACTTTTGCTGTGAGTAAAATCAGGGGCCATTGCATAGTTTAATCAGAGAAGGGACATTTGAATATGCGACTTACAAAGGCTTTTTCAAAGGTGTGGATTTAAAGCATACCATTTACAAACTCTGAAAAAAAATACCAGAGGCTATAATTCAGCAAGAATAAAAATCAGTTCAGGAGGAAGGAGAGAGATGCAGTGGGGAGTAAATCTAGAGCTAAATTACTGCAAATTGAGGAAGTGTTTTAAGAGAATTACCTGGAATTAGACTTCCAGATGATTTCAACATGGAGGTGGGACAGCAGGTGGTGGGGGAAGTAGAGAGGTATAAAAGCACATTATGCTTCTTGCCCAGTATTGATAGGGGGAAATACAGAGAAGGATCTCACTAGAAAAAAAAATGTATGTGATTTAAATCTTAAAATTAAAGGTTAAAACTTAAAAGGTAAAACTTAAAAGGTAAATTATTAAAAGAATATGGAATATGTAATTTTCTAACTAGTAGAAGAAAAAACTGGAATTTAGGAGACTTAATTCAACAAAGGCAAAAAAAAAGATTTTTGGGTAATAGTACTAGTGTATGAAACAGATAACTTGGAAAAGAAAAAGCAAAAGCAAAATTAGATAGCAGGAATATGTTCAACATAGTTACCATTTGACCCAGTAGGTATCTGAGAGAATTAAAAACACATATCTATACAAAACTGTACACAAATGTTTATGGCAGAATTATTCATAGTAGCCAAAAGGTGGAAATAATCCTAATGTCTTTTGACAGATGAATGGCTAAACAAAAATGGTATTTCTATTCACTGGAATATTACTCAGCCATAGCATGGAATAACATGCTTGTATGTGTTTTGTATGGATGAACCATAAAAATGTAAGGGAAAGAAGGCAGTCACAAAAGACCATACATTACATGATTCCATTTATGAAATGTTCAGAATAGCCAAATCTATAGACAACATAAAGCAGACTAGAGGTTGCTTGCATGAGAGAACATGGGGATGATATGAAAGTGATATCTGAAGGATAGAAATACAGAGAGAAACTAACAAATCCACAATAATGACAGAATGATTGATTTCTCTGTGACTTCTCTTATTGTTGGCTATGGTGAGTTCCTCTTCATCTTTCACAGAGCCTGGCACATTAGTGGGCAATTTGCTAATTCATTTGTCAAATGTTGGGCGTTGGGGACCCAATAGTGAATGTGATGAACCCAGGCCTGCCTTCACTGGGCACCAGATGGCTGCAGTCACTTGGGAAGTGTTCACTACTAAGAACCTTGGGGAAACATGGTAAATCAGAATGGACCTTCAACGCACAGGGTGTGTGTTGGGCAGAAGGAAAACCAGGCTTCCATTTAAACTATGTATTTAGGGGCACCTGGGTGGCTCAGTCGGTTAAACGTCCAACTTCAGCTCAGGTCATGATCTCACAGTCTGTGGGTTTGAGCCCCACGTCAGGCTCTGTGCTGACAGCTCAAAGCCTGGAGCCTGCTTGGGACTCTGTGTCTCCCTCTCTCTCTGCCCCTCCCCTGCTCATGCTCTGTCTCTCTCTGTCTCAAAAATAAATAAAAACATTAAAAAAATTAAAAAAAAAACCTATGTATTTAATGTTGGTAAAATAAGATGAATTATCTTTATTATCTTTAGAAATGCTGCAGTATACTTCCTATCTTTCATTTCACATTATTTGAAATATAGACATCTTCACAATTACTTGCAAAATGTTTAAAACAAGAGCTGCAATGTAACCAGGGGAGGAACAAGACCAACGAAGATTTTCCAAGTTTGATTAGAGCTGTAATTGGCCAAGATTTGTGTGTTTGTGTGTGTGTGTGCATGTAGTATCTATGGTGTGTGTATGGTATACATGATATATATACATTTTTTCATTTTTTACTGCATTACTTTTTATTTGTTTTTCTAGCTTGACTGTGACATTATTGACATACAACATTTATAAGTTTAAAGTATACAATGTGAGTAGTACTTTTGGAGAGTCCTCAGCAAGCTGAGCTTTACACATGGGTTTTGTCACTGTTCCATGGACAGAGTTTTCACAGCTGATCGGTACTGTGCCACTTCCCAACTGTTTATCTCAGGAGCTCACATTCAATAATTCTGGAGGTTCTACAAAATCACCGGAGACCCCCTCACTGGTAATTTTAGATTCCCAACCAAGAAACAGTGTACTCTTATAAGGCCTCTGGAACCTTCTGCTCAGAGGTGTTTACCACATTGACAATTGAGACTTAAGATGTCTTCATCAGCCAGGCTTCATAGAAGACAATGTGGAAAATCTTCAGTAGCTAAAAGGAAGAGAAGAATGATCATCAATGGCAAACGGCAGCTGCAGAAATAAGCAACATCCAGAGCTGGCTTCACGCTCAGGAGAGAATGCTATGTCTTCTCCTCAGGGTTTCAGCAGTAGGGCATATAAACCTTTTCTTCCAACTTCTTATTCTTCTAAAGAGAGCTACTTAAATGAGGGTGAACACATGCTAAGCATTAAAAAATTATGGCAGAGTGTGGTTGATTATTTAAAAAGGAATGAAGAGAACCAGGAGTGATACCAGTCCACTCAGTTAGGTGATGTCAGCAGCAGGGACATTTGGAAAGAAGGGCTTTTCCAGCACTTTTATCAAGTGGTTCAGAAAGAATGTGATTGAAAGAGGCCTTGAGATCGTGTTATTGTTTCTATCAACAAAGAACAGAGGGAATACACAACAGTCATGGGTCATCAATGATAGGATCATGGCCTTGTGGTGAAAATGATTCACCTTTCTGCTGAGGGGCGGTCTTACATGAGCCCTCTAGGAAGTTAAAGATGATGGGTCCCTATTTTGCATTCTTGTTGAACAGTCTAATGTGAAACTTTCCTCTTGCACCATAATTATGCTTCATGAGTCTCTCAAAATACATCATCATATGCCACTGGAAGATGGCCTAGTGCTGGTGGCTAAAGAATACAGATTTTTCTCTAAAGGGGAACAGCAGGAACATGCTGGAATTGCTCTGTGGGCTGGAGATCTGGTGGATGAATTCTTGGCTCAGGAGTGACTTAGCAGCTATGCTGTGCCTTCAGGCATTCAGCATTTTCTCTTCCTGTTGACTGAGGGAAAGCATTTGTACAGGAATGAGTTGAACCTGCTCATCGACTACCTGAAGACCAGGAAAGGGCAAATGGAAGGCTTTGAGAGGCTGAGTCTTTGACTAGCAGTGGTCATTCCTCATTGCAAGGCAGAAATACCCCCATTGTGGGCAAGACATCCCACACTTATTCCAACCCTTGGAAAGTGATCGTTCTCAGGCCCTCATTTGCCACTTCCTGCTAAGTCTCCATTGTTAGGGGACAGACCAGGAAAGGCTCTCCTTTCACCAACAGGATTGGTCAACCCCAAAGGTCTGTTTCCCCCTCCCTTGCTTCCAGTAACCCCTCCAAGAGACCTGTTCCTTTGGGATGCCCCCCTCCCAAGCATGCCAAGTGTCCATTACTTGGGGAGAAACCAAACCTTCTAGCATCACCACCTGTTCAGTGCTGCACAAGCAGTCAGCTCAACCCATTTCTTTGCTGAAGTAAGGAAAGCTCCACTGAGCCAGGAGAACAAGGTGGCTGCTGCCCATTTGGTGGGTGGCTTCACCCTCCTTCAAGGATCAAGAATCCTACGTGACCTGCTTCACTGATGTCCAGGTAGTGGGTACCAACATGCTTCCCTTCTGTCTGATACATGGTCCCGTGGAAATGTTTTTCATGTTTGCAGTCTCTTGGTGCCAAACTAGAGATTTGTGGAAGGTTATTGTTGTAGATACTGGATCCTGAAGTTGTGCGATTATATACATATTAAAATATAATTAAAAAATTTTAGCTTTTACATTACTGGCTGCCACTTTTTAAGATGTTTTATTGTGAAATAATTATGTTTACAGAAAATTCCCAAATATAGTACAAGGAGTTCCCTTTATCCAGATTCCTCTAAAGTTAACATCTTATCTAACCATGGTACATTTACTAGTATTAGTACAATAATATTAACTATATTATAGACTTTATTTGTATTTTACCAGTTTTTCTGCTAGTATCATTTTTCTGTTTTGGCAACTATTCTGGGTACCACATTGCGTTTAGATTCCTTTTAATTTTGTCATATTACAGTTTTTTTTATTATGAAACATTTTAAATATATAGAAAATTTGAATGATGAGTACAGTGAACACCTATATATTCTGTATCAACAATTGTTAACATTCTGCCATTTCTTAAGTTGTACATATAATTGTGTAAATAAAAATTTTTCTCAACCATGAAACTAAGTTGCAGAATTCGTGACATCCCACCTTTATTTTTTTTTAATTTTTTTTTCAACGTTTTTTATTTATTTTTGGGACAGAGAGAGACAGAGCATGAACAGGGGAGGGGCAGAGAGAGAGGGAAACACAGAATCGGAAACAGGCTCCAGGCTCTGAGCCATCAGCCCAGAGCCTGACGCGGGGCTCGAGACATCCCGCCTTTAAATACTTTAGCCTTTGGCATGCATCTCCTAAGAATGGGAGCATTCTCTTATGTAATTATGATACTGTTATCATACCTCAAAAGTTAATAATAATTCTATAATATCTAATATCTGTTTCCCTGATGTGAATTTAGCCATTTGTCTCCCAAAAGCTTTTGTTGTCTTTTTAATTTTTAAATTTATTTTATTTTAGTTTTTTAAAGTTTATTTATTTTAAGAGAGTGAGCAGGACAGAGGCAGACAGAGAGGGAGAGAGGATTCCAAGAAGGCTCTGCACTGTCAGTTATGGCCTTTTTTGAAAACCAGGATTTAATTAAAGTTTGTACATTACATTAAAAAAAAACTACCCCCCCTTTTTTTATATTAAATAGGCTCTACACCCAGCATGGGGCTTGAACTCATGACTCCAAGATCAAGAGTTGCACACTCTATCCACTAAGCCAGCTAGACACTCTCATTTGGTTTTTATGTGTGCTTAGTTTCTTCTAATCGAGAATAGTCTTCCTACCTCTGTTTTCTACCTTAGTGATACTGACTTTGAGTCCAAGCCACTTGTCTTATAGAATATCCTATATTCTGGATCTGTCTTCTTGTTTCTTCACAGTATCACTTAACTGTCCTACTCCCTGTATTTTCTGTATCCTAGAAGTTTGGTTTAGAGGTTTGATTAGATTCAAGTCCTACATTTTGGCAAGGGTATTTCATAGGTGGTGATAATTCCTAATGCATTGTATCAGAAAGCACACAACAGTTGTCCTGCTGGGAATTCTATGCCAGGTCCCTTGGGTGAGGTGGTGACTGCCACGGAGTAGGTAGGTTTTTCCCTTCAGGCATGATACTTTGCGATGAAGTAAATATCCTATTCCTCAACAACTTTTACCTAATTGTTTTAGTGTCCATTGATGATTATTGCCTGATTCAATTATTATATTGGACCCTCCCTTCTTTTAATTAAAGTATAACATCTTAAGTATTCAGTTTACTGAGTTTTAAAAATTGTACACACCCAAGTAACCAGCACCCAAAATAAGGTATAGACATTTCCATCACTTCAGAACATTCCAGGCACTCCCCTATCTCTCCTCAGCCCTTTCTGACTTCTGTCACCTCAGTTTTGTCTGTTCTTATGGTTTATGTAAATGGAATCATGTAGACTTATTGTGGTGATCATTTTGCAATGTACACAAACACTGAATCATTGTGTTCTACACCTGAAACAAATATATTTGTTATACTTCAACAACAATTATGCCTTAACAACAAAAATATATTAAAAATAATTAAAGACATACAAAAAATAAAGCATACAATGTGATGATCTGATATACATATTTATTGTGAAATGACTATAAGTTTGGTATATTTTGATTTCTACTTTGCAATGTGAATTCAGATGTCTGTAGGCTTAGTCCTTACTCTGCCTCTGATTTAATTTCTGTGACTTTGCAAAGGTGATTTAATTACTCCTGGGTGCTAAAGTCTGTATCAGCTTCAAATACCTTTCATATCAAGTTAAAATCACTTCAAAAAGAGAAAATTCAAGAGAACATTTTAGATGAAAACAAGTTAATTATTTTTTTATTACTCTTAGCCCAGAATTTATAATATGACCATGAACATGAATCCTGGCCAATATTGTCTTTCTTTAGGGAGTCTCCCAAGTACTTATATAGTGATTTGTGTCCACGTTAGGTTTGGGGTCTTTCTGTTCTCCTTCTATTGATGTGAAGGCTCTCAGCATAACCTATTGAGGGGCAATTAAGCACTTGCCATGTCTGTTCCATCTGACTCCACCTCTCTGGTGTTGGCTGTCTGGACATTGAGTAAAGTGTTGGATCCAAGAGAAGTCCAACTATACACTAGTCAATGATCCAAGTGGCCTGATTTGGATAGCATCAGTACAGCCAATCAGATTCCGTTTTGGGAAATGTGGAGTTAGCCAAAAGAGACTGAGGTGGACAGCATAAGGAGGAAAGAAGTGAGAAAATGCTGTCAAGCTGAAAAGGGACCATGACAAGTCCCTGGCAAGGCAGAGTTAGGAGTGGGGAGAAAAGGAGGAGTTAAAGGGGAATAAGCTAGTGTCATTCACCAACCAGAGCCAGTCTGTTTGATGAAAGTCATATGTGTGTGTGTGTGTGTGTGTGTGTGTGTGTGTGTGTGTGTGTAAGAGAGAGAGAGAGGGAGGGAGGGAGGGAGAAAAAAATCACAATTGGTAGTCCCACCTCTCCCTTAGTGGCAGACCAAATCGACCAAGTATACTGACAATGCTGAGAGATGTCTTCCAGCCTCTCTGGAGTGGGAAGAAGTCACTCTCTCTTTTGCTCTCCTCTGGCAGGTCAACCAGCACTTTCATGAAAAGAACCCTCCCAAACATATTGGATATATTAAGTTTGGGCCATAGCAGTATTCTTAAAAGAGAGAAACCCCAGAGCAAAGGGTTCTATACAATGAAATAGTGCTGGTGGTACAGCCTATTGTGCTTTCTGATTTTTAATGTCATTTCATGATTTCCCTTAGATTCTTCCTAATCCATCCCATTGAAAAAATATTTTGTTTTATTCACTTTTCAGAGACAGAAAGAGACAAAGCATGAGTGGGGGAGGGGCAGAGAGCGGAGGACACACAGAATCCGATGCAGGCTCCAGGCTCTGAGCTGTCAGCACAGAGCCTGATGCAGGGCTTGAACTCACAGACAGTGAGATCGTGACCTGAGCTGAAGCCAGAAGCTTAACTGACTGAGCCACCCAGGTGCCCTTAATGCATCCTATTTTAAACATCATTGATGCCACAAATCAAAACCACATTAATGCTAATAAAGCAATCCTAAAATTTTGATACAAATAAGGATGCGTTCGGTTATGCACATATCATAATCATGGCACTGAACATTGCAAAGGCAAACCCACAAAGCACAAAGCAGGGCAGCTACATGCTGTATATGCATGTCGTTGGACAGAGCCTGAAATCTGTTTCTTGATTTTTTGATGTCTCTCCATATCTCTCTGAATTGGGTGTTAGGGAAATGGTATGTACATTTGCATAGGGATGAACAGCTCTTGGGAGCAAGGAGAGCAAGGCCCTTCTCCTCCCTCTTTGAGATTCTATTTTCCTGTGTGTCCTTGCTCACTCTTGCACCCATATGTAACAGTGTTGGAGCTCACTCAGATTGTGCAGTGTAATGCAGATAAGTTCCATCTGTGTTCGATGACCATCTACTGTGCTGCCCAACCCATTTGGGACTAGACACTGTGTTATAGAGAGAATCTAAGGCATTCACAGGCTAGAGGAGAAGCAGTCAATTAATTGTTTTATTCCTGGTCGCATCCCTAAAACAAGAAGTACAGGAGTGCCTGCTTTTTCCCAATTAAAAATTTTTGTGTAAATAAATAATGTTTTGTCCAACATGACAAAATATCATCCAACATATTCCTTTTACTTTGTGCTGGGTTGGAAGTCTCCACAATGGAATTCATTGTTGCCAACACCTCTGTGAAAGAAGATATCTAACCATAGGACACTAGAGCCTGGCTTCGAGTTGCTGTGCCTCTCCACCTGGCCTCATCATTGCAGGGGACATGCAGAGTTTAGAGCACATGTTTAGTGAAGGGTAAAAGACAGGTTCCTCCATGATACATGGACTGTCATCACAGAAGCCAGGTGTTACTTCTCTAGGGATTCAGAATTAATTTATTCATCAAATATGAGTGACTTATGTGTCAGGTACAGTTCTAGGACTTGCTTTACAGCAGTGAACAAAATCGACAAGGTGTGCATCCTCATGGAGCTTCCCTATGGGAAGATGGCAAACACTGAGTAAACACTGATTGTGACATGGGGGCACAGAATATTCTTCATCTGCTGAGAGCAAAGAGCACTGGTATCCTTTGCTCTTTGTTCTGAGCATTGGTATCCTTTGCTCTTTGCTCTGAGGGACTGACATCCACATTGGGGACGCATAGGAAGATAAGTCCAGTAGACTATGTCTCTAGCTAAAGGTGTCTTCTCAAAAAAGAGGGCTGGTGAGACTCCCAGGCTTTGTCTGGGTTATTTCCAGGGGAGAAAATCTCCCCACCCCACCCCCATCTGAACCTGGACCAAGACAGGTAGACCTGTAGCTCATCCCTCTCCAGGGAGCAGCTGGTTATATAAAGAGTGTGGTCTCTGTGAGTTAGTGGATCCTTCTCTTCCAGACTATGGAGCTCTCCAAAGGTGTCATGACTTCCCAGCATGAGTGTGAAGCATTGAAAAAAAAAAAAAAAAACAGCCAAATTTGTATTTAGACCGAAGCTATGGGAATCATAGCTTAATCACTTCTCCACTGCAGACTTGTGAAGACTTGTGCCCTTTGTTTTTCCTATTCAGGTCAGGTCCTCATTCTTTCTCTCTAGAGTAGGCTAATAGCTTCCCAGATGGCTTTTCACCCCAAAACTGGTTCCCCTTCACATCATCCTCTGCAGAGCCAGGAGGGTTGCTTACGCTAAGTAGAGTTTCCAAAAAGCATCAAGTTCTTTCCTGTTTAGGAATGGGTCTCTGCAGAGGCTTTTCTTTGGTTGGATGCTTCCCCCATGTCCACTCCCCTCTTCCATCTGCCACGTTGGGGAATGCCTTTCATCCTTCAAAATGCACTTCCATCCCATCTCTTCTGTGAAACTTCTCTGACTCACCTGCAGCACTGTTCACGGTCTCATAGGGGTTGGTTCTTAATCATAGCACCTTGCCACCCACATTATGGTGGTTTGGTTACAACCATCTCCTTTATGGCACTGAGTTCCTTAGAGCAAGATTCACATCTGGCCCATCCTCATCTTTTAAGAGAAAAATGGGCAAAGCACAGAATATTGTTTCCATTTACATTCCCCCTGAAGTAGCTCCCTGTGACTTGGAATGGAGTTTAAGTATTTTATCTGGGAGGTGAGCCCAGGAGGCACTAGGTGGGGACCTGGAGAAGTGAGAGAGGAGAGGAGGGAGTCCGTGCAGTGTATCATCAAGCCAGCAATCACTGTGAGTACTGGGAGCTTAATTCTGCCAGGAAACTTGCAGCAGGTATAGAACATTGTGATGGCTGATTTTATGTGTTGATCTGTCTAGGCCACTACACCCAGATATTTGATCAAACATTATTCAGGATGTTTCTTTCAAGGTATTTTTTAGATGAGATTGACATTTAAATCAGCAGACTTTGAGTAAAGCAGATTTCTCCTCTAGAATGTTGAGGGTCTGAATAGGAAGAGACTGGCCTCCCTCAACCAAAAAGAAATTCTTCCAGCAGTCTGCCTTTGGACATGGGCCATAACATCAACTTTTCTCTGGGTCTCCACTCTGCCAGCCTACCCTATAGATTTTGGACTTACCAGTCTACACAATCATGTGACCCAATTCCTTAAAATCTCTTTCTCTATATATGTGTATACACATCTCTGTCTCTTTCTCTTTATATGTGTATACACATACATACACCTCATTAGTTCTGTTTCTTTGTAGATCCCATCACAAACACACACCTCAAAGTTGCCCTGCTGTCATTGGGCATTAATTTCCTAGTGTATACAGCCTGCTGCACACATGGACAGAGGGGCTCTGGTGGCCAAAGGATGACCTTAGGCAAAGGTTTTCAGGTTCTGGAAGAGAAGCCTGGCCCATGAACTTGGAAATCTGCCTACAGAGTGTTGGTGGGGCACTGATTAGGTGGAGATCTTCTAACAAGACACTCCTTCATTGCCTCATAGGAAGCCATGATACAATTCTATGGCATTACTCTTAAACATTGAGCAAGACACCCAAACTGTCTTCCTCACAGCTTTTCCATCCCATTTCTAAAGTAGAAAGAACAGCAGCTTACGGATAGGGCTGTTGGAGAAAGCAATGATATAATTCATGCAAAGTTGCTGTACAGTATTTAGTATATACACCACACTCCATAAATGATAGCTGCTATTATCAGCTATTGGAGCTTCTGAACTCTTCTTTCAGAGTGTGGTCTCTGAAATCAGATGCTGGAACACTGAGTACTCATTGCTCTCCATTTTTCATCATTCCTACCAGGGACATGGAAACACAGACACAAGGCAAGATTGGACATAGCACAAACATGACCACTGAGGAGCCCTGTCCTTAAATTTGGACAGCTCTTCTATCAGTTAAAGGGATTCCCATCAAATTCAGTCCTTTCCAACTGCCTTCAGGCTTGTTATTTCTATGACCAATAAATGTAAACAAAAGGTCATATACTCTTTGTTGAAAATAGATGACCATGTGACTAGTGAAAAGAAACAGACCCAAGAAGTGAAAATAAATTGGGAAGAGTGATATGACCAGCATTTGCATCAGGGTTATATAAGCTGGAAGCCTGAAAGTTTCTATGGTTGCATCTGTGTGAGACTGCCAGACAGGAGAACATTCGATTCCCTTCTGCAGGTTCCCTCCTAGAAAGTGTAAAAATCTCTGCACCCACAACATAGTACATGATCGGAGTATGGCATCAGCATTTCACAAGGTGAATTGCTGGACCCTAAAGATGTTTTAAAGCTGCCTTTTGAAAAAGAGAAAACAGCATTTATTGTTCCAGAAAATTGGGAGCCATCATTTCATTTGCCCCCTCCCCACCAATTCTCAAGTATGGGTTATTTCATAGCTGTATTCTGTGTCCCTTCTTTTGGAATGGACCTGGTTTTTCCTCAGCTGCGAGTGTGACAAGATCCACAGGGTGAGGCTTACTGAGCAGTAATATGATTGGCTCTGGATGGATGTTTGCTGACAAGTGTAGTAAAGGAGGCTAATTTGAGGGAATTCCCTTCTTTCCCTGAGACAACTTAGGGTTTGTGCAAATGGAGGGCAGATAAAGCCTTTGGTAGTACTCACAACATAATTAGACCCCATAGGCAAGTTGTCATAGCTGATATCAAATGAGAACTGTAAAAAAAGTAAAACTCAAGTACACAAACCTATTTGGAAAACTAAACATAAAGTGTTTTTTTTTTTTTTTTAATTTTGAAGGAGAAATAAATTCGAAGATATTATGGACTTTTAGAAATTCCCATTTGGGACTTCAATGCAGATAAAGACAATTTGGCTGAAAATTAATGCTCTTGATGGAAACATTTGTTTTCATCCTACATATTTTATTTATTTATTTTTTAATTTTTTTTAACGTTTATTTATTTTTGAGACAGAGAGAGACAGAGCATGAATGGGGGAGGGGCAGAGAGAGAGGGAGACACAGAATCAGAAGCAGGCTCCAGGCTCTGAGCCATCAGCCCAGAGCCTGACGCAGGGCTCGAACTCACGGACCGCGAGATCGTGACCTGAGCCGAAGTCGGACGCTTAACCGACTGAGCCACCCAGGCGCCCCCATCCTACATATTTTAGATAATTTGGTTTATAGCACACTCTGTTTAGTATGCAATAATTTAAGTAGCAATAACATAAATTTTCCACCCCAGTGACAATGTTCAGTTTTGACAGTGCTCAGAGTTGCTGTTTTGAATTTCATAAATGCCTCCAAATATATTAAAAAAAAATCATGACTTTTCATCTATAGAAAAATCAAAATGCCAGGCAAGTACTTCATGGCTTCTCTGAATTACAGATTGCTTTCTGATTTCAGCCATGTGCGCAATGAAGCCCCACTCTCTACAGCATAATTACTAACAGCCAGTCAACTAGTTTTGTGTTACTCAGGTTCAGTCCAAAGAGAATTTAAGCCAAATGTTGAAAATTACAAAGGGGAAGATTACCTGTGTATTGGTTGTCACTTATATGATCTGATTATTCCCTATGTAGACTTCTCTAGGAAAATGGAGAAAGGGTTGGTAGTCATTTAATCATACCAGCAGCCCTTTGGGTGCATAGTAGCATTTCTGTTTTATGATGAGATATTTCACTTCCTTGGCTAGATTTATTCCAGGTATCTTATAATTTTGGATGCAATTGCAGATGGGATTAATTCCTTAATTTCTCTTTCTGCTTGTTCATTATTTGTGTATAGAATGGAACAGATTTCTATACATTGATTTTGTCTCCTACAACTTTACTGAATTCATGTATTAGTTCTGGCAGTTTTTTGGTGGTCTTTAGGGTTTTCTATGTATAGTATCATGGCATCTACAAATAGTGAAAGTTTGACTTCTTCCTTACTGATTTGGATGCCTTTTTTTTCTTTTTGTTGTCTGATTGCTGTGATTAGGGCTTCCAGTACTATGTTGAATAAAAGTGATGAGAGTGGACATCTTTATCTTGTTACTGACCTTAGGGGAAAAACAGAGTTTTCAGGAAAATGTTAGCTGTGGGTTTTTCATGGATGGCCTTCATTATGTCAAGTTATGTTCCCTCTATACCTATTTTGTTTAGGGTTTTTATCATAAATGGATGTTGTGCTTTGTGAAATGCTTTTTCTGTATCTATTGTGAAATGATCAGATGGTTATTCTTTCTCCTATTGATATGAGGTACCAGATTTCTTTGCAAATATTAAAGCACCTTTACAACCCAGTAATAAAATATACTTTGATAGCGATGAATGATTTTTTTGATGCATTGTTGAATTCAGTTTGCTTTTATTTTATTGGGAATTTTTGCATCTATATTCATCAGGGATATTGGCCTGTAGTTCTCTTTTTTAGTGGTGTCTTTATCTGGTTTTGGTATCAGAGTAATGTTGGCCTCAGAGAATGAATTTGAAAGTTTTCCTTCCTTTTTTATTTTTTGGAATAGTTTAAGAATAGGTATTAACTCTTCTTTAATTGCTTGGGAGAATTCACTTGTGAAGCCATCTGGCCCTGGACTTTGGTTTGTTGAGAGTTTTTTGATTACTGACTCAATTTCTTTGCTGGTTGTCAATCTGTTCGAATTTTCTATTTCCTCCTGTTTCAGTTTTGAGAGATTATTTGTTTCTAGAAATTTATCCATTTCTTATAGGTTGGCACATAGTTTTTCATAATATTCTCTTATAATTGTTTGTATATCTGTTGTGTTAGTTGTTATTTCTCCTCTCTCATTTGTGATTTTATTTATTTGAATCCTTTCTCTTTTTTCCTGATAAGTCAAAATTTTATTGATTTTTTTCAAAGAACTAGTTCTTAGTTCTTTGATCTGTTCTTTTTTTTTTTTTTTTTTTTAGTTTCTGTATCATTTATTTCTGCTCTAAGTTTTATTATTTCCTCTGCTTGTTTTAGGTTTTTGTTTGTCATTCTTTCTCTAGCTCCTTTAGGTACATGGTTAGGTTGTTTATTTGAGATTTTTCTTACTTCTTGCAGTAGGTCTGTTATAAACTGCCCTCTTAGAGCCACTTCTACCACATCACAAAGGTTTTGGACCATTGTGTTTTTATTTTCACTTATTTCCATGCACTTTTTAATTTCTTCCTTGATTTTCTGGTTGGCCCATTCATTGCTTAGTAACATGTTATTCAATCTCCACATATTTGTGGTATTTCCAGTTTTTTTCTTGTGGTTGACCTCTAGTTTCATAGTGTTGTGGTCAGAAAATATGCATGACATGATTTTGATTTGTTAAGGTTTGTTTGTGGGCTCATATGTGATCTATTCTGGAGAATGTTCCATGTGTATTTGAAAAGAATGTGTGTTCTGATGTTTTAAGATGGAATATTCTGGATGTATCTGTTAAATTCATCTGGCCTAGTGTGTCATTCAAAGCCATTGTTTCCTTATTGATTTTTGGTTTAGAAAATCTGTGCATTGATGTAAATGGAATGATAAAGTTCCCTACTATTATTGTATTATTATCAGTTAGTTCTTTTATGTTTGCTACTGTTTTATGTATTTGGGTGCTCATATGATGGGTACATAAAATATTTACAATTGTTGTATCTTCTTGTTAGATTGTCCCTTTATTTGTTTTTTATTACAGTCTTTCTTTTATTTTATTTTTAGAAATATTTTTAACTTGTTTTTAAGTAATCTCTACACCCAATGTGGGGCTCAAACTTACGACCCTGAGATCAAGAATTGCATGATTTACTGACTGTGCCAGTCACGTGCTCCATACAGTCTTTGTTTTAATGTCTACTTTGTCTGATTTAAGTATTGCTATTCTGGCTTTCTTTTGACATCCATTTGCATGATAGATGTTTCTCCATCTTCTTGATTTCTTTATTTACTTTTAATGCAAAAGCATTTATCGTATATTTTATGTTTATATACTCAAATCTACATGCTTCCTCTTTCTGTCATTCTCTTTCATGCCATAGATATGTTTTACGTACACAAAATAATTTGTTCATGTACGAAATAAATGTTTGTTGATTGGATAAGTGAAATTAAATAAATTTGAGTCTGACTTTCCTTTTTAATTGGACTTACAGATCTGGGATGGATTTTAACATTCTGATGTTTGCTTTTTTTCAGAAAGACTTTGATTTCAAAATCCATGTATGTATGTATGTGTTTGTGTGTTTCATTTTATTTAAATCCAAGTTACTTAACATATAGTGTAATAGTGGTTTTAGGAGTAGAATTAATGTCCATCACCCATTTAGCTCATCCCAACCAACACCCCTCCAGCAACCTGTAGTTTGTTCTCCGTATTTAAGTGTCTCTCATGGTATCTGTTTTTCCTTGCCTTCCCCTATTTCATCTGGTTTGTTTCCTAAATTCCACATATGAGTGAAATCATACAATATTTGTTTTTCCCAGAATGACTTATTTTGCTTAGCATTATACATTCTAGTTCCATCCACATTGTTTCAAATGGCAAGATTTCATTCTATTTGATTACTGAGTAAAATTCCATTGTATAAATATACCACATCTTCTTTATTCATTCATCAGTCCATGGACATTTTGGAACTTTCCATAATTTGACTGTTGTTGATAGTGCTGCTATAAACATTGGGGTGCATGTGCCCCTTCGAGTCAGCATTTTTGTATTGTTTGGATAAATGCCAAGTAGTTCAATTGCTGGGTCATAGGGTAGTTCTATTTTTAGCGTTTTGACTAACCCCTGCACTGTTCTCCAGTGCAGTTGCACCAGTTTGCATTCCCACCAATAGTACAAAAGTGTTCTCCGTTCTCCACATCCTTGCCAACATCCATTGTTTCCTGAGTTGTTAATTTTAGCCATTCTGACAGGTGTGAGGTGGTATGTCAGTGTGACTTTGACTTGTATTTCCCTGATGATAAGTGGTCTTGAGCATCTTTTTATGTGTCTGTTAGCCATCTGGTTGTCTTCTTTGGAAAAATGTCTGTTCATGTTTTTTGCCCACTTCCTTAATTGTATTATTTGTTTTTTGGGGGGTGTTGAGTTTGATAAGTTCTTTATAGATTTTGGATACTAATCCTTTATGCAATATGTCATTAGCAAATTTTATCTTCTCCCATTCCATTTGTTGCCTTTTAGTTTTGCTGATTGTTTCCTTCACTGTACAGAAGATTTTTATCTTGATGAGGTCCCAATACTTCATTTTTACTTTTGTTTCCCTTACCTCTGGAGACATGTCTGGTAAGAAGTTTTTGCAGCCAGGTCAAAGAGGTTGTTGCCTGTTTTCTCCTCTAATATTTGGATGGTTTCGTGTCTTAGGTCTTTCATCCACTTTGAGGTTATTTTTGTGTATGGTGTAAGAAAGTGGTCCAGGTTCATTCTTCTGCATGTTACTGTCCAGTTTTCCTAACACCATTTGCTGAAGAATCTGTCTTTTTCCCATTGGATATTCTTTCCTAATTTGTTGAAGATTAGTTGGCCATACATTTGTGAGTCCATTTCTGGGTTCTCTATTCTGTTCCATTGATCTATGTGTCTGTTTTTGTGCCAGTCTCGTATGGTCTTGATGATTACAGCTTTGTAATATAGCTTGAAGTCAGGGATTGTGATGCCTCCAGCTTTGGTTTTCTTTTTCAAGATTGCTTTGGCTGTTGGGGGTCTTTTGTGGTTCCATACAAATTTTAGGATTGTTTGTTCTAGGTCTGTGAAAAATGCTGGTTTTATTTTGATAGGAATTGCTTTGATTGTATAGATTGCTTTGGGTAGTATTGACATTTTAACAATATTTGTTCTTCCAATCCATGAGTATGGAATGTTTTTCCATTTCTTTTTGTCTTCAATTGTCTTCATAAGCTTTCTTTTTAAAATTTATTTTCTATTTTTGTTTTATTTTTTTAATTTTAAAAACATTTTTATTTATTGTTGAGAGACACAGAGAGAGCATGAGACAGGGAGAGGCAGAAAGAGAGGGAGACCCACAAAATACAAAGCACGTTCCAGGCTCTGAGCTGTCAGCACAGAGCCTGACATGGGGCTCGAACCCACAGACCATAAGATCATGACCTGAACTGAAGTTGGATGCTTAACTCACTGAGCCACCCAGGCGCCCCTCTTTCATAAGCTTTCTATAGTTTTCAGATCTTTTACCTCTTTGGTTAGGTTTATTCCTAGGTATTTTATGATGTTTTGTGCAATTGCAATGGGATCAATTCCTTGATTCCTCTTTCTGCTGCTTTTTAGTGGTGTATAG
The DNA here is from genome assembly GCF_018350175.1 of Felis catus. Lineage (NCBI taxonomy): Eukaryota > Metazoa > Chordata > Mammalia > Carnivora > Felidae > Felis > Felis catus. The sequence continues at coordinate 157,934,782 of NC_058376.1, read as the reverse complement.
AAATGCAATAGATTTCTGTACATTGATTTCATATCCTGTGACTTTGCTGAATTCAGTATCAGTTCTAGCAGTTTTGGGGGAAGTCTTTCAGGTTTTCCACATAGAATATTATGTCATCTGTGAATAATAGAAGTTTGACTTCTTCCTTGCCGATTTGGATGCCTTTATTTCATTTTGTTGTCTGATTGCTGAGGCTAGGACTTCCAGTACTATGTTGAACAACAATGGTGAGAGTGGGCACCCCTGTTGTGTTCTTGACTTTAGGGGGAAAGCTCTCAGTTTGTCCCCATTGAGGATGATATTAGCTGTAGGTCTTTCGTATATGGCTTTTATGATGTTGAGGTATGTTCCTTCTATCCCTACTTTCTTGTGAGTTTTTATCAAGAAAGGATGCTGTATTTTGTCAAATGCCTTTTCTACATCTATTGAGAAAATCATATGGTTCTTATCCTTTCTTTTATTAATGTGATGTATCATGTTGATTAGTTTGCAGATATTGAACCAGCCCTATAGACTAAGAATAAATCCCACTTGATTGTGGTAAATAATTCTTTTAATGTATTGTTGGATTTGGTTTGCTAGTGTCTTGTTGAGAATCTTTGCATCCATGTTCATCAGGGAAATTGATCTGTAATCTCCTTTTTAGTGGGATCTTTGTCTGGTTTTGGAATCCAGGTAATGTTGGCCTCATAGAATGAGTTTGTAAGTTTTCCTCCCATTTCTATTTTTTGGAACAGCTCCAGAAGAATAGGTATTAATTTTTCTTTAAATGTTTGATAGAATTTCCCTGGGAAGCCATTTGACCCTGGACTCTTGTTTGATTACTGATTTAATTTCTTTACTTGTTATGGTCTGTTTAAAATTTCTATTTCTTCCTGTTCCAGTTTTGAAGTTTATATGTTTCTAGGAATTCGTCCATTTCTTCCAGACTGCCCAAATTGTTGGCATATAATTGCTCATATTATTCTCTTATTATTGTTTGTATTTCTGTGCTGTTGGTTTTGATCTCTCCTCTGTCATTTGTGATTTTATTTATTTGGTTCCTTCCCTTTTTCTTTTTGATAAGTCTAGCTAGGGGGTTACCAATTTTGTCAATTCTTTCAAAGAACCAGTTCCTAGTTTTGTTGATCTGTTCTACTGTTTTGTTGATTTTGATATTATTGATTTCTGCTTTAATCTTTATTATTCCCCCTCTTTTGCTGGTTTGGGGCTTTATTTGCTGTTCTTTTTCCAGTTCTGTTTGATGTAAGGCTAGGTTGTGCCTTTGAGACATTTCTTCTTTAGGAAGGCCTGGATTACTATATACTTCCCTCTTAGGACCGCCTTTGCTGCATCCCAAAGGGTTTGGACTGTCATGTTTTCATTTTCATTGGCTTCCATGTACTTTTTACTTTCCTCTTTAATTCCGTGGCTAACCCATGAAGAAGAAATTCATACTTTAGTGGGATGTTCTTTAATCTCCAAGTATTTGTGGTCTTTCCAATTTTTTCTTGTGGTTGATTTCAAGTTTCATAGCATTGTAATCTGAAAACATGCATGGTATGATCTCAATCTTTTTGTATTTGTTGAGGGCTGTTTTGTGACCTAGTATGTGATCTATTCTAGAGAATGTTCCATGTGCACTCGAGAAGAATGTGTATTCTGCTGCTTTAGGATGAAATGTTCTGAATATATCTGTTAAGTCCATCTGGTCCAGTATGTCATTCAAAGCCATTTTTTTCCTTGGTGATTTTCTGCTTAGATGATCTGTCTAATGTTGTAAGTGTGGTGTTAGAGTCTCCTACTATTATTGCATCGTATCAATGAGTTCTTCTATGTTTGTTATTAATAGATTTATATATTTGGGTGTTTTCATGTGAGGTCATAAATATTTACAATTGTTAGTCTTCTTGGTGGATAAATCCCTTAATTATGATATAATGCCCTTCTTCATGTCTTGTTACAGTCTTTGTTTTAACATGTAGTTTGTCTAACATATGTATGGCGACTCCAGCTTTGTTTTGACATCCATTGGCATGATAACTGGTTCTCCATCCACTTACTTTCAATCTGCAGATGTTTTTAGGTCTAAAATGAGTTTGCTGTAGGCAGAATATAGATGGGTCTTTTTTTTTTTTAATCCATTCTGATGCCCTATGTCTTTTTATTGGAGCATTTAGTCTACTTACATTCAGAGTGATTATTAAAAGATATGAATTTACTGTCATTGTGTTGCCTGTAGAGTTGGTGTTTCTGGTGATATTTTCTAGTTCTTTCTAGTCTTTGTTGCTTTTAGTCTTTTTTGACTTGTTTTGTTTTGTTCCCCACTCAAAGAGTCCCCCTTAAAATTTCTTGTAGGGCTGGTTTAGTGGTCATGAACTCTGTTAGGTTTTTTTTGTTTTTTGTTTTTTTTGGTTTTTTGTTTTTTGGTTTTTTTTTTTTTTTTTTTTTTTTTTTTTTTTTTTTTTTTTTTGGTCTGGGAAATTCTTTATCTCTTGTTCTATTCTGAATGATAGTCTTGCTGGATAAAGAATCTTGGTGACATATTTTTCCAATTCTGAACGTTTAATATATCCTGTCACTCCTTTATGGCCTGCCAGGTTTCTGTGGACAGATCTGCTGTGAACCTGATCTGTCTTCCTTTGTAGGTTAAGGACTTTTTTCTCTTGCTGCTTTCAGGATTCTTTCCTTGTCTGTGTATTTTGTGAATTTGACTATGATATGCTTTGGTAATGATTGTTTTTTGTTGAATTTCATGGGAGTTCTCTGTGCTTCTTACATTTTGATCTCTGTGTCCTTCCCCAGATTAGGAAAGTTTTCTGGTATAATTTACTCACATAAACCTTCTGTCTCATTTTCTCTTCCTCTTCTGGGACTCCTATGATTTGAATGTTATTCCTTTTTAATAAGTCACTGAGTTGTCTAAATCCTGTATCGTGATCTTTTGCCTTTGTTTCCCTCTTTTTTTCCTGCTTCATTATTTTCTATAATTTTATCTTCTATCTCACTGATTCCCTGCTCTGCTTCATCAATCCTTGCTGTCATGGCATCTATTCAAGATTGCATCTTGATTATAGCTTTTAAATTTCAGCCTGACTAGATTTTAGTTTTTTTATCTCCACAGAAAGGTCTTCTCTGCTTTCTCAACCCCAGCTAGTATTCTTATAATCGTGTTTCTAAATTCTAGTTCAGATATCTTACTTATATCTGTGTTGATTAAATCCCTTGCTGTCATTTCTTCTTGTTGTTTCTAATGTGGTGAGTTCCTCAGTCTTGTCATTTTGGAGGAAGAAAAAAATTAATAAAATAAAGAATTAAAGTTAAAAAAATAAAAACAAAACAAAACAAATCAAACAAAGGAAGCTAGATCCTAGGTGTGTTTTGGTGTGCTTGTTCAGAAAAGCCTGATAGAAAAGAAAAAAGAGAGAAAGGAAAAAACAGTTAAAAAATTTAAAAATAAAAAAAATTTAAATAATAAAATAGAATAATATAAAATAAAAAATGGGGCGCCTGGATGGCTCAGTCGGTTGAGCATCCGACTTTGGCTTAGGTCATGATCTTGCAGTCTGTGAGTTCAAGCACCACATCGGGCTCTGTGCTGACAGCTCAGAGCCTGGAGCCTGCTTTGGATTGTGTCTCCCTCTCTCTCTGCCCCTCCCCACTCACACACACACTCTCTCTCTCTCTGTTAAAAATAAATAAACATTAAAAAAAATTTTTTTAAAGAATTCCTGGATCCTATGGTAATTCTATTTAAAATAAAAAATAAACTATAATAAAAAAAATTTGCTCTTTCTGTATCCAAGAAAGATAAAGAATAAAGAAAACAACATAAGCAAAAACAGAAGTAAAGAAAATGAACAAACGAACATACAAACAGAATGAAACCTGAATGAAGTTATATCTAGTTTCCCCTAGAACTGAAACTTTGCAGCTCACTATAGCCTGTAGACTAAGCAGGTGAAAGACATTTGTACTGGTCTTCTGGGGGATGTGCCTGGAGGGTGCATGTGGGCAGGGCTTGGTGTAATGGCTCCATTTCCCACTCAGTGTTGCTAATTAGCTCACCAGAGTCCATCTGTGTGTGCACGTGTGCACTACTGCACATGCACTAGAGGTGAAAATGGCTTCACCCAACTGTCTAGTCTCTGATGCTTGAATTTCATGCCCTTGCAGACACGTGATCAAGCACCCCTCCTTTGTCTCAGGTTTCTGTCTGCTCCCTGCCTCTACCCTGTCTGTGTTCAAGCTCTCTGTCTGCCAGGTGGCACTTCCCTACAGAGTTTTATTTCACATGGAGCTGTTTCAAACCCCACACTTCAGAGATCCCCATGGCTTGGACCCACTCTGATTCTTTGGGGGAGGGTCTTGCTGAGCAATGGCCAGGTGCTGGCTTGTCCCAGAAAACACTCATATGATCACACAGTGGCAAAGACTCAGAGTTTATGGTAAATCACAACACACAGCTGGGGCCAGGTTTTGCTGCCCTCTGGCATCTTTGTTCCAATATCAGTAAACGTGGCAGCTCTCTAGGTTCCACCAGGACTTTTGGCTATGGGGAAGCCATATGGCCTCTACCAAATGCAGACCAAGCAGGAGAACTGCTTCTCCCCCTGTGGCACATGGACCCCTCAGACCTTGCTGTTGGTCCCTGGAAATTTGCCCTACTTCCTTGCCAGAGCACAGCCAGGCACTGAGCTCTGAGCTCTGCACTCTACTGTTTATAGAATCTTGGAGGTATTGAAACTTTCTCCTTTCTCCTCATTAACGGTTTTGAGGAACAGGTTTCTTGTCTAGTCCCCTGTGAGTGTTTTCACTTACTTTCTCTCTTTCTCTCCTACTTTCAGGAGGGGAGTGTTTTTCTTGTGCATTCCCACTGTGCTGCACTACACTCTCCCCCTTTCTCTTTCTCTATCCTCTCCACAAAAATGACTCCCTACCTCCCGCAGTCCTGCAGCTTTTCTCTCCCCCCAATTAACCTCTCCGCAGCATGTACCTGCCATGTTCTCTGGCTCAAGTTATGCATATTGTTGCATTAATCCTCAAATCAATTTTCTAGGTCTTCAAAATGGTTTGTCACTGATATAGCTGTGTTTCAAGGAGGAGATAAACTCAGGGTCCCCATAATACTTTGCTATCTTAACTCCATTCTCCATCTTCTCACTTTCAATCTTCAGGTATCTTTAGGTCTAAAATTGGTCTTTTGTAGGCAGCAAAGAGATGGGTCTTGTTTTTTTGTTTTTGTTTTTTTAATCCATTCTGTTACCCTATGTCTTTTGATTGGAGTATTTTCTCCATTTACATTCAAAGTAATTATTGATTGATGTGCATTTTATTACTTGTTTTGTGTTTGTTTACAAAGACTTTCTCTGATCCTTTCTTGAGTTTTTCTGTTTCATGTTTTGTTGAAATGTGAAAGCTATGAAGACACAGCCGATTTTCTTAACACAGAGAAACCATTTCTGGTTACCATTAGGTTTGTATATTATATCTTCATCATATAGGAGTTACATTAAGTTGATGATCACTTAAGTTTGAATTCATTCTTTTCTATCTTTCCCATGTTTCAGTTATATGTTATTATATTTTCTATCCTTTTTTGTGAGTTTCTTGACTGATCTTTTATAGAAATATTTAGTTTTATTGCTTTTGTGTTTATAAAGTTTTATGTTTTATGTTTTGTGTTTCCTACCTCTATAAGTAGGCATATGTTTATGAACAAAAGGTTTATTAAAAAGTTTTATAAGTTTCACTGCTTTTGTGTTTCCTACCTCTATACTACCACTTTTGGTCTCTCCTCTCCACTAAAAGGGTCCCTTTTAATATTTCTTGCAGGGCTAGCTTAGTGGTCACAAACTCCTTTAGTTTTTGTTTGGGAAACTCTTTGTCTTATTCTGAATGATAGCCTTACTGGACAGAGTATTCTTGGCTGCAGATTTCCCCCATTTAGCATCTTGAATATATCATGTTACTCCCTTCTGGCTTGCAAAGTTTCTGTTGACAAAATCTGCTAGCCGTATGGGTTTTCCCTTGTAAGTTAATGACTTCTTTTGTCTTGTTGCTTTCAAGATTTTTCTTTATCACTATATTTTGCAAGTTAATTACAATATGTCTCAGTGTGAGTCTGCTTTTGTTGATTCTGTTGGGGGTTTTCTGTGTCTCCTGGATCTGGATATCTGTTTCTTTCCCCAAAATAGGGCAATTTTCAGCTATTATTTCTTCAAATAAATTTTCTGCCCTCTTTTCTCTCTCTTCTTCTTTAGGATCTCTATAATATGAATGTTATTATGTTAGATGAAATCATAAGTCTATTCTCATTTTGCATAATTCTTTTCTCTCTTTTTTTTTGTTCAGCTTGAATACTTTCCATTACTCAGTTGTCCAGTCAATAATTTGTTTCTGTTTCTTCCACCCTGCTGCTCATTCCATCAAGTGTGTTTCTCACTTTGTTTACTGTGCCCTTTATCTCTGCAATGTTATTCCTTACCTGTGTGTTAAGAGTCTCACTCATGTCTTCCACTTTTTTCTCAAGTCCAGTGAGTATCCTTTTGATCATTGCTTTAAATTCTTTATCAGACATGTTTCTTATGTTTGTTTTGCTTGGATCTCTGGTTGTGGCCTTGTCCTGTTTTTCATCTGGGATAAATTTCTGTCTCCTCATTTAGTCTGCCTTGCTGTGTCCATTTCTGTGTGTTAAGAAAGTCAGCTGTGTCTTCAGCTCTTGAAAGTAGTTACTTTATGAAGAAGAGCTCCTGAAGCACCCTGCATTGCAGTGTCCCTTGTTCACCAGAACTTGGCACACCAGGAGAGTATTCTACGTGTGTTGTTTACACCCTGCTGTTGTGTCTGAGTCACTTTTCCTTTCAGTGCAGTCATCTGCACTCTGCTGTTGTGGGCTGTGCTTCCTGTCTCTGCTGTTAGTGGGACCCAGGCAGGCCAGGTATGAGGGGGCATGCCCACTGGGGAATTGGGAGTAAGGCTGTGGTATTTGTAAAGTTTGTGTTGGGCCACAAGTCCTATGTGATATTCCTCTAAGCACTGGAGCTGTGCTTAGAGAGCAGAGAAGCAGAGAGCAGAGAGCAGAGTGCTTATGGCAGAGAAGTAGGGGAACCTCTAAGCAGCTGGAGCTGTGTGACAGGGTTGCTGGAGAGTGAGCCTGGGCAGGGCTGGACCTAGTGTGCAGTGATGCCTGGGAGGTGTGCAGCTGGGTGTGGTATGGTGGCTGGGTCCTGAACTGCAGCTGGGCCTGGTACGGTGGTTCTGCATAGTGCAACTTATAGGGCCCGTGACCTGCTTTAACAAAATTTGCCTTGAGCCTAGGGCTGAGAAGACTAGTCTTTAGAAGAACTCATGGGTGTGGTGCACTGCTAGTGGGTTAGATAGCAAATGCCTGTGCAGTCCCACATATCACAGGTGCTCTGTGTTTATGCTGGGTGATGGGGGAGGAAAATGGCACCTGCCATGTACCTTGTTTTCAGAGAAGTATCCCAATAAGCTCCAAATCAGTATAAACAGTTTTCTCTCCCATTTGCCTCTGCCATTGTATAAATTGCCATTTTTGTGATGCCTTTCCACATAGGCTGCTGTCTCTCTAAAGATACTGGGCAGAAGATTTACTCACCCTCCCTGTTCACCTGGTGCTGAGTAAGCAGACTTTTAAAGGTCCAGACTCCAAGTACCACTGGTTATATGAACTCAGGGAATGCAGCCCCTCTGGTTTCTAAAGCCAAATGTTATGTGGATTCGTCCTCCCTGGGGGGAGCTACCTGGCACAAGAGCCCATTTCTCTGCCCTCTCTGGGTGTACAGCTCCCTCCCTTCTGTAGGCAGTCTTCCTCTGCCTTTACAACTTCCCTAACTTTTCAGATGCAGCTTCTTCTCTACATTTAGTTGTGGAGTTTATTCTGTCAGTCTTCAGATTGCTCTCTAGTTTGTTGACTTGGATCTGGACATCTAGTTGAAAAAGTGGGATTGGGTGGACTCAGGGTCCTCCTACTCCACCATCTTCCTAAAGTCCTCTAAATTTCCCTCTTAAAAATTGCTCTTGTTGCATCCCAAGGATTTTGAACTGTTGTGTTTCCACTTTCATTTGTCTCTAGGGAACTTTTGATTTCCTCTTTGATTTCTTCATTGACCCATTGGTAGTTTAATAGCATTGTTTAACCCCATGTTTATATTTTTTCCAGGTTTTTTTTTTCTTGTAATTAAGTGCTAATTTCATACCATTGTGGTAAAAAAAAAAAGACTATATATGATTTCAGTTTTCTTAAGTTTATTAACACTTGTTTTGTTTTTTTTTTTTAATTTTTTTTTCAACATTTATTTATTTTTGGGACAGAGAGAGACAGAGCGTGAACAGGGGAGGGGCAGAGAGAGAGAGAGGGAGACACAGAATCGGAAACAGGCTCCAGGCTCTGAGCCATCAGCCCAGAGCCCGACGCGGGGCTCGAACTCACAGACCGCGAGATCGTGACCTGGCTGAAGTCGGACGCTTAACCGACTGCGCCACCCAGGCGCCCCTTAACACTTGTTTTGTGACCCAACATGTGATCTATCCTGGAGATTGTTCTATGTGCACTTGAAAAGAATGTGTATTCTGTTGTTTTTTGGATAGAATGTTCTATATATATCTGTTAAGTCCATTTGGTCTAAGGTGCTTTTCAAAACCATGGTTTCCTTATTGATTTTCTGTCTGGGTGATTTATCCATTAAAGTAAGTGAGGTGTTAAATTGCCTTACTATTATATTACTGTCAATTTCTTTAGTTCTATTACTATTTGCTTTATGATTTAGATGCTTCGGTGTTGGGTGCATGGATATTTACAATTGTTATATCCTCTTAATAGATTGGTTCTTTGATCATTATGTAATGCCCTTATTTGTCTCTTGTTACAGTCTTTGTTTTATAGTCTATTTTATCTAATATATGTATTGTTATCCCAGCCTTTTGTTGTTGTTTCCATTTAAATAGAATATCTTTTTCCATCCTTTCACTTTCTATTTGTATGTGTCTTCAGGTGTGAAGTGAGTTGCTTGTAGGCAGCATATGGATAGATCTTGTGTTTATCCATTCTATTATCCTATGTCTCTTGATTAGAGCATTCAGTCCATTTACACTTAAAGTAGCTATTGAGAGAGGAGTCAATATGGCAGAGAAGTAGGGGAACCTGAAGTTCTCTCATCCCTCAAACACAGTTGAGGCAAGAAGGCCTGAAATTCTAGGAATCTGGACTACAGAGTGATAAAAACATCTCCAGGGGCCTATGGGACAACTTGGTGGGCCATAGGTGTGTGTGAATTAGGAGAGATAAAATGGGAGGGATCCCTTCTGTGGAGAGAAAAAAGGAAGAAAAGAGAACAAATTTCTAACACCATCCAGGGTTGCAGGACTTTCTCCTGACTGCAGCCTGCCACCCTGTACATGCGCGTGGGGTGGAGGGGGAAGGAGAGCCATCCTGGGCTCAGGAGTGAGCTCAAAGGTGCAGTCAGAGAGACCAATCCCCTCTCTTGAGTGCTG